>NC_141458.1:32957500-33692500 GCF_015680905.1 Coptis chinensis
CCCTAGTTAGTTTTTAATTATTTTATTTTAAGTTTTCATTTGTGTCACTAATAAATGTGTTTCTGTTTAATGCATGTGGGTTCAATTTGGAATTGGGCTGCTGATATCACCACACATGCGTTTGGATACTCTGGTACACATTATCGTTCTAGCTATTATTTTGGCTTTTCTATAGTATATGAAAAAAAAGTAACTCGATAGCATATATTTGATAGTATATATAAACACAAGTATTTATTGTGCTATTGCACTCCTTTTAGGGAAAACAAAAAGGGCCCATGATAGATTGAATTGACATCTCTTCTTTTAATTTTGTATATTAATATTCTTTTTTTTTAAGTAATGGAAGTTAAAGCAGTCAAGCACTCAACCGTCAAGAGTCCTCGAATACAAAAATAAGCCCGGGTCAACTAAAACAAAAAGTCACGACCCATTATTTAAATCTATTTGCGGTCGTGAGACAGAGGTCAGAGGCAACTTGTTATATAGGTAGCTGTGCGTGTTAATAAATTATTTTCTATACTAGTAGTAGCAGTAGTGGGTGAATCGGTTTCTTAGGTTATTAGGCTTAGTTTTTTTATTAGAAGGATAAGCACGGTTATTGCTGTTTGTCCCAACATCCAAATTAGGTAGGCTACTAACTTGCTCGTTAGAAGTAGTTAACGAACGGAAATAAGGCCATTTGATGTCTATAAGTGAAGATTGGATGGATTCCTGCTCCTTCAATACAGGCAGAGCCAGCCTGCACTCCTTCAATACTGACTCAAGACGCAAGTATTCATGGTGGTGGGACAGCCATATACCAAAGAATTCAAAATGGCTTCAGAAAATCTTACGTATTGCTTTCCCATTACCGGTTTTGGTTACATTTCGTTTTGAGAATGTTGTGTGTTCTCGATCCTTGTTCTCGTTCATATAGATAAAAAAAAAAAAAAAAGTGAATTTGTCTATTTTTCTAATGAGCGAAAAGCGAGGTTTTTCCTTGCTAAAGGATTATATGATACAAAGGTTTAGTCAGCAGAGGTTTCGGATGCATTAGTTTGTCTATCTTTATCCATTGTCGATCCTTTCCATCGCTTCTCTCTCATCACTCAAACCAGTTGTTGTGTTCTCAAGTCGTTTTATCATGAAATTTGCATTCTTTTGTATCAAGGTTCAAAACACACTTTTGTTTTTATATACTTGCTCGGTTGCACCATAAAGGCATATCGTAGAGTAATCCAATCTGAAACTATAATGGGTTAGTAATGTTCACCGTAATGCAGATATGGATTTCGATCAATGATGCACGAATGGATTTCGATCAATGATGTTCACCGTAATGGATATGGATTCCAAGGTCAAAGCAATGTTCAAGCTCATTGAAGAAGATGCATTCTTTTGCGAGAAGGGCGGCGAGATGTACTACAAGAAACGTCCGAGCTAATGAAATTGGTCGAAGAGTTCTACCGAGCTTATCGTGCTTTTAGCGTAAAGATACGATCACGCTGGCAGAGCACTCCGTCAGTCCATCGGACCATGGCGTAAGCATTTCCCAACCAAGTTCCCTTTGTATTTGCTCGATGATTCACCATCCTCCGCGAATCGAGATCGAACCGACACTCCCCGAGATGACACGCCTTGTGCGTGCATCCCTTTGACCCTAATGATTTACTGAAAAGATGCTTTGGGTCCGCTATCGTCCCGGTTTACCTCTGTTAGTATAAATAGGGCATACTCGATGAATCGATCACTTTATAAGCAAAAAGGGATTGAAGCAGCTCAATGAGTTGTTTGGATCAGGAGAAGGAAAGGTTAGAAAAGGCCTCCATTTTCATGATGATGACGGAATGGACTCTGAGAGCCAGAATGTAATGCCCGTATTTTTAAAATACATATTTATTTATTAATTAATTAATTTAATTATTTATTTTCAAAATTCGCTGGATTGGGTTCGGGATACGTGGGCCTGGTTTTTGGGCCCAAGTCTGTGTTGGGCTTGGATTTCGGACCCAAGTATATAAACACATTGTTCTAGAGAATAGGGTTCATGGAGAATAATAAAATAATGAAAATGGAGGCAGAGCTTGAAGCTTGTTTGCTGGAGGGTGGAGCGCGACGATTCGGGCTGGGAGGATTCGTCGAGCTATTACATAAGGTGAGTAGTTCGTTTTTCTACTTCACCGGTATACCGAAATCTTTTTATTTGTTCATTCTTTTTCCTTGTGTCTCGGTATTATTAAACTAGTTAAATATTGGTATATTGTTTTTGGGTGATTAGTGAAACTGTCCGAACGGTTGAAACTCGGGAAAACTGAGATGAAACTGTCGACGTTTGATTTGGGCCGTTAATGGCGGCGTGAGCCCAAATAAACAGTGGTCGTCCATGGCTTGAATGCTGTTAAACTGTTGGGTATTTTTGTTGGTTGTTATCGATGGTTGAACTGTCGGGGGGTTGTGAGGAGTTGTTCAAGCTCTGACGGTGCGTCAATGGCGTCGCCTGTCAGTTTTTATGTTGAACTATGGTGGTTGTAGTGATGTTCAATTGGTTGGGTTAAGTATTTCGATTGGTGGTGGCTGGAGGTTGTCGTGGGTGCTGTCGAAGCTGTTAGAGGGCGTCAATGGCGGCACGCCCAGACGTCCTCCAGTAATTTGATTTTTATTGTTTTTGTGGTTTTGTTGTTGATTGAAGATGGATGAATGAATGTTGGGTTGTTGTGGGTTGGTTGATTGATGAATGGGGGTAGTGAGGAGGTGTGAATGTTGATGGAGAGCTTGGAGGAGCCATTAATGGTGACCGAAATTTGTAGATCTAGTTTGAAGAAGAGTGTTGATTTACTGATATTAGAGATTTTAGCTTTTATTAAAGTTGTGGGGTTTCTCATTCTCACCAATATCGGTTTGATGGAGTGAGGGTGGTGGCGATTTTTGGGTGGCGGTTTTAGTGGTGGTTGTTGGAGAAGATGACAATTCATCATCTCTTGGGCACAGGACTTGGGCCTTAGGTGATTGTTGGGCGAAATGTTTAATTGTTTGGTTGGGCCCAAAAAATCTATTTTGTTTGGGCGGTTTTTATGTTAAGTTTTGGGCGGTTCTTTTTTGGTTTTGTTTGGGCCCTTTTCTATTTGTTTTGTTTAATTTATGGACCAGTTTAATTTAAAGTTTTTGGGCCGGTTTCAGTTCAATTTTTGGACCGAACCACTTAACTGTTTTGGGCCAGTTTCTAATATTGCTTGGGCCATCCATTGGACTTAAAATAGATCCACTTGGGTCTTTCAATGTTGACTTTCCCGTTTTTAGGTTTGGGCTTGGCGGTCCGAACCATTACCTTAGTCATGAGCCCATGAGCCATGCACATTGACTTTAGCCATGAACCATGGCTATGACCTTGAACCTGTCGAACATGGAAACGACAGTTTGACTTTGACAATGATAGTTTGACTTCGACCATGACATGTTGATTTTGACTTTGATCATGATGTGATGATTTTGACCATGATGGGTTGACTTTTGACTTTGACCATGATGTGTTGACTTTGACCATAATGTGTTGACTTTGACTTTGACCATTGACCGTTGACTTTGACCATGATGGGTTGCCTTTGATTTTGACCATGATGGGTTGACATTGACTTTGACCATGATGGGTTGACTTTGACTTTGACCATGATGTGTTGACTTTGACTTTGACCATGATGTGTTGACTTTGACCATTGACTGTTGACTTTGACCATGATGGGTTGAATTTGACTTTGACCATGATGGGTTGACTTTGACTTTGACCATTATGTGTTGACTTTGACCATGATGTGTTGACTTTGACTTTGACCATGATGTGTTGACTTTGACCATGACGTGTTGACTTTGACCTTTGACCTTTGACTGTTGACTTTTTCCAGTTTTACATCTATTTAAGAATATGGACAAATATAATAATAAAATATTGTCGAACATTATATAAATTTGGTTGTCATTTATCTAATTAAGATTTGACGTGGATATTGTGACACTATGTAATATGTGGGATATATATGTTGAATGCAATAGTTTTGGAGACATAGATTTATATAAACACTCCATTAGTATATATGTGAGATGCTACTATGAGGTAGTAATATTGGTGAATATTTGCCCACGGGAGTGGCGTAGTGCAATAATATATTGGCACGTGAAAGAATGAAAGTGGTTATGAGATATAATTGAGATATATTCTAAATATTGTGGTTTAGTGCAATAAGGTATTTGACATGCACGTGATATAATGGAATGTTTATGAGTCATTAATGTATGACACCTGAATAAATTACGTAACGAAAATCCTAGAACCTGACTACCACAACTCATGTGATTGGCCCCTTCCGGGCGTTTCAGTTAATCCGAATGGCCTTCGGTAAGTAATGTGATTGGCCCTTCCGGGCGCTTCGCTTAATCTGAATGGCCTTCGGGCGTAAGTAATGTGATTGGCTCTCCTGGCGTTTCAGTAAAGTTGAATGGCCCTCCTGGCGTAGCCGAATAGTGGCTTGATTATTCTGTTCGCAAAATAGAACGATGACGCGCGATATTTTATGCCGAATAGTGGCGATTTTACATAGATTTGGCTTCCGTGTGAGGATTTACGGTGTCGCGGCATCCCGCCGGGGTAGTTACGCACGGAGTGGCTCATTATGTGCGGGAGGCATGTGGATGTACATGTTCGGCGTTGGGTAATGATTGTGGTAGCCAGTGGAAACTAGGTAAGACATAGATACGACGTGAATTTTAGGGACACGCAAAGAAAGCCTGAAATAATCTAATTATGGTAATATGCTTGGTTGGTTAGTTGTTTAGTTAGAACCTAAGGCGCTGATAAGAGCCCAAAATTGTAGTTTTAACCCCTTAACAATCGTACTTTTAGACCAATTATGTGAATAATAAGTAAAGAGCTAATCTCGATTCGTGTTTTATGCATTTCGGGCTTCAAAGTCCATTATGTGCGAGAAATGTGCCACTTTAGCAAGATAAAGGAGCAAAGGTCGGTTGCTAAGGAGTTCTGTGATTAATGGCCAATTTCAAGAAGACAAAGCCTCTGAAAGCCCGGGCAAAAAGATGAAAAGTCAAAGTCCACGCGGCGTAAACAAAGATTAAAGACAAAGTCAATAGAACTTCCGAAGACCATATCTTTGGACAAAAACCTCAGAATTGGGCCTAGCTTATGTCAAAACGACCGGCTCGGAAAGAGCTTTCCAATGGTCCAAGCCTTGGCCCAATCAGAGGAGCAAAAGTGGACAAAAAGTCTGTTGAAGTCAACTGCAACTGAAGAGGCCTTTTTGGACTGAAAGAATTGGGTTTTGGGCCTGATTCTCTGGCCCAAAACATGAATCCAAGCCCATGCACGATTTTTGGATCTGAACATATAAAAACCAAAGCTTAGCTCTTTGTTAATGGTAGATAGTTAGGTTAAAAAATAAATTAGGTAAGGATAAGAAAAGTAGCCATTAAACCTTAGTTCTAGATCTAGTTTTACATTAATTAATTAGTTTTTATTCTTTCCTTAAATTTAGTATTAAATTATTGTTATTGCTATTCATTAGATAAATAAAGTTAATTAGTTCTCCATAATCTACTTTCATTTTCATTTATTTATTAGTTTAAATCCTTAGATTTACTTATTTGTCATTATTAGTTTAATTCAATTATTGCATGAGTAGTTTCGAATTGAGTTTAAACAAGTAAAGTTCAAATCTTTATATTATGTCTTGTTTAGATTCCATGAGAAATGATAGTTTAATGACTCTAAGCTAACCCTCCATTAGAGGGGTTGAGGAAGCCTTGAAGAAAACTTGATTTTGTTAGCTTAGAATTTGTCCTGATAATCTATTCAATTCTAGAAGTAATTAGTACATCATGAGAATGGGTTTAATGCTTCACATGCTAGTTATTACTTGGTAGAGATTGCCATGAATAGTTAAGGATTAGATTTACCAATTGTTATGCGATAGCATTTCAATTTGGAGTACGACTGTTCTTGGTTAGTAGATTAAGTAGAGTTAAGGCGGAATCAATCCCCCTAATTCCTTATCATGAGTCCAGTTAGTATTTCAGAGTTGAATTATCGTATCTTGTTAGTATAAATTGAATCCGTAGTATAATCATAGAATAGATATTTCATATAACACATTACTCCCACCATTGTTCTTTGTGTTTGTTCAATTGAATTTGTTTAAGTCTTGAGAGTTAAGAGTGGAACGATTCCGTACTCTATATATTGCATGAATATATATGTGAGAGTAGGAAATAAATTATTGATACCGTAAGAATAAGGTTAGAGTAATCTAATTGAGTTTTTACGGGTTATCAAATGGCGCCGCTGCCATCTTAATCTCGTTCAAGACAAGAATTCAATTGCTTGAATCCAAGGAGCAATCCCCCATTCTCTACCCACCCACCCTTTTAATTTTTCATTCTTATTTCTTGATTTTTGGAACTGTTCACTGTTTTAGGCATTGGGGCTGCGGATTCACTGAGAAAAACACTGTGGTGAAGGTATTTCTAAATTTTCGAAAATTCTAAAAATTTTCATACATAATATTTAATGTGTTATTGATTTACTGGAATATTTTTAGAAATTTCAAAGTTGGTTTACCTTGTGAAAAAAATACGATCTTTACAGTGCTGCATTTCAGTTTTCACACCGTATGTTCTTGAAAAACAGACGAATAAGGTTACTTAGGGACTTCTAAAAATTCTATAATTTTTACAGGAGTATCTATCCTAAGTCAGGAGTTTGTTGTAAAAGTTTGACGAGTTTTTGATTTGTTTTGACCTCCTAAATAGTAGAGTGTTTCCAGTGTGTTTCTGCAGTGTTGCAAACACTTAATATCTGGAACACCAGCCAATAACGAGAGGTTGTACAACTCCAATTGCTCTAAATTTTTTACAGGAACAATTAGGATCTGTCAGGAGTCTCCAGTAAAAATTTGGCAATTTTTGGATTTGTTTTGAAGGGTTAACCATTCGGTTGTTTGTATTGTGTCCGAAAACCGTTTCGCAAACTTTGGGGGGCAGTAGAGGGACTTTCACAGCTCCGATTGATCTGAAATTTTACAGGCTACTTGATAGACGTCTTAGAAAATTATTGTAAAATTTCAGATTTTTTGAAGTACGATAAAAGGCCTAAAACTTGAAAACCCTGGAGCGCGACCCGCTCCCAAACCGAGCACGACCGCGCCCAAAACACTGGACATTCGACAAAACAGAGGGCACTCGCGCCCTCAAGAGAAAATTATGTGTGAACAGCCCAATTTTCATAGGTAAATGCAAATTTTTATGTCTTCAAGTTACTCAGTGTTTCTAACTTGTTAAATACACTGAGATCGCGTATACAAGACGCTATTCAAACGCGTAGCAAGGAGGCATTCAGGTACTCCTTCTTCCACTCCTCGCCTCTTCTGTCAGAGGAGTTTTAATTCTAGTATAATCAGGCTTGTTTTTCGTAGAAATAAATACCACACGCCTATCTAGAAATGTATGCTTAGAGTTGTGGTTGCATATTAGTTGCCCTATAATATATTTGAAAAACCAATATGGCATATCAATATGTAGACCAACAATCATATGATAATTATGCAAACCCTTCACCATGTTCATGCTATGGCAGTCCTGACCATTGGGCTTCTCAATGCCCATCATATCAAGAGCAATCATGTAATTATTATGAAAACCCTTCACCATATTCATGTTGTGGTAGTCCTAACCATTGGGCTTCTCAATGCCCATCATATCAAGAGTCTGAGCCTACTATAAGATATAATAATAATTATGAGCCTCAATTTTCAAATTTTTATAGTGACTCATACAATCAAGAGTTTTCTAGTCATCCAAACTATTCATGTAATTCCACCAATAACAATCAACCAGCCATTCAGCCTCAACCTAACCCATCACAATACGACATCAACTAGAGTCACTCAAACGCCAATAACTATGACTATCAAACACCATACCAACCAGACCCACACCACCAAGCTTCCCCTCAGCTAACAACATTCGATGAAATAATGGCCCAAAACAAAATAATACTTCAGAAATAAACCGAACCTAAAGAAACTAGGTTCACCTTACGCCCAACACATTTCTACCATGCCGAGATCGACACTATTCCCATAACTAACCCAGTCAACCTAGTTCACACCTACCCTACATTTCATGAACCATTACCTTCCGAAGACCCTCCCATTAACCATGATATTAACTCCACACCCCACCTGGATGAGGAAATTCTTGTAGACAACTCTTTAGGACTAGTTTCGGATGACCACTCAAACTTGAGCGATGGCTCCGAGGAACTTCCCACTGATCCACCTGACGATGAATATAATGATTACACTTTAGAAGATATTTATAAAGGTGTGACGAAGGAAGAATTTGATAACTATTGGCATTCTCGTAATATGGACCCTCCTGTTGAGCATGTCCAGGCCTTTGAGTTTGCTAACTGCACTCGGCTAGATGATGTCTCGACACATTCGAATGAGGCCATTGATGATACTTGTAGTGTTTTAGAGGAAGAGGGTGAGGACATGGAGATCAACAATTCATATCTAAGGCATGAACAAGTTAATGTGCAAGAAAACGAGGAAGTTACATCTTTAGAGCAATGTGAATCTCAATTCAGTTTGGCAGCTGAGGAAATAACAAGGAAAGAAATAGAGAAAAATCTTAAAGATAAAGCCACGAACCACAACCTTGTGGATTCAGCTAAGCCAGATGTAGAGTTCTTAAGAGCATGTGAGGATCCACCACCCGATGAACCACCACCCAACCACCATCCACCTGAGTTACCACCTCCTATAATCCAACCATCTACCATAACTAAGCCATCCATTCACCCACCATTTAAAAGGAACCTCGATTTTGCCCTTGAGCCAATTGCCTCAGAGACCCTCTATAATTTTTTCAACCCTCACAGTGAAGAGTGTTTGCCTAGCACACATTCCCATGAGCACACCATGCCGGTAATTGAGAGCCAAGCTTTCACCAAGTATAGGGAAAAACCTAGTTTGTCTTATTTTTCTTCATCTGAGCTTCATGAAAGACATCAGGATCCACACTTCATTCCCTTCTCACCAAAATTATCGCTAATTCATCTTTTTGGTCATTTCAACTATTTAAAACAACAATCACATGATGGTTTGCATATATTCTTTGATAGGATGCATAAGTTTTCATTCATTCGCTTACATGTTTGCTTCCAATTATACAACATTATTCTGTTTGGGGGTGCATTTAGTATCATGTTTTTATGGCTAGACCCCCAACTCTTCCGACTATTTGTTTATAGTTGACCACGCATCATCAACTTTATGCCACCCTAGTTTCATGCTTGTTTGGGGGTGTGCACAGTCTAGGGGAATCTGACGTAAAATGACCCCACATTAAGTCTCGGGAATCTGACTTTAAAAGACCCACATTTTAAAACAAATTTTTACAAACCTATTTTCAAAAAAATTTGTTTGGGGGTGGGGTGTTTGGTTTTTCCATTCTTGATCACTCAAATTCCTATTCTTACCCCTACCTCGCTCCCTTGAAGAGTAGCTAGATTTCTTCTTGTTGTTATTTTGATGTTTTTTTTATTATTTTTAGTAGATAGGATGTTACGTTGTTAAATTCCGTAGTTAACTTTGAATTTGGTAGTTAAATGTTGTTTGAATTTCTATTTTAATATAATGTGATTCTTTTCAAATTGTGCACTGTTTTTATTGTTAATCCCACCTTCCCGAATTGTTTGGGGGTGGTATTATTTACTCTAGCATGATTTGTTGTAGGATCCTCCAGTCTAGAAGTTGTTTTGGAGTGAGGGTTGAGAATATTGCCAATATAGGCATATCTATTAATAGATATTGTGGTAGGATGAAATATCGATGAGTTAGGCAGTTCTATCCTAAATTCAACCTAAAAGATATTAGGATTGTTTTAGAATCAAGAAAATGAGTTGTTTCCGTTTTCGGGTTTGGAAATTTTATTATTTCCGAAAATTGCCGTAAAAGCTTTTTGGCAACTTCGCAATCCGTTTTAGCAACTTAAAACCTATATAAACTTCATTCATTCTACACTCACAACCCACACTACACCTAACTTCCATCACCCACCTTTCACTCCCACGTTTCCCACGTTTCGTCTCGATTTCAAACCATCAGCACCTCGGAGCGCGCCTGCGCCCCATAGGAGCGCGCTCGCGCCCTACACTTTTGTCAGAAATTTTGTTCAGAGCACGCCCGCGCCCAAGGTAAGCGCGACTCACGCTCAAAACACTGGAATTCTAAAATCAACAGAGCGCGACCCGCGCCCAAGTGGAGCGCCCTGACTTTTGTAAACCAGCAAAATTCCAGTTTTCTGCGGGTTGTTTTCGGTTCATTTGCAGCTGTTCCAGAGCGTAGTTTTGAGATGACATCTCCTACAATAATACCGGAACAGTCTTTCGAAGATTTGTTCCAAAGCACTACTTATAGTGTTTGGTTTCGCGAGGTGATCACATACGTAGGCTGGGAATCGCTTATGGTTCTTGCTAGAAATTGTTCTTGGACTTGCCATGCCCATTGAAATACAAGACCTATGGTGCTATTGGGTCGATAATATGTATGTCTACACTTATGAGTTTTTGCATGAGTCGTATGGGGCAGGCATTTTCCGTATCGAGGACCAAGGGGAATATAACGTCGCCCTTGGTAGCCTGTCCATAAACATAGGAACTGTTATGTTTTGGATCATGCTAAACATTTTAGGGGAATGGCGTTTTTCTTCTGTGAATGATGCCACTTGCAGCATTTTCCTTGCTTTAGCTGAGGAACGCCTGCTATATGACCTTCCCAAGACCTTAATGTCTAGTTTAGCATGAGCCCATAGCATGAGGCATAAGTATCTTCTTATGCCTATATTAGTTTGCCGTATTATGCTATGTTTCTTCCCTGTTGTTGTGCCCGTTTCACGGACTGGGTTGGGGTCGACATTGTGAGACCCCCCAATTCTATTATTCGATCTTTCTGTGCAATGACTTGGCAAGGGTGGAGGATACAACCTCATCAAGTTGCACCTTACACCCCATCCGACCAAGTGGCGCTTAACAGGTTAGCATCCGTAGATGATAAATGGCGGCAAGCTTGGCAAATTATAATGGCATCGCAGGATGCAAAGGAACCTCACTTCTTTATAGAAGAGGAGGATGACAAGTAAACACTGGAGTGGAGGTAAGTTTTTAGTTTCAAGTAGTGTCTGCTTAAGTCCCAAGCAATTTGACTTTTATTAACCCCATGATGGGTGGAACTCTTATAGAGTTGCGTCAGTTTTTATTTCCTATATTAGTATGTTTTAACCTTGTTTTGCAGATGTTCCAGAATTTCACGCGTTTCCATGGTATTTTTCTACCCTATTTATTTAAATGCTTTGAGGACAAAGCATGCTTCTTGTTTGGGGGTGCGCATAGAAACACGTGTAATTAAGGCATCTGTTAGGATATAGATATGTATAATATTCATTTGTTTTCAAGTTAAAAATTTCAAAAATATAAATAAATAAGTTTATGCTATACACTTAGGAATATTGGTATTGTTTTCTTTCTCTATGCTCTTAACAATCTAGAAGTCTCAATGTAGCTTTTGCATCGTAATAATTATTAGAAACTTAGGTTAATATGTAGGTAATAATCTTTGCATCTATCTATAAATATATTACATGAGTATCTATGATTGTTAGCAAGAAGTTTCTGAAATCTAGGCTAGAGTACTTATTCTACAAATCCTGTGAGAATATAGCCTAAAGCCTTATATGAGCGAAACATTTGAGAAATGACACAAGGGAGAAGTAAAATCCGGATAGAGAAATCACACGTCCACTTGCTTGATCACTATACCATATCCCAAGCGAGAATTTAGGTCTTCTTTGGATCGATATAGCCAGAAATTCAAACCTATGAATTATTTTTCGCTAGTCGCCCCTCTGAGCCCTTCTTTAGCCTTTCATAAACCACAAATCCTTTACCCTGTTACAAAAACAAAACAAAATAATAAATAATAATAATAAAAAAAAATTAACCTACCCAATTTAGAATAAGTCTGAGAATAGAATGAGGAAGAAAGAAGAAGAGAAAAACCTGTGTAAACAAAAATTAGTTAGTTGCTTCAGAAAAAGAAAAGAAGTTTCCATCCAAGGAAAAGAAAAAGAAAAATAGAAGTAAATAAAAACTCCAAAAATAAATAAATAAAAGGAATCAAAAGCCAAAGAAAAAGAAAAAAATATGGCTAAGGATGGAAACAAAGTGTAGAAGCAAAAGTAAATAACAAGGTTTTCTCTAGTTACATAATATGAAGACTCTATTATCTCAGACCTGTCCTTTTTGAATATCCATTTCCTTCCTTCTTAAACCATCTCCTAATCCCCATAACACCTAATAAAGACCTCTAGCTCAATTAGGAATCTGTTAGTTTGATAGTAAGTGGCAGATGTGTTTGATCGACTCCGGCTTCCTTGTTGTCATTGAGTTTGTAAGGTAAAGTGTGCCCACTGCACACTGGAGTAGCAAAACTTGAGCGGAAAAATCAGAGTGGTTTTTGTCTTGACATTTTTGTGAGGACCTACTTAAGGACGCTATTCCGAGTTTTCAGAAACGAACCTGCTAGGCATTTCATAGTATTACTCATAATATATATATTTGTATCATAGATGATTGATTATTATGCATATATTAGTTTAGGTTTTTGACTTGGTTATTCTTATTCAATTGCTAGTGAGATGTATAGATAGTTGAGACATGAATGAGGAAACAATAGTTTTATTTCTTAGCCGTTGTAGTATAGATGAAGTTTATGAGTACCTTCACTGGAAAACTCTCACGAGGCTATAACTCGTCCACTAGGGAATTCCTAGTGGTTTATGGCCTTGTTGCATATGGTCAATGCAATCGCACTCAGCGAAATGAAAGTAGTTGGAACTCCATTTTTGGTCACTTATTCTAATTTCTCATATTTGCTTGAGGACAAGCAAAATGCTGTTTGGGGGTGGTTTGATAAGAGCCCAAAATTGTAGTTTTAACCCCTTAACAATCGTACTTTTAGACCAATTATGTGAATAATAAGTAAGAGTTAATACTGATTACGTGTTTTTATGCATTTCAGGCTTCAAAGTCCATTATGTGCAGAAATGTGCCACTTTAAGGAGATAAAGGAGCAAAGGTCGGTTGCTAAGGAGTTCTATGATTAAAGGCCAATTTCCAAGAAGACAAAGCCTCTGTAAAGCCCGGTCAAAAGATGAAAAGTCAAAGTCCACGCGGGCAGAAACAGTGCACAAAGTCAACAGAACTTCCGAATACCATATCTTTGGACTCAGACCTCGGAATTGGGCCTACCTTATGTCAAAACGACCGGCTCGGAAAGAGCTTTCCAATGGTCCAAGCCTTGGCCCAATCAAAGGAGCAAAAATGGACAAAAAGTCTGTCGAAGTCAACTTCAGCTGAAGAGGCCTTTTGATTTGAAAGAATTGGGTTTTGGGCCTGATTCTCTGGCCGAAAACATGGATCCAAGCCCATGCATGATTTTTGGATCTGAACATATAAAAACCAAAGCTTAGCTCTTTGTTAATGGTAGATAGTTAGGTTAGAAAATAAATTAGGTTGGGATAAGAAAAGTAGCCATTAAACCTTAGTTCTAGATCTAGTTTTACATTAATTAATTAGTTTTTATTCTTGCCTTAAATTTAGTATTAAATTATTGTTATTGCTATTCATTAGATAAATAAAGTTAATTAGTTCTCCATAATCTAGTTTCATTTTCATTTATTTATTAGCTTAAATCCTTAGATTTACTTATTTGTCATTATTAGTTTAATTCAATTATTGCATGAGTAGTTTCGAATTGAGTTTAAACAAGTAAAGTTCAAATCTTTATATTATGTCTTGTTTAGATTCCATGAGAAATGATAGTTTAATGACTCTAGGCTAACCCTCCATTAGAGGGGTTGAGGAAGCCTTGAAGAAAACTTGATTTTGTTAGCTTAGAATTTGTCCTGATAATCAATTCAATTCTAGAAGTAATTAGTTCATCATGAGAATGGGTTTAATGCTTCACATGCTAGTTATTACTTGATAGAGATTGCCATAAATAGTTAGGGATTAGATTTACCAATTGTTATGCGATAGCATTTCAATTTGAGTCACGACAGTTCTTGGTTAGTAGATTAAGTAGAGTTAAAGCGGAATCAATCCCCAATTCCTTATCATAGAGTCCAGGTTAGTATTTCTGTAGTTGAATTATCGTATCTTGTTAGTATAAATTGAATCCGTAGTATAATCATAGAATAGATATTTCATATAACACATTACTCTCACCATTGTTCTTTGTGTTTGTTCAATTGAATTTGTTTAAGTCTTGAGAGTTAAGAGTGGAACGATTCCGTACTCTATATATTGCATGAATATATATGTGAGAGTAGGAAATAAATTATTGATACCGTAAGAATAAGGTTAGAGTAATCTAATTGAGTTTTTACGGGTTATCAGGCGCCTCGATGGAGGAACTACATGCCTTATTTATGATGCGTAAAGTTTGTTGTGTGGTTAGTGGGAAGTTAAGGCGCCTCAGTGGAGGAACTACCTGCCTTAATTATTGTACTTGAGTATGTCATATTAGTCGTTGAAAGTTAAAACTCTCGGTGGAGGAACTAACTGCCATTATGGATTATGTATATATTTGTATAAGTATATGTTGTTTTTTAGAGCTACTCACACCAGCATTTTATAATGCCAACCCGATTTGCATGTTTGCTTATCGGGTGTGTTCATTCAATGAACATAGTTGATAAGTTTTGACAGTTTTAGTCTTTGAAGAAGAGTGGTTGCCGCTTGTGGTTTGGCGTTAGCGTTGTATCTCAGGATTTGTTTTGTTTTCCCTTGAGGTGATATAGAATTTCAGTCTAGACAATGTTTTTGTATTTCATTTGTAAATTTTATTAAAGAGTTATTGAAAGGAGAGTTGTAACCTAATCTTATTTGTGAATCTTTGTCATGAAGAAGACTTTTGTTTAAGTTAAAATTTTTATGGGTATTTATTATCCGCATATTTAAACTGTTTATGGGTTTTTGGGAGTTGAGAGTGCGACACACCTCAGAGATCGAAGAGTCGGGAACAAATAATGTTTTTCAGATCACCGAAATTCGGGTGTGACCACGTAATCTCAAGGCAAAGGTAGCTGCAGAGTCGGTAAGAGCAAAGAATGCCGCGACCGGGTTCGTGACCTAAAGGATGCCCTTGCAAAATTAGAAGCGAAAAAGGAGTGAAGGGCTAACGGTTGCTTTTCTTGATCTTCCCTTCAGCCATGCACAGTTGCCTCAGAGGTTAGCCAATTTCACTGCTGTCTTCATCTTCTTTTTTTTTCTTATCCGAAAGGAGTGAAAGGCTTCCGGTGGGGATCCCGAAATGTATTTAGCTCTTTCTTTTGATTCCTCTATGCCTAACAAACCAGAGCAAACCATTTATAGAAGAGTCAAAAAAAAGCCTTCTTGCTCTTATCTTCCTCCTTCGTGTAGTAGGGGATTGTAATAGGTAGCTAGCCTGAAGTCCGACACAGTCCTCCTTCTTCTTGGATCCCGATTCGATCCATTGGACTCTTAGCAGGAGGGAGATGGCCCTCATGGGGAATGATCTAGTTCTTGTCCATTTTCCTTGCTTTGCATCCTTTCCGCCCTTCTTTCCCGAAAGAGTGTAATAAGGCCCGTAAGCTTCTTGTTTTCACTTGCTAGTCTTAGATTGAACCATTCTCATTGCCTCTATCCCTATGAGCGAGTCATCCTTTCTTCTAATGCTTCCGATTGGAAATTCCTTACTCTATCTCTTCTAGTATCGAAGTCGTATTTCACTAAAAAGAGTTACTTCCTCCGCTTAGGTTTTTTTCCTTCTTACGGTTAGTTCATCTTTGATATGTCCTTGAGTCCAATGAGGCTAAAGAGTTAGAAGTCTTAGACTCCAAGAGCAAGTGGTCTAACCCGAACTACTAGTAACGGGATTTTCCTGCAATACGAGTAAGGGGAATGGAACTCTTGTTTGAGAACTTTAGCTACGGACTTAGGTTAGCTAGCTCAGCTTCTCCTATGGCTATTTGGATTAAGGAAGTAGGGTAATGCACAGACAAAGAGGCCTAATCTAATAATGGTGAGTCGAATCAGGCGCGGCAGCCGTTCCAAGGCTTTTATGCCACCTAAAGGCCTAAGATAGGAGAATGAGGTTCATGTTTAAGTATCCTCCGGGTTTTGGCTATATTCTTTGCTTTAGCGATTGAGTTCCCTTTTTCGAGTGGTAGTATATATCAGATATATCCTACAGTGGAGTACGTTATTTGGGGCTTAACCAATATGATTCTCTGTCATAGTTGATTGTATCTCTTTCGTTTAGTAGTTATTGACTTAGTGTGCTAACACATTGTTTGTGTATTTTTTTAATACTGTGTAAAAGTTGTTATATGATTATATTTTTAGTTTACTTATTAAACAAACTAACACATTCTTCTTCATATTGTTTTTTACGTTATAAGTGAGATAACACGGTAGCTCAATTAAGTTTGTTTGAGATGGATCGGTTGATTAGAAATTTGTTGGATGGGTTATGTAAATTACATTGTTGTTGGATTATGAGACTTGATTTTGAATCAAGTGCTTAAGTTATTTAATTTTTTTCTCCGTGAATAAATCATGTAATATGAACAAGTTCTTGGAATGATTTATGTTAGTAATAAAAGTATGATTCTTGTTTTCGTAATGGACTCTAGTTGTCAAGTGTCTGAATGTATTGGTGGTGTCGGAATGTATTGGTTTATAGGAATTTTCAGATTTACAAGAAAAAAAAAAAAAAAAGGAGTTATGACGGGCTTCCAAAGAACTGGCCGTGTGGCATACCAATTCTTGACAGTTTTAGTGTTAATTTCTTGACGCTTTTGTTTCTCGGATGACACTTAAATAAAAACAAATCATAAATGAAGGTTTATTTTTGACACTTTTTCTAATAAATTATGACGGTTAAGTAAAACATGTCATGCAAAAGGATCCAGTTATGACGTTTATAAATGAGTTTTTGTCATATTAAATTTGAGCTTTGATGTCAGCTTCTCTAGAACCGTCATCAAAATTATGACGCTTTTGGTTAACTTTTATGACGGGCTCTATAATGACGGTAGTTTTTTTAATGAAAAAATGTCATTAAACCTGTTTCATGACGGCTAAAAGCCGTCATCACAAGTCATTTTTTTAGTAGTGGCGAGCCAGCATTGTAAAGTCCTTCCAATACAGTCTCCGTCATCAAGGGACCGATTCCACGAAATTGAGATTCCTGCATTGTGAGTACGATGTCTCTTTGCTCAATGCCAGTAATCTCAGACAACACTGCTATAATCAATTCCTTCCGACTACTATTCACCTTTACAAAAATCCTACGACCCTCAATCTCCCTCTTCTTGTAAAAATCAAACACCAAATCAGTGTGATAAAAATCATCCATAGAATACCACAACCCATTCCATTTCTTAATACACATCTCAGTATCAAAAAAGGGTGAAAATTGTGTTTGGTTAAAAACATGTTCCGGAAGAATCTTTGGGGTTTTAGGAGCCATTGAGTTTTGGAATTTGGAATTTGTAGTGAATGGAAGGTGGGGGATAGTGAATGAATCACTCGATCAAGATTCGAAGTGGGTTTGTGTGGAGGAAGAGGTGCGGGCATGCTCAAGTTGGTTAGGAAATGAGGGCGTGCGCGCTCAAGGTTTTCTGGGTTCAGGCTTGTTCTTGAGTATGGAGGCGAGGAAGAGAAAAAGAAAAATCGCATTAGGTTTTAAAAGGGGATCACGTGCGGGGCACGTGACCGCGTAGGGTTTAAATCATTGGGCCCAAGCCCAAAACAAATTAGTAATACCCATCTTGTCCTATGCATCGTAAAATTTAAAACTAAAATTCACAATTCGTTAACGGTCCGATTTTTGCGAATGAGCTATGAAAACGATCAACAAAGAAAGTACAATCCAATGATCTATAAAAAAAAACTCAAATGTAACCATGGTTGACATATAAGAAGATGGAAAATGCCTTAAAATGCGTGAATGACATAAATTTATATGATCAAAAGAAATCTAAATTCATAGATAGTGTCAACCTGAATCAAAATACAACTAAACGGCATAATCAACAAGAATAAGAAGTTGAGAGATCAAGAATGGAAAGACCAAACAACCCACCCCCAAACAAATTTTTTAAAGCAGGGTTTAGAAAATTTGTTTAAACACGTGGGTCTTTTAAAGTCAGACTCTCGAGACTTGCTAGATTACTATTTATAGTGTTTTAATATTTTTTATTTTTTTTATGAATAAGGTTTAATATAAAGGAAAACGATAAAGCAATAAAAACATAAATCACTCCATAGAGAAACATGACTCAAAAACCAAGAAAACATGCAAGAGTGGAAAGCGTGAAATAAGTTAAACGTGAACTTAGGATCCGGTACTTACAGCCACACACTCCAAAGAGGGCTCGATTACCTTAATGGTGCACTTATCAATATATGGAAATGAGAGGAAGTACACCAAACATCAAAGGTCAGTCCTCATAAACAGGGTCTTGTAAAAGGACATCCTCCACATCTGGGGACATTAACTCGTGAAAATATTTTAAACGTTGGCCATTAACTTGAAAGGTGTTTTCCTTGGGATTTACCAAGGTGATTGCCCAGTAAGGGGTGACTTCAGTAACCAGAAAAGGATCAGACCAACGGATTTTTAATTTTTCTAGGAAAATATGCAAACGGGGGTTGTAAAGCAAAACCTTTTAACCAACTACAAACTCTTTATGCAAAATTTGTTTCTCATGAACACGTTTCATGTTAGCTTTATAATCCTTCGTGAGATCATAAGAATCGCTATGGATTTCTTCAAGCTCATTTAATTGCAATTTGCGCTTGACACCCGCCTCATCAAAATTAAATTTCAGGCTTCTTAAAGCCCACATAGCACGGTACTCCAATTCAACGAGCAAGTGACAAGGTTTTCCAAACACAAGTCTAACGGGAGACATTCCTATAGGAGTTTTTAAAGCTATCTGATACGGTCATAAGGCATCTGTTGGACGCTTAGACCAATCTTTTCGATCAAGATTTACTGTCGTTTCTAATATTTTTTTTAATTTCCCTATTAGAGACTTCTACTTGGCCTCTAGTTTGTGGATGATAGGGAGTTGCCACCTTATGGGTAACTCTGTGCTTCTTAACTAAAGAAGCAACAACTCTATTGCAAAAATGTGTTCTGCCATCACTGATGATGGCTTTAGGATGCCAAACCAACAAAAAATGTATTCCTTAACAAAAAGCACAACTGTCTTATGGTCATTGCTATGGCAAGCCATGACCTCTATCCATTTGGAAACGTAGTCCACAACAACCAAAATATAAATAAAATCGTGGGAAACAGGAAAAGGACCCATGAAATCATTGCCCCATACATCAAAAATTTCTACTACCATAATGGGATTTAATGGCATCATATTACGTTTAGTGATACGCCCACGTTGTTGGCAATGAACATACATTTTGCAGTGAACTTGCGCTTCTTTAAAAAGGGTAGGCCAATAAAAACCACATTGAGAACTTTAGTTGCCATTTTCATACCACTAAAATGGCCACCACAGTCTTTCTCATGGCAGAAGGATAAAACCTCATTATATTCCTACTAGGGAATACAACAATGAATAATCTGATCCGTACAATACTTAAAAATGTAGGGCTCATCCCAGTAGTATAGCTTAACTCTGGCCAAAAATTTCTTATGTTCGTTTTTTGACCAAACATCAGGAATAATACTAGAAGCTAAATAATTCACAATGTCGGCATACCAAGGTGCAAAAAAAATAGAATAAAGATGCTCATCAGGAAAAGAATCAGGTATGAACTCAAAATCACTATCACTGTCATTTGTTAGTCTAGATAAGTTATCGTCAGCTACATTTTCGACCCCTCATTTATCCTTACTTTCTAGGGTAAACCATTGCAGCAGAAGAATCTATCGGATCAATCTCTGTTTAGCATCCTTCTTGGCGAGAAGGTACCTAAGAGCTGCATTGTCAGTGTAAACTAAGGTCTTTGAACCAACCAAATAAAGACAAAACTTATCTAAAGCATAAACCACAGCTAAAAATTCCTTTTCCATAGTAGTGTAATTTCTTTCAGCATCATTTAAAGTTTTACTAGCATAATAAATGACAGTGGACTTATCATCTAGTTTTTGGCCTAACACAGCACCAACAGCATAATCGCTAGCGTCACATATAAGTTCGAAAGGTTTAGACCAATCGAGAGGCTATATAATCGGTGCAGATGTTAAAGCGGCTTTTAATGTTTCAAAAGCCTATTTGCAGTTATGATTGAAATCAAAGATGGCATTTTTTAAAAGCATATTAGTTAAAGGCCTAGCTAATTTTGAAAAATCCTTGCTAAAATGCCTATAGAAACCTACATGGCCCAAAAAGGCTCTAATGTCATGGATAGTCCGAGGTATAGGTAAATACGCTATTTTATCTAATTTGGCCTTATCTACTTCTATGTCGTCGCTAGATACAATATGACCTAGCACTATTCCTCTTTTTACCATAAAATGACATTTTTCCCTATTTAAAACCAGATTCTTCTCTTCACACCGTGTCAACACTTTGGAAAGGTTATACAGGCATTCACTGAAAGAGTCTCCATAAATAGAAAAATCATCCATGAAAACTTCCATGAAGCGCTCCACCATGTCACTAAAGATATGAAGCATACACCGCTGGAAGGTTCCAGGAGTATTACAAAGGCTGTAAGGCATTCGTTTATAGACATATGTTCCAGAAGGACATGTGAAGGTAGTCTTGTCTTGGCCGTCAGGATCGATAATGATCTAAAAATAGCCAGAGTAGCCATCTACAAAACAATAATAAGCATGACTAGCTAGACGTTCGAGCATCTGATCTATAAAATGTAAAGGAAAGTGGTCCTTTTGTGTCATAGCGTTTAAATGTTTGTAGTTAATACAGATCCTCCATTTCATAGGAACTTGTGTGGAAACATATTCACCCACAACATTATGCACAATGGTAACCCCCGATTTTTTAGGAACTACATGAATGGGGCTTACCTATTTGCTACCGGAGATGGGATATATGATACCCGCATCGAGTAACCGTAAGACTTCTTCCCTAACCACCTCTTTCATGGCAGTGCTCAAGCGATGCTAAGGTTCACATAAAGTATTTGCATTATCCTCCAAATGTATACGATGTGTGCATACACTAGGGTCAATCCCCTTAATGTTGTCTAGGGACCAACCGATCTCAGAACGATGTTCCCTAATCACCCTAATCAAAAGTGCCTCTTCATCAGTACACAACTGAGAAAATATGATCACCAGATGACTACCATCCGGATCAAGCTAAATATATTTCAACTCAGCAGGAAGAGGTTTAAGCATAGGGGTGGGAGGAATGGTAGAAAGGCTTATAGAGGGTCTTCGTCTTGAGTAGTAAGAACTTGTTTAGGTAAGAGGTCTTCAAACTCGGAAGATGGAGCTACAGAAGTATCTAAGAGAGGAGTAGACTCAAAAAGGGCATTGACTTCCTCTATGTAGGAGTCATCGTCAAAATCGAAACTTCCAAATGAAAGAAATTGATGCATCTGATTCTCTGGAAATGTGTTGTTGAAATAATCTTAAGCTAAGCTCTCGATCATGCTAACTTCTCCATCGATAGTCGTATCGGGTAACTGTTGTATCATTTTGAAAACATTCACCTCAACGAAAAGGTGGCCGAAGGACATGGACATCAAACCATTGTGACAGTTTATGAGTGCATTGGCAGTTGCCAAGAAGGGACGCCCTAAAATAATAGAAACAGAGTCGTTAGTGACTTCTATGTCGAGGATAACGAAGTCGATTGGGTAGTAAAAATCTTGAACTTTAACCAGCACATTTTCAACCACACCTTTAGGATACTTAATAGAACGGTCAGCTAATTGCAATGTCATTTTAGTTGGTTGCATCTCTTTTAAACCTATTTGTTTATATAGATAACAAGGGAGTAAGTTAACACTCGTCCCTAGCTCTAATAGAGCAGTTGTCTTGTGGGTATCCCCTAAGGTGCATTGTACAGTAGGACGACTAGGGTCTATGTAGTTAACTATTCCATTATGTTCAGATAGAGTTGGAAACTGTTCAGTTAAAAAGGCGTCTTTTGGAATATTTGTTTTCCGCCTAGTGGTGCACAACTCTTTTAAAAACTTAGCATGTTGTGGTAACTTTTTAATAGCTTCAAGAAAAAGTAGGTTTATCGTTAGACTTTTAAAAACTTTCTTAATCTCGTCAAATTTGTATCCTTGTTTAATATGGCTAGTCTCTGGGGAAACGGTGGTTTCTCTTTATATTTAGCATATGGATCAATAGGATGTTTAACCTTGGCCATTTTTTTCTTGGGTTGTGGTTTAACTGGTACCTCTACAGGGGTAAAATCTTCATTTTCGATTTCGGTATCTAGTAAATTTTCATTTATAATAACCATTGGTGGTGTAACAACGAGCATTGTTACGGCGTTATCAACCACTCTACCAGAACAGAGAGTGGTGATGGCATTTAACTTACCTACATTTAAATTTTCATTACTAGTATTACTGATTACTTCAAAGGTTGTGTTTGGTGTTTTAGGATTAGGTATATCTTGACATGGAAACACACCTTTTGGTTGGGCTTTCTCTTGGGTTAACTGTTGTATGGATTGTAAAATCTGTTGTTGAGCTTACATGTATGCATCGAAACGATCAGGTTGTGGATGTGCAATGGTCACAGGTGGTGTGACAGGAACTATCTCACGTTGATTATTAACGAGTGGGTTGTGTTAGTTATTATTAATCGGAATGATACCTCTATTATTATTATTATTATTATAATTATTATAATTACCTTGTCCTTGTACTTTTTGTGGTAGAGCCTGGTTATAGTTGTTTGCTGGCCTAACATTTTGATTATTAAATCCCGGAGGTGTAACTTGTTGATTATTACACCAACTGAAGTTGGGGTTCTGTCTCCAAGGTGTGTTAGGAATAGGAAGGCTATCAACGGAGCAAACATTATCCGGCTGTGATGGTGGTTGTGATAGTTGTTTATAGACAAAAGGACAACAGGAGTCGGTATGCTCAAGGCTGCAACGTAAATTACAAGAAAGAGAATTGATGTTCATGACAGGAGTAGGCTTATTTTGAATAGAAATGGCGTCGACCTTTTTTATGAGAGATTCGATTAGAGTTCTAAGCTCGGGATCAGATTTAACCTCAAACATACTGGCAGCCTTAACTATTGAAGAAGAATTAGCAGAGCGGGGGATATCGTTACCCCCAGTTATTATTAAGCTTAGATTGATCTTCTAAAAACCTATAAACTTCTGAGGCTCCTTTACTAAGGAAACTACCCCCGGTTATGATGTGGACACTCTACAAGAAGATTAGTGTACCTGTTCCAGGCCTCTGAAAAGGATTCATGAGGGTTCTGGTGGAAAAAATGAATCCATTGAATCATTTCATCTGTCTTCAGCAGTGGGTAAAATTGTTCCATAAACAATTTAACAAGTTTAGCCCATGAGTCCACAGAATTAGGCGTTTGGGCAGTTAACCAAGATGTCGCCTTATCGGCTAAGGCAAAAGGAAACACCCTTAGTTTAATTTGTTCCGAACCTACGGTAAGATGATGGAATGTGGTAAGAACTTGTTCTATCCTACACATATGTTGATAAGGCTTTTCATGGTCTAAACCATGAAAAATCGGTAACAAATTAAAAATATTCGGGGGGATTCAAAAATCCTCCATTGGGTCTACAAGAACGATGCATGACTTATGGCTATCATTTAGGGCTTTGTAAAAATCAGAGAGAGGAGTCTCTACTTCGTCAGCCATTGATGCAGGTGTAGTGTGTGGTATTCTAGATAGGCGTGTGCGTTGATGTTTACAATATATAACGCTAGATAGTTTTTTCTTACCAGACCTTTATCTCATGCAAGGCTAAGTCCAATATGAAAGAAACATTAACAGTAGTCAAACAACAACCTGATATACTAGAATTGAAACTCCTCTGACAGAAGAGGCGGGGAGTGGAAGAAGTACTTGAATGCCTCCTTGCTACGCGTATGAATAGCGTCTTTGATACGCAATCTCAGTGTATTGAAAAAGTTCAGAACACTAAATAAAGAAAATAACTTAAATAAAAAGAGAGCTTGTAACTAACCTATGAATCAGGCTTTCTTGGAAGGAAAAGACTCGTAAATAGGGTACACAAGCTGGCGCCACCAGAGTAATCTTGCATGTTTTGAAAATTTTGTTCCAGTAACAAGAGGGTGGGCGCGCTGAAGGTACTGTTTTGAAAAAAAAATCTGAACAAAACAAACAGAGATAGAACCAAACAATCGAGTGGGTGGGTGAAGTGGGATATTGGTAGAATTGAAAACACGAACGGAAACTAATCTAAACACAACTAAGATGGCAGCGACACCATTTGATAGAATGAAAATAAAAGCTTCCTACCCTATGAATAATTATTTATGCTAGGAATAGGAAAACTTGTTATTCTACGTTTAATCAAAGTTTCTACTCTCGATTATCTTATAATATAACTGGAGTAAAGAATTCGTTCCACTCCTAGTTGCTTAGACGTAACAATTTCACTAATTTAAACAATTCTATAATACCAATGAGTGTAATAATTCTAATAAGACTAATATGTGAGAATAACTAATGAAGATATTCTAAATTATACTATGGAAATTAAATACTAAGATATGAATATGGAGAAGGAATTAAGGAGATTTGATATCCACCTTGATTAATCCCTAATATGCTAGTATGGAGTTATTGCACTCCTAATCTTTATGTTTTCACATAAAGGTTAGGTCTTTTTAATCCCTAATTATTTATGACATCTTTACCAACTAATAATTAGCATATGAGGCAATTGAAACCCATTCTCATGGTGAATTAACTACCTTATAGAGTGGAATATCTTACTACAACTAATCTATACTAACACATCAAGTCTTCATCAAAGCTTCAATCAAACCCCTCTAATAGAGGTTTAGCTATGAATCATGAGACTATCATAAACATAATAATAAGTAGAAGAAGACAAAATGAGAGAATTACTTGATTAATAATAACTTGAATTGAATTAATGGTGTCTAGGCTAAATAACATAAACTAGGTTTTGACTAAAGAAAACTAATGAGAGAGAGATTAACTACAGTTTTGGGATCTTATCACTCACGAGCGATTTTCGCATTCCACTGAATGTGTTCAATCTTCTACCCATCTTCCACGGGTTAGAACATGAGTTGCCGTATGAGCATCTACGCTGGATACATGAAGTATGTAATATTTTTCACCATTCGGGCGTCATCGATGATCAGGTTAAGCTACGAGTGTTTCCTTCACTTTAGCTAGTAAGAATCACGCTTCGCTTCTTTCATAGAAGGCCGACTCTTTCGATACGTGGGAAAAGGTTGTGTTCTCCTTCATGAAGAAGTACTTTCTGCCGAAGAAAACATAAGAGATAAGAAGCAAGATAAAGTTCTTCAAACATAGTCCAAGTGAGACATTTTCCAAAGCATGGGATAGATTTTCTGACCTACTTCATTCATGTCCTCACCATAAACTAGAAAAATCCACTCTTGTCCAATGCTTCTTCAAAGGTCTTCTCCCATAACACAAAGTAACCCTCGACATCATGAGTAATGGTAATTTTTTAGATAAAGGTACAACTGAAGCCTTGACCTTTCTTGAAAACCAAGCTGAAAAGAGTACCCATTAAGGTGACATAAACAATTCCATAACATCCCAACCCAGTACATCTAAGGTTAGTGGTATTTTTTAGGTGAAATCAGATCCAGAAATAAAAACTTTAATCGAAACCCTCACAAGAAAGATAGATGCCCTCTAGCCAAACAAAAAGACCAAACCACTCATCCTGTCATGAACATAAATACCTCACCATGCAATTTCTGTCTAAGCTTAAATCATATAGATGCTACCTGTCCCTTAATCACAAACCTATCATCGCTTCAAAAAGAAGAAGTATATGATATCCATGTACCAAATACACCATGGAGACAACACCCAAACTTTGCATGGACCAACATTCCACAAAACCAACCACCTCTAGGTTTCACAAACCACCAAATACATTCAAACAAGGACAAGGGCAAGGTACCTATAACAATCAGAACAAAGCATTGGTTCCATCCCAGTTTAACCAAAACTACAAAAACCCACTTATTAATAACCAAAGAGACCTAGTTCCCATTACACCATCAACTACTGTCCAATCAGATAAGACCACCGAAATAATGATATATGTCATGCAACAACAAACCTAAATCCTAGCATCCATGTAACAATCTCTTAACTTCTTAGCCCAAGAGAAAATCTAGAAAGGTGTGTTCCCAAGACAAGCTATTCCAAATCCTAAGCCAATAAACACAACCTTCTAAGCAACAAGTGACGTGAATGAAGCTGGAGCGCTAAAAACTCTTTCTTAATCATCCCATCTACAGGGATTAATTCCTTTTTTCCGATGTATTCCTTTCCCATTCCATTTCATCTTTTGCTTTAAGGGAATACATCAATAAGGTAACCGGACCTCTCCACTTGGTGGGTGTGGTTGTAAGTGTTGGAGCCCTGAGTCAATAATATATCTTGCACATTCTATGTTAGCACTTTTACTCGTCGTTTGAGTATTGTACCCCTATGGAGCAAGTATATAAATTTTCTTTTCTTTATTTTACACTTCTTTTTAGAATAGCTTTTCTATTCCTGTTATTTACAATTCCTATGTTTATTTTAATTTCCCTGCTTTCTGTTTTTTACGTTTTCTATCTTACATAAGCATTTTTCTTTCGATCTTCACCTTTGACGCTGAGTAGTCTTTCCTTTATGATGAAGAGATGTGAAACAAAGGAGAGGGCGATAGCGATTGAGTAAAGGTGTCTTACGGTTGTCTCTCATGGTTGTTTAGTATGTCTCGTCTTCCATAGGCATATCATACCATGGGATGGTTGGCAGCTGGAGCCCTTGATTTCAAAAACTTTTTCCTTCTATGGGTGATTTCTATTTGTTTCGAGCTTCGTCTTTCTCCCTGGTTGGAATAGCTACAAAATAGGGCTAACTAGAGATTAGGAGAGGAGAGAATAGATTATCTAGCAATAGAGCTAGTCCTTTTCACTAGATTCACTTTCTTGCAATTAAAATCATTTAATTTCAAGCATATTCTATTGGGAGGATCACTTTCGTCATAGTGATTTTTCTTAGTAGTTTATAGTTTATATTTTTCTGTCATAGTAATTTAAGAACATAAAAACTAAAAAGCCAAAAACAATTGTTTCTTTCTTTCTTTAATAAAATTGTTGTTTTACCGCACTTATAATAGATGATTCTCGATACATCAATAGTTAAGTGATTTTTTCAAAAACAAAACGGGCAATAGATTTTACATAGACCAACCCCTAGAACAACACAATCTAGGGGCGGTTTGAGATTAGCATTGCTTACTAAGGGTCGCCTATATCACCGAGCTATTCGCCCGAGTCAGGACATTCCATGTCTTGTGCAGTAAATCCTCCAACTCGCGTAGTTGAAGCCCAATCTGTCTAGATTAGGTTCAACACAGAATTGAAACGAAAGTTGCCTAAGATTATTTGTTATGGTTTGTTTTGAAGTAGTAGCATGAATCACAGCTTTTGAGTACGAGTTTCTTAAAACATCTCACCTGATGAATCTTCAAAACTAGAGGATATAAAAATGAAAATTCTACGCCACGGAGTAACCAAAATGATACCGGATTCAAGTATAATTTTATCTTCTTGCCAAAAACTCTATATGGTTAGAGATATATTTTGATTGAGAATATAAAAAAAAATAAGACGAAGCGTCTCCAAATGAGAATTAAACAAATTGAGTAACCCAAAGTGATACTATTCTCTATTTAATTCTATCTTTTGGCTCCACTTCTCTATTTTGTCTCAAGAATCTGACGTTAAAATACTCAAACTTGTACAAATTTTCAAAATTTTACTTTCTTAAAAATCTTTCCTCTTTCGTTTAAATCTTTTCCCTTTCTCAATCCCTCTCTCTTTTCAAAAGCTTTCAAAATGTCATCTGTGAAGAACAACAATCATCCACCTAGCAAGACTAGATGGATAAGTTTCAATGATCGTGTGCAAGCACTTCTCATAGAACTGCAGTTGAAGATATGGATACTTATACCAAAAATCATCCCTGGTTTGGGTAAGAGTTCATACGCACGTAAGAGACGAGCTATGAGAGAAGGCTGGTGCTTGAACTGTCAAACACTAACTTGTCCCGGTCTTCAACCTCATAATAATTATGTATATAAAGTCTACACGTGTTATTCTCCAGTGCATTATACTCAGTTTAAGAGAGTAATCCAACCATCTGGTTGGGATTGACTCAAGTTTTCAAAAACTTCCAAGTCTTGGGGATCTGACTTAAAACGACCCACTTTTCAAAATTTCAGTCAAACTTATTCAAAACCTAAAAAAATTAATTAAAATTTTCCTTCTGTTATCTGTACATCAGTTCCTTTTCATTTTTTTCCATCATCTGATTTTCATCCACTATTGGATGTGAGTGTACCCTACATTGTTACATTGCATTTTCTATGCTGATCATTTTGGTACCTCACAGGTCAAGATCAGACGAGTAACGAAGCGCGGATCGACTCTTAAAGTGGCAAGGCACTAAGGGCTTGATTGGAATTATCTAATTTCATTTGGGCTTGGGACAAATTTTTGAAATAACTTAAAGAGGCACGTGCCTCGCATGTGTCATCATCTCATGTATATAACTCGCGTTTGCCTAACCTCATCATCGTCCCTAAATATTCTGAAACCATAGCCACCCAATTAAGCTCGCGCCCGCCCCTTTTCAACTCGCGACCGCCCATTCACCTATAAACACCACCACTCCAATTTTTCATAGCCTACCCCATTTTCAACCCCCATTCTAACACAAAACCCCAATTTTATCAATTCTTAGTCCAAATGGCTCGAGTTCTTAAAATCATGCCGGAGGAAAATTTTGAACCCATCTTCAATTCCAATCTGTTTGAAGTGCACTTCAAGGCTGAGATTAGGACAAGAAGGTGGGAAGCTTTGGTTTTGTTGGGCAGTACAGCTTATTCTCCCTCTCTCACTCTTTCGTTCTACAATGGTATGCTTAGAAGGGAGGATAATCGCATCACGATTGTCAAGGATGGTCGTTCGCTTAAGCTCACCAAGGAGGTGGTGAGTGGAGTTCTGGGGATTCTGAAAGCTTATGATCAGACGAAATAGTCCCCAGACGGTAAAACCATCGATGTGATGATGGTAAAGGCACTTCTCGAGGGGGTGAAAAACCCCAAGTCTCAATGCAGGTTTCAGAGTTCGCTACGAAGGAACTAGCAGCCAGTACCTCAATGGACAGCCTACAACCTGCTAGGCTCAGCCAAGCCTTCTGATATAGGTAAGGCGATACTTCATATTTTATGTATTCTTCAAGAATAGAAGAATAGCTTCTGCATCATCTCTTTTATCTTGAGCAACTTTGCAAACCAAAGAAGTCAACAACCCCTCTACCAGTGTTGGTCACTAGGATCATGTAGTACTGGGGGTTTGATGGCACAATTAACGCCCTAGTGGAGATCAGGGATGCTACCACAGGTCCTATCTATGCCCATTGCATCCAAAAGTTTTGGTATCCACTTGCCACCAGAGCCGCCGAGCAAGCACGCCCGACTAAGAAAATGGATTACTTTGCTGAAGATGCCACTCGACAGTTCACTCAGCCCATGGACAGAATTCACTTCCTCCATGGAGGCCAAATGATTTTACATGCGTATCTCCACCAGCTCAGGGAAACATTATAGCGGAATAGCGGACCATCAGAGAGGAGCAGCGGTCCTTCCAGCAGGAGCAGTGACGTTTTCAGCACGGTGTCACTAAAATACTACAGAGCATTAGAGATGCGCTCCTGCATAGTGATAGATATGCTAAGACCCGATGTCATCAAGGAGAAGGATCTTCTATATGTTGAGACGATTCACGCACAGATTCTGACTAAGCTTTACAAGTAATGAAGATAGGCAAAAGGTATTGGAAGCAGGACCGGTCTTTATTGTTGGAAGGTTTTTGTACTCAAGCCATGGAGTATTGAAATTGAAAGTCAAAGAAAATAATCTCTCTACAGTTCCAGTGTGGGTGAAGCTCAATGATGTCCCAAAAGAGTTGTGGATTCTAGATGGTATTTCTTATGTTGCCAGCTTAGTGGCAGGTCTAATGTTCATGGATGATGCTACTTCCAAGAGAAAACGTCTGTCTTTTATGAGGACATGTGTTGAGGTTCCTGTTAATTATAAATATGAACCTACACTACGTCTTAATGTTAAAGGAAGAGAGGTTGTAGTTGGAGTGGAATATACATGGAAGACATTATCATGTGAGAAGTGCAATAAGTTTGGTCATTCGACAGCTAGATGTGGCATTAGAACTGTTAGAAGGTAGAATACTCGACAACAACAGGGGAGGAGCGTAACTACTGGCCCTAAAAAACGGTAACACAAGGTGGAGAACCTGTTCCTTTTACGCCTTGTAACATCTTGGGATCGCATACACAAACTGTGGTGACCCCATCATTGCCTAATGAGGTCATGGATAATTCCATAGATCCTAATGCCAGAAGTGAACAATTTCATAGTACCAATGTCCCTGTTACTGATGAGGCAACAGAAGGAGCTATTGTTCCTTACCAATTAGTTGGGAATGCTCCCATTTCAATCAGTGGGGGTGATGCCCAATAGTGGCCAGTTGATAATATTGGGGTGGATGAACATTACTCTGTATCTTGTATCGTTGAGAGGACAAAAAGTGTTAGGCCTGATACTCTAAGTGAGACCAGAAATCGATTTGCCATTTTTCAACAAGAAGAAGAACATATGTCACTCACCACTGATTTAGTAGCACAACCTAAAGCACTATCAGTTGCAGGAGAGACCTTATTTCATGGTGAGCAAGTTATATACGAAGAAATTGCTTTGGAAGAGGGAAACATTGAAGATGATCTCTCTGAACCTGAAAATGAACTCTTCGATGATGAGCATAACCGACAAGATAGCTCTCCATTCCCTCTACCTTTGCAAGTGATTACTAGGTTTCAGACTAAGCAGCAACATTAACACAACTCCAATAAGAAAAAGAAAGGGAAGGGTATGGACAAAGGTTCTAGTAGGAAAGTGAAACAAAAACACTAGTGATGTCGAAGTTAGCTATATGGAATGTCTGAGGCCTTAACGACCTCAATAAAGTGAAATATTTGAATAAGTTTAGAAAAGAGTATAATTTATGTATTTTGTGTATGTTGGAGACTAAAGTGAGGATTGATAAATTTCATCTCATCAGTAATATCTGATGTCCTTCATGGTCTATTGTTAACAACTACAACAGTAATCATAGTGGTCGAGTATGGTTAGCATGGGACCTTGGAGTTATCTCTCTTGTCAAACTCAAGGAAACGGATCAGTTTATTCACTGCCAGATTGAGCTCCTTCCTATATCAAAATCCTTTTGCTTAACGGTGGTTTATGCATGTAATTCACATGCTTCTAGGCTTGGTTTATGGAATGATATATGCAATATTCATAATGGCATACAAGGGGAGTGGTGTGTAGCAGGGGACTTTAACAATGTCTTATATTCCTTTGAAGGCATTAGAGAAGAAGCAGTGCATCCTAGGGAGACTACTCCTTTCTCTGACTGTCTTGTTACATCTGAGCTTTATGATCTTAAAGCTATTGGAGCTTTCTTTACATGGACCAACTTTGCGAGAAAATGGTCTAAAATTGATCACTACTTAGTCAATTGGCATTGGAGCTCTACATTCTCATACTCATTTGTTGAATTCATGCCTTCTGGTACTTGTGATCACTTTCCCCTTGTCATTACAATTTTGAATAAAGTCGTTGCTAGTCCCCCTTCTAGGTTCAGTAACTTCTGGATTCTCCACCCTGATTTCTTGGCAATTTTCATGTCCTGCTGGAATGTGCAAGTGTATGGCAGTTCTATGTTCATCTTGCCTCAAAAGCTAAAACTTTTGAAGAACAAACTGAGAAGTTGGGCAAAATTCTTTTGTTCAGACATAACTAAGCAGACAGAGGCTGCAAGGAAAGAGCTTAAATATATTCAGAAAGACCAACAGAGTAACCCAATGGATGTACTCCTATGACATAGAGAAAAGGAAGCCAGGAATACACTTTGTCATCTTATTATTATGGAAGGTGATGATCTTAGACATAGAACCAGATGTTATTGGATGAAGTATGGGGACAAATGCAATGAATTCTTCCACAAGATGATCAAAGAGAGAAAGTGCAGAAATCTTATTTGGGCTTTGAATGACTCTGCTAGCGTTAGAAGCAAAAGTCAAGAAGAAGTCTAAGAAGCTTTTGTTGATTACTACAAAGGCCTATCGGGGCAACCTTCTTTAGCTTACTACGACCCTGATTTTCTTGAGAGACTTCACTTCTCGAGGGTTCTTACTGCATCTGAAGCTGATTATGTAGTTCAAAACTTTAATGAGGCAGAGATTCAACAAGCATTGTTTGATATGGAGGATAGTAGTGCTTCAAGCCCTGATGGTTACAATGCCTTCTTCTCCAAAAAAAATTGGCAATGGGTTAAAGATGAGTTTGTCTAAGCTATTCTTTTTGTCTTTTCTCTGAATTCAGTGCATCGAGGAGTTAATTCTACTCATATGTGTCTCATTCCCAAATGTTCATCCCCATCAAGAGTTGAAGAGTTCAGGCCCATTGCATGCTGCAATGTTATCTATAAGTGTGTTTCCAAACTACTCACCAATATAATGAAACCCTTCATGCCTGATCTTATTTCTATGCAGCAATCAACATTCATTCCGGGCATATCCATATAAGATAATATCCTTCTTGCTCATGAATTGGTGAGGGGCTATACTAGAGCTCATGGTACGAAAAGATGCTACATCAAAATAGATATCACCAAAGCATTTGATATGGTTAGCTGGCAATCTATTGAGATGGTAATGTGAGGTTGTTGCTTTTGCATTGAGTATTTCAAAGTTGTTGATTGTGAGGTTTACCATAAATTGTTTAGAGCTTGAATATTTGGGAGTTTTAGAAGGAAAGAATGTAGATTCTTTTAGTTTAGCATTTGTGTTGTTTAACTCTAATGGATTGAATGACTTGAAAGACTAAGTTGTTTGAATGATTGAAACATAACTTGAAAGAAATGAATGATTGATTGAAAGATGAACAATAAAGAAAATAAATGATTGATTGATTGAAGAACAAAAAGTAAATGACTTAAATGAAAATGACTAGAAAATAAATCCTGCATGACACTAGAATAAGTCTAGGTGCATTCTCTCTCCCTAACTTTTAGTTCTTATACCCCTACTTTATGTAAATGACTTATTTGCCCTTCTCCATTACATTTGAGACACCTCGCCCTTTACTTTATGCTTTTGTTTTTTGCTTTTGCTTTTTGATTTCTTCTTTATCAAGATAGGTTTTAGAGAAAGCTTTCTTTTGTGTTAAGGACATCTATCGTTGGTCTTCTGAATTGAGGACTTGACTTTCAGCTATTTGGTTCTGTGTCCTTGACCTTTGAACTTTGACTTTGACCTTTGACCTTGACTTTGACATTCACTTTTTCAGCACTTTTTCATAGCAGCTTCGAGTCCTCATAATAAGCGTAATTAAGGCTCTTTTTGGTGCTAAGACACAACTTTTATGATAAGTGGTCTAAATTTCTCTGTAACCTGAAAAAGCTAATAAAAGCTATAAGTTTTCTTTTCATTATGTGTAAGAAGGGCTATAATGTAGTAATGTAAGGGTAATAAAATGCACATTTAGGAGTTGCTCACCACCCCCAAATAGGATCTTGTTTGTCTTTAAGCAAGGATGAGAGAAAAACTAAGATCACAAATGAGTGATTTATTATAAGTTATACTAATCTGGTTTCACTGAGTACGATTGCATTGACCATATGCAACAAGGCCTTCAACCACTAAGAATTCCCTAGTGGATGAGCTTTAAGCCTTGTGAGAATTTTTCAGTAAAGGTACTCACAAACTTCTTCTATCTTGTACAAACGGTTTTGTTTCCTTATTTATTCTCATAAGTCTATACATCTCATTAGCAGGGAATACGGACAAGCTCCTTTGAACTTAGAATAACATATGTACAGTAATTTAATCACCTAAAGATAAATGTGAAAAACATGAGTAATGAAATCGAAAAGCATAGTCGTTTTTGAGACTTTTGGAGAGCGTCCTTAAGGTGGGTTCTCACAAGGGTGTGTTGCAAGCACAACTCTCTGATAGATTAACTCAAGTTTCGTTCTCTCAAGTGTAGTGTGCACCTATATTCCTCACATACTCAAATAATGTCCAAAGAAACCTGGGTCGATTGATCACGCTTGCCACTTACTATCACACCATCCTATTCCTAATTGAGTTAGAGGCCTTTTATTAGGACTTACGGGGCAAAGGTGATGGTTTAGAAAGAAAAAGGAAGGGAAAAACAAAAATCTGATAAGTTAAGAAATTGGGTCTTCAAGATAATTGTAACCAGAGAAGATCCTCGTTTTGTTATTTGCTTCCGAATTGTGATTCTTTATCCTTTTGCCTTTGTGACTCCATATGATTTTGAATTTTTGGGAGTTCTAACTTTGCCTTTGTTTCTTTTTGTTTTTGTTTCTGATATCATCCTCTTTTGATATTGAAGTTTTGGGAAATTCGATTTTTGACTCCTTTGATTTTTTTTTTGGAGTTTTGGTTTTTGGTGGGTCTTTCTTTTCTTTTCGAAGTAACTAACATATCTATTTTTATACAAGGTCTTCTCTTCTCTTTTTCTGATATCCATCCAATTTGCAAGTCATCAGCTGGGTAAGCTTTTTATTGTGTGTTGTAACTAGGCTCAAGAGGGGTAACTAGAGGAAAAACTATATTTTTGGGTTTTTAACGTTTATTTGGCTATATCGATCCAAAAAAGGGCCTAAATTCTCTCCTAGGATATGGCGTGGTGATCAAGCAAGTGGACGTGTAGTCTTTCTATCCGGACATCCTTTGTGTCATCACTCAATAATCATTCAGATGAGGCTTTTGGCTAGATTCTCACAAGATATGGAACTTAATTGTTCTAACCTTGGTCTCAAAAACTCACTGCTATACACAATCAAATGCTTATGCAAGTCATTCATGAAAATATGCAGAAACTATTATACGTATTAGTCTAAGTTCAAAGAACGAATCCTTATTCTATTGCTATAATAAGACTTCTAAACTTTTTATTCATCCTAGAAAAAGGAAACAAGACTTTTTAATACTAAACAGAAAAATATTTTTGGTCTTTTTCGAAAAAAAATTTAGAAAGGAAGAAATATACTATTATATCTACTATAGAAAATGTCTAGTTTTTGCAAAATGTTACTATACCACCCCCAAATAGAAATATGTTTTGTCCTCAAAGTATGAAGAGATAAGGAAAGAGATTACCATAGAAACATGAGCAAAAATGGTGATACACCTGTATTATGTTCTTCACGATGAAAATACGCCACCCCCAAATAATTTTGGAGCATGGGTTGTTTGATATAGAATGATAAATACATGGTTTATTGTACTAAGGATAATCATTCTACCAATTTTTTTTATTTTTTTTATTTTTTTGGGTTTTTGTATTTTTTGAAAACATATAAAATGTTGAAAAGAAAAATGGAAAATTTTGGCGTGATGTATTTGTATTACCTTCTATTCATATACCAAATTTCACAAAAAAAAACAAAAAACATAAGCATATATAGAATTCATATTATACTAACATTATAATAAATAAAAATAAAACAACAACAGAAAGTACAATAAAATAAAAAATGTCCAACTATACGGACACTAGGGAATTGCCTAGTCAGAATCCGTGCGTGACTCATCACGACATCGAGAAGATCCTTCTCCTTGATGATGTCGGGTCCTAGCGTGTCTATCACAACGTGGGAGCGTATCTCTGATGCTCTACAGTGTTCTAGTGTCACTATGCTGGAAATGTCTCTACTCCTGTTGGAAAGACTGATGCTCCTCTCTAACGGTCTGTTGTGCCACTATAATGACTCCATGTGTTTGCCTGAGCTGGTGGATGTGTTGTTGCAGAATCTTATGGCCTCCATGGAGGAAGTGAATTCCGTGCATGGGCTGAGTAAACTATCGAGTGGCACCTTCAGCGAAGTAGTCCACTTGCTCGGTAGGGTGTGCTTGCTCGACGGCTCTGGCTACAGGTGGATGCCAGAATTTCTAGACGTAGTGGGCATAGATAGGACCTGTGGTAACATCCTTGACCTCTACTAGGGCGTCTGTAGCATCGAACCCCCAGTGCTGCATGATCCTGGTGATCAACACTGGTGGAGGGGTGGTGGACCTCTTGGATTTGCAGAGTTGCTCCCAAACGAATGTGACGATGCAGAAGCTATTCTTCTACTCCTAAAGAATCCATATAATATGAAGCCTTACCTATATCAGAAGGCTTGGCTGAGCCTACCAGGTGAGAGCAATATTTATGGATGTAAATTTATACTATGAAACTGAATATATGAATTTAACTTATAATAATTTAACTAAACAATTGAATATAACTTGAATAAAATATTCATGACATCTCTACCAAATAATAATTAGCATGTGAGGCAATTGAAACTCATTCTCATGGTGAATTAACTACCCCTCTAGAGTAGAATATCTTACTACAACTATTATATACTAACACATCAAGTCTTCATCAAAGCTTTAATCAAACCCCTCTAATAGAGGTTTAGCTATGATTCATTAGATTATCATGGACATAATAATAAAGAGAAGAAGACATAATTAAAGAACACTTGTATTGAAATTTGATTTGATTGAATTAATGGTGTCTAGGCTAATAAAATAATAACTAGGTTTTAAAACTAAAGAAGAAAACTAATTTATAATCTAATGAGAGAGAGAGAGAGAGAGAGAGAGAACTCTAATTTACAACTAAACTAAAGAAGGGAGTAGCCAAGTTTTGTTTAGCCTTAACCATCTTTATATAGGAGAGGGTTAGGTTTATAATTTAGTGCATGGGCTTTGGAGCTATACTTTGGGCCATTAAATCAAGCCCAAAACCTAATTACTTAATCCAGAAAGGGTTTCTCTACTAGAAATTACTGCAATAGTCTTTTCATCCTATTTTGCTCTTCTGATTGAATCAAGGCCTAGACCATTAGAAAGTCCTTTCCAAACCGGTCGTTTTGACATATAGTAGGTCCAATTCCGAGGTCTAAGTCCAAAGATAAGGCTTCCGGAAGTTTTGTTGACTTTTCTGCTCTATTTTTGCCCGCGATGACTTTGATTTTTCAGCTTTGACTGGGCTTTAAAAATGTTTTTTCTCCTTGAAACTTTGGCTTTAACCGTAGAACTTCTTAGCAACCAACCTTTGCTCATTTATCTTGCAAAAGTGACATATTTCTTCACATATTTAACTCAAAGACCTGAAATACACAAAAGCACGTACACAATACTAACTTATTTATTATAAACATAATTGGTCTAAATGCAAAATTATTAAGGGGTTAAAACTATAGTTTTGGGCTCTTATCAAACCACCCCCAAACAACATTTTGCTTGTCCTCAAGCAAATATGATAAATTAAAATAAGTGACCAAAAATGGAGTTCTAACTAATCGCGTTTCGCCGAGTGCGATTGCATTGACTATATGCAATAAGGCCTTAAACCACTAGGAATTCCCTAGTGAACGAGTTATAGCCTAGTGAGAGTTATCAAAAGAAGGTACTTACAAACTTTATCTATGCTACAACGACTAAGAAATAAAAATTACTGTTTCCTTATTTATTCTCAGATATCTATACATCTCACTAGCAATGAATACATAATAATCAATTGGAAATCTAAACTAATACGTGCATAATAATCAATCATCTACAGATATATATATATATATATAATGAACTATGCTATAAAATGCAATAACAGGTCTGTTTCTGAAACTTTGGAATAACGTCCCTAAGTAGGTCCTCACATATATGTCAAGACAGAAACACTCTAGTTTTTCACTCAAGTTTCGCTCACTCCAATGTGTAGTGGGCACACTTTACCTTACAATCTCAATGACGTACAAGGAAGCCAAAGTCGATCAAACACATCTGCCACTTACTATCACACTAACCTATTCCTAATTGAGCTAGAGGTATTTACTAGGTGTTGCAGGGATTAGGTGATGGTTTAAGAAGGAAGGAAATGGATATTAAAAAGGACAAGTCTGAAATAATAGAGTATTCAAAATATGTAACTAGAGAAAACCTTGTTTTGCTTTTCTTCTACACTTTGTTTCCATCCTTAGCCATTTTTTTCTTTCTCCTTTGGCTTTTAACTCATTTGATTCTGTTTTTGGAGTTCTAACTTTTTACTTTATTTATTTATTTATTTATTTTTCTTTGGATGAAAACTTTCTTTTCTTTTCTTATTTGAAGCAACTAACAAATTCTTGGTTTTCCATAGGGATTTTTTTTTTTCATTTCATCTCTTTTCTCAAACTCATTCAAGAATGGGTAGGCTGATTTTATTTTTATTTTGTTTTATAAAAGGGTAAAGGATTTGTGGTCTATGAAAAGGGTAAAGAAAGGCTCAGAGGGGTGACTAGTGGAAAATAATTTCATATAGGTTTGAATTTCTAGCTATATCGATCCAGAAAGGGCCTAAATTCTCGTTTAGGATATGGTATATATAGTGATCAAGCAAGTGGACATGTGATTTCTCTATTCGGAATTTACTTCTCCTTGTGTCATTACTCAGATATTTCACTCATAAGACTTTTAGACTATATTCTCACAGGACTTGTAAAACAAGTACTCTAGCCTAGATTTTAGAAACTTACTGGCAATACAAACATAGATGTTCATGCAATATATTTATGGAAAGATGCAATGATTATTACATACATATTAACCTAATTTTCTAAAAACTATTCTAATTTAAGAGCTAAAGTTAAACTTCTAAACTACTATCATCACAAAAAAAGAAACAATACCAATATTCCTAAGTACATATTATAAATCCTTTTTATTTTTATTTTTTTACTAAAAAGTAAAGTGCATATTATACATATATATCCTACTCGGTGCCTAATTTTTGCAAATGTTTCTATCCCACCCCCAAACAATCGAACACTTTGTCCTCAAAGTGTAAATAGATAAGGAAAGAATTTACTATGGAAATGTGGTAAAAATTGGCAGTACCTGTAACAGAAATATTATAAAGATAATATGATAACATGAAGCACATTTAAATTGTTGCATACTAACTAATACAAATTCTACGGGAGTAAACATGACAGATAAAGGGTGGCAAAAAGATTTGAAATGAAATACCAAAATACGCCACCCCCAAACAAAATTTTAAAACTTTTTTTAAGTTTGAAAATTTTTGTGGCCTATACTCCATTAAGGTGGTATTTTACAAAAAATTATATAGGTCTTTTAAAGTCAGATTCCCCTATACTTAATGTGGGGTCGTTTTAAGTCAGATTCCCCTAGACTGTGCACACCCCCAAACAAGCAAGAAACTGTGGTGGCACAAAATGGATGATGCCTGGTCAACTATAAACTAATAGTCAAAAAAGTTGGGGGTCTAACCATAAAAACATGATACTAAATGCACCCCCAAATTGAATGAAGTTGTATAATTGGAAGCAATCTTGTAGAAGAATGAATGAAAACTTATGCAACCCATCAAAGAACATATGCAAACCATCATGTTGTAGCTGTTTTAAAGAGTTAGAATGACCCAAAAGATGAATTAGTGATAATTTAGGTGAGAAATGAATGATGTATGGATCCTGATGTCTTTCATGAGACTCTGATGAGGAAAAATAAGACAAACTAGGTTTCTCACTACACTCGGTCAAAGCTTGCCTCTCAACTACAGGAATGGTGTATTCATAGGATTGTGTGCTAGGCAAACACTCTTCACCGTGATGGGTTGAAAAAATTATAGAGGGTCTCTGAGGAATTGGCTCAAGTGCAAATTCGAGGTTCCTCTGAAATGGTGGGTGAATGGATGGCTTAGTTGTGGTAGATGGTTAGATTTTAGGAGGTGGTAATTCATGTGGATGGTTGATAAAAGTTAAAATTGAATAGTTTACCTACGAAATGAACGATAAAACTCAAAACGTAAGTAAACTAAAACTATCTTATGTGCCTATATTTATCAAAGATTCTACTCTCAATCCTATGAGATATAGTGGAGTAGAGTGATTCGTTCCACTCCTAGTCCTTCCGTATGCTATGTTCTCACGTGTAAGTACTCTACTTAAAGTCAATGAGAGATTTACGAATGAGGCAACTAGACTACGATGGGAATAACTAAGGGAATGCTACGTTGATTCTATGATAAGGAGTTAGAGGGGGATTGATTCCACCTTAACTCGACTTAATCCTATTAACGACGAATCGTCGTAATCCGAATTGAACTGCTTCGCAGAACGATTGGTTCTTCCTAATCCCTAATTACACATGGCATTCCTACCAATTCATAACTAGCATGTGAACGATTAAACCCATTCTCATGGTGAACTAATCGTTTCTAGAGTGGAAAGGAAATTACTTAATTTATTCTACGATATTCGGAATCAAGCTTTCATCAAGGCTTCTCAACCCCCTCTAATGGAGGTTTAGCCGAGAATCATTACGCAATCATTTCTGATTACATTTAAACTAAACATGATATAAAGAATTGAAATTTACTTAATTAAACAATAATGAAATCTAATTTAATGACTCAAATGAAATAAAGACAGGAATTGAAATTAGATCTAGGAATGGAAATGACAAAATCGAAATTGATAAAAAATACTACTTTATTGATCTAATCAAAATGAAGAACAAGATTCAAAGGTTTAATCTAATACAATAATTGAAATGGAACTAAACTTAATTAATCTACATGAAAAACTAGATCTAGAATTCATTAATGGAGGCTAACTAATCTAATCTATTTCTAGGTCTAACTATCTACTATTCTTTACCTAATTTTTCTACCATTAACAAAGAGCTAAGCTTTTGTTTTTATACATTCAGATCCAAAAATCGTGCATGGGCTTGGAGCCATGTTTTGGGCTAGAGAATCAGGCCTAAAACCCAATTCTTTCAGTCCAAAAAGGCCTCTTCAGCTGCAGTTGGTTTCAACAGAATTTCCGTCTACTTCTGCTCCTCTGATTGGGTTAAGGCTTGTACCATTGGAAAGCTCTTTCCGAGCCGGTCGTTTTGACATAAGGTAGGCCCCATTCCGAGGTCTGAGTCCAAAGATATGTCCTTTGGAAGTTCTCACGACTTTGTGTCTTTGCCCCGCCCGACTTTTTCAGCTTTTGACCGGGCTTTAGAAAGGCTTTGTCTTCTTAGATCTTGGCCTTTAATCACGGAACTCCTTAGTAACCGACCTTTGCTCCTTTATCTCACTAAAGTGGCACATTTCTGCACATAATGGACTTTGAAGCCTGAAATGCATAAAAACACGTAATCAGTGTTAACTCTTAATTATTACTCACATAATTGGTCTAAAAGTATGACTGTTACAGGGTTAAAACTACAGTTTTGGGCTCTTATCAAAGATGGTGGTCGGTTGGTAGTTCATCAATTAGTGGATCCTAAGCTGCCAAACTAAATTAAGATTCACATTGCATTAAAGAAGTTACTTCGTTTAATTCCTACACATTACCTTGTTCATTCCTTATATTAGAATTGTAAATTTCTATTTCCTCTCTCGCATCCTCTAAAACAATATAAGTTTCCTCAATGGCATCATGGTCATCCGACACAAGTCCTAAAGAGTCGTCTTCAAGAATTTCCTCATCTAGGTAAGGTCTGGAGTTAATATAATGGTTAATGGGAGGGTCATGGGAAGGTAATGGTTCATGAAATTCAGGGTAGGTCTTAACTAGGTCGAATGGTGTGGTTATGGGAATAGGTTGTTCTACTTTTGTGTCGATCTCTGAAAAGGTTGAAAGTTCTTTGTTAGGTGAAGGGATCACGGAAATCATCTGGGCTATATTCTGAAGCATAGTTTGGGAAATTCGGTCTGGGAAGGGTGGTGGGTAATTTCTGGTATGGTGGGCCTTGAAGTTTTTGAAAAGTTTGCATACAATGTCTATATATTTGATAATATGCTCTGTTTGAATCAAATAGTGGGCGCAATCTAGGATTTTGGCCCTACACCCGTCAAGAGGGAAGATTGCCACTTCACCCAATGGTGTGCCACTAAGAATCTCACTGACGATATTTTTGGGGGAGTGGAGTGACTAAGGTGGTTGGTCCAATGGAATCTGGTTGCTCTCTACTCTCTTTGTTCATGCTAAATGTTTGTCCTGATGGATGTGAGTAGATTGGCTCTGCTAGATTGATTTTATCTTTTTAGTTTGGTCTATGTAATAAACAGTTCACACAACATCCATTCTAAAGTGGGGCTTAATCCTATTTTTTGTACTTTTTGGGCTCGGGATTAGCCTTAGCGTTAATGTAAAGATGAGACTGAAACGTCAATCGCACAATCATGAACGCATGCTTAGTAACATACAAGTATCCTCTTACACTTTGTAGTGAGGAGGTTTAGAAATTGCCACCCAAGGTATGCGTACATGACCCACGGGGTGAAGGCGACGTGGTGGGGTTGACGAAGTGTTTGGTGTCTTGCGTGTCAAACCACGTACCATTTGAGCGTTTCCTTATGGTTACAATTTTAATCTATCTAAGACCCACAGGTTGGGTCGAAATGTGGCAAAGCCAATTAGATACAATTGGTTGCATTCGTGGGCCTAAAACAAAGTTGCCTTCGTGGGCTTAAAACTATGAAAGCGGTAAACACGAAAACTAACTATGTTTAGCTAATTAACTATTCACTAATGATTAATTAAACAAAATATTTAAAAGTTTAGAAAGTGTTTGTCAAAGAATTGAACTACTTCAACCCCCAAGTTGGGTTGAGATGCACGAGCGTGATATTACACTACTCGCCTCACACATCCAACCGGTCCAAGTTGGTTGAATCCCCAACTCTTGGTAAGTAAACTAAAACAAAAAAACTAAACTTTCAACTTAAACTATTTTGTATTTATCCTAATTAATATATATTTTTTATTTTGACTTAACTATATGATATTATCTTAATCTAATCATGTATAAACAATAATAAATAGAAAATAAAACATAAACATGCTACTAAACTAATTTTAATGTTCAACTTTACTAATGGATTACTAATTCATTTTAATTAACAAAAAAAATTAATTTTTAAATTCCTTTTTTAATCGAATTTTTGGTTTTAAAAACTAAAAACTTTGCAAATCTATTTACTTTTTATCTAGTCATAGTTGAATTAAAAAGACTAGGGGGAATTAAAGGTGACTTACACACGAAGATTCTAAGCCAACATAATCTTTGTTGGAAGAAAACAAGGTGCGGCACGGGTTAACAAAGTCTTGGCGCTGCGGTCACATCTTGGCGATGTTAACGGCGCGGGCGCTGTTTGACAGGTGAGGATCGCTGCGGTCACACGCGAGCGCGTGGGTTAGAGGTGCAGTATATGTTAATTTGCTCCGTTTGTGCTCGTTTTTCTCCAGTAGTCTCTGGTGATCCGTCTCGGGCTCCGTTTGCTCAGAAGTGTACTTGAAATACGTGAAAAAGAGCCATCAGTAACAAAATAAAAGAAAAAAAAACTTGAAAAAATTGAAAATAAGATTGAGAAGAAGAGTTCAAAGAGTGATTTTTTTCTCCATCTTCCTCTTTCCATTTGGATCTATGACAGCGGCGCCATTTGAAGATTGAGAATAGTGGTGATTTTTGGGTTTTGTTGTTCATCTTAGATCTTTTGTTTGGAGGAATGGTTTTGATGGTTGGAAAATCTCTTTCTAAACTCTTCTAATATTTCTTTAACTTGTTATTGATATTTAAATGGTGGAAAACGCTAGTTAAATGGATGGGGTTTAAAACATGAAAATGAAAACAAGATTTAAATTATGAATGAAAGGCAATGAACTAATGAGACTTTGTAGAGAACAAGTTGTATTCATTAATTAAATATAACTTGCTTGGGTTGATTGGATGAACACAATGAAGAAAATAAATTGAAGAACATGAAGAACATAAAGTAAAGAAAGCAAATAAGGACTTAGATTGAAATACTTGTAGTGAAAGAGAACTTGATTAGATGTTGCAAACAAGAAATACTCAAATGAAACTTGATTTAGTAACTTGAAGAACAACAATGGAAATTGAAATAAAATAATGCAATAAAGTAAATGCAAGAAAATAAATGACATGAAAATTAAAATTACTTAACCCTACTCCTAATAAACCAAATGGTTTGGACCCTAAAACATTGGATGGTTAATTCTCTATATCTCTTTGGTTTATATAGAACACCAATTATATATTTGCCCCTCCTTCTAGAAACACCTTGAGGATAAAATTAAGCTTTGTGGGCTTTTGACTTAAGCCCATATAATTGAATTCTTGATTTGGCTTTAAGTCCTTGAGTCCATAACTTTTAGCTTTGAGTCTTTGAGTCTTCAACTTTTAGTCCTGAGTCCTTGAGAGTTGACTTTGACTTTTCAGCACTTCTGCTCCTAAACTGGAATCTTCCCAAGCATCGTCAGTAGCAATCCTTTTTTCGCTAAAATGCACGTTTTAGGAATATACGTCCGAAATGGCTTGTATCCTGCAAAAGGTAGCAACAGCTATAAGTTGTCTGTTCATTAAGCATAAGAAGGGCATAATTGAAGAATTGTAAAGGTAATAAAGTGCACATTTAGGGACTGATCAAATTCTTAGTGGTTTAAGGCCTAATTGGATATGGTCAATGCAATCGCACTCTAATCAGCTCCTAAATATGCATTTTATTAACCCTTTATTAATGCATTACAGTCCCTCTTACGCTTAACGAAAAGACAACTCATAACTTTTACTGTCTTTTTCAGGTTAAGGAGTATTTCAGACCACTTATTATAAAAGCTGCGACTTAGCACCAAAAGGAGCATTAATCATGCTTATTATGAAGACCAGTAGCTGCTATGGAAAAGTGCTGAAAAAGTCAGGTCAACTGGTCAAAGTCAACGGTCAAAGTCAATAGTTAAAGGACTCAAATCAGAAAACTAAAAATGGAGGCCGTTATCTCAAATTATGAAGACTTATCCCTAAACCTATCTTGGTCAAGAAGGCACCCATAAAGCAAAAGCAAAAGCAAAAGTGAAAGGGATGAGGTGTCTAGTTTAGAATGGATGAGGGAAAATATGTAATTGGCAAAAGGCGGGGTATATAATCAAAAAGTAAAGGAGAGAGAACTCATCCATTGTATTAGGATCCAAACCATTTGGTTTGCTTTACTTTTCTAGTCTTGTTTTTCGATTCAAGTTTTACTTTATTTTCTTGTATTTCAATCTTGTTATTTTATCTTGTTTATTTCAATCAATCAATATTACCCATTTATTAATGCATTACAGTCCCTCTTACACTTAACAAAAAGAAAACTCATAGCTTTTACTATCTTTTTCAGGTTAAGGAGTATTTCAGACCACTTATCATAAAAGCTGCGTCTTAGCACCAAAAGGAGCATTAATCATGCTTATTATGAAGACCAGTAGCTGCTATGGAAAAGTACTAAAAAAGTCAAGTCAACCGGTCAAAGTCAATAATCAAAGGACTCAAATATGAAAACTAAAGATGGAGGCCCATATCTCAAATTATGAAGACTTATTCCTAAACCTGTCTTGGTCAAGAAGGCACCCATAAAGCAAAAGTGAAAGGGGTGAGGTGTCTAGCTTAGAATGGATGAGGGCAAATCTGTAATTGGCAAAAGAAGGGGTATATAATCAAAAAGCAAAGGAGAGAGAACTCATTCATTGTATTAGGATCCAAACCATTTGGTTTTCTTTACTTTTCTAGTCTTGTTTTTCAATTCAAGTTTTACTTTATTGTTCTTTATTTTCTTGTATTTCAATCTTGTTATTTTATCTTGTTTATTTCAATCAATCAATATTTCCTTGTTCTTCTTATTTTAATCTTTCATTCAATCATTTGCTTTCAATGTTTTGAGTCATTTCAATCTTCAACAATTTGTTTTTCAATGTTTTAATTCACAACTAAACTAGCTACATCCTAAACTAGGAGTCTACCTTCTTCCCTAAACACCCAATCTCTCAGCTCTAAACAATCTAGGATGAATCTCAACTTCTTACAAATCTTTGAAGTATACTTTCCACAACTACAGCTTCCAATGGCACCGCTGTCATGGATTGAAGGAGAAGAAGACCTTGGTTGAGCATCTAAGGAGGAAACACCCTTTTCACCCTTTCATTTCTATTTCTTTTATTTTTTGTCATTTTATTTTACTGTTATTTTGTTACTAATCTATTTTCTTACAAATCAAGGTGCAGAACCAAGAACCTAAAGAGGAGCTAAAAAAGTAGCAGGAAGACGATCGACTTTGGCCGGAGTCAAGCGGGGCCAAGGGGCGATCGTGATTTCACATCCAGTGATGTGGGTCCATTTTTTTGGCTGCGTGGTTGGTTTGTGATGAACAGTGGTACACCGAGCCCAGATTATGTAATAGAGTAGGTGACCTTGCTTCCTTTTGTGTTATTGTGATGACGTATGGATGATGTAGATAGATAATGTAGATGGATGATAATCGTTGAACAAAATAGAAACATATCAAAACCTAATTATCCCTCAATAAGTAAAGGATGAGTAGGGTATCATTCCACTTTTAAGTGTATGTTATGTGAAGGACAGGACTGGAAAGGGGGTTTGAAGGATTAAAAACTATGATTGTAGAGATTTTAGATTATAATGCTAAACTAAACTAAACTAACTAAACTATTGAGAATTTATAAGAGAGGGAATTCAAGAGATTAGAATCCACCAATACCTTTGATCTATGACCTTCTGCTTCATGGTTGTTCTCATAAGTAGACTACAATTAAGCAATCGAGCGAGTGTCGATGCCCTCTTGGACGAAACATCGTTAACAATTAATTCTACTTAAGGTTGTTCCTATGTTTATGCTATTAATATCTTTTTTCCTTTTATGTAAGCTCAGGCAGCCATTCAATGTATTACCGAGAGCAACATCAAGGAGTACTTCCTAATAGGGCGGTCATTCAATGAATCACCACTTAAGGCAAACACAAAGAATACTTCCCCTAGGCAGACACTCCTTGAGCTACCCCTTCTAAGGCAACACAAAGAATACTTCCCTAACTCTAAAGAACTATACTACTAGAAGAAAAGTAAAGAACACTAGCATGATATTAATATTGCAAAACATAAACCCTATTCTATACTTCCATCCACAGGTGTGGGCAATGGAACTAATAACTAAAAACATAAAGAACTAACCTGATTGAAGAACACCATGAACCAGAAAAATCATTAAACCTTAAGCATTGGCTTCATCTCCTCCATTAAAGGAAAAGATTAGCCTTCCATAAAGAAAGAAGAACACGAAGAACGAGAAGAAAAAGAGTCGAAGAACATAAGACTAGAAAGACTAACTTATTAAGACTCGACTAGTTAAAACTGAATCTTTTATTATTAATCTCTGTCTGCCTTAAGTTCTGGAGACAAGAATGTAAGTGAATTGGTGAGTTACATGAGGCACTTAGGTCCTCTATTTATAGGGGTTACAATGAGTTCTAGAAGCATTCCAAACCGCCATTTGTTTCCTAATACAAATCAACTTCTTTCAGAGTCCAACTTTGCCTCCAAAACTAAGAAGGAAGTGGCTATAGTGTCGGTTAATGCATCTGGACACACGATCCTTGCATCTTAGACGTGAACATTGCGTCTGGACGCACGATCCTTGCGTCCCAGACGCGAAAGTCTATTTTCCCTCTTTCGCTTTATCCTTCAACCCTCTTTTGTGGGCTTTGGCCCAAGCAACGAATCATTTTTCCTTGGGCTTCCAAATAGGCTTTAAAATAGGTCCAAGTCGCATCTTTAATAGCTTCAATTCCTTGGCCTTCTCCATGATTGTCAACGGGCTTCCATTGTGATCCTTAATGCTCCGAATTGCTCCATTTTACCCCTTTTTCTCTAATATTCTACAAAACTCTCTTTTTCACCTGTAGAATCATAAAACATAACTTACAAACACTATTATTCCACTAAGATGGCTAAACAAGAGGCATAATCGAGGGTTAAAATACATTTTTTTAGCACTTATCACCACCCCCAACTAGCCTTTTGCTAGTCTCTTAGCAAATAAGATAACAAAAATAGATAAGTGATCAAAATTGTCACACCGCGAATTTCGACAGAATTCGGAAAAACATTATTTGTTCCCAACTCTTCGATCTCCGAGGTGTGACGCACTCTCCACTTCCAAAAACCCATAAACAGTTTAAATGTGCGGATAATTAAAAACCAATAAAATTTTTAACTTAAACAAAAGTCCTCTTCATTGCAAAAATTCACAAATAAGATTAGGTTACAAATCTCTTTTCAATAACTCATTAATTAAATTACAATTGAAAATACAAAAACATTGTCTGGACTGAAAATCTATATCACCTCAAGGGAAAACAAAATGTATCCTGAAATGCAATGCTAACGTAAACCACAAGCAGCAACCAACCTTCTTCAACACTAAACCTGTCAAGACTTATCAACTATGTTCATTTAATGAATACACCCGATAAGCAAACATGCAAATCGGGTCAGCATTATAAAAATGTTGGTGTGAGTAGCCCTAAAATACAACATATAATTATACATATATATACAAAATCCATAAGGCCGTTAGTTCCTCCACCGAGGCGCCTTAACTTCTAATAACTAATACAACATCCTTAAGTACAATAATTAAGGCAGGTAGTTCCTCCACTGAGGCGCCTTAACTTCCCACTAACCACACAACAAACTATACTCATAATAAATAAGGCATGTAGTTCCTCTATCGATGCGCCTTAGGTTCGAACTAAACAAATAACCAACCAAGCATATTATATACGTACCGCATTTCATGCTCAATTACAGAGTGGGTCGTCTCTGCACGAGTAATTAGTTTGACCCACCTTTATGCAAAACCATATCCAAACATCTATCTAAAGATATCTCATTAACCAACATATTACCATAATTAGATTATTTCAGGCTTTCTTTGCATGTCCCTAAAATCATGTCGTATCTATGTCTTACCTAGTTTCCCTAGTGATAAGAGCCCAAAACTGTAGTTTTAACCCCTTAATAATCATACTGTTAGACCAATTATGTGAATAATAAGTAAGAGTTAATACTGATTAAGTGTTTTTATGCATTTCAGGCTTCAAAGTCCATTATGTGCAGAAATGTGCCACTTTAGCGAGATAAAGGAGCAAAAGTCAGCAGAACTTCTGAATGCCATATCTTTGGACGCAGACCTCGGATTTAGGCCTACCTTATGTTAAAACGACCGGCTCGGAAAGAGCTTTCCAATGGTCCAAGCCTTGACCCAATCAGAGGAGCAGAAGTGGACGAAAAGTCTGTGGAAGCCAACTGCAGCTGAAGAGGCCTTTTTGGACTGAAAGAATTGGGTTTTGGGACTGATTCTCTGGCCCAAAACATGGCTCCAAGCCCATGCACGATTTTTGGATCTGAATGTATAAGAACAAAAGCTTAACTCAGTGTTAATGGTAGCCAGTAGTTAGATAATAGTAGATAGCTTAGAATAGAAAGTAGCCATTAAAATAGCTTCTAGATCTAGTTTTATTTAATTGGTTTTGATTAAGTGTAGTTTCAATATCTAATTCATTTCATTAGATTAAACCTTGAATCTTGTTCTTCATTTGATTAGATCAATAAAGTAGTGTCCTTTATCAATTTCGTTTTTGTCATTTCCAATTCTAGATCTAATTTCAATTCATGTCCTTATTTCAATTTAGTCATTAAATTAGATTTCATTATTGTTTAATTAAGTAAATTTCAATGCTTTATATTATGTTTAGTTTTAATCTAAATGGAAATGATTATGAATGATTCAAGGCTAAAACCTCCATTAGAGGGGGTTGTGAAGCCTTGATGAAAGCTTGATTCCGATTATCGTAGAGTCGTCGTATTTTCTATTCCACTCTAGAAATGATTAGTTCACCATGAGAATGGGTTTAATTGTTCACATGCTAGTTATGAATTGGTATAAATGCCATGTCTAATTAGGGATTAGGAATAACCAATTGTTCTGCGAAGCAGTTCAATTCGGATTACGATGATTCGTCGTTAGTGGATTAAGTTGAGTTAAGGTGGAATCAATCCCCCTCTAACTCCTTATCATAGAATCAACGTAGCATTCCCATAATTATTTAGATAATCGACTAGTTGCATCTTGTGGGTAGTTGCATCGTAGTATAATTCCCTTCGTAAAACTCTCATAGACTTAAAAACGACTAGTTAGATTAGAAAACATCCATGCTAGAGCACTAGGAGTGGAACGAACTTATCTACTCCACTATATCTCATAGGATTGAGAGTAGAAGCTTTGATAATTGAGTGTAAAAGATTAGTTTAGTTTACTTACGTTGTGGATTCATCGTTCATTTCGTAGGTAGACTATTCATTTTATAGTTATCACCTAGCTATCACAATCGCTTCCCAACGCCGAACATGTATATCCACATGCCTCCCCTCACATAATGAACCACTCCGTGCGTAACTACCCTGAGCGGGATGCCGCACACCAGGTAACCCTCACACAAAAGCCATTATGCAAGTACTGCCACTATTCTGCATAAAATATCGCGCGTCTCGTTCTAGTTTTGCTAACGGAATAATCAAACCACTATTCGGCTACGCCAGAAGGGCCAATCAAATTACTTACGCCCGAAGGGCCATTCAGATTCACTGAAACGCAAGAAGGGCCAATCAAATTACTTACGCTCGAAGGGCCATTCAGATTCACTGAAATGCCAGAAGGGCCAATCAAATTACACACGCCCACACAGGGCAAATCACATGAGTTGTGGTAGCTAGGTTCTAGGATTTTCGTTACGTAATTTATTCAAGTGTCATACATTAATGACTCATAATAATTCCACTATATCACGTGCAGGTCAAATACCTTATTGCACTAAGCCACAAAATTTAGAAATATCTCAATTATATCTCATAACCACTTTCATTCTTTCATGTGCCAATATATTATTGCACTAAGTCATAATCCCGTGGGAAAATATCCACACATACTATACTACCTCATAGTAGCATCTCAGATATAAAATAATGGACCGTTTATACATTTATGTCTCCAAAACTATTACATTCAATATATATATATCCCAATATATTATATAATGTCACAATTGCTTCAAACGTATTGCATACATTTTTATAGCGTTTTAGGAATATTATATCTCCTAAAGTTTCTATCTCGTCACGTGTCAAAAATACCAACTATCAACGTCACATCTGTCTTAGATAATGATAACCAAGTTTATACAATCTTCCACAACATTTTCGCATTTGATTTGTCCATACAATTTACAACGTAAAACGTAACACAATTAAACAGTCAAAAGTCCACCATCAAAGCCCGAAACCAAAACCCAAAAGTCTAAATATCACGCATAATTATTCGAGTCCAAATCACAAATCTTATAAGAATTCCCGTCTTGTTACGTGTCAATATTTATATGCTTTACACACTACTCACATCAAATCTTAATTAGATAATGACAAACAAAGTTATACAATATTGACAATATTTTATTACTACATTTGTCCATATTTTTAAATATCTAAAAATCTAGAAAAAGTCAACATTCAACAGTCAACGGTCAAAGGTCAAAGTCAACGGTCAATGGTCAAAGTCAACACATCATTGTCAAAGTCAACACATCCTTGTCAAAGTCAAACTGTCATTTCCATGTTCAAGAGGTTCAGGGTTGTAGCCATGGTTCATGGCTAAGGTCAATGTGCATGGCTCATGGGCTCTTGACTAAGGAAGCGGTTCGAACCAAACTAGCCGAGCCCAAACCCCAAACCTTAGAACCCAAAAGTCTAAATGTTGAAAGACCCATTTGGATCTCTATTTTAAGTCCTATGGACTAGCCCCAAACAATCAAGCTAAACTGGCCCAACAACTTAAAACAAAATTGGGCCCAATCAAAACAAATGAAACTGGCCCATGGAACTTAATCTAGAACTGGCCCAATAACTTAAAACAAAACCGGGCCCAACACAAAACAAATTAGACCGGCCCAAAGAAGCCAACCAAGGCCCAAGCCCAACTGACCCAACAGGTCGTCCTCTCCCTCCAGCAGCTCTCTCCTCCACCACTACCAGCCATCACCGTATTTCTCGTCTTCCTCAAATTTCATCATATCGGTTTAACTCCTCCCGGAAAATCCAACCTCATTGATTCCCACCAACACCGGTTTTGGTAACTGTCGAGATCACTCTCCAACAGATCTCGACCGCCATTGCTGGCTGTTCAAGCTCCCCCACAACCCTCATTCGACAGCCCTCATCCCCTTAATCAAAACTCATGACCTCATCACCAACAATTCATTCAAAAACACAACCAAACCCAACAACAAAGTATGAATACAAGTGTGTGATTTTTCTGTCGGCCGCCATTACCGATTTCTCCAAGCTCCCAACCGCCCCCAACAGCACTCAATCAAACATCCAACCAACATAACAACCTAATAAACACAATACAAGTCAAACAGTAGGCAGAGACAATTTTCTCTGTTCTCTAGGCTTGCGCCCCCATTAACGCTCCTCGAAGCTTTGACAGTTCAAACAAAATAGCCCCCACCATAGTATTACAATTCGACAGTTCCGTTTCAATATCCGAGTTTCACTAGAGTTTTAACAACCCGACGAACACGACACCGAATAAAACAAGATAATGAGCAGTATAAAAAAAACAGAAACCTATACACCGATACACGAAAACTATAAATTCGGTGAAATAGCAAAAATAGCTACTCACCTTTATTAACAGCTCGACGAATTCCTCCTAGTCCGAGTTGTCGCGCTCCACCCTCTAGCAAACGAGTTTCTATCTCTGCCTCCATTTTTATTATTTTTTATTCTCTAAAAACCTTATTCTCTAGAACAATGTGATTATATACTTGGGTTTGAAACCCAAGCCCAATACAGACTCGGGCCAAGAAACCAGGCCCAGATATCCCAAATCCAATCCAATCAGATATTAAATAAATACTTTAATTAATTAATTAATTAATAAATAAATATGGAGGCAGAGATAGAAACTCATTTGTTGGAGGGTGGAGCGCGACGACTCGGACTAAGAGGAATTCATCGAGCTTTTAATAAAGGTGAGTAGCTATTTTTGCTATTTCACCGAATTTATAGTTTTCGTGTATCGGTGTATAGGTTTCTGTTTTTTTTATACTGCTCATTATCTTGTTTTATTCGGTGTCGTGTTCGTCGGGTTGTTAAAACTCTAGTAAAACTCGGATATTGAAATGGAACTGTCGAACTGTAATACTGTGGTGGGGGCTATTTTCTTTGAACTCTCGAAGCTTCGAGGAGCGTTAATGGGGGCGCAAGCCTAGAGAACATAGAAAATCGTCTCTGCCTACTGTTTGACTTGTATTGTGTTTATTAGGTTGTTATGTTGGTTGGATGTTTGATTGAGTGCTGTTGGGAGCACTTGGGAGCTTGGAGAAATCGGTAATGGCGGCCGACAGAAAAATCACCCACTTGTATTCATACCTTGTTGTTGGGTTTGGTTATGTTTTTGAATGAATTGCTGGTGATGGGGTCATTAGTTTTGATTAAGGGGATGAGGGCTGTCGAATGAGGGCTATGGGGGAGCTTGAACAGCCGGCAATGGCGGTCGAGATCTGTTGGAGAGTGATCTCGACAGTTACCAAAACCGGTGTTGGTGGGAATCAATGAGGTTGGGTTTTCCGGGAGGAGTTAAACCGATATGATGAAATTTGAGGAAGAGGAGAAATACGGTGATGGCTGGTAGTGGTGGAGGAGAGAGCTGCTGGAGGGAGAGGACGACCTGTTGGGTCAGTTGGGCTTGGGCCTTGGTTGGCTTCTTTGAGCCGGTCTAATTTGTTATGTGTTGGGCCCAGTTTTGTTTTAAGTTGTTAGGCCAGTTCTAGATTAAGTTCCATGGGCTAGTTTCATTTGTTTTGATTGGGCCCGATTTTGTTTTAAGTTGTTGGGTCAGTTTAGCTTGATTGTTTGGGGCTAGTCCATAGGACTTAAAATAGAGATCCAAATGGGTCTTTCAACATTTAGACTTTTGGGTTATAAGGTTTGGGGTTTGGGCTCGGCTAGTTAGGTCCGAACCGCTTCCTTAGTCAGGAGCCCATGAGCCATGCACATTGACCTTAGCCATGAACCATGGCTACGACCCTGAACCTGTTGAACATGGAAACGACAGTTTGACTTTGACAAGGATGTGTTGACTTTGACAATGATGTGTTGACTTTGACTTTGACCATTGACCGTTGACTTTGACCATTGACTGTTGAATGTTGACTTGTTCTAGATTTTTACATATTTAAAAATATGGACAAATGTAGTAATAAAATATTGTCGATATTGTATAACTTTGTTTGTCATTATCTAATTAAGATTTGATGTGAGTAGTGTGTAAAGCATATAAATATTGACACGTAACAAGACGGGAATTCTTATAAGATTTATGATTTGGACTTGAATAATTATGCGTGATATTTAGACTTTTGGGTTTTGGTTTCGGGCTTTGATGGTGGACTTTTGACTGTTTAATTGTGCTACGTTTTACGTTGTAAATTGTATGGACAAATCAAATGCTAAAATGCTGTGGAAGCTTGTATAAACTTGGTTATCATTATCTAAGACAAATGTGATGTTGATAGTTGGTATTTTTGACACGTGATGAGATTGAAACTTTAGGAGATATAATATTCCTAAAATGCTATAAAAATATATGCGATACGTTTGAAGCAATTGTGACATTATATAATATGTTGGGATATATATATATATTGAATGCAATAGTTTTGGAGACATAAATGTATAAACGCTCCATTATTTTATATGTGAGATGCTACTATGAGGTAGTATAGTATGTGTGGATATTTTCCCACGGGATTATGGCTTAGTGCAATAATATATTGGCACGTGAAAGAATGAAAGTGGTTATGAGATATAATTAAGATATTTCTAAATTTTGTGGCTTAGTGCAATAAGGTATTTGACCTGCACGTGATATAGTGGAATTATTATGAGTCATTAATGTATGACACTTGAATAAATTACGAACGAAAAATCCTAGAACCTAGCTACCACAACTCATATGATTTGCCCTGTGGTGGGCGTGTAATTTGATTGGCCCTTCCGGGCGCTTCAAAGAATCTGAATGGCCGTTCTGGCATAGCCGAATAGTGGCTTGATTATTCCGTTCGCAAAACTAGAACGAGACGCGCGATATTTTATGCCGAATAGTGGCAATACTTGCATAATGGCTTTCGTCTGAGGGTTATGATAAGAGCCCAAAACTGTAGTTTTCACCCCTTAACCATCATACTTTTAGACCAATTATGTGAGTAATAATTAAGAGTTAATACTGATTACGTGTTTTTATGCATTTCAGGCTTCAAAGTCCATGATGTGCAGAAATATGCCACTTTAGCGAGATAAAGGAGCAAAGGTCGGTTGCTAAGGAGTTCCGTGATTAAAGGCGAAGATTCAAGAAGACAAAGCCTTTGTAAAGCCCGTTCAAAAGATGAAAAGTCGACGCGGGCAAAAACATCACACAAAGTCAGCAGAACTTCCGAATTTACCTTATGTCAAAACGACCGGCTCGAAAAGAGCTTTCCAATGGTCTAAGCCTTGACCCAATCAGAGGAGCTGAATTGGACGAAAAGTCTGTTGAAGCCAACTGTAGCTGAAGAGGCCTTTTTGGACTGAAAGAATTGGGTTTTGGGCCTGATTTTCCTGCCCAAAACATGGCTCGAAGCCCATGCACAATTTTTGGATCTGAAAAATATAAAAACAAAAGCTTAGCTCTTTGTTAATGGTAGATAGTTAGGTTAGAAAATAAATTAGGTTAGGATAAGAAAAGTAGCCATTAAACCTTAGTTCTAGATCTAGTTTTAGATTAATTAATTAGTTTTTATTCTTGCCTTAAATTCAGTATTAAATTATTGTTATTGCTATTCATTAGATAAATAAAGTTAATTAGTTCTCCATAATCTAGTGTCATTTTCATTTATTTATTAGCTTAAATCCTTAGATGTACTTATTTGTCATTATTAGTTTAATTCAATTATTGCATGAGTAGTTTTGAATTGAGTTTAAACAAGTAAAGTTCAAATCTTTATATCATGTCTTGTTCGAATTTGATTGGGAATGATAGCGTGATGATTCTCGGCTAAACCTCCATTAGAGGGGGTTGCGAAGCCTTGATGAAAGCTTGATTCGTGTTAATGTTGAATAGTTGTAATTTCCTTTCCACTCTAGAAATGATTAGTTCACCATGAGAATGGGTGTAATCGTTCACATGCTAGTTATGAATTGGTAGAAATGTCATGTGTAATTAGGGATTATGAATAACCAGGTTGTTCTGCGAAGCAGTTCAATTCGGATTACGACGATTCATCGTTAGTGGATTAAATTGAGCTAAGGTGGAATCAATCCCCCTCTAACTCCTTATCATAGAATCGACGTAGTATTCCCATAGTTGTTTAAATAGTCGACTAGTTGTATCTTGTGGGAAGTTGCATCGTAGTCTAGTTATCATTTCGTAAATCTCTCATTAGACTTAGAGTAGAGTAATTATACTAGAAAACACAGCATGCGGAAGGACTAGGAGTGGAACGAACTTCCTACTCCACTATATCTGTTCAATAGATCGAGAGTAGAACAATCTTTGATAAATTTAGCAACGTAATTTAAGTTTAAGTTTACTTACGTTTTGAGTTTCATCGTTCATTTCGTAGGTAAACTTTATCTTTTTATGATTTATCAAATGGCGCCGCTGTCATCTTAGTTTCACTTTCGCATTGTTTTCGTAGTATAAGTACTCTTCTTAAAGTCCCATTTCACCCACCCACCCTTGTTCGATTCTAACTGTGGTTGTCTTTTTCAGCATTAAACTTCCTCGAAAAAAAAATAAATAAATAAAAATAAAAACGGAGCAACTTTGCTTAAAGTTATTGGAAAGCCGAGCCGACTGACCAGCTACCAAATCGAAACCGAACGACCAGCCAAACACTGTAACTCGAAGTTTACACTGAGCGCACCTGCGCCCAAAGTGAGCGCACCCGTGCCCTGAGCTGAATTTTGCCGGATTTCCACAGGTTTGATTCGAACTTCGATTTTTCAAGTTTTTCAGTGTTCTAACTTATTTTATACACTGAACATGCATAAACAAGACGCTATTCATAAGCGAAGCAAGGACGCAATCAGGTATTCCTTTCTTCCACACCTCGCATCTCCTGTTAGAGGTTTATACTAGTATATCAGGATTGTTTGGAGTGTTGACGTGTTTAGCTAAGTTTGGTCTTAGCCTTGTATGAGATTAAGGTCTGGTCGAACAAAAACACCGAACATAATTACACGACAACGTCAACAGACAAGTCTATCTAGTATACCTCACACTACACCTCTAGCTACTATTTCACACACACCACCTGATATAATGCCTGAAGAATTAGAGACTCCTCTCTCTGACTTCTACAAAGCCTTGAGCGATAGCCCCAAATCTTGCATCGTTCTAGCGGACCGATGGGGGGATTTCCGAATCCCCCCAAATATTTTTAATTTGTTACCCGTTTTTCATGGTTTAGACCATGAAAAACCTTATCAGCACATGCGTAGGAGTGAACAAGTCCTAACAACATTCCACCATCCTACGGTTGGTGTAGAACAAATTAAACTGAGGGTATTCCCTTTCACCTTAGCCGATAAGGCGGCGTCTTGGTTAACTGCCTAAGCACCTAATTCTGTGGACTCGTGGGCTAAACTTGTTCAACTGTTTATGGAACATTTTTACCCACCCCTAAAGACGGATGAGATGCTTTCCAAGATTCATTTCTTTCAACAAAATCTTCACGAATCATTTTCAGAGGGTTGGAATCTTTTCACCGATCTCCTTATAGAGTGTCCACATCATAACCTAGTGAAAGACACGTTAGTTCGTGCCTTTTTCAAAGGAGTTCTACACCACCATAAAGAAGTCCTTGACATAATGAATGGGGGTAGTTTCTTAAGTAAAGGAGCCTCGGAAGCTTATAAATTTTTAGAGGATCAAACTAAGCGAAATAACAACTGGGGGGGGTAGTGACGATATCCACCGCTCCGCTAGTTCTTCTAATACAGTTAAGGCCGCTGGTATGTTTGAAATTAAACACGATCCCGAGCTTAAAACTCTAATCGAATCACTCACTAAAAAGGTAGAGGCCATTTCAGTTCAATAGAAGCCTATATCCCCGTCATGAATGTAAATTCAAATCCATGTAGTTTCTGTTGGAGTCCTGAGCATCCCGACTCCCACTGTCCTATATCCTATGAACAGGCTTGTTCCATTAATAGTGAACCTAATGCCCCTTGGAGACAAAATCCCAACTTCGGTTGGAAAAATAACCAACACGTCACACCTCCAGGGTACAATAATCAATATGTTAGGCCAACGCACAGTTATAACCAAGCTCCACCACGACAAGGACAAGGTCAGGGTAATTATAATAATTATAACAACCAAGTGCAACCTCGACAAGGTCAAGCACAAGGTCAAGGTAGTTATAATAATTATAATGCTAATAGAGGTATCGTTCCGGTAAATAATAACTATCAAAATCCGCCTATAAATAATTCACGCGAGATAATTCCAGTCACACCACCCGTGACTACTACACCCACACAACCGGATCGTCTTGACACCTTCATACAAGTGAGCCAAAAACTTTTCTAGACCATGGCTTAATCTAACAAAAAGCTTCTACAATCCGTTAATAATTTAAGCCAACAGTTGGCCCAAGATAAAGCCCAACCCAAAGGTGTGTTTCCAGGTCACGCAATACCTAATCCTAAAATAACAAACACAGCCTTTGAGGTAACCGATAATACTAGTAATGAATATGAAAATGTAGGTGAGCTAAATACAATCACCACTCTCCGTTCTGGCAGAGTGGTTGATAACAAAGTAACTATGCCTATAGTTACCCCACCAGTAGCCCCTACACCTGCTATTTTACTAGATACCGAAATAGAAACTGAAGAGCCTACCACTATAGAGGTACCAGTTACAACACAACCTAAGAAACAGAAAACCAAGGTTAAACATCCAGGTGATACATATGCTAAATATAGAGAGAAACCACCGTTTCCACAAAAATTAGCCATGTTAACAAGGGATACAAATTATGAGGAGATTAGGGACGTTTTCAAGAATCTAACTATAAACCTTCCCTTCCTCGAAGCTATTAAAAAGCTACCACACCATGCTAAGTTTCTTAAGGAGTTGTGTACTGATAAAATATAAAATTGAATAGTTTTACCTACGAAATAAAGCGATGAAACTCTATACGAAAGTAAAACTACAAACTATTTACGTGTCTATATTTATCAAAGATATTTGTTTTCTACTATCGAATCTATTGAAATAGAGTGGAGTCACAAATTCGTTCCACTCCTAGTGCTCTAGCATGGAATGTTTTCTAATTTAATTAGTCGGTCTTAAGTCTAATGAGAGATTTACGAAGGGTGTTATACTACGATACAATATGAAATTGATTATGTTGAATTTAACTATGAATGCTATGGAAATATGATTGTTTTTAAATCTAGATAAAGGATTAGAGGGGAATTGAATCCACCTCGAATCCAGCTTAATAACCTAGCATAGATTCTTGTATCTCGATTCTTACACTCTTACGGCAAGAATTTCGAGTTCTAATCCCTAGTGTTCATGGCATTTCTACCAAATACTAACTAGCATGTGAGGTCGTCCACCCATTCTCATGGCGAATCACGACCTTCTAGAGTGGAATAGATTCTACAATGTTTCTACACTATACCACTAAGTTTTCATCAAAGCTTCATCAACCCCTCTAATGGAGGTTTTAGCCTTGAGTCATCAAACCATCATTTCCCATGGAATTATATCTACTCATCATATTAAAATTCTAACTTAACTAAATTAACTAACAATGTTTCAATCTACTTAAACTATGAAATGATAATCAACAAGAATTAAAACTAGATCTATAAATTGAGATGACAAAAATCGAAATTAACAAAATAACTATTTTATTTATCTAATCAATCAAGAACAATGATTCAAATACTTAATCTAAAACAAGAATTGAAAATGGAACTAAAACTTAATTATTCTACTGAAAACTAGATCTAGAATTATCTATATTGTTTTAGGTCTAACTAGCTACCATTAACAAAGAGCTAAGCTTTGGTTTTTATACTTTCAGATCCAAAAATCGTGCATGGGCTTGGAGCCATGTTTTGGGCCAGAGAATCAGGCCCAAAACCCAATTATTTCAGTCCAAAAGGCCTCTTCAGCTGCAATTGGCTTCAACAGACTTTTCGTCAACTTCTGCTCATCTGATTGGGTAAAGGCTTGTACCATTGGAAAGCTCTTTCCAGGACGGTCGTTTTGACATATGGTAGGTCTCATTCCGGGGTCTGAGTCCAAAGATACGTCCTTCGGAAGTTCTGCTGACTTGTGTGCTGTTTCTGCCCGTGTCGAGTTTTCAGCTTTTGATCGGGCTTTAGGAAGGCTTTGTCTTCTTGAATCTTGGCCTTTAATCACGAAACTACTTAGTAACCGACCTTTGCTCCTTTATCTCGCTAAAGTGGCACATTTCTGCACATAATGGACTTTGAAACCTGAAATGCATAAAAACACGTAATCAGTGTTAACTCTTAATTATTACTCACATAATTGGTCTAAAAGTATGACTGTTACAGGGTTAAAACTACAGTTTTGGGCTCTTATCAAACCACCCCCAAACAGCATTTTGCTTGTCCTCAAGCAAATATGAGAAATTAGAATAAGTGACCAAAAATGGAGTTTTATCTACTCTCGTTTCGCTGAGTGCGATTGCATTGACCATATGCAACAAGGCCTTAAACCACTAGGAATTCCCTAGTGGATGAGTTATAGCCTCGTGAGAGTTTTCCAGTGAAGGTACTCACAAACTTCAACTATACTACAACGACTAAGAAATAAAACTATTGTTTTCCTCATTCATGTCCCAACTATCTATACATCTCACTAGCAAATGAATAAAAATAACCAAGTCAAAAACCGAAGCTAATATATGCATAATAATCAATCATCTATAATACGAATATAAGTACTATGAGTAATACCATGAAATGCCTAGCAGGTTCGTTTCTGAAAACTCGGAATAACGTCCTTAAGTAGGTCCTCACACAAATGTCAAGACGAAAACCACTCTGATTTTTCCGCTCAAGTTTCGCTACTCCAGTATGCAGTGGGCACACTTTACCTTATAATCTCAATGACAACAAGGAAGCCGGAGTCGATCAAACACATATGCCACTTACTATCACACTAACTTATTCCTAATTGAGCTAGAGGTCTTTATTAGGTGTTGCGGGGATTAGGAGATGGTTTAAGAAGGAAGGAAATGGATATTCAAAAAGGACAAGTCTGAGATAGTAGAGTCTTCATATTATGTAACTTAGAGAAACCTTGTTATTTACTTTTGCTTCTACACTTTGTTTCCATCCTTAGCCATATATATATATATATATATATATATATATTTTTTTTTTTTTTGGCTTTTAACTCCTTTTATTCTATTTTTTTTTTCGGAGTTTTTATTTTATTTCTATTTTTATTTTTCTTTTCTTTGGATGGGAACTTCTTTTCTTTATTTTCTGAAGCAATTAACTAACTTTTGTTTACACCGGTTTTTCTCTTCTTCTCTCTTCCTCATTCTATTCTCAGACTTATTCTAGATTGGGTAGGTTCATTTTTTTATTTTGTTCTATTTTTGTAACAGGGTAAAGGATTTGTGGTTTATGGAAGGTTAAAGAAAGGCTCAGAGGGGCTTAATTAGGAAAAATAATTCATAGGTTTGAATTTATGGCTATATCGATCCAAAGAGGGCCTAAATTCTCGCTTAGGATATGGCATAGTGATCAAGCAAGTGGACGTGTGATTTCTCTATCCGGATTTTACTTCTCCCTTGTGTCATTTCTCACATGTTTCGCTCATATAAGGCTTTAGACTATATTCTCACAGGATTTGTAGAATAAGTACTCTAGCCTAGATTTCAGAAACTTACTACTAACAATCATAGATACTCATGTAATATATTTATAGATAGATGCAAAGATTATTACCTACATATTAACCTAAGTTTCTAACAATTATTCTGATGCAAAAGCTACGTGACACTTCTAGATTGTTAAGAGCATAGAGAAAGAAAACAATACCAATATTCCTAAGTGTATAACATAAACTTATTTATTTATATTTTTGAAATTTTTTGAAACTTTAACTAGAAAACAAATGCATATTATACATATCTATATCCTAACAGATGCCTTAATTACACATGTTTCTATGCCCCCAAACAAGAAGCATGCTTTGTCCTCAAAGTATTGTAAATAAAGAGGGTAGGAAAAATACCATTGAAACGTGTGAAATTCAGGAACATCTGCAAAACAAAGTTAGAACGTACTAATATAGGAAATAAAAACTGACGCAACTCTATAAGAGTTCCACCCATTATGGGGTTAACCGAATTAAATTGCTTAGGACATTAACAGACACTAACAAAACTAAAAACTTACCTTATCTCCCGCTTAAACATCTTCCTCCTCGTTAATGAGACGAGGTTCCTTCGCATCTTGCCAGTCCATTATAATTTGCCATGCTTGCCGCCATTTATCATCTACTAATGCTAACCTGTTAAGTGTTATTATGTCTGATGGGATGTACGGGGCGACCAATTGAGGTTGCACCTGCCATCCCGGCCAAGTCATTATTCGCAATGAGCGAACTACCCAATTAGTGGGTCTCATGACTTCAACCCTTTTCCAATCTGTGAATTGTGCACAGAATACAGGTAAACAACTACGATGATGCGGCTTACCAACACAGCATAAGAAGATACTTACGCCTCATGGTTTGGGCTCTCTTAAGACTAGCGACTAAAAACTCGAAATGTCATATCGGGCGACGTCCCTCGCCTAAAGCGAGGAAAATGTCACCAACAATCTCGTTTTGCGAAATATAGACGCCATTCCCCAAAATATTCATCAGGATGAATAACATGGTGGTGCCTACGTTTAGGGAAAGGCTACCAAGGGCAATGCTATATCGCCCCTGGTCCATTACTCGAAATACCCCTCCCCCATAATACTCATGGAAATATGTATAATCATAAAGATATGCATTATCGGTCATATATGCCCATGTGTGAACAGGATCAGGTATTGGTAATCCTGAAACTAAAGCGACCACATTTTTATCGAATTGATGTGTCGTGTCTTCGACTACGACGGAGAATTCTTGTTCTCCATCCTGATTACAATAGAATTTAACATGGTCGTAGAAATAAGCAGTAAGCTGTGGTGAATATGAATCGTTATCACTTACCAGTAGATGACGCCATCCTAACTGCAGGATCCTGTGTCGGAACCAATGTCCATAGGTCTCGGTGCCCAACACATCTGCGAAAGACTGTTCAGGTTTGACTATAGGAGATGTCATCTTAACTACTCTTTGAACAGTTCCAAAAAATCCTGGACTGACCCTCTGAAAATTGGAATTTCCCGCATTAACAGAAGGCAGGGCGCGGTCGCGCTCGTGGGTTTAGAATTACAGTGTTTTGGGCACGGGTCGCGCTGAAGGAGGTCGCGGGTCGCGGTCTGACAAAATTTTGTGAAAATGTAGAGGGCGCAGGCGCGCTCGTAAGTGCTGAAACCGGAGTTTTAGAGCAAAAAGAAAGAAAAACTTGGAGTGGAAGGTGCGGGATAATGGTGGGGTGTAGTGTGGTTTGTTAGTGTAGAAAGAAGGGAGTTTAAATAGGTTCTAAGCTACCAAAAGGAATCGGCAAGTTCCCAAATTGTTTGAAGGCAATTTCCGGAAATAGAAAAATTCCAAATCTGAAAACGGAAACAAACCATTTCCATGATTTTCTATAAATCCTGGTATCTTTCATACTGGATTTAGAATAGTAACTTCTAAACTCTCCTAGATTTCATGCTATCACCACACAAATCATAGATATGCCGATATCGGCCAAATTATCAACCCTTCCTTCAAGACTACTTTACCGCGGATGATCATATAACGAATTATGCTCGGTATAAATATTACCACCCCCAAACAAGTCGGGAAGGTGGGATTAATAATAAAAACAAGCAGTACTCGAAATTAACCAATTATATTAAAAATAAAATTTAAATCCAAACAACATAAAACAAACATTTTAATATTTAAATTTAACTACTTAATTAAATTTCAACTAATAAAACAATCAAAACTATGAAATAACAGCGAACATAACTGATGGTGAACACCTAGTTGTGTGATGAAAATGGACCGTGAGATGGAGATTGGCCCTGGGATGGAGAATGGCTTGAACCATCTGTCTTTTGGTGACGACGCTCATGCCTGTCGGACTCGACTGAAACAGAGTCCTCCACGGGTGGCATGCGTCGTAACATCTCTATTCGGAACAAGTGCTGTGCTTCCATCTCAGTCCGGAGTACTGCATACTGGGCTTGTTGATGCTGGTGGATAGTCTCCATGTTAGACAGGATATCGTCCTGAACCCCTTCGAGCATTTCAAGTATTGTCTGAAGGTTCGCTTTGCTTCTTCAATTACAATCTGTCTATCTCGGATATCTTCACAAATACCATAAACGCAATGCAAGGCAGTTTGCAATACTTGCATGCGTTCTAAATTAGAACTACATTTATCTAATGCATGGTCATCCAGACATGTCATATCCTCTCTTTCATCCTCCGACTCATCCATTTTTTCTTCAGACAACGGCCAAGTCTCTTGGATGCAATCTGTATAGATACTTGCATTAGAATGCAATTTGATCTTAATAGGAGTAGATCTTGCGACAGCTCTAAAGGAGAGCATGATCTTAGTGATCAATACGGGAAGAGGCGCCAAGCTCTTCCCCACTCCTCGAATCACATTAAACATTAAATCAATGATGCAGAAATTATACTTATTTGTTTGCAAAATCCAGAGAACGTCGCGGACGCATTGCAGCCGATATCAATCGACTTTGTCTTTCAGGGGACGTTCCTACCAATCCACCGAGCTACAGCCGGTTGATTGGTTCTCGTGGTCGATCGGGCGGACGAATGAGATGTCGGATTGTATTCACCCTCCACGACGGTATCCTTCATCAAAACAGGAACTCCAAAGATAATCGATTCCTGAATTGTCGCTACCGTGTTGCTTTCAAAGCGTAATTCCTAACAGTTCAGCCAACAACTGTCTCGTTACTTCCCTCCTCGCTCCTGCTACCTTTATGAAAATCCTATCCCCATCCAATTCTCGCTTCTTATAAAATTGTTCAACGAAATCATGGTGATAGAACTCCTCGATCGAAAGTACCACAAATTCCGTTCAATGCCTCCTAATCATCTCCGCGTCATAAAATGGCGCGAAGCTGTCGGAAACAAACGCGTGCTCCGGCAAAATTCTTCGTCGTAGCGCCATTGAAGTTTTTGAGACAACTAATGGTTTTGTAGATTGTGGGGGAGGCGAGTTTGAAGAAAAAACTACTAAAAACAACGGTGGTGGCGGTGGTGTTGAATTGGTGGCTGTTTTTTTTTTTTTTTTTTGAGTTGGGGTGGTGTTGGTAATGGTTTAGAGAAGAATTTAGTTGGATTTGATTATCTTGGTGTGGGTGTAGTTAGGTTTTCTTCTCTCTCTCTATTTTTTTTATTTTGGTTTTCAAGGTTTGATTTAAAATAGGTAACCGGCGGGATTGACGAAAAAGAGAGAAACCGTGCGTTTGTTTTTGGGAAGGAAGGAGACGCACAAACGTGCGTGCGGTTTGGGCCTAAGCCCAGTATGAATTCCAAAAAAATTCGATTTTTCGCGCAATTTCAAACTCAATTTGCCGCTTCGTTACTGGCCCGATTTTGGCGAATGAGTTATGGAAATGATCAGTAGAGAATTTCCAATCTAATGATCCATAAAACACTCAATTCCAACCATGGGTGACATATAAAAGGGTGGAAAAATGCCTCGAAGTGCGTGTGTGACGTAAGTTATGCGAACGAAGGAAATCTAAGTTTAGATTACGTCAACCCAATTAAACTACAAGTAATGGGCCTAAGCAACACAAATGGAAAGTTCGAGCAATCCAGATGGAGAGACCGATTGCCCACCCCCAAACAAATTTTTAAACACAAAATTTGTTCTAACGCTGTTTTTAAAAGTCGATTCCCAAGACTTGTTGGATTGCTATTTTTATGATTAAGAATTTTTATTATTATGTATTTTATTTATTTTTTATTTTTATTAGTTTATTATAAGATAAACGAAAAACAATAAATACATAATTCACCCCTTAGAGGAACATGACTAAAAAACCGAGAAAACATGCAAAAGTGGAAAACATGAATTATGTTAACCGTGGACTTAGGATCCGGTACTTACAGCCACACACTCCATAGGGAGGGCCCGGTTACCTGAATGGTGTACTTACCACTATATGGAAGTGAAAGGAAGTACACCAATGACAAAGGTCAATCCTCATAGACAGGGTCCTGTAAAAGGACTTCCTCTACATCGTGGGACGGTTCGTGAAAATGTTTTAACCGTTGACCATTAACTTGAAAGGTACTGTTGTCATTTGGATTTACCAAGGTGATTGCCCCGTAAGGGGTGACTTCAGTAACCAGAAAAGGGCCGACCAACGGGTTTTTAGTTTTCCTGGGAAAATATGTAGACGGAGTTGTAAAGCAAGACCTTTTGACCGACTACAAACTCTTTATGCAAAGATTTGCTTATCATGAACACGCTTTCATGTTAGCTTTATAATCCTTTTCGAGATCGTAAGAATCGCCACGGATTTCTTCAAGCTCATTCAATTGCAACTTATGCTTGACACCTGCCTCATCAATATTGAAGTTAAGGCTTTTATAGCCCATAGAGCAATCAATCGCGGCTCTAATTCAACGATGCAAATGACATGGTTTCCCAAATACAAGTCTAAAGGGAGACATACCTATAGGAGTTTTGAAAGCAGTTCTATACGCCCATAAGGCATCCGATAGACGCTTCGACCGGTCTTTCTATCGTGGTTTACAGATTGTTTCTAAAATCTTTTTGATTTCCCTATTAGAAACTTCTACTTGTCCGCTAGTTTGTGGATGATACAGAGTCGGTACTTTGTGTGTAACTCCATACTTTTTCACTAGGGATGCAACAACTCTGTTGCAAAAATGTGTTCCACCATCACTAATGATGGCTTTAGGAATGCCAAACCGACAAAAAATATATTCTTTAATAAAAAATACAACGGTCTTATGGTCATTGCTACGGCAAGCTAGGGCCTCTATCCATTTAGACACGTAGTCCACGGCAACTAGAATATAAATGAAACCGTGTGAAACAGGGAAATGACCCATGAAATCAATGCCCCAAATGTCAAAAATTTCTACTATCAAGATTGGATTTAATGGCATCATATTACGCCAGGATTAAGCCCAAGTTGTTGGCAACGAATACACGTCTTGCAATGCACTTGGGCATCCTTAAAAAGGGTAGGCCAATAAAAACCACATTGAAGCACTTTAGCGGCTGTTTTCATCCCACTAAAATGGCCACCACACTCTTTGTTATGGCAGAATGATAGAACTTCATTGTATTCCCACTGGGGAATACAAAGACGAATAATCTGATCCGCACAATACTTAAAAAGATAGGGCTCATCCTAGTAATATAACTTAACTCTGGCCAAGAACTTCTTACGTTCATTTCTTGACCAATTATAAGGCATAACATCAGCCGCTAAATAATTTACAATGTCAGCATACCATGGTGTAAAATAGCATACGATGCTCGTCGGAAAAAAGAGTCCGGTATGGACTCGAATCACTCGATCGTCGCTTTGTGAGTCTAGATAAGTGGTCGGCAACTACATTTTCGACCCTCTTTTTGTCCTTTTTATTTCTAATGTGAACTCTTGCGGAGAAGGATCCATCCGATTAATCTCGCTTAGCATCCTTCTTTGTAAGAAGGTACTTAAGTCTTCGCATGGTCCATGTAAACTAACGCTTTAGAACCAACCAAATAAGGACGAAACTTATCTAATGCATAAATGACAGCTAAGAATTCTTTTTCTGTAGTTGAATATTTCCGTTGAGCATCGTTTAAGGTCTTACTAGCATAATAAATAATAGTGGACTTATTATCTAGTTTTTGTCCCAAGAGACGCACTAACCGCATAGTCACTAGCATCACACATGAGTTCGAAAGGTTTAGACCAATCGGGAGGTCAGTATAATGGGTGCAATGGTTAGGACGGCTTTTAAAGTTTCGCTTTCTTGTCATGCTTAAAATTAAAATCAAAGATTGCATCTTTCAAAAGCAGATTAGTTAAAGGCCTAGCTATTTTCGAGAAGTCTTTAATAAACCGCCTATAAAACCCCGCATGGCCTAGAAAGGCTCTAATATCACCGGACAAATTGCGGGTTTAGGTAGGTTCGCTATCTTATCTAGTTTGGCTTTATCCACTTCGATGCCATCACTAGATACGATGTGACCTAGTACTATGCCCTTTTTCACCATGAAATGACACTTTTCCCAGTTTAAAACGAGGGTCTTTTCTTCACACCGTGTCAAAACCTCAGACAGGTTAGACAAACAGTCTGTGAAGGAGTCTCCATAGATAGAAAAATCATCTATGAAAACTTCTATAAAGTGCTCTACCATGTCGCTAAATATATGAAGCATACACCGCTGGAAGGTACCAGGAGCATTACAAAGGCCAAAAGGCATACGTTCCAAAGGGACATGTGAAGATAGTCTTTTCTTGGTCATCAATATCAATAATAATCTGAAAATAGCCTGAGTAGCCATCCAGAAAACAATAAAAAGCATGACCAGCTAGGCGTTCGAGCATTTTATCTATAAAAGGTAAGGGAAAGTGATCCTTTCATGTCATAGCATTTAAACGTCTGTAATCAATACAGATCCTCCATTTCATAGGGCCTTGTGTGACAACATAGTCACGCTTCCCGTTACGTACCATGGTAACTCCCGATTTCTTAGGAACTACATGAATGGGGCTTACCCATTCGCTATCAGAGATGGGGTATATGATACCCGTATCGAGTAATCGTAAGACTTCTTCCCTAACCACCTCTTTCATGGCTGGGTTCAAGCGACGCTGAGGTTCGAGAAGTCTTCGCGTTATCCTCCAAATGGATAATGATGAGTGCAAATATTAGGGTCAATTCCTTAATGTCGGCTAGGGACCAACCGATCGCAGACCGATGTTCCCTAATCACCCGGATTAAATGTGTCTCTTCATTCTTAGATAACAGAAGATATAATTACCGGATGACTACCATCCGGATCAAGTTGAATATATTTTAACTCTGGGGAAGGGGTTTAAGCACTGGGGTGGAAGGAAAATCAATAGATGTTTCGTCGGGGTCCTCATTTTGCATAATGAATACTTGCTTAGGTAGCAAGTCTTCATACTCAATATGTGGAGCAACCCGAACCGTGTCTACAATTGGTGTGGACTCAAGGATGGTGTTGACTTCCTCTAAGTAGGAGTCATTTACAAAATCTGAAGTTCCAAAAGAAAGGAATTTGTACATATTGTTTTCGGGAAACGTGTTGTTAAAATAATCTTGAGCTAAGCTCTCGATCATGCTAACCTCCCCATCTATAGATCGAATCTGTAATTGTTTCATTATTTTAAAAACATTTACCCTCAACCGTAAGATGGCCAAAAGATAAGGACATCTTACCATCGCAAAAATTTATAAGTCGCTTGGCTGCTGCTAAGAAGGGCCTAAGATGATCGGTACAAAGTCGCTTGGCGACTTCTATCGAGGATAACAAAATCAGCAGGATAGTAAAAATCCTGAACCTTAACAAGCACGCTTTCCACTACACCCTTTAGGATACTTAATTGTCTTGTCCGCTAATTGCAACGCTATATTTTTATAGGTTGCATTTCCTCGTAGACCTATTTGTTTATATAAGTAATACGGGAGTAAGTTAACACTCGCCCCGTGTCTAATAAAGCGTCGCCGTGGTAGGAATCTCCTAAGGTGCATTTTATAGTAGGATCTACCGGGGTCCTTGTACTTAACAATTCCATTATTTTCGGATAAAGTTGGGAACCGCTCAGGTTAAAAAGGCGCCTTTAGGTATGTTGGTCTTACGCCTAGTAGTGCACAACTCTTTAAGAAACTTAGCGTGGTTAGGGAGCTTTTTAATAGCTTCGAGAAAAGGAAGGTTTATCCTTAGATTCTTGAAAATGTTCCTAATCTCCTCAAAGTTTGTATCCCTGGTTAGCATGGCTAACTTATGAGGGAATGGTGGTTTTGCTCTATATTTAGCGTATGGCTCGACTTGATGTGTTACCTTGGCTTTCTGTTTCTTAGGTTGTGGTTTAACTGGTACCTCTACAGTGGTAGGCTCTTCAGTTTCTATTTCGGTATCTAGTTCGATATCCGGTGTAGGGAGTACTTATGGGGTAACTATAGGCATAGTTACTTTGTTATCAACCACTCTTCCAGAACGGAGAGTGGTGATGGCATTCAGGTCACCTACTATTGTCGTTTCCGTACTAGTATTACCATTTACCTCAAAGGCTGTGTTTGTTGTTTTAGGGTTGCGTATGGCTTGTCCTAGAAACACGCCTTTTGGTTGGGCTTTCTCTTGGGCTAACTGTTGTATGCCCTGATTTATGGATTGTAAGATCTGTTGGTTTGATTGAGTCATTGATTGGAAAAGTTGTTCGGTAACCTGTATAAAAGCGTCTATAACGATCCGGATGTGATTGTGTAGTAGTCACAAAGGGTGCGACCGAACTATCTCACGGGATTATTTATGGGTGGGTTGTGATAGTTACTATTGTTAACCGAACGATACCTCTATTGGTATTATAACTATTATAATTACCTTGACCTTGTGCTAAACCTTGTCGTGGTTTAAGCTTGGGTTGTTATAATTATTATAATTTCCCTGACTTAGTCCCCGGCCTTGCCTAGGTGGAGCTTGATTATAGTTGTTTGTTTGCCTAACATTTTGGTTATTAGACTCGGAGGTGAAACTTGTTGATTGTTTCGCCAACTAAAGTTGGGATGTTGTCTCCATGGGGCATTAGGAATAGGATAGTTATTAATGGAGTAAACATTATCTTGCTCTAATTGTTGTTGTTCATAGGCAGAGGGACAATAGGAGTCGTGGTGCTTTCGGGGACTCAAACGGACATTACATGGGTTGGAGTTAACATTCATGACGGGGGTAGGCTTTTGTTGCACAGAAATAGCCTCAACCTTTTTAGTTAGAGATTCTATTAAACTTTTTAGTTCTAGATCGAGTTTCATCTCAAACATACCGGCAGCCTTAACTATTAAAGAAGAACTAACTGCGCGGGGGATATCGTCACTCCCCACCCAATTGTTATTACGTTTAGTTTGATCTTCTAAAAATTTGTAAGCCTCCGAGGCTCCTTTACTTAGGAAACTACCCCCATTCATTATGTCAAGGACTTCTTTATGGTGATGTTGAAATCCTTTGAAAAAGGCACGAACTAACGTGTCTTTTGCTAGGTTGTGGTGTGGACACTCAATAAGCAGATCGGTGAAACGATTCCAAGCCTCAGAAAATGATTCATGAGGATTTTGTCGGAAAAAATGAATCTTGGAAAGCATCTCATCTGTCTTTAGGGGTGGGTAAAAATGTTCCATAAACAGCTGAACAAGTTTAGCCCACGAGTCCACAGAGTTAGGCGCTTGGGCAGTTAACCAAGACGCCGCCTTATCGGCTAAGGTGAAAGGGAATACCCTCAGTTTAATTTGTTCCGTACCAACCGTAGGATGATGGAATGTTGTAAGGACTTGTTCAATCCTATGCATGTGTTGATAAGGTTTTTCATGGTCTAAACCATGGAAAACGGGTAACAAATTAAATATGTTTGGGGGAATTCAAAAATCCCCCACTGGGTCTGCTAGAACGATGCAAGATTTAGGGCTATCGCTCAAGGCTTTGTAAAAGTCGGAGAGAGGAGTCTCTCTTTCTTCAGCTATTATGTCAGGTGTGGTTGGTGGGATAGTAGTTAGAGGTGTAGTGATTGGTATACTCAATAGATTTGTTTGTTGACGTTGACGATTAATTACGTTCGGTGTTTTTCTCCCACCGCACCTTAATCTCATGCAAGTCTAAGTCTAAATACGAAAACAATCCAAACAATCTTGATATATTAGTATGAACCTCTAACTGGAGATGCGAGGTATGGAGGAAAGGAATACCTGATAAGCGTCCTTGCTTCGCTTATGAATAGCGTATTGTTTTTACGCGTGTTCGATTAATAAATAACAAGTTAGAACACTGAAAAACTTAAAAATCGAAGTTTGAAACAAACCCCGTTGAAATCGTGGGATTTTTGGCTTAGTATGCTGTGTGTTCTCATAGGCGTCGTCGCTCCTTGTTCCATGACTTAGCTGGTCGGTCTTTCGGTATGAGGACGGGTCGCGCTCGTGGTCCAATAACTTAGGGTGGGTCGCGCTCGGTCTGAGGGCGGGTCGCGCTCGTGTTCCAGACTATAAGGCGCAGGTGTGCCTCCTTATAAGCTAATCAGCGCTTCGGTGTAATTTTGTCGCGGAATTTTTCGACGCTGAAACGGATAACCACAGTATGAATCAAACAAGGGTGGGTGGGTTTAATGGGACTTAAAAATGACTAATTCTACTATGAAAACAATGCTAAAGTGCACTAAGATGGCAACGGCGCCATTTGATAAAATATAAAATTGAATAGTTTTACCTACGAAATAAAGCGATGAAACTCTATACGAAAGTAAAACTACAAACTACTTACGTGTCTATATTTATCAAAGATATTTGTTTTCTACTCTCGAATATATTGAAATAGAGTGGAGTCACAAATTCGTTCCACTCCTAGTGCTCTAGCATGGAATGTTTTCTAATCTAATTAGTCGGTCTTAAGTCTAATGAGAGCTTTTACTGGCGGTGTTATACTACGATACAAAATGAAATTGATTATGTTGAATTTAACTATGAATGCTATGGAAATATGATTGTTTTTAAATCTAGATAAAGGATTAGAGGGGAATTGAATCCACCTCGAATCCAACTTAATAACCTTGCATAGATTCTTGTATCTCGATTCTTACGTTCTTACGGTAAGAATTTCGAGTTCTAATCCCTAGTGTTCATGGCATTTCTACCAAATACTAACTAGCATGTGAGGTCGTCCACCCATTCTCATGGCGAATCACGACCTTCTAGAGTGGAATAGATTCTACAATGTTTCTACACTATACCACTAAGTTTTCATCAAAGCTTCATCAACCCCTCTAATGGAGGTTTTAGCCTTGAGTCATCAAACCATTATTTCCCATGGAATTATAACTACTCATCGTATTAAAATTCTAACTTAACTAAATTAACTAACAATGTTTCAATCTACTTAAACTACGAAATGATAATCAACAAGAATTAAAACTAGATCTATAAATTGAGATGACAAAAATTGAAATTAACAAAATAACTATTTTATTTATCTAATCAATCAAGAACAATGATTCAAAGACTTAATCTAAAACAAGAATTGAAAATGGAACTAAAACTTAATTATTCTACTGAAAACTAGATCTAGAATTATCTATATTGTTTTAGGTCTAACTAGCTACCATTAATAAAGAGCTAAGCTTTGGTTTTTATACTTTCAGATCCAAAATTCGTGCATGGGCTTGGAGCCATGTTTTGGGCCAGAGAATCAGGCCCAAAACCCAATTCTTTCAGTCCAAAAAGGCCTCTTCAGCTGAAGTTGGCTTCAACAGACTTTTCGTCCACTTCTGCTCCTCTGATTGGATTAAGGCTTAGACCATTGGAAATCTCTTTCCGAGCCGGTCGTTTTGACATAAGGTAGACCCCATTCCGAGGTCTGAGTCCAAAGATACGGCCTTCGGAAGTTCTGCCGACTTGTGTGCTATTTCCGCGTGTCGTCGACTTTTCAGCTTTTTGACCGGGCTTTAGGAAGGCTTTGTCTTCTTGAATCTTGGCCTTTAATCACGGAACTACTTAGTAACCGACCTTTGCTCCTTTATCTCGCTAAAGTGGCACATTTCTCGCACATAATGGACTTTGAAACCCGAAATGCATAAAAAACGTGTCGGTGTTAACTCTTAATTATTACTCACATAATTGGTCTAAAAGTATGATCAAGTATAGGGTTAAAACTACAGTTTTGGGCTCTTATCATATACTACTAGGCGCGAAGACCAATATACCAAAAGGCTCCTTTTAACGTAACAATTCCCAACTCTATCCAACATAATGGAATTGTTAAGTACAAGGACCCCGTCGCCCCATCAGATAATGCACCTTAGGAGACTCCTATCGATGACCGCGTTATTAGACACGGGGCTAGTGTTAACTTACTCTCGTTTTATTTGTATAGACAAATAGGTCTAGACGAGATGCAACCCACTAAAATGACGTTGCAATTAGCTGATCGGTCTATTAAGTATCCTAAGGGTGTGGTCAAAAATATGCTGGTAAAAATTCAGGATTTCTACTATCCGGCTGATTTTGTCATTCTCGATATAGAAGTCGCTAACAACTCTGTCCCGATCATCTTAGGGCGTCCTTTCCTGGCAACTGCCAATGCGCTCATTAATTGCCGCGATGGTTCGATGTCCATGTCTTTTGCCCATCTTGATGTTGAAGTAAATGTTTTTAAAACAAAGACACATTTACCCGATTCGTCTATGGATGGAGAGGTTAGCATGATTGAGAGCTTCGCTCGAGATTATTTCAACAACACGTTCCCTGATAATCATATGCCCAAATTTATTTCCTTTGGAAGTTCAGACTCCAACATTTTCATCCCTGCACTAGTCGATACATATATTATGGATGAGGACAAGATAGATGACTTTCTAAAAGATATAGAGGACTACCATAGTAATATGGATATGACCAATCTAGATGAGGAATTCGATGAGTTTTTTAGAGCAGGTGATGATTCACCCTATCAAGAACTACATTGCACAACATCCACCTCGACTCCCCTCCTTCCACCCTTTCAAAGGAATCTCGAGTTTGCACTCGATCCTTTTGTTTCTCCTGTGCTTCATAATTTTTTAAATCCACCTAGTAAACAAATACTTTAGAAGGACAAACCATTTGACACCTTCATTTTCAGAATTGAGACAGTCCCTACCTACACTATAAATGAGTTTTGTGCTAAACCCACATCCTCATTTTTTCCATGCTTTCCTTCTACAACTTATCCATATCCACGTACCATATTGTCCACAACCATTCACTTTTCCACACTTATTCACTAGGACACCCTCTCGTTCAAAAATGAAAAAGAAGGTGCATGCTAGGTTACGTTATAGGGTTATCCGCCTTCGCTTTCAGTTCACTAGGTTTCATCAAAGGAAATCTTGGTGCTTGATTGTGTTTGGATATGTTTTCTGTGATATTTATTTATGGAATGATCCACAACTATTTCGGTTGTTGATATATGATAAACTGCATGTTCATACATATGTTTAGATAAAGTCTTGAGTATCTGACTATAAACGACTCAGTTTTTGTGTTTGGTGCATTTCCTTTCATTTCTAGATATTTGTGAGTGCACCATTAAGGTAACCGGGCCCTTGATAAGAGCCCAAAACTGTAGTTTTAACCCCTTAGCAGTCATACTTTTAGACCAATTATGTGAGTAATAAGTAAGAGTTAAGACTGATTACGTGTTTTTATGTATTTCAGGCTTCAAAGTCAATTATGTGCAGGAATGTGCCACTTTGATGAGATAAAGGAGCAATGGTTGGTTACTAAGGAGTTCGGTGATTAAAGGCCAAGATTCAAGAAGACCAAGCCTTTGTAAAGCCTGGTCAAAAGATGAAAAGTCAAAGTCCACGCAGGCAGAAACAGTGCACAAAGTCAACAGAACTTCCGAAGACCATATCTTTAGACTCAGACCTTGGAATTGGGCCTACCTTATGTCAAAACGACCGGCTCGGAAAGAGCTTTCCAATGGTCCAAGCCTTGACCCAATCAGAGGAGCAGAAGTGGACGAAAAGTCTGTTGAAGCGAACTGCAGCTGAAAGGCCTTTTTGGGATCGAAAGAATTGGGTTTTGGGCACGATTCTCGGCCCAAAACATGGCTCCAAGCCCATGCACGATTTTTGGATCTGGATGTATAAAACAAAAGCTTCACTCTTTGTTAAGGGTAGCTAGTTAGACCTAAATTAATATATAGAATTCTAGATCTAGTTTTATTAATAGATTAAGTTTTAGTTCCATTTCAATTCCTGTTTTAGATTAAATCTTTGAATGATTGTTCTTGATTGATTAGATTAATAAAATAGTTAGTTGTCAATTTCGAATTTTGTCATTTCCATTCTAGATCTAAATTAAATTCTTGTTCTTATTCCATTCCAGCCATTAAATTAGATTCATTATTGTTAATTAAGTAAATCTCAATTTCTTACATTATGTTTAGTTTAGATTCAATGGGAAATGTTAGTTTGATGACTCAAGGCTAAACCTCCATTAGAGGGGTTGATGAAGCCTTGATGAAAAAACTTAGTGGTTAGTATAGAATTTGGTAGTAGAATCTATTCCACTCTAGAAGGTCGTGTTTCGCCATGAGAATGGGTGGACGACCTCACATGCTAGTTAGTATCCGGTAGGAATGCCATGAACACTAGGGATTAGACTCGAAATTCTTGCCGTGAAAACGTAAGAATCGAGATACGACAATCTATACTAGGTTATTAAGTTGGATTCGAGGTGGATTTAATTCCCCTCTATTTCTTTATCTAGAGTCAAACAATCGTATTTCCGTAGCTTCGTAGATTATCTTTAGTTTATATTTTATCTTGTTATTTATTATATCTAGTTATTTAAAATAACGCGTCTTGTTAGCATAACATTTCGTAAAGCTCTCATTGACTTAAAGCTGATTTCTTAGACTTAGAAGACAATCCATGCTAGAGAACTAGGAGTGGAACGAACTTCCTACTCCACTTAGTGCAATTCGCATCGAGAGTAGAAGATTTGATAATAGATTCGTAAAGTCTAGTTTTACTTTACTTACGTTGTGAATTCATCGTTCATTTCGTAGGTAGACTAAACATTTTACTTTTATCAGCCCTCCCTAGGGAGTGAGTGGCTGTAAGTACCGGATCCTAAGTCCACGTTTAACATAATTCACGTTTTCACTCTTGCATGTTTTCTCGGATTTTTCAGTCATGTTTCTCTATGGGGTGAATTACGTCCTTATTCCTTATTGTTATTCCTTATAAAAATAAAAAATATTAAATAATAAACATACTAATCTAGGAAGTCTCGGGAATCTGACTTTAAAAGACCCACTTTTAAAAAACAAATTTTCTAAACTCATTGTAAAAATTTGTTTGGGGTGGGTGTTAAATGTTTCCGGCCCTAGAATGTTTTATGTCCCATTATAGTTGCTTAGGCCATTTAATTGTATTTCGATTCGGGTTGACATAATCTATGAATTTAGAGTTCATTCGTTCGCATAACGTACGTCATGCACGCACTTCGAGGCATTTTCCACTATCTTATATGTCATCCATGGTCAGAATAGAGTGTTTTATGGATCATTGGATTGGAAATTCTCTCCTGATCATTTCCATATCTCATTCGCAAAAATCGGACCGGTAACGAAGCAGCAATGTTAGTTTGAAGTCGCGCTAAAAATCGAAAAAATTTGAAAAATTTGAATTGGGCTTGGGCCCAACCCGCGCGCACCTGCAGCGCACCTGCGCCCCTTACCTTCACACCAACAGTCGCGTTCTTCACTTCTCCAAACCGCCATTAATGACCAACAAAGCTTCAAACCCTAACTAAAAAATTAAAAAAAAAAAAGAGAAAACCAATACACCCACGCCAAACATCCAAACCCACTCCAAATCTTCTCAAAACCGTACCACCACCACCTCCACCAATTTAAATCACCAAAAACCACTGAAAAATAAAAAAAAAATTCAAGCTGCCGCACCACCACACCACCACCACCATCGTTTTTTGTGAGGTTGTCCCTCATTGCTTCCCCACTACATTCCAAACACTCCAATGGCTCAACAACGTCGAATTTTGCCGGAGCAAGCATTTACTGGCGACCACTTTGCGCCGTTTTACGGTGACGAAATGATTAGTAGAGATTGGAATAGCTTGTGGTACTCGACTGATGCCTTTTACCACGAAGAGTTAGTCCGACGGTTTTACAACACGAGGGAGTTGGAGGGGAGTAAAATTTTTGTTACGGTGGCAAAGAGGAGGAAGGAAGTAACTGCTGGGTTGTTGGCTGAGATTCTAGGCATTCCGGCTAGAATCCATCTAGATGCCACGTTACAGGAGTCCTAATATAATAGGGTCAAGCCATTGATGAACGCGACAGTTACCAAAGGGAACTACAATACAAGCTCGCATTGTGTTCACCAGGCATCCCTCAGAACCAACCAGCTAGCTGCAGCTCAGTGGATTGGTTGGAATGTCCTAGGGAAGGAGAAGGTCAGCGACATCGATCTAAACTGCCTCCACATTCTATGGATACTCCAGGAGCAGAAGTACGAGTTCTGTATCTTGGAGTTTTTGCTTAACATGATTAGGGGAGTAGGGAAGTCTATTGCACCTCTCCCTATTTTCATAACCAAGATCATGCTGAAGTTGAGAGCGGCTCCGACGTCTGATAGGATTTACCTCACCCTACACCGAAATCCTAGTATTTATAAGGATTGTGTCCAACGAGTTTAGAGGTTGCCTGAGGATAGGGAAGAGGATGAGGAGGACGTCGGAAATGAGAATGACTCGGAGAACGAGGAGGACTTGACTTGTTTTGATGCTGATGCTTTGGAGAGGTGTTGGTCAGATGTAGAACGCATGGCTGTGATTCATCGTGGCATGCGTTCACTCAATACTATCTGCGAAGACCTCCGGACTCGACAGGCTACTATCCACCATAACTTTGAGATTCGTACCTAGCGAGAGGATGAGCGGTGGGAACAGATGAGGACTGAGCTAGAAGCTCAGTGCCAGTTCCTGGCCGATATGCTTGCACGCTTCCCACCTCACGGGGATTCTCCTTCTGAGGATACATCACCGAGGCAAGAGCGTCGTCACCGAAAAGAATGGAATGGTGCCGCCTGATCGAGCTCGGAGCCATCTCCTGAGCGTGTGCCCTCCACTACCAGTACCGAATTGTTTAGGGATAGTATAGCTTGATGATTTTTATTTGTAGTTTTATTATTGTTAGTTATTTTAATGTAAGTTTTAATTCCGTAATTTGAATTTTGTAGTGAAAGGGCATTTAATGCCAATTTTAATATAATGCGGTTATTTTCATTGTGCGTGGTTGTTTAATATTGATCCCACCTTCCCAAATTGTTTGGGGTTGGTATTATCTATTCGAGCATGATTTTTTATATGACCCTCATTTTTAGAAGTTATTTCGGAGTCAGGGTGAGAATATGGCTGATTAGGCATATCTATGAATAAATATCATGGTAGGATGAAATCTCGATAAAATAGGTAGGTTCTATCCTAAATTCAACCTAAAAGATACTAGGGTTGTTTAAGAATCAAGAATATGAGTTGTTTCCGTTTTAGAGTTTGGATATTTTAGTATTTCTGAAAACTGCCGTAAAAACTTTTTGGCAACTTCCCGATCCGTTTTAGCAACTTAAAACCTATATAAACTTCTTTTATTCTACACTCACAACCCACACTACACCTAAGTTCCATCACTCACCTTTCACTCCCACGTTTCCCACGTTTCGTCTCATTTTTCAACCATCAGGACCTCGGAGCGCACCTGCGCCCCAGAGGAGCGCACTCGCGCCCTACTCATTTTTCTGAAATTTTGCACTGAGCGCACCTGCGCCCAAGGTGAGCGCGACTCGTGCCCAAACATTGGACTCGAAAATCATCAGAGCGCACCTGCGCCCTGACCTCCGTAAACACAAAAATTTCCAATTTTCTGCGGGTTGTTCCCGGATCATTTGCAGCTATTCCAGAGCATCGTTTTGAGATGACATCTCCTACAATAATACTGGAACAGTCTTTCGAAGATTTGTTTCAAAGAACTACTTATGGTGCTTGGTTTCGCGAGGCGATCACATACGTAGGCTGGGAACTGCTTATGGTAAGACCTGATGAACTTTATTCTCCAGCACTTGCATCTTATTTTTATGATAATTGTATTTTCTTTGAGAGACCGGATGTGTTCTCCATCAACATTAATGATGAACCAATGGAAATTACCAGGTTCTTCCTAGCATTTGTTCTTGGACTTGCTATGCCCGCTTAAATACAAGACCCATGGTGTTATTGGGTAGATAATATGCTATCTACACTTATGGGTTTTTGCATGAATCGTATGGGGCAGGCATTTTCCGTATCGAGGACCAAGGGGACTATAACGTCGCTTTTGGTAGCCTGTCCATGAACATAGGAACTGTTATATTTTGGATCATGCTAAACATTTTAGGGGAATGGCGTTTTTCTTCTGTGAATGATGCCACTTGCAGCGTCTTCCTTGCTTTAGCCACGGGACATATGTGCCATGACCTTCCCAGAACCTTGATGTCTAGTTTAGCTCGAGCCCATAGCATGAGGCATAAATACCTTCTTATGCATGTTCTAATTTCCCGTATTATGCTATGTTTCTTTCCTATTTTTTGTACACGTTTCACGGATTAGATTACGGTCGACACTGTGCGACCCACCAATAGTATTATTCGATCTTTCCGTGGAATGACTTGGCAAAGATGGAGGATACAACCTCATCAGGTTGCACCCTACACCCCGTCAGACCAAGTGGCGCTTAATAGGTTAGCAATAATAGATGATAAATGGCGGGAAGCCTGACAAATTATCATGGCATGGCAGGACGCGAAGGAACCTCACTTCTTTATAGAAGAAGAGGATGAGGAGGATGATGAATAGAGCGGGAGATAAGGTAAGTTTTAATTCTAGTTAGTGTCTGCTTATGTCCCAAGCAATTTGATTCTTGTTAACCCCATAATGGGTGGAACTCTTATAGAGTTGTGTCAGTTTTTATATTAGTATGTTTTAACCTTGTTTTGCAGATGTTCCAGAATTTCACTCGTTTCCATAATATTTTTCTACCCTCTTTATTTAAATGCTTTGAGGACAAAGCATGCTTCTTGTTCTTGAGGGGCATAGAAACACGTGTAATTAAGGCATCTGTTAGGATATAAATATGTATAATATGCATTTGTTTTCTAGTTAATATTTCAAAAATTCAAAAATATAAATAAATAAGTTATGTTATACACTTAGGAATATTGGTATTGTTTTCTTTCTCTATGCTTTTAATAATCCAGAAGTCTCACGTAGCTTTTGCATTAGAATAATTTTTAGAAACTTAGGTTAATATGTAGGTAATAATCTTTGCATCTATCTATAAATATATTACATGAGTATCTATGATTGTTAGCAGTAAGTTTCTAAAATCTAGGCTAGAGTACTTATTCTACAAATCCTGTAAGAATATAGCCTAAAGCCTTATATGAGTGGAACATTTGAGAAATGACACAAGGGAGAAGTAAAATCCAGATAGAGAAATCACACGTCCACTTGCTTGATCACTACGCCATATCCTAAGCGAGAATTTAGGCCATCTTTGGATCGATATAGCCAGAAATTCGAACCTGTGAATTATTTTCCGCTAGTCTCCCCTCTGAGCCTTTCTTTAGCCTTTCATAAACCACAAATCCTTTACCCTGTTACAAAACAAAACAAAATAAAAAATTTAACCTACCCAATTTAGATAAGTCTGAGAATAGAATGAGGAAGAAAAAAGAAGAGAAAAACCTGTGTAAACAAAAGTTAGTTAATTGCTTCAGAAAATAAAGAAAAGAAGTTTCCATCCAAAGAAAAGAAAAATAAAAATAGAAATAAAATAAAACTGCAAAAAATAGAATAAAAGGAGTCAAAAGCCAAAGAAAAAGAAAAAAAAATATGGCTAAGGATGGAAACAAAGTGTAGAAGCAAAAGTAAATAACAAGGTTTTCTCTAGTTACATAATATGAAGACTCTATTATCTCAAACTTGTCCTTTTGAATACCCATTTTCTTCCTTCTTAAACCATCTCCTAATCCCCGCAACACCTAATAAAGACCTCTAGCTCAATTAGGAATAGGTTAGTGTGATAGTAAGTGGCAGATGTGTTTGATCGACTCCAGCTTCCTTGTTGTCATTGAGATTGTAAGGTAAAGTGTGCCCACTACACACTGGAGTAGCGAAACTTGAGTGGAAAAATCAGAGTGTTGTATCTTGACTATTATTGTGAGAACCTACTTAAGGACGCTATTCCGAGTTTCAGAAATGAACCTGCTAGGCATTTCATAGTATTACTCATTGTATATATGTTTATTATAGATGATTGATTATTATGTATATATTAGCTTAGGTTTCGACTTGATTACTCTATATGCATTGCTAGTGAGAGGTATAGTTAATTTAGAGCATGAATAAGGAAACAATAGTTTTATTTCTTAGTCGTTGTAGTATAGATGAAGTTTGTGAGTACCTTCACTGGAAACTCTCACGAGGCTATAACTCGTCCACTAGGGAATTCCTAATGGTTTAAGGCCTTGTTGCATATGGTCAATACAATCGCACTCAGCGAAAACGAGAGTAGATTGAACTCCATTTTTGGTCACTTATTCTAATTTCTCATCATTGCTTGAGGACAAGCAAAATGCTGTTTGGGGGTGGTTTTGATAAGAGCCCAAAACTGTAGTTTTCACCCCTTAACCATCATACTTTTAGACCAATTATGTGAGTAAAAATTAAGAGTTAATACTGATTACGTGTTTTTATGCATTTCAGGCTCCAAAGTCCATGATGTGCAGAAATGTGCCACTTTAGCGAGATAAAGGAGCAAAGGTCGGTTGCTAAGGAGTTCCATGATTAAAGGTCAAGATTCAAGAAGACAAAGCCTTTGTAAAGCCCGTTCAAAAGCTGAAAAGTCGACGCGGGCAGAAATAGCACACAAAGTCAGCAGAACTTCCGAAGGCCATATCTTTGGACTCAGACCTCGGAATTGGGCCTACCTTATGTCAAAATGACCGGCTCGGAAAGAGATTTCCAATGGTCTAAGCCTTAACCCAATCAGAGGAGCATAAGTAGATGAAAAGTCTGTTGAATCCAACTGCAGCTAAAGAGGCCTTTTTGGACTGAAAGAATTGGGTTTTGGGCCCGATTTTCCGTCCCAAAACATGGCTCCAAGCCCATGCACGATTTTTGGATCTTAAACATATAAAAACAAAAGCTTAGCTCTTTGTTAATGGTAGATAGTTAGGTTAGAAAATAAATTAGGTTAGGATAAGAAAAGTAGCCATTAAACCTTAGTTCTAGATCTAGCTTTAGATTAATTAATTAGTTTTTATTCTTGCCTTAAATTAAGTATTAAATTATTGTTATTGCTATTCATTAGATAAATAAAGTTAATTTGTTCTCCATAATCTAGTGTCATTTTCATTTATTTATTAGCTTAAATCCTTAGATGTACTTATTTGTCATTATTAGTTTAATTCAATTATTGCATGAGTAGTTTTGAATTGAGTTTAAACAAGTAAAGTTCATATCTTTATATCATGTCTTGTTCGAATTTGATTAGGAATGATAGCGTGATGATTCTCGGCTAAACCTCCATTAAAGGGGGTTGCGAAACCTTGATGAAAGTTTGATTCGTGTTAATGTTGAATAGTCGTAATTTCCTTTCCACTCCAGAAATGATTAGTTCACCATGAGAATGGGTGTAATCGTTCACATGCTAGTTATGAATTGGTAGAAATGTCATGTGTAATTAGGGATTAGGAATAACCAGGTTGTTCTGCGAAGTAGTTCAATTCGGATTACGACGATTCGTTGTTAGTGGATTAAGTTGAGCTAAGGTGGAATCAATCTCCCTCTAACTCCTTATCATAGAATCGACGTAGTATTCCCATAGTTTTTTAAATAGTCGACTAGTTGCATCTTGTGGGTAGTTGCATCGTAGTCTAGTTATCATTTCGTAAATCTCTCATTAGACTTAGAGTAGAGTAATTAGATTAGAAAACACAGCATGCGGAAGGACTAGGAGTGGAACGAACTTCCTACTCCACTATATCTGTTCAATAGATCGAGAGTAGAACAATCTTTGATAAATTTAGCAACGTAATTTAAGTTTAAGTTTACTTACGTTTTGAGTTTCATTGTTCATTTCGTAAGTAAACTTTATCTTTTTATGATTTATCAGGTTACCTGGTGTGCGGCATCCCGCTCAGGGTAGTTACGCACAGAGTGGTTCATTATATGAGGGGAGGCATATGGATGTACATGTTCGGCGTTGGAAAGCGATTGTGGTAGCCAGGGAAACTAGGTAAGACATAGATATGATGTGATTTTAGGGACACGCAAAGAAAGCCTTAATTAATATAATTATGGTAATATGTTGGTTAATGATATATCTTTAGATGGATGATTGTATATGGTTTTGCAGAAGGGTGGGTCAAACTACTTACTTGTGCAGAGACGACCCACTCTGTAATTGAGCATGGAATGCGGTACATATATAATATGCTTGGTTGATTATTTGTTTAGTTCGAACCTAAGGCGCCTCGATGGAGGAACTACATGCCTTGTTTATTATGAGTATAGTTTGTTGTGTGATTAGTGGGAAGTTAAGGTGCCTCCGTGGAGAAACTACCTGCCTTAATTATTGTACTTAAGGATGTTGTATTAGTCGTTGAAAGTTAAGGTGCCTCGGGGAAGGAACTAACGGCCTTATGGATTATGTATATATAGGTATAATTATATGTTGTATTTTAGGGCTACTCACACCAGCATTTTTATAATGCTGACCCGATTTGCATGTTTGCTTATCGGGTGTGTTCATTAAATGAGCATAGTTGATAAGTCTTGACATGTTTAGTGTTGAAGAAGATTGGTTGCTGCTTATGGTTAGCGTTAGCGTCGCATTTCAAGATAGGCTTTGTTTTCCTTTGAGGTGATATAGATTTTTAGTTAAGATAAGGTTATTTGCATTTTCATTTGTTAATTTTTGTAATGAAGAGGACTTTTGTTAATTTGAAATTTTTTCTGGTTTTTAAATTATCCGCATATTTAAACTGTTTATGGGTTTTTGGGAGTTGAGAGTGCGTCACACCTCGAAGATCGAAGAGTCGGGAACAAATATTTAGACTATGTTCATTTTGACACGTGACGAGACAAAAACTTTAGGAGATATGATATTCCTAAAACGCTATAAAAATGTTATGCGATACGTTGAAGCAATTGTGGCATTATATAACTTGTTGGGATATATATATATTAAATGCAATAGTTTTGGAGAAATAAATGTATAAACGCTCCATTATTTTATCTGTGAGATGCTAGTAGAGTATTGGTGGATATTTCCCACGGGAGTGTGGCGTACTGTAATAATATATTGGCACGTGAAAGAATGAAAGTGGTTATGAGATATAATTGAGATATTTCTAAATATTGTGTCTTAATGCAATAAGGTATTCGACCTGCACGTGATATAGTGGAATTATTATGAGTCATAAATGTATGACACTTGAATAAATTACGTAACGAAAACCCTAGAACCTAGCTACCACAACTCATGTGATATGATTGGCCCTTCTGGCGTTTCAGTGAATCTGAATGGCCCTTTGGGCGTAAGTAATTTGATTGCCCTTCTGGCGTTTCAGTGAATCTGAATGGCCCTTCGGGCGTAGCCGAATAGTGGTTTGATTATTCCGTTCATAAATTAGAACGAGACGCGCGATATTTTATGCCGAATAGTGGCAGTACTTGCATAATGGCTTCCGTGTGAGGGTTACCTGGTGTGCGGCATCCCACTCAGGGTAATTACGCACGGAGTGGTTCATTATGTGAGGGGAGGCATGTGGATGTACATGTTCGGCGTTGGGAAGTGATTGTGGTAGCCAGGGAAACTAGGTAAGACATAGATACGACGTGATTTTAGGGACACGCAAAGAAAGCCTTAATTAATATAATTATGGTAATATGTTGGTTAATTATGTATCTTTAGATAGATGATTGTATATAGTTTTGCAGAAGTGTGGGTCAAACTAATTACTTGGGCAGAGACGACCCACTCTGTAATTGAGCATGAAATGCGGTACGGATATAATATGCATGGTTGGTTATTTGTTTAGTTAGAACCTAAGGCGCCTCGATGGAGGAACTACATGCCTTATTTATTATGAGTATAGTTTGTTGTGTGGTTAATGGGAAGTTAAGACGCCTCAGTAGAGGAACTACCTGCCTTAGTTATTGAACTTAAGTATGTTGTATTAGTCGTGGAAAGTTAAGGCGCCTCGGTGGAGGAACTAACTGCCGTATGGAATGTGTATATTTTCGGTATAAGTATATGTTGTATTTTAGAGCTACTCACACCAGCATTTTTATAATGCTGACCTGATTTACATGTTTGCTTATCGGGTGTGTTCATTAAATGAATGTAGTTGATAAGTCTTTACAGGTTTAGTGTTGAAGAAGTTTTGGTTGCTGCTTGTGGTTTGTGTTAACGTCGCATTTCAAGATTGGCTTTGTTTACCTTTGAGGTGATATAGATTTTCAGTTGAGTTAAGGTTATTTGCATTTTCATTTGTAAATTTTTGTAAGAAAGAGGACTTTAGTTTAAGTTAAAAATTTTATTGGTTTTTAATTATCCGCATATTTAAACTGTTTATGGGTTTTTGGGAGTTGAGAGTGTGTCACACCTCGAAGATCAAAGAGTCGGGAACAAATATGGTTTTCGATAAATCAGATAATAATAATGATATCCGACTCCTCGATATCCGAGATGTGACAACAACCTCACAACCCAATCTATATCATAACCTTAATGAATAATAACATATGCGGAAAAAACTAAACAATAAAATACTCAAAACAATCCACTCATCATTAAGAAAACTTGTGATCAAAAATTAAGTTACAAACTTCTTCACTTAAGAATTCGGAAAAAAATAAATTAAACATATGTCCCCAACAAATTCCACTACATCTCTGAGGACAAATGAAACGACAACTTATTGAAAATAAATGCTAACATCAATCACGAGCAGCACGCCACTTTCTCAAACATCAGCTAACCTTGTCCAGGCTGATCGACTATGTTCATATAAGAACACACCCGATTAGTAAACATGCAAATCGGGTCAGCATTATAAATAATGCTGGTATGAGTAGCCTTAGTAAAACCATTTAGACATACATAATATTTCATTCTTTACATAGCAGGTAGTTCCTCCATCGAGGCGCCTAAGCTTAAGGTAGTTAGTTCCTTCATAAAAGCACCTTAACTTCTAACTAAGAGTAAATAACATATGTCAGCCTAGTACTTACCTGGAAGAATAATTAGTTTAACCCACTCTCCTTGAAGCAATTTGTAATAATCATAACAAAAATGAAACTTAACTTGAAAGTCTTAAATCAATAACCACACCTGAGGAAAATATCATGGCAGTAACATTTATCAAGTGTCCCTAGTAACCTGTCGTCTCTATGTTTTACCTAGTTTTCCGGCTACCACAATCGCTACCACCCAACATGTACATCCACATGCCTCCCCTTACATAATGTACCACTCCGTGCGTAACTACCACCGAAATGGATGCATACGACCGGGTAACCTCACACGAAAGCCATTATGTAAGTAATGCCACTATTCGGCATAAAAGTAATGCGCATCTCGTTCTAAAGTTTTGTGAACGAGATAATCAAGCCACTATTCGGCTACGCCAGAAGGGCCATTCAGATTTACTGAAACGCCCGAAGGGCCAATCAAATTCCACACACCCACACAGGGCAAATCACATGAGTTGTGGTAGCTAGGTTCTAGGATTTTCATTACGTAATTTATTCACATGTATATATCTATGCATCTTAAAATTTCCCTATCTTCACGTGTCAAAATTTGCACAAGATCGACGTCAAATCTATATTAGATACTGACAAACAAGTTTATACAAGTGTCACCCATATCCTATCATCGGATTGGTCCATAAATTCAATCTATAACATTTTTGGAAAAACTCAACAGTCAACTGGTCAACAGTGAACCCAACAGTCGACGGTCCTAACCGGTGGTCATTCCACCCGGTCCTCACCCAAACCCATATTTAAAAAGAGTTCAAACCCTGGTCCTAAGCGACTAGCTAAACTGACCCGGTTTAACCCGGCCCATAAACTGATTTGGCCCAACTTGAAAATTTTGAAACTAAACTAGATCCCATGCGATCCAATTCAAATTTTAGGACCAGCCCACATAAACCTTTTAAACTGGCCCAAAATAAAAGACTAAAAGAATTGGCCCAAAACAAAACTAATGTGGTCCGGCCCAACTAAAATAGTACCCAAACAAAACATCAGGAACAGTGGCCGATCCCTTCATCTTCTCCAGCGCTCCAACCCCAAAAAAAATAATAAAAATGGAGGCGGCTTGTTTGCTCGAGCATTGGAGCGCGACGATTCGGATTAGGAGGGATTCGTCAAGCTGTTCATTAAGGTGAGTAGTTAGTTTTTCTACTTCACCGGTATACAGAAACAATTTTATCGTTCATTCTTCTTCGTCATGTCTCGTTACTATTAAACTAGTTATATATGGGTATATTGTTTTGAGTTATTAGTGAAACTGTCGGAACTGTTGGAACTCGAAAGTCGTCAATGGCGGCGTCGCGAGTCCAACAGCCAGGAATCGTCCAGTATTTTTTATTTGAACATTTATGATTATATTTACTGTGTTGTGGGGTTGGGTTATTAAGTGAGTTTAGAATCGATTGTTAGTGGGCTGTTGAAGCTCTGTTCAAGATTTGAATAGGTGCGAGCTCGAATTTGTGCTACCTACATTTTTGTTGTTTGTTTGGTGGGTTATGCGGCTATTGTTCTAGTTGGATTATGAGGATTGATTGAGGTTGGGATATTGACTTGGGCTTGTTGGTTTACTGGGCTATTGGAAGCTTGAACCGTGGTTAATGGCGGCCAGAGAATCGCCCAGGGGATTTGATTAAATGAATTGTGGTGGTGTTGGGTTGGACAATGTTGGGTGGCTAATGTAGTGTGTAAGGGATGCAAATGGGGGTGTTGGGAGCTTGGAGAAAGCCGTTAATGGCGGCGAAAAGCTTCCAGATCCAGTTTTGGGTTGAAGATTTTAAATTCAAGAATGGAGTTTTAGCTTTTATTAAAGTGGTAGGGGTTGTCGCGGGGATCAAAACCATGGGCTTGAAATGGGTGGTCGAGTGGAGGTCGACGGTGGTCAATCCGGTGGTGGAGGCTGTTGGAGGGAGAAGATGACTGTTGACCAGTTGGGCTTGGGCCTGGCTCGGGTTCTCTAGGCTTGGGCTTTGGACCAAAGCCTTGAGTATGGTTTTGTTTAGGCCCGATTCTATTTTAAGTTGTTGGGCCAGTTCTAGATTAAGTTCTATGGGCCAGTTTTAATTGGTTTAGTTTGGGCCCAGGTTAGGTTAAGTTGTTTGGGCTAAAACTATTTGGTTTTGTCTTGGGCCTTAGTTGGTTTTTGGGCCCGATTTTAGTTTGTTTTGTTTTGGGCCAGTTCTATTAGTTTTCTTTGGGCCGGTTTCTAATTTATGTGGGCTGGTCTTTATGTCCCCAATTGGGTCAAGTGGAATAAATAAGTTGGTTTTAGACTTTTGGGTTCTAAGGTTTGGGCTTGGCAAGTTGGGTCCGAACCATTACCTTGGTCATGAGCCCATGAGCCATGCACCGTGACCTTAGCCATGAACCATGGCTATGACTATGAACCTGTTGGACATGGAAATGACAGTTTGAGTTTGACAATGATAGTTTGACTTCGACCATGATGTGTTGACTTTGACCATGACATGTTGACTTTGACTTTGATTATTGACCGTTGACCTTTGACTTTGACCGTTGACTGTGGAATGTTGACTTTTTCCAATTTTTTCACATGTTTAAGAATATGGACAAATGTAGTAATAAAATATTGTCGAACATTGTATAACCTTGTTTGTCATTATCTAATTAAGATTTGACGTAAGTATTGTGTAAAGCATATAAATATTGGCACGTAACTAGAGGGGAATTCTGAAAATAAGAATTTGATATATATGTTTTTATGAGTATTAAACTACATACGGACTTAGATTTTTGGGATTTGATTGTGGACTGTGGACTGTTTAATTGTGCAACATTTTATGTTGTAAATTGTATGGACAAATCAAATGTTAAAATGCTGTGGAAGCTTGTATAAATTTGGTTGTCATTATCTAATTAAGATTTGACGTTGATATTGTGACATTATATAATATGTTGGGATATATATATTAAATGCAATAGTTTTGGAGAAATAAATGTATAAACACTCCATTATTTTATCTGTGAGATGCTACTAGGAGGTAGTAGAGTATTTGTGGATATTTTCCACGGGAGTGTGGCGTAGTGCAATAATATATTGGCACGTGAAATAATGAAAGTGGTTATGAGATATAATTGAGATATTTCTAAATATTGTGGCTTAGTGCAATAAGGTAATTGACCTGCACATGATATAGTGGAATTATTATGAGTCATAAATGTATGACACTTGAATAAATTACGTAACGAAAATCCTAGAACCTAGCTACCACAACTTATGTGATTTGGCCCATCTAGCATTTCAGTGAATCTGAATGGCCCTTCGGGCGTAAGTAATTTGATTGGCCCTTTTCGCATTTCAGTGAATCTGAATGGCCCTTCTGGCATAGCCAAATAGTGGCTTGATTATTCCGTTCGCAAAATTAGAAAGAGATGAGCGATAATTTATGCCGAATAGTGGCAGTACTTACATAATGGCTTTCGTGTGAGGGTTACCTGGTGTGCGGCATCCCGCTCAGGGTAGTTACGCACAGAGTGGCTCATTATATAAGGGGAGGCATGTGAATGTACATGTTTAGCGTTGGGAAGCGATTGTGGTAGCCAGGGAAACTAGGTAAGACATAGATACGACGTGATTTTAGGGACTTGCAAAGAAAGCCTGAAATAATCTAATTATGGTAATGTGTTGGTTAATGATGTATCTTTAGATCGATGACTGTATATGGTTTTGCAGAAGTGTGGGTCAAACTAATTACTTGGGCAGAGATGACCCACTCTGTAATTGAGCATGAAATGCGGTACGGATATAATATGCATGGTTGGTTATTTGTTTAGTTAGAACCTAAGGCGCCTCGATGGAGGAATTACATGCCTTATTTATTATGAGTATAGTTTATTGTGTGGTTAGTGGGAAGTTAAGGCACCTCAGTGGAGGAACTACCTGCCTTAGTTATTGAACTTAAGGATGTTGTATTAGTCGTGGAAAGTTAAGGCGCCTCGGTGGAGGAACTAACTGCCGTATGGATTATGTATATATTTGGTATAACTATATGTTGTATTTTAAAGGTACTCACACTAGCATTTTTATAATGCTGACCCGATTTGCATGTTTGCTTATCGGGTGTGTTCATTAAATGAACATAGTTGATAAGTCTTGACAGGTTTAGTGTTGAAGAAGGTTGGTTGCTGCTTGTGGTTTGCGTTAGCATTGGATTTCAGGATACGTTTTGTTTTCCCTTGAGGTGATATAGATTTTCAATCCAGAAAATGTTTTTGTATTTTCATTTGTAATTTAATTAAAAAGTTATTGAAAAGAGATTTGTAACCTAATTTTATTTGTGAATTTTTGTAATGAAGAGAACTTTTGTTTAAGTTAAAAATTTTATTGGTTTTTAATTATCCACATATTTAAACTGTTTATGGGTTTTTGGAAGTTGATAGTGCGTCACACCTCGGAGATCGAAGAGTCGGGAACAAATATTGTTTTTCCGAATTCTGTCGAAATTCGGGATGTGACAGTTTGGTATCAGAGCATTTGGTTAGTTTAGACTTAGGTGAGTCTAAGTGATTCTCGGATCGTGGTGGGTAGTGTTTAAGAAGTTTTATTTTTCAAAACTATTTCCGCTAGTTGTTTTATTTTTACAAAGAAAATGAAAGGGATATAGAAATAAAGATAGTCAAGATTTTTTTTTTCTTGATTTAATGGTATGTATAATGGGTATATTTATATTAGTTACTCTGGTAGAGTGCATATGAAATGCTTTTATTTTTCCTTATCATATGAGGAGTGGTTATATGTGTAATATGTTAATTATTAATGGATTTGATCAAAATGATGTGTGCTGCTATAAGGATGTTTTATTGTTTGTGTTCATTTTCACATGGATTATGGATTAAGTGTGATAACCTGTCTATGAACTTTGTATTTGAGTATTATGTTATTATTTAAGAAACAATGAGATATTTTGATTTATATTGAATGAGCTGTATTAACTGATGACTTTGTGATGTACTAAGTAAGGAACTAATTGCCTCTGTGTTGGAAGAACTATATCGCATCACTCGTACACTTTAATGGATGAATAGTATTTTGAAGTATAAGAGATTAATTTGTTAGAGGTGATTAATTATAAATAGAAAGAAAAAATAAATAAATAAAATAAAATACACGTGTATTCTTTTTGAGATGTGTATACTTGCGTATACACGTGTATTCTTTTTGAGATGTGTATACTTGTGTATACACGTGTATTCTTTTGAGATGTGTATACTTGCGTATACACGCTTTCTTATATTATTGTATATAGAGGAACTATTACCGTGCGTATGTGATGATTAATATTGTTTTACCAAGAAAACATGTATGTGTAGGTTGTTTTCTTAATGTCACGTTATTAATGATTAATTAAAATAATAGTGATAATTGTTATTTTTAAACTATATTGGAATTTATGTAGAGGGTGTCTTAATATAATGATGATCGTATTTCAACAACAAACGGATTTTTAGTTTGTCTTATAAGTGTGTTTCGTGCCGATAAATTATGACAGGATAGATTAATATTGTTAAATTAGTTTCACATTGATTTTTGCATATTCGAGTATTCTTAAATATATACCTTGATTTATGGTTCATAAATATTACCGTGAGAATATAACTTGTTATGGGTGATATGTTAGAAGTGAGTTTATATTATCCTAAATTTTTTTAAAATTCGTGTTATACGGTAGCAAGTCTTATGTTAATTGCCATCGTATATGGAGATTATTGTTTCGAATCTTTTCACCGTTTAAAATAAATAGTACTAATAATAATAGCAATGAGCGTCGAGTATTCATTCTTAATTATTTTGTTTCAGTCTATATGATTTTGATAGATGAATATGAAAAATTATTTTTTGGATAGGTGCTATATTTGATCCAGTTGCAAGCATGAATTAGGATTCAAGGGTTGTTTTAAATTTAATATTTCTGATAGCATGACTAAAGTAAATATAAAGTTTTATTGTAGTATCAATGACATGAGTGATTTTTATTTTAAGTGTATCAGGACACTAATTTTATTTTATGCATGATAATGAAATACTCCATAATGTTTTATGCAGGGATGAACTTACCCTGTATTATTGATTAGTTACGTAGAATATTATTTTCGTAGAGTTTGATACGTGTCAAGAAACTGCATGCTAATGAGAAATGATATATTTGTCTTGTGTTTAAGTGATAGTAATAATTTGTTTTAATATAGACAGTTAACCTATAATAAATTTTGTAATGGCATGAGGACATATATTCTGGAATTATTTAAAATAATTAATAATAACGTTATCTTGCTTAAGTTTAATCTCTGTACATTCTTGTGAAACCTCTACGTTAATAACCAGCATTATTTGTTCGTATAGCTTACCTTGCTTCCGAATCTCGGGACGAGATTCTTTTGAGATGTGTATAGCTGTAACGCCCGTATTTAAAATACGTATTTATTTATTTATTTATTAATTAATTTAAATATTTATTTAATATTTGATTGGATTTGATTTGGGATATGTGGGCCTGGTTTCTGGGCTTGAGTCTGTATTGAGCTTGGATTTCAAACCCAAGTATATAATCACATTGTTCTAGAGAATAGGGTTTTTAGAGAATAAAAAATAATAAAAATGGAGGCAGAGATAGAAACTCGTTTGCTGGAGGGTGGAGCGCGACGACTCGGACTAGGAGGAGTTCGTCGAGCTGTTAATAAAGGTGAGTAGCTATTTTTGCTATTTCACCGAATTTATAGTTTTCGTGTATCGGTGTATAGGTTTATCTTTTTTTTATACTGCTCATTATCTTGTTTTAATCGGCGTCGCGTTCGTCAGGTTGTTAAAACTCTAGTGAAACTCGGATATTGAAATGGAACTATCGAACTATAATACTGTGGTGGGGGCTATTTTATTTGAACTGTCGAAGCTTCGAGGAGCGTTAATGGGGGCGCAAGCCTAGAGAACAGAGAAAATCTTCTCTGCCTACTGTTTGACTTGTATTGTGTTTATTAGGTTGTTATGTTGGTTGGATGTTTGATTGAGTGCTGTTGGGGGCGGTTGGGAGATTGGAGAAATCGGTAATGGCGGCCGACAGAAAAATCGCCCACTTGTATTCATACCATGATGTTGGGTTTGGTTGTGTTTTTGAATGAATTGTTGGTGATGGGGTCATGAGTTTTGATTAAGGGGATGAGGGCTATCGAATGAGGGCTGTGGGGGAGCTTGAACAGCCGACAATGGCAGTCGAGATCTGTTGGAGAGTGATCTCGACAGTTACCAAAACCGGTGTTGGTGGGAATCAATGAGGTTGGGTTTTCCGGGAGGAGTTAAACCGATATGATGAAATTTGAGGAAGAGGAGAAATACGGTGGTGGCTGGTGGCTGGTAGTGGTGGAGGAGAGAGTTGTTGGAGGGAGAGGACGACCTGTTGGGTCAGTTGGGCTTGGGCCTTGGTTGGCTTCTTTGGGCCTGTCTAATTTGTTTTGTGTTGGGCTCGGTTTTGTTTTAAGTTGTTGGGCCAGTTCTAGATTAAGTTCCATGGGCCAGTTTCATTTGTTTTGATTGGGCCCGGTTTTGTTTTAAGTTGTTGGGCCAGTTTAGCTTGATTGTTTGGGGCCAATCCATAGGACTTAAAATAGATATCCAAATGGGTCTTTCAACATTTAGACTTTTGGGTTCTAAGGTTTGGGGTTTGGGCTCGGCTAGTTGGGTCCGAACCGCTTCCTTAGTCAGGAACCCATGAGCCATGCACATTGACTTTAGCCATGAACCATGGCTACGACCCTGAACCTGTTGAACATGGAAACGACAGTTTGACTTTGACAAGGATGTGTTGACTTTGGCAATGATGTGTTAACTTTGACTTTGACTTTGACCTTTGACCGTTGACTGTTGAATGTTGACTTTTTCTAGATTTTCACATATTTAAAAATATGGACAAATGTAGTAATAAAATATTGTCGATATTGTATAACTTTGTTTGTCATTATCTAATTAAGATTTGACGTGAGTAGTGTGTAAAGCATATAAATATTGACATGTAACAAGACGGGAATTCTTATAAGATTTGTGATTTAGACTCGAATAATTATGCGTGATATTTAGACTTTTGGGTTTTGGTTCCGGGCTTTGATGGTGGACTTTTGACTATTTAATTGTGTTACGTTTTACGTTGTAAATTGTATGGACAAATCAAATGCTAAAATGCTGTGGAAGCTTGTATAAACTTGGTTATCATTATCTAAGACAGATGTGACATTGATAGTTGGTATTTTTGACACGTGACGAGATAGAAACTTTAGGAGATATAATATTCCTAAAATGCTATAAAAATGTATGCGATACGTTTGAAGCAATTGTAACATTATATAATATGTTGGGATATATATATTGAATGCAATAGTTTTGGAGACATAAATGTATAAACGCTCCATTATTTTATATGTGAGATGCTACTATGAGGTAGTATAGTATGTGTGGATATTTTCCCACGGGATTATGGCTTAGTGCAATAATATATTGGCAAGTGAAAGAATGAAAGTGGTTATGAGATATAATTGAGATATTTCTAAATTTTGTGGCTTAGTGCAATAAGGTATTTGACCTGCACATGATATAGTGGAATTATTATGAGTCATTAATGTATGACACTTGAATAAATTACGTAACGAAAATCCTAGAACCTAGCTACCACAACTCATGTGATTTGCCCTGTGTGGGTGTGTAATTTGATTGGCCCTTCTGGTGTTTCAGTGAATCTGAATGGCCTTTCGGGCGTAAGTAATTTGATTGGCCCTTTTGGCGTTTCAGTGAATCTGAATGGCCCTTCTGGCGTAGCCGAATAGTGGCTTGATTATTCCGTTCACAAAACTAGAACGAGACGCGCGATATTTTATGCCGAATAGTGGCAGTACTTGCATAATGGCTTTTGTGTGAGGGTTACCTGGTGTGCGGCATCCCGCTTAGGGTAGTTACGCACGGAGTGGTTCATTATGTGAGGGGAGGCATGTGGATGTACATGTTCGGCGTTGGGAAGCGATTTTGGTAGCCAGGGAAACTAGGTAAGACATAGATACGATATGATTTTAGGGACACGCAAAGAAAGCCTGAAATAATCTAATTATGGTAATATGTTGGTTAATGAGGTATCTTTAGATAGATGTTTGGATATGGTTTTGCATAAGGGTGGGTCAAACTAATTACTCGTGCAGAGACTACCCACTCTGTAATTGAGCATGAAATGCGGGGTACGCATATAATATGCTTGGTTGGTTATTTGTTTAGTTCGAACCTAAGGCGCCTCGATAGAGGAACTACATGCCTTATTTATTATGAGTGTAGTTTGTTGTGTGGTTAGTGGGAAGTTAAGGCGCCTCAGTGGAGGAACTACCTGCCTTAATTATTGTACTTAAGGATGTTGTATTAGTTGTTAGAAGTTAAGGCACCTCGGTGGAGGAACTAACGGCCTTATGGATTTTGTATATATATGTATAATTATATGTTGTATTTTAGGGCTACTCACACCGGCATTTTTATAATACTGACCCGATTTGCATGTTTGCTTATCGGGTGTGTTCATTAAATGAACATAGTTGATAAGTCTTGACAGGTTTAGTGTTGAAGAAGGTTGGTTGCTGCTTGTGGTTTGCGTTAGCATTGCATTTCAAGATACGTTTTGTTTTCCCTTTGTCACACCCCGAATTTTGATAAATCAGATAGTAATAATGATATCCGACTCCTCGATATCCGAGATGTGACAACAACCTCACAACCCAATCTATATCATAACCCTACTGAATAATAACACATGCGGAAAAAACTAAACAATAAAATACTCAAAACAATCCACTCATCATTAAGAAAACTTGTGATCAAAAATTAAGTTACAAACTTCTTCACTTAAGAATTCGGAAAAAAATAAATTAAACATATGTCCCCAACAAATTCCACTACATCTCTGAGGAAAAATGAAATGACATCTTATTAAAAATAAATGCTAACATCAATCACGAGCAGCACGCCACCTTCTTGAACATTAGCTAACCCTGTCCAGGCTGATCGACTATGTTCATATAAGAACACACCCGATTTGCAAACATGCAAATCGGGTCAGCATTATAAATAATGCTTGTATGAGTAGCCTTAGTAAAACCATTTAGACATACATAATATTTCATTCTTTACATGGCAGGTAGTTCCTCCATCGAGGTGCCTAAGCTTAAGGTAGTTAGTTCCTTCATAAAAGCACCTTAACTTCTAACTAAGAGTAAATAACATATGTCAGCCTAGTACTTGCCTTTATGCATGCTCTATCGCAGAGTGGGTCCTCTCTGCAAGAATAATTAATTTAACCCACTCTCCTTGAAGCAATTTGTAATAATCATAACAAAAATGAAACTTAACTTGAAAGTCTTAAATCAATAACCACACCTGAGGAAAATATCATGGCAGTAACATTTATCAAGTGTCCCTAGTAACCCGTAGTCTCTATGTTTTACCTAGTTTTCCTGGTTACCACAATCGTTACCCAACGCCGAACATGTACATCCACATGCCTCCCCTTACATATTGTACCGCCGTTGCATAACTACCACCGCGGGATGCGCGACACCGGTAACCCTCACACGAAAGCCATTATGTAAGTAATGCCACTATTCGGCATAAAAGTAATGCACGTCTCGTTCTAAAGTTTTGCGAACGAGACAATCAAGCCACTATTCGGCTACGCCAGAAGGGCCATTCTGATTTACTGAAACTCCTGAAGGGCCAATCAAATTCCACACACCCACACAGGGCAAATCACATGAGTTGTGGTAGCTAGGTTATAGGATTTTCGTTTCGTAATTTATTCACATGTATATATCTATGCATCTTAAAATTTCCCTATCTTCACGTGTCAAAATTTACACAAGATCGATGTCAAATCTATATTAGATACTGACAAACAAGTTTATACAAGTGTCACCCACATCCTATCATCGGATTGGTCTATAAATTCAATCTATAACATTTTTGGAAAAAATCAACAGTCAGCGGGTCAACAGTCAACCTAACAGTCGACGGTCCTAACCGGTGGTCATTCCTCCCGGTCCTCACCCAAACCCATATTTAAAAAGAGTTCAAACCCTGGTCCTAAGCAACTAGCTAAACTGACCCGGTTTAACCCGGCCCACAAACTGATTTGGCCCAACTTGAAAATTTCGAAACTAAACTAAATCCCATGCGATCCAATTCAAATTTTAGGACCAGCCCACATAAACCTTTTAAACTGGTCCAAAATAAAAGACTAAAAGAATTGGCCCAAAACAAAATTGATGTGGTCTGGCCCAAGGTAACCCAACTAGTGTGGTCCGGCCCAACTAAAATAGTACTCAAACAAAACATCAGGAACAGTGGCCGATCCCTTCATCTTCGCCAGCGCTCCAACCCCAAATTCCGGCCACCTAACCTTCACACACCACCTAAAACTAACCAACCGAAGTTGGTTAGGATGAAAAACCCCAAAACTTTAATTCCTCAAGAAACCCCAAATTCTCAGTTTTCGAAATCGCTCTCCAATCACAGATCCGACTGCCATTAACGTTCTTGAAGCTTTCAACCACTCTCAAACTTTCCCCCTACCACCATACATCGTACCACCAACCCACAATACAACATAGCAGTTCAAACACGAAAATAAAAACAAAAAATCAAATCCCTCAGTATCACAGTAATGGCGTTTTTACAGGGGAGGAGGTTTGGGGGCTCGCGCCTCCCTTTACCACCACCTAATGGTGTTGACAGTACTAACAAATCTACTAAGTTTTAAACATACACAATAAAAATACTCTTTGAAGAGAAAATAGCAGAAAATGAAAGATGAACAGAACATGGTTTTGGACGTACAGTCAACTGTGTCTATATACGGAAAAAATACAAAAAAAATAAACTACTCACCTCCTGTTACCGTGAAAAGAAAACTATCGAAGAAAATAATGTGAGAACCAATCCCAGCTAGCTCGCGAAATCCGCGTTCTTCTCCGTTTTTTGCTTGTGTGTGTTGTTTATGGTTTTCAGGAAAAACTAGTTTCTCCGGAGACACCCTATATTCTGATTAACTTCCAAATTACTAAATATTCTTATATCATAACTATGGAAATATTATTTCTATTAAAAGTATTATATATATTATGTTCCTTAGGTTAATATCTTGTTTCCTTTTTATTTAAAGCTTTCCAAAAATTAAAGATAATCTACCCACATTCAAAATTCAAATACTAGTTTCCTATATTAACATTATTCGAAATTATTATTTGGTATTCCACATGCTAGTACGTTGACCAGAAAAATACAGTCAAATACAGAAAATATTAAATATTGTTACGCAAATAATGTAAATATAAAATAGGGGCCTTACAGCTATACACACCTTAAAGAGATCTCGTCCCGAGATTCAGCAGTAGAGGACACTAAGCGAATAACTCCGGATGCGCAATTCTAACCTTGTCCTCTAACTCCCACGTAACATCCTTCTCATCTTCACTCCATTGCACCTTCACCAAGTTCACTTGTCGCCGCCGAAGTTGTTTCACATCACGGTCCACGATGGTGATAAGTTTCACCGAGTGCGTCAAATCGTCATTAATCTCGATCTCGCCTGGCTCAACAATCTGTGTCGGGTCTTTCACACACTTTCGAAGCATGGAAATATGGAAAACATCATGCACCGAGGATAAGCAGCAGGAAACGCGAGTTGATATGCTACACTGCCAACACGAGCAACAATCTCAAACAGTCCAATAAATCTAGGGCTCAACTTGCCCTTTTTCCCAAACCTCATCACACCACGCATAGGGGACACCTTCAAAAATGCAAAATCCCCAACTTCAAACTCAACTCCCTTCCTCTTCCGATCAGCATAACTCTTCTATTGACTCTGAGCTGTCTTAATCCATTCTCGTATCACCCTAACATTCTCTGCAGTCTCCCTAATAATGTCCGGACCAAGTAAGACACCATCACCCACCTTGGCCCAACACGTCGGTGATCTACAGGGCCTCCCATAAAGGGCCTCGAATGGTGCCATGCCAATACTAGAGTGAAAACTATTATTATATGCAAACTCAACCAAAGGAATATGTTCCTCCCAACTGCCTCCGAAATCAAGGACACATGCCCGCAACATGTCCTCCAATATCTGATTCACCCGCTCTGTTTGTCCGTCCGTCTGAGGGTGATATGTTGTGCTCAAGTTTAGCTTCGTGCCCATAGCACGCTGAAAGCTCTCCCAAAACTCTGATGCAAAAAGTGGATCTCTATCAGAGATAATGGAAATAGGTACGCCATGGAGTCTCACAACCTCTCGAATGTACTTCACTGCCAAACTATCAGTGTTTCGCCGTACCCCAATCGGAATAAAGTGAGTAGATTTAGTCAATCGATCTACAATAACCCAAATAGACTCATTTCCCTACCGAGACTTAGGTAATCCATCCACGAAGTTCATTGAGATTTGTTCCCATTTCCACGTGGGAATCTCCAAAGGTTGCAACAAACCTGAAGGCCTTTGATGCTCTGCCTTCACTTGCTGACATGTGAAACAACGAGACACATACTTTCCCACATCTCTCTTCATACCTTCCCACTAGAAAGTCCTCTTCAAGTCATGATACATCTTCCTACCCCCAAGATGGATAGTGAACCGAGACCTATGAGCCTCATCCAATATCTCTCTCTTCAACTCAACATTATTTGGAACACAAAGTCTATTCCGGATCCTCAAAGCACCATCAGAATCTACTGACCAATCTGTAGGGCAATCACCAAGAAGATCCACCACTAAGTCACCCAAACGCTGTACCAAAGAAAGATCACCCATTTGTAGGTTCAAAACCTTACTCACCAAGGAAGGCTGGACTGTCAAACTGCCAACAAAAGCTCTCGCCATCCTTGACTCAACATGCAAATCTACTGAAGCTAAAATCTCAAATGACTTCCACTCTTGCACCATAAGTGAAGTCATCACACTGTGTTGCCTACTCAAAGCATCAGCTACCACATTTCCTTTACCAGGATGATAAAGAATCTCAAAGTCATAACTGCTAATGTACTCCATCCACCTCTGTTGTCTCATGTTCAACTCCTTCTGTGAGTACAAATACTTCAAGCTTTTGTGATCCGTGTACAACTCAAACCTCTCCCCATATAGGTAGTGTCGCCATACCTTCAAAGCAAATACCACTGCCGCCAGCTCCAAATCATGCGTAAGATATCGCCTCTCATGGAGTTTCAATTGTCTAGATGTGTAAGAAACCACCTTCTGGTCCTGCATCAAAACACATCCCAAACCCGTACCACTAGCATCAGCAAAAACCACCAACTTCCTGCCTCTAATGGGAATAACTAAGATCGGCGCTGTAGTCAATCTTTGTTTCAACTTTTGGAATGCTCGTTCACAATCATCATTCCACAAGAACTTAATATTCTTCCTAGTCAACTGTGTCATCGGTGCAGCAATAAGAGAAAACTTCTCTATGAGCCTCCTATAATACCCGGCCAATCCTAAGAAACTCCTCACTTCAGTGGCATTAGTAGGTTGCTTCTGCTCTTTAACCGCTACAACCTTCTCGGGGTCTACTGCTATCCCCTTACTTGATATCACATGCCCCAGAAATCTGACTTCAGCCACCCAAAAATGGCACTTGCTGAACTTTGCATATAACTGCTGCTCCCTAAGAATCTGTAACACTATCCGCAGATGTTCCTTGTGCTCCTCAACTCTCTTGGAGTACACAAGAATGTCGTCAATGAAAATAATAACGAACTTGTCCAAATACGGATGGAACACACGATTCATCAAGTCCATAAAGAATGCAGGTGCATTAGTCAGTCCAAATGGCATAACAGGAAACTCGTACAACCCATAGTGAGTACAAAAAGCTGTGAGAGAAATACTCTGCTCTTCAACACTCATCTGATAGTACCCCTTGCCCAGGATAGATGACCTCCTAGATCAACTAAAAGGGGCAGTGATACGTATTTTAAATACGGGCGTTACAAAAATCACATCCTAATAACAAAAATAAATCCTAACTCACTTTCGCAGGCATCGCGATTGCATTTACCATATGCAATAAGGCTTTAAACCTTTAAGTTCCCCAAAAAGGATGAGTTATAGTCTCGTGTGGGTTTTCAGGTGATATACCCACAAAATCAATCAATAACATGTTCAAGAATGATAGTATTTTTTTCAGAGAGAGAAATTCCTTACCTACTTAGTGCTTACTTCAATAGACGGTCTCCATTACTAACTACATTGCTGCAAAGACTCATAGATTATGATGGGAGATAGTAAAAATTGACAAAATTCTCAATCAAGGCCTATGTGTGTACTTAGTCAATCTCCTATACTCTTCTATCCAAGAAACGGAATCCCTAGTTTACCTTTAGATAGATAATCTCGACTTTCAATCCTCATTGGTCATACTCTTAGAAAAGAACATCTCAGAAGATGGTCTACTATTTTACCTCATGTATGTGGGGAAAACAATAATGAATACGAACATCCCACATACTACCTTGAAAAACGAACTTCTAGATGACAGTAGTCTCATAGAAAGAATGTCAATCACATATAAAGTGTCGGGTCCTTCACTTTAGCATCCTCTCACCTATTCTAGACTTCGTATCATACTGTAATGATAAGTCATGGGTTGTAACTTGGCTTGGGTATTGGTTTATGAAGGAAAAGTAAAAAAGATTCAAAGGTTGTTTCTGAAAACACTAAAGGTTTTGCTTCTTTCTTTGGAAGATTTCTGTATTGCAGAGAAAATTCTTCCTTTGTCTTAGCTTTTCCATCCATTCTATTCAACTTCTTTTTTTTTTTTTTTTTTTTTTTTTAGCTTAGTGCTATATCCTTGATTAGTACTGGATATGCTTGTTTTCCACTAGCTTTTTTCACTTAGAATAGAATGATGGTCTTCATTGAATCTCTCTAATATTTCCTTGTAATCATCCTTTTCTGCTCTTTCTTCCTCATTGTGCCCCTTGTATACTCAGAAACATATAGGTATGGCTGATAAAGATTTTGGGTTGTACTCTTTGTCTGGAGTTGGGTGAAGGATAAAGGGTTTTGGAAGAAATGGCTTGATGTAAGGCTCAAAAGGGTTTAACATGATGGTCCTACTAGGTGGGATAAAGGCTAAATGGGTTCACTACTTGACTTATCAGTATGATACTCTGTTTCAAATAGACTACAAGACCTAATGGCTATCTCCCCAGTTGATGTCACTTCGTGATTAACAAAATCAACGAATAATGAGACTATATTACAACGACATAAAGAACTGAAAGATGTTGAGTCACTAAAACTCAGATTTTTCGTAAGAACTCTCCAAAGAATGGGTATAAAGCTCAAGTCTCACGGGCTAAGTCTAAAAATTCTACTTCCAGTTTACTAGGGGTTTAAATCTCTCTTCTAGCAAAAGTACACAAAACTGACCAAGTACTATGGTGGTGCCTTGATAAAGAATTCTATCAATAAGAACTATGTCTGAGCATAATAAATAGTTTAAGCAGTAATGAAATCAATAATATCAACTATCTATCAAACTCAACACTAAGCAGTATAGAATATATATCCCAGACTCATCATTAAAATTCATTTTTCTCATGCTGCTGATATAGAAACAAAAATATTTTTGTTTTTGAAAACTAATTTTCAAAATTCATTTCTCAAGTACACCCTCCCCCTACTTATGTATGAATTGACCTCAATGTATAAAGAAGTAAATGAAACGGATGAGAAAAAGGTAGGATATTACCATTAATGCTGAATATCAGTATTTTGATCTTTCTCTATCATATTAAGGTTAAGCTCACAAAATGGAGAAAATCAAATACAATTAGTTCAAATCAAATTTTTAGGTCTTTTTACGTCAGATCCCCAAGACATAATGTGAGTCTTTTAAAGTCAGATTCTCAAGACTTTTGAGTCCTTTATAGTCAGATCCTCAAGACTAGTATTCCCACCTACTAGGTTTCACTTTGTAGGAATTCTTTTGATCTCTCTCAACAGGTGATTGACAAAAGTATACCTTGTACCAACAATTTTTTCTTTATGGTTGTAACGCAGGACAAGTTTCAGAATGGCAATTCTTACACCAACCTAGCTTACGCACTCTCCTCTTACGCGCAAATAAACTTTTACCAAACCCAACACGAGCAATAGAAATAATCTTCCTTTGAAGGTCAACGGGGAGTAAATCCCACAAACTAACAGGTGGTGAACACTTAGGTTTCCATCTCAAAACTTATCTCTCAACAACATGCTTACTTCATGTAGACATTTTATACTCAGTCTACTAGAGTTATGAGACTTTGACTCCGGCGCTTGCAACTCCTCTCAGTAAAGGATAAAGTTATGAAAATCTATGGGCCCGGCTATCGGTGGCACTTATACTAATGAGATCCTAAGGAGTCAAGCTTATGACGTTTGGCTTCCTCATGCAAAAAATTTAAACTAGACAGAGTAACAGGTTCAGCAAGACATAGAAAGTAATCTTTAAGGTATGTAGGTAACTTATCCCAATTTTCTGCTTCAACAGTGGCCTCATAAACCAGATCCTTAAGAAAAATGCCTCCACGTCTCCAGTAGGTAACTCCAAAAAAGGCTTCAGTCGATGAGCGTTGACTTTGAAACGAGTCCTTCTCTTTATGTCTTTTACTTCAATAACTCCAAAAGGTGTGACATGTCTTACTACAAACGGTCTTGTCCATCTAGATCTCAACTTTCCAGGGAATATTTCTAGACGAGAGTTGTAGACCAGAACCTTCTGTCCAGGTTCAAATTCTCTCTTCAGAATTCTTCTGTCATGTAATGCTTTAGTCTTATCCTTGTAAATCCTTGACTTATCATAAGCATCACTTCTCAATTATTCTAATTCACTGATCTGAAGCTTCCTCCTTTCTCCTGCTTGATCTAGGCTGAAATTTATCTCTTTCACTGCCCAATAGGCTTTATGTTCTAACTCAACAGGTAGATGGCACGCCTTTCCATATACCAAGCGATAGGGTGACATCCCTATGGGTGTTTTAAATGTTGTCCTATATGCCCATAGTGCATCATGCAGTCTAAAAAACTAGTCTTTCCTAGATGGATTAACTGTCTTCTCCAGAATACTCTTGATTTCCCTATTCAAAACTTCTGCTTGACCATTAGTCTGAGGATGATATGGTAAAACTAGCTTGTGAATTACTCCATACTTTGCCATAAGATTCCCAAATATACGGTTACAAAAGTGAGAACCGTTATCACTGATGATGGCTCTCGGTGCTCCAAATCTTCGTAGAATGTTCTTCTTCAGAAAGTCCACGATGACTTTATGATCGGCGGTCTTTCTAGGAACTGCTTCAATCCACTTTGAAACATAGTCCACAACTAGTAGAATGTAGGTGTAACCAAAAGAAGGTGGAAATGGTCCCATGAAGTCTTACCCCATACATCAAAGATTTCTGAGATAAGGATCAGTTGTTGAGGCCACTCGAACTTTTTCGAGGTCTTACCCAAAAATTGGCATCTCGGACATGCTTTGCAATAAACATGTGCATCTTTAAAAAGAATAGGCCAATAGAATCCGGCTTGTAATACCTTGTCTGTAGTACGTTGTAGGCCAAAGTGTCCTCCGCAAGGCTGATTGATAAGAGCCCAAACCTGTAGTTTTAAACCCTTAACCATCATACTTTTAGACCAATTATGTGAGTAATAATTAAAAGTTAATACTGATTACGTGTTTTTATGCATTTCAGGCTTCAAAGTCCATTATGTGCAGAAATGTGCCACTTTAGCGAGATAAAGGAGCAAAGGTCGGTTGCTAAGGAGTTCTTTGAATAAAGGCCAAGATTCAAGGAGACAAAGCCTTTGTAAAGCCCGGTCAAAAGCTGAAAAGTCAACACGGCGGCGATCTGCAGTCGTGAGAACTTCTTCGAAGGCGTATCTTTGAACTCAGACCTCGGAATTGGGAGTATCTTATGTCAAAACGACCGACTCGGAAAGAGCTTTCCAATGGTCTAAGTCTTGACCCAATCAGAGGAGCAAAAGTGGACGAAATATCTATCAAAGCCAACTGCAGCTGAAGAGCCCATTTTGGACTAAAAAAATTGGGTTTTGGGCCCGATTTTCCGGCCCAAAACATGGCTCCAAGCCCATGCATGATTTTTGGATCTGAAAGTATAAAAACAAAAGTTTGACTCTTTGTTAAAAAAAGGAGGTTAGGTAGTTAAATTAGGTTAGGTAGAAAGTAGACATTAGAGATTAGTTTTTAGATCCAGATCTAGTTTTACATTATTTAGTTTTACATTAATTAATTAGTTTATTTCTTGAGTATTGAATCATTGTTTTTATTGTTCATTAGATTAATAAGTAGTTGTTATTCATTCAATCATATCTTGTTCTTATTGTTCTATTAGATTTATAAAGTTAATTACTTATTCCATAATGACATGTTCTTATTATTGTTCTTGTGTTGGGAATGGTAGTATAGAAATTTCACATCAAATCATTACTCTCACCATTGTTCCTTTTGGGTTTGATTAGTTGAATTCAATTTAAGTCTAGACAGTTAAGAGTGGAACGAATCCTTACTCATTATATTGCATGATTATGTTCTGAGAGTAAGAATAATTGATTTAAACGTAAGAACGGTAGGATTACGCATTAGTGTTGTTAACATTAATATTTAGGATTCTACTATTTTTACGGTTATCAAATGGCGCCGCTGCCATCTTAATCTCGTTCAAGACAAGAATTCAATTGCTTGAATCCAAGGGCAATCCCCATTCTCTACCCACCCACCCTTTTAATTTTTCATTCTTATTTCTTGAATTTTCGGAACTGTTCACTGTTTTAGGCATAGGGGCTGCGGATTCACAGAGAAAAACACTGCGGTGAAGGTATTTCTAAATTTTCGAAAATTCTGAAAATTTTCAGACAGAATATTTAATGTGTTGTTGATTTACTGGAATATTTTCAGATTTTTCAAAGTTGGTTTACCTTGTGAAAAAAATACGATCTTTACAGTGCTGCATTTCAGTTTTCACACCGTATGTTCTTGAAAAACAGACGAGTAAGGTTACTTAGGGAGTTCTAAAAATTCTATAATTTTTACAGGAGTATCTATCCTAAGTCAGGAGTTTGTAGTAAAAATTTGACGAGTTTTTTATTTGTTTTGACCTCCTAAATAGTAGAGTGTTTCTAGTGTGTTTCTGCAGTATTGCAAACACTTAATATCTGGAACACCAGCCGATAAGGAGAGGTTGTGAACTCCAATTGCTCTAAAGTTTTATAGGAACAAGTAGGATCTGTCAGAAGTCTCCAGTAAAAATTTGGAAATTTTTGGCTTTGTTTTGATGGGTTAACCATTCGGTTGTTTGTATTGTGTCCGAAAACTGTTTCACAAACTTTGCAGGGCTGTAGAGGGACTTTTATAGCTCCGATTGATCTGCAATTTTACAGGCTACTTGATAGACGTCTTAGAAAATTACTGTAAAAATTTCAAATTTTTTGGAGTACGATAAAAGGCCTAAAACTCGAAAACCCTGAGGTGCACCTGCGCCCAAAAGGAGCGCACCTGCCCTCAAAACACTGGACATTCGAAAACCCTGAGGTGCACCTGCGCCCAAAAGGAGCGCACCTGCCCTCAAAACACTAGACATTCACAAAACCCTGAGGCGCACCTGCACCCAAGGAGAGGTTTCTACTAGTATATCAAAATTGTTTGGAGTGTTGCATGTTTAGTTAAGTTCGACTTAGTCTTACATGAGATTAAGGTCTGGTCGAAGAAAAACAACTAACGTAATTACACGGCAACGTCGACAAACACATCTATCTAGTATACCACCCATTACACCTCTAGCTACTATTCCACACACACCACCTGATATAATGGCTGAAGAAAGAGAGACTCCTCTCTCTGACTTCTACAAAGCCTTGAGCGATAGCCCCAAATCTTGCATCGTTCTAGTAGACCCAGTGGGGGATTTCTGAATCCCCCCAAATATTTTTAATTTGTTACCCGTTTTTCATGGTTTAGCACATGCGTAGGATTGAACAAGTCCTAACAACATTACACCATCCCACGGTTGGTGCGGAACAAATTAAACTGAAGGTATTCCCTTTCACCTTAGCCGATAAAGTGACGTCTTGGTTAACTGCCCAAACGCCAAACTCTGTGGACTCATGGGCTCAACTTGTTCAATTGTTCATGGAACAGTTTTACCCACCACTGAAGACAGATGAAATGATTCACAAGATTAATTTCTTCAGCTAGAATCCTCATGAATCCTTTTCAGAGGCCTGGAATCGTTTCACTGATCTTCTCATTGAATGCCCGCATCATAATCTTGCGAAAGACACGCTTGTTCGTGCTTTCTTCAAGGGGCTTTCACATTATCATAAGGAGGTTCTAGATATCATGACTGGGGGTAGTTTTCTTAGTAAAGGAGCCTTGGACGTTTATAAATTCTTAGAAGATCAATCTAAGAAGAACAACAATTGGGGAGGTAACGATTCCTCCCGCTCCTCTCCTTCTTCTCTTGAGGTTAAATATGATCCCGAGCTTAAAACTCTTATCGATGCCCTCACTAAAAAAGGTAGATGCCATCTCGCTTCAACAACAACCCACTCCAGTCATGAACATTAACTCTACTTCGTTGTAATGTCTGTTGTAGTCTTGAGCATTCCGACTTCTATTGTCCTCTTGTCTATGCACAAACACCACCACAACTATCACACTTCAACCAGTTAACTTCAACATCAAGGACAAGGGAACTTAGGTGACCGTAATGAGGTTTAATACCCATAACCCGGAACTATCAACATCAAGACATGAACGCTCAACAAGCTTTAATTCCAATACAACCATCTACGGACAAAGTAGTAGTGACCTTGTTGGAGAAACAAAATCAAATTATGCAACAAAACTCGAACTTGATGAAAGATCAGCATGATCAAAACTCTAATATGATGAAACAAACGATGCAAATGATGCAGTCTTTGTGCCAAAAGGTTATTGACATGTCTTCTAACCAAAATAATAACCAAACCGGCGTGTTTCCAAGTCTAGCAGTATGTAATCCTAAGTCAACAAACACCGCCTTTGCAATAAAATATTTTCTTGTAATGGTAACATAAACCAAGGGGACCTACAGTGATCCACTACCGCCCGCTCGGGGTAGTAGTTGATAGCCAAGTGACTATGCTTAAAGATTACCCGCAAACAAAAAATGATACCATACCAAATACTATAATAGAAACTGAAGACCCTACAACTGTAGAAGTACCAGTTAAACCACAACCAAAAGGGAAAACATTACAAGACCCAATAATAGAAAGTGAAGACCCTACACCTGTAGAGGTTCCAATATGGACACCTAGATGGAAAACGGCTAGAGATAAAACAAAGACTAATAATAATTTTATCCCTTCTACTAAAAATAGCGATAAAGCACCATATCCCCAAAGACTAGTTGTGTTTAAAAAGGACGAGAATTTTGATGATAGGGAAGTGTTTAAAAATTTGACTATAAACCTACCTTTTCTAGAAGCTATAAAAAGTCTACCTGGACACGCTAAGTTTCTAAAAGAGTTGTGCACCAAGAAGAGGAAAACCAACATACCCCACGAAGCATTCTTAACTGAATAATATCCCTCTTTATCTTAACATAACGGAATTGTTAAGTACAAGGACCCTGGCCGTCCTACTGTACAATGCACCTTAGGTGATACCTTCATAACAACTGCTTTATTAGACACGGGGCGAAAAGTTAACTTACTCCCTTTTATTTATATAAACAACTAGGTTTAACAAAACTTCAACCAACCAAAATGACTTTGCAGTTAAATTTAACCGTTCTATTAAGTATCCCAAGGGTGTAGTTGAAAATATTCTTGTTAAAGTTCGGATTTTTACTATCCAAAATTTACTTTGTTATTCTTGACACAGAAGTTGCTCATGATTCCATTCCCATCATCTTAGGGCGTCCTTTCTTGGCAACCTCCAATGCCCAAATCAATTGTCAGGATGGCTCAATGACTCTTTCTTTTGGAAATCTTTCTGTAGAAGTTAACATGTTTAGACAAAAACAGGGACAACTAGGTTTGCCTATAGAAGGGGAAGTGAAGTCCATTGAGAGTTTTGTACCTCACATTAGTGCGGCTGACACTTTAGTCCCCAAACTAGTAGATACCCCTCTTATGGAAGAAGACAAGGATCAAAATTTCTACTCCCTAGACGTAGATAACATCAAGGAGGATTTCCTTCGACTCTTTTGCAACCCTTCTTTGCCGCCTCGCGAGTTCTCTCTTATTGACATCCATTCATCTCTTGACGCCATGACGAAAGAAGAATTTTTCGCCCTCTATCCCAGTGATTCTTCTTACCCACCTATTGAGGAATGTTTTGCATATCTCAAGGCCTCTGATGATATAGACCTAAGAACACTAGTTGAACACCATTCACCCACCTCACATCCTCATGTCACTCATTCACCTTCCATCACGAATGTTCCTCGCCCTCTACCTTTTCAAAGAACCATTGAGTTTGTACTTGACCTTGGCATTTCTCCTATGCTTCATAACTATCTAAAACCAACTGGTGAAGAAGTAACACCCAAGGACAAGCCACCTGACACTTTTTCATTTTTTCTATTTTTTCCTTCTCAAAATTATCCACATCCTACGTATCTTTCACAACCATCAATTTTCTCACGTTCATTTACTTGGCATCCCCTTCGTAGGAGGATAAAGAAGAAACTCTATGCTCGATTAGGTTTTAGATCTATAAGGCTTTGCTCTCATTCCACTAAGCTACGTCATAGGAAATGTTGGTGCTTAATTCTGTTTGATGGTGCATTCCATGTCAATTATTTGTGGAAAGACCCACAACTTTTTTGATTGTTGATATATGGTAAACTGCATTTTAATACATATATATTAGATAAAGTCTCGAGTATCTGACTATAAAAGACTCATTTTATTCTTTGGTGTACTCCATTCCAATCTTATGTTATGGGAGTGCACCATTAAGGCAACCAGACCCTCCTTTTGGAGTAAGTGGTCGTAAGTGTCGGATTCTTAGTCTACGTTTCATGTGACTCACGCATTTATCTCTTGCACTTTTTCTCGTGGATTGAGTAGTGTTTCTCTATGGAGTGAGTTTCATTTTTATTTCTTTATCATAATTTTGTTTTGTTTTTCTAAAAATCAAACATATAAAAACTAAATAAAATAAAAACATAAACATATATTACTAAGTCTAGGGAATCTGACTTTAAAAGCCCCAAGTTTTCGTACAATACCAACTTTCTGGAGTATAGGCCAAACAAAATTTTCAAACTTAAAAAGAGTTTTCCAATTTTGTTTGGGGTGTTCATGATTTTGGTATTCATTTCAAATCATGTTGCCACCCTAAGCCCTGTCATGTTTACTCCAAAGAGAGTTTGTGTTAGTTAGTAACGCACTACCGGTTTAATTGTGCTTCATATTATCATATCATCTTTACAATATTTCTGTTATAGGTATGCTTTGCAATTTTTTGCCACGCTTTCTATGGTAAATTCTTTCCTTATCTCCTTACACTTTGAGGACAAAGCGTTAGATTGTTTGGGGGATAGAAACATTTGCAAAAATTAGACACTTTTAGGATGTAAATTACGACTTTTATTTATAAAATGTTAAAAATTATAAAAATTAGTTAGTTACATAATTTAATTGTGCTATTGAATTGTTTCATGAACCCCTTCTCCCAAATTGTTTGGGGTGGTATAGAAACACGATGTAAATGTTAAGCACATATTAGGTTGTATATTACGATTATTTGCCTTAAAAATAATAAAAATAAAAAAATAAAAATAAAAATAAAAATAAAAATAAAAAGTTTATGCTATACACTTAGGAATATTGGTATTGTTTCTTTCTCTATGCTCTTAATAATCTAGAAGTCTCAATGTAGCTTTTGCATTAGAATAGTTTTTAGAAACTTAGGTTAATATGTAGGTAATAATCTTTGCATATATCTATAAATATATCACATGAGTATCTATGATTGTTTGGCGAAGAAGTTTAAAATCTAGGCTAGAATACTTATTCTACAAATCCTGTGAGAATATAGCCTAAAGCCTTATATGTGTGAAACATTTGAGAAATGACACAAGGGAGAAGTATATTCCGAATAGAGAAATCACACGTCCACTTGCTTGACCACTATACCATGTCCTAAGAGAGAATTTAGGCCCTTTTTGGATCGATATAGCTAGAAATTCTGACCTAAGTATATTTTCCGCTAGTCGCCCCACTGAGCCTTTCATTAGCCCTTCCATAAACCACAATTCCTTTACCACCCTTACAAAAACAAAAAACAAATAAAAAAAAAAAAATAAAAAAAAAAAATAAAAAATAAAAAAAAAAAAAAAAAAAAAAAAAAAAAAAAAAATCAACCTACCCATTTTAGAATAAGTCTGAGAATAGGATGAGTGAAGAAAAGAGAAGAGAAAAACATGTGTAAACAGAAATTAGTTAGTTGCTTCAGAAAAGAAAAAGAAAAGAAGTTTCCATCCAAAGAAAAAAGAAATAAAAATAAAATAAAAACTCCAAAAATAGAATAAAAGGAGTCGAAAAGCCAAAAGAAAAAGGCTAAAGATGGAAACAAAGTGTAGAAGCAAAAGAACAAGGTTTTCTCTAGTTACGTAATATGAAGACCCTATTATCTCAGACTTGTCTTTTTGAATATCCGTTTCCTTCATTCTTAAACCATCTCCTAATCCCCGCAACACCTAATAAATACCACTAGCTCAATTAGGAATAGGTTAGTGGGATAGTAAGTGGCAGATGTATTTGATCAACTTCGGCTTCCTTGTGTGTCATTGAGATTGTAAGGTAAAGTATGCCCACTGCACACTTGAGTAGCAAAACTTGAGTGGAAAAATCAGAGTGATTTTTGTCTTGACTTTTATGTGAGAACCTACTTAAGGACGCTATTCCAAAGTTTCAGAAACGGACTCATTCTTGCATTTCATAGCATTACTCATTGTATATATGTTTATTCGTAGATGATTGATTATTATACATATATTAGCTTAGGTTTCGACATGATTATTCTGTATTCATTGCTAGTGAGATGTATAGATAATTGAGACATAAATAAGGAAACAATAGTTTTATTTCTTAGTCGTTGTAGTATAGATGAAGTTTGTGAGTACCTTCACTGGAAAACTCTCACGAGGCTATAACTTGTCCACTAGGGAATTCCTAGTGGTTTAAGGCCTTGTTGCATATGGTCAATGTAATCGCACTCAGCGAAACGAGAGTAGATAGAACTCCATTTTTGGTCACTTATTCTAATTTCTCATCTTTGCTTGAGGACAAGCAAAATGCTGTTTGGGGGTGTTTTGATAAGAGCCCAAAACTGTAGTTTTAACCCCTTAACCATCATACTTTTAGACCAATTATGTGAGTAATAATTAAGAGTTAATACTGATTACGTGTTTTTATGCATTTCAGGCTTCAAAGCCCATTATGTGCAGAATTGTGCTACTTTAGCGAGATAAAGGAGCAAAGGTCGGTTGCTAAGGAGTTCTATGAATAAAGGCCAAGATTTAAGGAGACAAAGCCTTTGTAAAGCCCGGTCAAAAGCTGAAAAGTCAACACGGGCGTAAAACAGGTGCACAAGTCGTGAGAACTTCCGGGCGGCCGTATCTTTGAACTCAGACCTCGGAATTGGGAGTATCTTATGTCAAAATGACCGGCTCGGAAAGAGCTTTCCAATGGTCTAGGCTTTGACCAAATCAGAGGAGCAAAAGTGGACGAAATATCTGTCGAAGGCAACTGTAGCTGAAGAGCCCATTTTGGACTAAAGAAATTGGGTTTTGGGCCCGATTTTTCGGCCCAAAATATGGCTCCAAGCCCATGCACGATTTTTGGATCTAAAAGTATAAAAACAAAAGTTTGACTCTTTGTTAAAAAAGGGAGGTTAGGTAGTTAAATTAGGTTAGGTAGAAAGTAGCCATTAGAGATTAGTTTTTAGATCCAGATCTAGTTTTACATTATTTAGTTTTACATTAATTAATTAGTTTATTTCTTGAGTATTAAATCATTGTTTTTATTGTTCATTAGATTAATAAGTAGTTGTTATTCATTCAATCATATCTTGTTCTTATTGTTCTATTAGATTTATAAAGTTAATTACTTATTCCATAATGACATGTTCTTATTATTGTTCTTGTGTTGGGAATGGTAGTATAGAAATTTCACATCAAATCATTACTCTTACCATTGTTCCTTTTGGGTTTGATTAGTTGAATTCAATTTAAGTCTAGACAGTTAAGAGTGGAACGAATCCTTACTCATTATATTGCATGATTATGTTTTGAGAGTAAGAAGAATTGATTTAAACGTAAGAACGGTAGGATTACGTATTAGTGTTGTTAACATTAATATTTAGGATTCTACTATTTTTACGGTTATCACTGATCGTGACAGAATGATAGAATGGATTCCTGTTCCAATTCTGGGATGCATCTTCGAATAATCTGATCCGAACACTTCTTGAATAAGTATGGATCATCCCAAAAATAATATTTGGCCTTTGAGTAGAATAAATCTTTTTCTTGCTTGCTCCAATGTGACGGTACCTTGTCCGTCACAGGATAATTTGCGATGTGGCCGTACCATGGTACTTCTGATATACTAAACAACTGTTCATCAGGAAAAGTCTCACAGATTTGTAAATTGTCTTTCGTATTCTCCACTAGCAATCTAGAAAAGTGATCAACAACAACATTCTCTATTCCTTTCTTATCACATATATCCAAATCAAATTTTTGTAAGAGTAGTATCCATCGGATCAACCTAAGCTTGGCATCCTGCTTAGCGAGTAAATGACGCAAGGCAGCATGGTCAGTATAGATAATCACCTTTGAACCTATCAGATATTGACGAAATTTGTCAAGAGAATAGACGACAGCTAAGAGTTCCTTCTCAGTGGTAGAATAATTAATCTGAGCTCCATTTAGAGTCTTGCTAGCATAATAGATCGTGTACGCCACTTTCTTGTCTCTTTGTCCTAGAATGGCTCCTATAGCATAATCAGATGCATCACACATGATCTCAAATGGCTGGTTCCAATCGGGCGCACGAATGATTGGTGTTGAAGTGAGTGCTTCCTTTAACTTCATAAAAGCTTTGACACATGAGGTATCAAAATCAAAGACAATATCTTTCCCTAACAAATGTGACAGCGGTCTTGCAATTCTGCTGAAATCCTTGATAAATCGACGGTAGAATCCCGCGTGACCTAGGAAGGCATGGATATCTTTTACAGTTCTCGGTTTGGATAGATCCTTTATAATATCAATCTTCTCTCAATCTACTAGAATTCCTTCCTTTGAAACTTGGTGACCCAGCACTATCCCTTCCTTTACCATGAAGTGACACTTTTCCCAATTCAGAACTAAGTTGGTATCGCAACAACGTTTAAGGACTAAGGAGAGATGGTGTAGGCAATCCTCAAAAGATGATCCAAAAACTGAAAAATTGCCCATAAAAACTTCCATGTATTTCTCCACCATGTCGTCAAAATTACTCATCATGCATCGCTGAAAAGTGGTCGATGCATTGCATAGATCAAAAGGCATACGACGGTAAGCGAATGTTCCGAACGGACATGTGAATGTGGTCTTCTCTTGGTCCTCAGGGTGAATATGGATTTGAAAATATCCTAAGTAACCATCAAGAAAGTAGTAGTAAGTTTGTCCAGCTAATCTTTTTAACATCTAATCGATGAATGGCAATGGAAAATGATCTTTCCTCGAAGCGCTATTCAGCTTCCTGTAATCGATGCAAACTCTCTATTTAGTCTGAATTCTGGTTGGAATCAACTCATTGTTCTTGTTCTCGATCACTGTGGTTCTGGACTTCTTCGGCACAACTTGAACTGGACTAACCCATTGACTATCAAAAATAAGGTAGATAATGCCGACATCAAGGAGTTTGACGACCTCTTCTCTAACTACTTTCTTCATCTTCGGATTAAGCATCCTCTATGGTTTCTTAGAAGTCTTTGAATCCTCTTCCAAATGAATCCTATGTTGAACTATCATAAGGTTGATCCCCTTGATATCATCAATTATCCAACCTATAACTGACTTGTATTCCTTTAAAAGTGCTACTAACCTGGATTCCTACTCCTCAGTCAAATCTGATGTAATGACTACTGGGTAGGTTCCCAAATCTCCCAAGAAAACATACTTGAGTATGGATGGCAAAGGCTTCCATTCTAGTTTAGGCGGCTCCTTCTTAAGCTTTTTAGATGGTCCATCAGGTGTAGGCGATTCAAACTTTTCTTTGAACTTGCTGGCATCCATGACAGATGATGAATCCAAAATCGCATTGATTTCCTAGACACTAAGTTCCTCACAGTCAGAGTCTATCAGAGCTTTCAATAACTCGTCAGCAGGATATGAATGAGTTAGATAATCCTGTGCTAACGCTTCAATCATGCATACCTCGTTCACAGCACACACCTCCTATGGTTGTTGTAACATATGGAAAACATTGGTCTCGACTCTCATATTACTAAAAGATAACGTCATATTACCGTTTCGACAGTTGATGAGTGCATTTGCAGTGGCCAAGAATGATCTGCCTATAATGATTGGTATCTGCCTACCAGATGTAAGTTCTGTGTCGAGTACTATGAAATTAACCGGATAATAGAAATCTTCGATCTTGACTATGACGTTTTCAATGATTCCTCTAGGTATCTTCACTGATCTATCTGCCAACTATTAAGTAACATCAGTCGGTTTTAGATCCTTCAAGTCCAACTTCTCATAGACAAAATATGGTAGAAGATTCACACTGGCACCCAAATCTAATAAAGCTTGCTCCTCCAAAGAATCTCCAATTCTGCATGTAACAGTTGGACTTCCAGGATCTTTCAATTTCACAACTGCTAGATTCTATAGGTACCATGAACATCTTTGGGCGATAAAAGTTTCTTTCGGAATGTTGGTCTTCTTCTTCACTAGATCTTTCACGAACTTGGCATACGAGGGAACTTGCTTGATGGCGGTCAGAAATGGGATATTAATCTGCAAATTCTAAAATACATCACAAATCTCCTTGTACTGGTCATCTTTTCTGGTATTCACTAGTTTCGAAGGAAACGGTGCTGGTAGATTCTTCAATATCGGTTCTCTTCTTTCAGCTTCGGTTAGCTTGGTAACAAATAGTGGAGTGATGGGTGGAGTCATTCATGATGGCTTCTTCTTACATATTTCCACAGTAGTTCCTTCAACTTCTTTTGCAATAGTTTCTTCAGTAGGTGGCACAACACTAGACATATCTGGATTATTAGAACTGGGTGGGATGGTGGGGACATAAGTTACCTTAGGTTCCACAGAATCTTTTCCTGGTTCATAGACAATCTTGTTATCAACTTTCTTGCCAGACCTCAGAGTGGTGACAGCATTAACTTGGTCATTCAACTGAGTAATCTCCAGGTTATCCACCTGCAAGACACCTATTCCTTTCGGATTTGGCTCCGACTGGCTTGGTAATTCTCATTTTGATCTCTCTGTCAAGGCGGTAGCGATTTGCCCTATCTGGCCTTGAATGACACTAAAGTTATTCTCCAACTTCTGGGTTCTTCGATTTGTCTGTTTTAGCTTACTGACAATGGTGGTGATAGCTTCTTCCAGATGTGGGATAACTGCTTTGCTCGACTAAAGAGTAGGGGCAATGTATCCACTCATAAGTTCTGGTACTAACTCTCTATTTTTGTTGGCTTGGTATTGTTAGTTCTGGTATGACTGTTGATTTCTATATGGTTGCTGGCGGTCTTGGAACTGATACTGGTTATTCTGGAACTGATTTGACTAATTTTGGAATCCTGGAGGAAAATTCCTCTGATTTGTAGTTTGTGGCTTCCAATAATTATGTCTCTGACTGAATTAGTTATTTCTTCCTAAAGAGTTGATACTACATGCCTCTACATTAGTATCCAGATAGTACGAACACTCTTCAGTGGTGTGGCCTTGATCATAACATAGCTCACAAATGGCATAACAAGGCTCGGATGGCTGAGGTTTAGCTTGGAAATTGTTTGCTTTTGGAGGATTCATAGAGAACTGATCAAACTTCTTATTCAGAGTTTCAAGTCCTGTTGATGGGCTTACCATAATTGATAGCATCGCTTGATTTGGGTCTTCTCCAATTTGGTTGCCAAATTACTTCGGCACCCCCTCCACTCTAGCTACATCCTCGTTGCTAGTACTCCATTGTTGAATGTCTTTAGCTAAATTCTCGAGAAAGTTGTAGGCTTCCTCTCCATCCAATGATGTAAACTTACCTTGATGCATTGACTGTATCATCTGCTTGTTCATAGTAGAAAGTCCTCGAAAGAAAAAAAAAATGAGCCAGTGTGCTCTTATCATAACCATGATGTGGACATGAGACTAGTAGATTATTGAATTTCTCCCAGCTTTGATGATATTCTTCAACCACCTTCCCTTTGAAATTGCTGATGGCTTGCTGCATGGCATCTGTCTTCTGGGGTGGGTAAAACTTGTTCATAAACTTTGTTCTTAACTTCTCCCAGTTGTTGATTGAATTGATCGGCTGTGCAGTTAACCATTCGGATGCTTTACCTTCGAGTGAGAGTGGAAAAAGAATTAACTTGATACTCTCATCCCTAATATTCTAGTTCTTGAAAGTTCTAAGGACTAATATAAATTTGTTCATGTGAACATGATAAACTGAAAAATGAATAGTTTACCTACGAAATGAACGATAAAACTCAAAACGTAAGTAAACTAAAACTATTTAAGTGTCTATTTTATCAAAGTTTCTACTCTCAATTCTATCGAAATAGAGTGGAGTAACAAATTCGTTCCTCTCCTAGTGCTCTAGCATGGATGTTTGCTAATCTAATTAGTCGGTCTTAAGTCAATGAGAGCTTTACGAAGGTGATTACTACGATACTTACTGAATTTGATTACTTAACTTTTAAACTACTAATGCTATGGAAATATGATTGTTTTGAATCTAGATAAATGATTAGAGGGGAATTGAATCCACCTCGAATCCAACTTAATAGCCTAACATAGATTTTTGTATCTCGATTCTTATGTTCTTACGGCAAGAAATTCGAGTTCTAATCCCTAGTGTTCATGGCATTTCTACCGAGTACTAACTAGCATGTGAGGTCGTCCACCCATTCTCATAGCGAATCATGACCTTCTAGATTGGAATAGATTCTATAATGTTTCTACACTATACCACTAAGTTTTCATCAAGGCTTCATCAACCCCTCTAATGGAGGTTTTAGCCTTGAGTCATCAAACCATCATTTCCCATTGAATTATAACTACACATCATATTAAAATTCTAACTTAACTAAATGAACTAACAATGGTTCAATCTATTTAAACTACGGAATGATAATCAACAAGAATTAAAATCAGATCTATAAATTGAAATAACACAATTCGAAATTAAGAAAACAACTATTTTATTTATCTAATCAATCAAGAACAATGATTCAAAGACTTAATCTAAAACAAGAATTGAAAATGGAACTAAGTTTAATTTAATTAATAAAACTAGATCTAGAATTCTATATATTAATTTAGGTCTAACTAGCTACCATTAACAAAGAGCTAAGCTTTTGTTTTTATACATTCAGATCCAAAAATCATGCATGGGCTTGGAGCCATGTTTTGGGCCAGAGAATCAGGCCCAAAACCCAATACTTCCAGTTCAAAAAGGCCTCTTCAGCTGCAGTTGCCTTCTACAGACTTTTCGTCCACTTCTGCTCCTCTGATTGGGTCAAGGCTTAGACCATTGGAAAGCTCTTTCCGACTCGGTCGTTTTGACATAAGGTAGGCCCAATTCCGAGGTCTGAGTCCAAAGATATGGTCTTCGGAAGTTCTATTGACTTTGTGCATCAAGCTTACTGCGCGTGGACTTTGACTTTTCAGCTTTGACCGGGCTTTAGAAAGGCTTTGTCTTCTTGGATCTTGGCCTTTAATCACGGAACTCCTTAGTAACCGACCTTTGCTCCTTTATCTCGCTAAAGTGGCACATTTCTGCACATAATGGACTTTGAAGCCCGAAATGCATAAAACACGTAAATCGGTGTTAACTCTTAATTATTACTCACATAATCTCTAAAAGTATGATTCACGGGGGTTAAAACTACAATTTTGGGCTCTTATCAAACCACCCCCAAACAGCAATTTGCTTGTCCTCAATCAAAGATGAGAAATTAGAATAAATGACCAAAAATGGAGTTCTATCTACTCTCGTTTCGCTGAGTGCGATTGCATTGACCATATGCAACAAGGCCTTAAACCACTAGGAATTCCCTAGTGGACGAGTTATAGCCTCGTGAGAGTTTTCCAGTGAAGGTACTCACAAACTTCATCTATACTACAACGACTAAGAAATAAAACTATTGTTTCCTTATTCATGCTCCAAACTATCTATACATCTCACTAGCTATGAACAAGAATAACCAACTCACAAACCTAAGCTAATAGATGCATAATACTCAATCATCTATAATAAACATATATACAATGAGTAATACTATGAAATGTCTAGCAGATCCGTTTCTGAAACTCGGAATAGCGTCCTTAAGTAGGTTCTCACAATAATAGTCAAGATACAACACTCTGATTTTTCCACTCAAGTTTCGCTACTCTAGTGCGCAGTGGGCACACTTTACCTTACAATCTCAATGATACACATGGAAGTCGGAGTCGATCAAACACATCTGCCACTTACTATCACACTAACATATTCCTAATTGAGCTAGAGGTCTTTATTAGGTGTTTCGGGGATTAGGAGATGGTTTAAGAAGGAAGGAAATGGATACTCAACAAGGACAAGTCTGAGATGATAGAGTCTTCATATTATGTAACTAGAGAAAACCTTGTTATTTACTTTTTGCTTCTACACTTTGTTTCCATCCTTAGCCATATTTTTTTTTTTTTTTTTTTTTTTTTTTTTTTTTTTTTTTTTTCTTTGGATAGAAACTTCTTTTCTTTATTTTCTGAAGCAACTAACTAATTTTTGTTTACACTGGTTTTGCTCTTCTTCTTTCTTCCTCATTCTATTCTCAGACTTATTCTAAATTAGGTAGGTTGATTTATATATATTTTTTTATTTTGTTTTGTTTTTGTAACAGGGTAAAGGAATTGTGGTTCATGGAAGGCTAAGGAAAGGCTCAGAGGGGCGACTAGCGGAAAATAATTCATAGGTTTGAATTTCTGGCTATATCGATCCAAAGAGGGCCTAAATTCTCGCTTAGGATATGGCATAGTGATCAAGAAAGTGGACGTGTGATTTCTCTATCCGGATTGTACTTCTCCCTTTGTGTCATTTCTCAAATGTTTATTTCATATAAGGCTTTAGGCTATATTCTCCACAGGATTTGTAGAATAAGTACTCTAGCCTAGATTTCAAAACTTCTTGCTAACAACCATAGAATACTCATGTAATATATTTATAGATAGATGCAAAGATTATTACCTACATATTAACCTAAGTTTCTAACAATTATTCTGATGCAAAAGCTACGTGAGACTTCTAGATTGTTAAGAGCATAGAGAAAGAAAACAATACCAATATTCCTAAGTGTATAACATAAACTTTTTTATTTTTATTTTATTTTTATTTTATTTTTTTTTTGAGAAAACAAATGCATATTATACATATCTATCCTAACTGATGCCTTAATTACACGTGTTTCTATGCCCCCAAACAAGAAGCATGGTTTGTCCTCAAAGTATTGTAAATAAAGAGGGTAGGAAAAATACCATTGAAACGTGTGAAATTCAGGAACATCTGCAAAACAAAGTTAGAACGTACTAATATAGGAATAAAACTGACGCAACTCTAACCGAATTAAATTGCTTGGTACATAAGCAGACACTAACAAAACTAAAAACTTACCTTATCTCCCTTTTAAGCATTCTCCTCCTCATTAAAGATATGAGGTTCCTTCGCATCCTGCTAGTTCATTATAACTTGCCAAGCTTGGCGCCATTTATCATCCACTAATGCTAACCTGTTAAGTGTTATTCTGTCTGATTGGATGTACGGGGCGACCAAATGAGGCTGCACCTGCCATCCCATCCAAGTCATTGTTCGCAATGAGCGAACCACCCTATTGGTGGGTCTCATGACTTCAACCTTTTCCAATCTGTGAATTGTGCACAGAATACAGGTAAACAACTACGCATGATGCGGCTTACCAACACAGGCATAAGAAGATACTTATGCCTCATGGTTTGGGCTCTCTTAAGACTAGTGACCAAAAGTCGGGGAATGTCATAGCGGCGACGTCCCTCAGCTAAAGCGAGGAAAATGTCACCAGCAGTACTGTTTGCAGAAGTGAACTGCCATTCCCCCAAAATATTCATCAGGATGAATAACATGGTGGTGCCTACGTTTAAGGAAAGGCTACCAAGGGTAATGCTATATCGCCCTTGGTCCATTACTCAAAAGACCCCTCCCCCATAAAAATCATGGAAATATGTATAATCATAAAGATATGCATTATCACCATATATGCCCATGTGTGAACAGGATCGGTATTGGTATTCCTAAAACTAAAGGCGACCAAATTTTTATTGAATTCATGTGTCGTGTCATCGATTCACGACGGAGAATTCTTGATCTCCATCCCGATTACAATAGAATTTGGCGTGGTCATAGAAATAAGCGATAAGCTATGGTGAATATGAATCGTCATCACTTACCGATGATGACGCCATCCTAACTAAGCAGGATTCTTTGTCGGAACCAATGTCCATAGGTTTCGATTGCCCAACACACATCTTTGAAAGACTGTTCGGTATGACTATAGGAGATGTCATCACAATAACTCTTTGAACAGTTTCACAAAAATCCTGGAATGACCGTCTGAAAATTGGAAATTTCCGCGTTCCACGAAAACCGGCGCCTATCGTGGTGTAGAAGCCCGGTCGCTCTTGTGTAAATGCGACATAGATGTTATGGGCACGGGTCGCGCTTTGGTATGAGGGTGGGTCGCTCTAGGTCCAATGGTGAGGGCGGGTCACGCCGATGATGAGGGCGGTCGCTCGACAAAATTTTCGAAAATGTGAAGGCGCGCAGCCTCGACGAAGCCTTGGCAGCGCTTCTGAAGGTTGAAACGGAGTTTAGAGCAAAAAGAAAGAAAACTTGGAGTGGAAGGTCTTGGGATGATGGTGGGATGTATTGTGGTTTGTTAGTGTAGAAAGGATGGAGTTTAAATAGGTTAGGAGCTTCCAAAACGAATCGGGGAAGTTCCCTATTTGTTTTGAAAGGCAATTTCGAAATAGGAAAATTCCCAAAACCGTAAACGGAAACAAGCCGTTTTCATGATTTCCTAAAAATCCCGGTATCTTTCATCTTTGGATTTAGAATAGGAACTTCTAAACTCTCCTAGATTTCATGCTACCACCACACAAGACATAGATATGCGATATCGGCCAAATTATCAACCTTTCCTCCAAGACAACTTAACATATATATGATCATATAACGACTTATGCTTGGTCTAAATATTTCCACCCCCAAACAAGTTCGGAAGGTGGGATAAATGATAAAACAAGCAAGACTCGAAAATAACCAATTATATTAAAAATAAAATAAAATATAAATCCAAACAACATTAAATAAACACATTAGTATTTAAATTTTAACTCTTGAATTAAAATCCTTCTAATAAAATGAAATTATGAAATAACAAATAACTCCAACCCAACCGGTGAGCACCTAGTTTTGTGATGATGATGGACCACGAGATAGAGATTGGCTCGGGATGGAGAATGGCTTGAACCATCTGTCCTTCGGCGACGACGCTCATGCGCTGGGACTCGGCTGAAAACAGAGTCCTCCACGGGTGACATCGTCGTAGTAGCATCTCTATTCGAACAAGCATTGGGCTTCCATCTCATCATCGAAAATCGCATACCGGGTTTGTTGTTGTTGGGTGGATAGTCTCCATGTTATACAAGATATTGTCCGTAACCCCTTCGAGTATTTCAAATATCCTCCGAAGGTTCCCTTGCTTCTTTTGAACTACTATCCGCCTATTTCGATATCTCCACAAATACCATAAACGCACCGCAAGGCGGTTTGCAACACTTGCATCGTTCTACATTAGAATTACACTTCTCTAATGCATCTTCATCCATCCATGTCATATCTTCCCTTTCATCCTCCGACTCATCCATTTTTTCTTCGAGACAACGGCCAAGTCTCTTGGATGCAATCCATATAGATACTTGCATTAGAATGCAATTTGATCTTAATAAGAGCAGATCTTGCGACAAATCTAAAGGAGAGCATGATCTTAGTGATCAATACGGGAAGAGGCTAAACTCTTCCCCACTCCTCGAATCACATTAAACATTAAATCGAGGATACAGAAATTATACTTCTTTGTTTGCAATATCCGAGAATGAATGTCGCGACATTGCAGGCCGATATCAATCGACTTTGTCTTTTCGAGGACATTCCTACCAATCCACCGAGCTCTGACCCGGTTGATTGGTTCTCGTGGTGGGCGGGGCGCTTGATGGGATGTCGGATTGTATTCACTCTCCACGACAGTATCCTTCATCAAAGTAGGAACTCCAGTATACTGGGGTTCCTGAATTGTCATTACTAGGTTGCTTTCAAGCGTAATTCCTAACAGTTCAGCTAACAACTGGCGCATTACTTCTCTCCGCGTTCCTCCTAACTTTATGAAAATCCTATCCCGTTCCAATTCTCGCTTTTTATAAAACTGTTCTACCAAATCATAGTGATAGAACTCCTCAGTTGAGTACCACAGGCCGTTCCAATGTCTCTTGAACATCTCCGCGTCATAAAATGGCGCGAAACTGTCGGGAGCAAACGCGTTTTCCAGCAAAATTCTACGTCGTAGCGCCATGAAGTTTCTGTTTTTAGGTTTGTATAAGGTGGAGGAGACGAGTTTGATGAAAACTTCCTAAAAAACGATGGTGGTGGGTATGGTGGAGGTTGGAGACTTGAATTGTTGGGTGTTTGCTTGATGGAAACGGTTGGAGATTGTGTGGGAGATTGGTGTTGGTGTTACACAATGGGCGTGGGTGGTGTTTCTATTTTGATATATTCTATTTATTTTTTTATTTTTTATTTTGGTTGCTAGGGTTTAATTTAAATTTGTGAAAAGCGGTTTGAGAAGATGAAGTCGCGATTGTGTTTTTTTTGAAAGGGATGGCGGGCGCCATGGAGGTCTTGGCGAGTTGAAGTCATAAAGCCCAATTCGATTTTTCGACTTTTGTCGATTTTTAGTGCGACTTCAAACTAAATTTCCCGCTTTGTTACCGGTCCGATTTTTGCGAAGGAGTTATGGAAATGATTAGTAGAGAATTTCCAAACCAATGATCCATAAAACACTCAATTCCAACCATGGGTGACGTATAAGAGGGTGGAAGGACGCCTCGAAGTGCGTGTGTGACGTAAGTTATGCGAACGAAGGAAATCCAAGTTTAGATTACGTCAACCCAATTGAACTAATGGGCCTAAACAAAACCAATAGAAAGTTCGAGCAATCCCTGATGGAAAGATCGACTGCCCACCCCCAAACAAATTTTTAAACACAAAATTTGTTTACAACGTCAATCGTTCTTGTCGCCGATTCCCAAGACTTGTTGGATTGCTATTTCTATGATTTTAGGAATTTTAATTTTATTTTTATTTGTTTATTATAAGAAACACGAAAAACGATAAATACATAATTCACTCCATAGAGAAACATGACTCAAAAACCGAGAAAACATGCAAAAGTGGAAAACGTGAATTATGTGAACTGTGAACTTAGGATCCGGTACTTACAGCCACACACTCCATAGGGAGGGCCCGGTTACCTGAATGGTGTACTTATCAGTATATAGAAATGAAAGTAAGTACACCAATTGACAAGGGTCAGTCCTCATAGACACGGTCCTGTAAAAGGACTTCCTCTACATCAGGGGACAGAAGTTCGTGAAAATGTTTTAACCGTTGACCATTAACTTGAAAGGTACTGTTGTCATTTGGATTTACCAAGGTTATTGCCCGTAAGGGTGACTTGATAACGAGAAAAAGGGCCGGACCAACGGGTTTTAGTTTGCACTGGAAAACATGTAGGCGGGGAGTTGTAAAGCAAAACCTTTTGTCCGACCACAAACTCTTTGCGCCAAGATATGCTTATCATGAACACGTTTCATGTTAGCTTTATAATCCTTCGCGAGATCGCATGCAATCGCTCACGGATTTCTTCAAGCTCATTCAATTGCAACTTGCGTTTGACACCTGCCTCATCAATATTGAAGTTAAGGCTTTTATAGCCCACGAGCCGCGGTGCTCTAATTCAACGGGCAAATGACATGGTTTCCCAAATACAAGTCTAAAGGGGAGACATACCGATAGGAGTTTTGAAAGCAGTTCGATCGCCCATAAGGCATCCGATAGACGCTTTGACCCGATCTTTCCTATCGGGGTTTCTGATTGTTTCTAAAATCTTTTTGATTTCCCTATTAGAAACTTCTACTTGTCCGCTAGTTTGTGGATGATAAGGAGTTGCTACTTTGTGTGTAACTCCATACTTTTTCACTAGGGATGCAACCACTCATTTGCAAAAATGTGTTCCACCATCACTAATGATGGCTTTTAGAATGCCAAACCGACAGAAAATATATTCTTTAATAAAAATACAACGGTCTTATGGTCATTGCTACTGACAAGCTAGGGCCTCGATCCATTTTGACACGTAGTCTACGACAACTAGAATAGAAATGAAACCGTGGGAAACTGGGAAAGGACCCATGAAATCAATGCCCCAAACATCAAAAATTTCTACTATTAAGATTGGATTTAATGGCATCATATTACGTTTTGTGATTCTCCCAAGTTGTTGGCAACGAATACACGTCTTGCAATGCACTTGGGCATCCTTAAAAAGGGTAGGCCAATAAAATCCACATTGAAGAACTTTAGCGGCTGTTTTCATCCCACTAAAATGGTCACCACACTCTTTGTCATGGCAGAACGATAGAACTTCATTGTATTCCCCAGTGGGAATACAACGACGAATAATCTGATCCGCACAATACTTAAAAAGGTAGGGCTCATCCCAGTAGTATAACTTAACTCTGGCCAAGAACTTCTTACGTTCATTTCTTGACCAATTATAAGGCATAACATCGGCCGCTAAATAATTGACAATGTCAGCATACCATGGTGTTGAAAAAATGGCATACAGATGCTCATCAGGAAAAGAGTCTGGTATGGACTCAGAATCAGTCTGATCGTTGTTTGTGAGTCTAGATAAGTGGTCGGCAACTACGTTTTCGACCCCTCTTTTGTCCTTTATTTCTAATGTGAACTCTTGCGGGAGAAGGATCCATCGGATTAATCTCTGCCTTAGCATCCTTCTTTGCAAGAAGGTACTTAAAAGTCTGCATGGTCCGTAAACTAAAGTTTTAGAACCAACCAAATAAGGACGAAACTTATCTAAAGCATAAATGACAGCTAAGAATTCTTTTTCGGTAGTTGAATAATTCCGTTGAGCATCGTTTAAGGTTTTGCTAGCATAATAAATAATGGTGGACTTATTATCTAGTTTTTGTCCCAAGACTACACCAACTGCATAGTCACTAGCATCACACATGAGTTCGAAAGGTTTAGACCAATCGGGAGGTTGTATAATGGGTGCAGTGGTTAGGGCGGCTTTTAAAGTTTCAAAAGTCTGCGTCTGATTAAAATTAAAATCAAAGATTGCATCTTTCAAAAGCAGATTAGTTAAAGGCCTAGCTATTTTCGAAAGTCTTTGATAAATCGCCTATAAAACCTGCATGGCCTAGAAAGGCTCTAATATCACGGACAGTCCGTGGTTTTAGGTAGAGTCGCTATCTTATCTAGTTTGGCCTTATCTACTTGATGCCATCACTAGATACAATGTGACCTAGTACTATGCCCTTTTTCACCATGAAATGACACTTTTCCCAGTTTAAAACGAGGCTCTTTTCTTAGCACCCGTGTCAAAACCTTAGACAAAGTTAGACAAACGCGATGCGTGAAGGAGTCCCCATAGATAGAAAAATCATCCATGAAAACTTCCATAAAGCGCTCTACCATGTCACTAAATATATGAAGCATACACCGCTGGAAGGTACCAGGAGCATTACAAAGGCCAAAAGGCATTCGTTTATAGGCATACGTTCCAAAGGGACATGTGAAGGTGGTCTTTTCTTGGTCATTAATATCAATGATAATCTGAAAATAGCCTGAGTAGCCATCCAAAAACAATAAAAAGCATGACCAGCTAGGCGTTCGAGCATTTGATCTATAAAGGGTAAAGGGAAGTGATCCTTTCGTGTCATAGCATTTAACCATCTGTAATCAATACAGATCCTCCATTTCATGGGACCTTGTGTGACAACATAGTCACCATTCTCGTTACGTACCATGGTAACTCCCGATTTCTTAGGAACTACATGAATGGGGCTGACCCATTCGCTATCAGAGATTGGGTATATGATACCCGCATCGAGTAATCGTAAGACTTCTTCCCTAACCACCTCTTTCATGGTGGGGTTCAAGCGACGCTGAGGTTCGCGAAGTCTTCGCGTTATCCTCCAAATGGATACGATGAGTGCAAACCTTAGGGTCAATTCCCTTAATGTCAGCTAGGGACCAACCAATCGCTGAACGATGTTCCCTAATCACCCGGATTAAACTTGTCTCTTCATTCTTAGATAACAGAGAAGATATAATTACCGGATGATTACCATCCGGATCAAGTTGTATATATTTTAATTCTGGGGGAAGGGGTTTAAGCACTGGGGTGGAAGGAAAATCAATAGATGTTTCGTCGGGGTCCTCATTTTGCATAATGAATACTTGCTTGGGTAGCAAGTCTTCATACTCAATATGTGGAGCAACCGAAGTGTCTACAATTGGTGTGGACTCAAGGATGGTGTTGACTTCCTCTAAGTAGGAGTCATTTACAAAATCTAACTTTCCAAAAGAAAGGAATTTGTACATATTGTTTTCAGGAAACGTGTTGTTAAAATAATCTTGAGCTAAGCTCTCGATCATGCTAACCTCCCCATCTATAGACGAATCTGGTAACTGTTTCATCATTTTAAAAACATTTACCTCAACTGTGAGATGGCCAAAAGATAAGGACATCTTACCATCGCGGCAATTAATAAGTGCGTTGGCAGTTGCTAAAAAGGGGTGTCCTAAAATGATCGGTACAGAGTCATTAGCGACTTCTGTATCGAGGATAACAAAATCAGTAGGAGAGTAGAACTCCTGAACCTTAACAAGCACGTTTTCCACTACACCCTTAGGATACTTAATAGACCTGTCCGCTAATTGCAACGTTATTTTTGTAGGTTGTATTTCCTGTAGACCTATTTGTTTATACAAGTAATACGGGAGTAAGTTAACACTCGCCCCCAGGTCTAATAAAGTGGTCGTCGTGTGGGAATCTCCTAAGGTGCATTTTACTGATGGGGCGACCGAGGGGTCCTTGTACTTAACAATTCCATTATTTTTAGGATAAAGTTGGGAATTGTTCAGTTAAAAAGCGTCTTTAGGTATGTTGGTCTTACGCCTAGTAGTGCACAACTCTTTAAGAAACTTAAGCGTGATTAGGTAGCTTTTAATAGCTTCGAGAAAAGGAAGGTTTATCGTTAGATTTTTGAAAACGCGTTCCTAATCTCCTCTCGAAGTTGGTATCCCCGGTTAGCATGGCTAATTTTTTAGGGAATGGTGGTTTCGCTTCTATATTTAGCGTATGGCTCGACTTGATGTGTAACCTTGGCTTTCTGTTTCTTAGGTTGTGGTTTAAGCGGGTACCTCTACGGTGGTAGGTTCTTCGAGTTTCTATGTCGGTATCTAGTTCGATATCCGGTGTAGGAGAGTATCTTGATCACGGTAACTATAGTCATAGTTACTTTGTTATCAACCACCTTTCGAGGCGGAGAGTGGTGATGGCATTCAGGTCACCTACTATAGTCGTTTTCCGTACTAGTATTACCGTTTACCTCAAAGGCTGTGTTTGTTGTTTTAGGGTTTTGTATCGCTTGTCCTGGAAATACGCCTTTTGGTTGGGCTTTCTCTTGGGCTAACTGTTGTATGCCCTGATTTATGGATTGTAATATCTGTTGGTTTGATTGAGTCATTGATTGGAAAAGTTGTTGGGTAACTTGTATAAAGGCGTCGATCACGGTCCGGTTGTGTAGGTGTAGTAGTCCGCGGTGGTGCGCGACCGAACTATCTCACGTTGATTATTTATGGGTGGGTTTTGATAGTTACTATTGTTAACCGGAACGATACCTCTATTGGTATTATAATTATTATAATTATTCTGACCTTGTGCTACACCTTCTCGTGGTTGCGCTTGGTTGTTATAATTATTATAATTTCCTTGACCTTGTCCCTGTCCTTACCTAGGTGGAGCTTGATTATAGTTGTTTGTTTGCCTAGCATTTTGGTTATTAAACCCTGGAGTTGTAACTTGTTGATTGTTTCGCCAACTAAAGTTGGGATGTTATCTTCATGGGGCATTAGGAATAGGATAGTTATTAATGGAGCAAACATTATCTTGCTCTAATTGTTGTTGTTCATAGGCGAGAGGACAATAGGAGTCGGGTGCTTTCGGGACTCAAACAGAAATTACATGGGTTGGAGTTGACATTCATGACGGGAATAGGCTTTTGTTGAATAGAAATAGCCTCTACTTTTTTAGTTAGAGATTGATTAAATTTTTAAGTTAAGGGTCGGGTTTCATCTCAAACATACCGGCCTTAACTATTGAAGAAGAAACTAGCGCAGAAAGGGATATCATCACTCCCCGCCAATTGTTATTCGCGTTTAGTTTGTTCTTCTAAAATTTATAAGCCTCGAGGCTCCTTTACTTAGGAAACTACCCCCATTCATTATGTCAAGGACTTCTTTATGGTGATGTTGAAGTCCTTTGAAAAGGCACGAACTAACGTGTCTTTTGCTAGGTTATGGTGTGGACACTCTATTAGCGGTCGGTGAAAGCGATTCCAAGCCTCGAAAAATGATTCATGAGGGTTACGTGCCGGAAGAAATGAATCTTGGAAAGCATTTCATCCGTCTTTAGGGGTGGGTAAAATGTTCCATAAATAGCTGAACAAGTTTAGCCCACGAGTCCATTGAGTTAGGCGCCAGGCGATTAACCAAGGCAGACGCCTTATCGGCTAAGGTGAAGGGAAATACCCTCGGTTTAATTTGTTCCGCACCAACCGTAGGATGATGGAATGTTGTAAGGACTTGTTCAATCCCACGCATGTGTTGGTAAGGTTTTTCATGGCCTAAACCATGGAAAACGGGTAACAAATTAAATATGTTTGGGGGCACTACTACAGAATGACACTTATACCACTATTTTTAAGTGTGGTATAAATATATTTACCACTGTCATACAACCGTGACAATAGGTGGTGTGGTATATAATAATAGCAAAACTGTGGTATATATGTTTAACGGATACCACGGTTTTTCAAAGAACCGTGGTTTGTATGCCCATTATATACCACGGTTGTCAACAGAACCGTGGCATATAAGCTATTGAAACCGTGGTTTATATTAGTGTATGTGTTATAATACCGTGGTATATAATTATACTAAACACTACGGTTTATGCCAAACTATGGTATATATATATATATTAATAATAATGCTAGTAACAGTCTTCCACTTAAAAACCGAACCTGCATAACAAAATTTACACAGCCTGCCTACATACAACATTTTCATCTTCCCAACAAATTCCAAAATGTACAATAAACTATCAAACATTGCAAAAAAAGATAATAATAATAAAAAAAACTTCCATTAATTTTTTGAGTGCACTAAGAAAACAAACTTCAAATTCCTTTTCATAAATTAAAAAGGTAAGACTCATAAATTAAACTGGAAGGGTCCGAACATAGCTAAAACTCATCCTCATTCGCCTCCGACTGAAACACCCCATTTTTCTGGATGAACTGAATAATATCGAGTCGAACACCGTCAAGTTCATCTTGGGTGTATTTCTCCTTCAGTTCTAGTTAAGTTACATGGCTGACATATCCCTTATCTTGAATCACCTGCAAGAGAGAAACCGATAAGAACTTCCACATTCTTGACTGATGAATATCAACTATCAACCTTAATAGAACATAAAATAAAGAACATGTACTCGCACAACATAGACCAAAAAGCTAGTTTAGGAATATAAGTGATTGAATGCCGCCTTCTTTTAAAATCTTCAGTAGATTACCAACAACATTTAAGATTATTGCTTGAGACCTAATGTGATGTATACATGTTTAAAGATAACACATGTCAAATGGTAGTGTAAAGTGCTACAAGCTTACAATGAGGTAGAGCAATCAAACTTGAGTAATTGTCAATGAATGACAGCAAAACTTAACTACAACTACACCACCTATTGGAAAAAATTAAAAAAAAAAAAAATTAAAAAAAAAAAAATAACTACACCAGCCATGAGTCAATATTTGACGAAGTGAAAGAAAAAAAATATGAAAACACTTACTTTGGCCATGACTTAATGCCGAAATTCAGCAAACCTACAATACTATTGGCCGGTTTCATTCAGATAGATCTCTTACCACCACAAAGATATTAGGAACATGCATGCAGGCACCGTTTAGGTAGGAGGAAAACTCCTATATCTAATGAGTCCAATTAGTGGATCACTTTTATGGTAATCTTAAAGGCTATGTAACCATCCCATCAAATAATAATTTCTATATTTCTGATTTTCTGTGATCATCGTAATTTAATCAACTTATTTTAGCTTTGACCAAATATACCAAGGTGGGAACAGTTGAATTCTATGACCTTATTCCCTTCCAATTTCTAACATGTGCAAACTGGCTACTAAAAGTGGAATATATGTTCAAAAGTATAACCGGGGCCTTCTTTGTTTTAATCAAATGACTAGAAGCAATGTTTTCAGTATATATAGATTACAACATTTAAGTGTCAGGCAGCCAACATAAACCCTACAAGGTAAGTACCAACTCTACCCACTTCGCAGTCATTGAAAGCATTGAATTCACAGAGGGAAAAATCCTGATTGACCTTTCTTCACTAAAACTGTCGTAACTTCCTTTTTATAACTTGGATTAGTACAAGGTAAATTGGGTTTGAAACATAATTAAATTACCTACAGCTAATGTTTATACCATGAAAGCAGATTCTTAATAGAAAATTCACAGAACGCGACCAAACACAGAACTTGGTCATAAAAATCCTAACGGACCTCTCTGTATTAAAACAGTCTTAACTTACTGTGTAGATATTGAAACGAGGTGAATCCAACTGTATTGGAAAGAAGACTTGCAGATCTAAAAATGTTATTCAAGCCCCGAGACCTCATTCCCAAGCATGATTTTTCAGGACTCTTCTGAACCGACCCCAGAAAACTAAACCAAGAAAACTACTGCTTATGTAGCAAACTGAAACAAACATCTCATAGGTTCACAAACAAAGATTAACAATCAGTACCTCAAACAGGATGCCCCTGAAGTTGGTCAGTTTTGTCGCATTAAAGACCCATAGCGGCACAGTCAACTCTTCTAACCTCTTCTGTGATAGAGAAGTTGTTCCTCTCACTTGCTCATGGAGGAACCAGTTTGAGTAGTATCCCTGCCTCTAACCTGAAGGTCTTTGGGCTAATAACTTTCAATGCAGTAACATTCATGTACAGATCTCCATGAAATATTTTACAAGGGTAAACCACCAAGTTTTAGTTTAGAGAAGATTTTTTCTACATACAAAGCCTGCTTTAATCTTACTATTCCACTTTGTAGTTCTAATAATACAACTAGAGAAGTTAATTATAATTGGGAAAGCTATGCTTTAAAGCGTATAAATGGGCAATCTGATTTACCAATGAAAACAATGAACGAGAGACCTCTTTACAACTTATTTGGTCCAATTAACTCAGTTTGTTTTACAGCTCTTGCCTACATGTTTTGAAACTATAAAACAACCATTCACTAGATAAAAAAAAAAAATACTAAATTGAGAAAATATTACTTTAAATTGGCAATTAGATTTGAATTCGATTTATGTATATTGGAATTTAGTATTTCTTTTTTTTTTTTTTGTGGAAAACCTAACCTGCAACAGAAAGTAGAGGACTATAAATAGTACAAAGTACAAACCCTTAGAGTGAAACAGCCCAACCCGACCCTGCTTTCATGCATCACTCCTTCCGCTTGCCGTTCCTGAAGTAGAAGAAAAACAAGTACAAGAAAGTAAGAATCAACAGTGTCATTGTATGTATAATAAGCAAAAAGCAAAAGGAAACTGATGAAGTTACCAAAAGGATGTAATCAATCAAATGGGGCAAGTTTCAGTTAGAACATCCATTGCTTCCGGCCTCGAGATTAGCTTGGAGCTACTCTTAGTTGGCGTATATATTTTTTTTTGCTAAAAGGGCCCATTTTCTAGATCCTATTACCTAACTTTGAAGAGAAAGTGAAAGGAATACATGTCATGTAAACCCATACCAAAAATAGGATCATTCTGCCCATACCCTCCATTAAAAATGTTGTTGCCTTGGTCATGTATGCCTTACTTCTTAATATAAAGTACAAAGAATGGCTAAGGGATAAGAGTACGTTAATTATCACTAGCAATACTAAGGAGCTAATATTTCAAATACATATATTGTATCCCCCTACACTTCTTTCTCCAAAACACCAAAATATTCTACAATTCAAGTTTCATCACATAAGTCTTTTCTCAATATTCCATATATACTAATATACCCATCTTCATGTGTACAACATTCTATTGAGAGATCATATCATGAATCTTCACCTAACAATTAAAAAATAAAGTTAAGAAGCCATAAATTAGATAGCAATTAAATGTGCAAGAAAACATAATTGTAAGGATACAATTGGTTTTGAAAAGAAAAGAAAGTTAGTTACTTAGTGCGCTATGTAACCAACACTAGAAAACAAAGTTAAGAAGCCATAGAATAGATAGCAATTAAATGTGCAAGAAAACAGGAACTTCAAGGAATAATTGATTTTGAAAAGAAAAAAAAACATATATATAGTTACTTGGCACGCTATGTAACCGACACTAGTGTCGACACACACAACAACAAGCTAAAAACAGATATAGCGCAAACTGACTGAATGAACTAACTTTTCATCCTAGGTCACTATATCCCAAAACCCAATCTAACTAAGAAAAAATATAGCGCAAAGTCAGACCAGCAAGTCTGCTTTGAGCAGACTGCAGCACAAGTCTTGTATATAAAACCCGACACCAAAAACTGCAGCACTAAAAACTCAATGGAAGATTTTAACAACTACTTGCCTTATTAGATTATTGAAGGTAGAAATTGTAAATCTAAACTTAAAGTTTTTCTTGGCACTTCAAGCAATAAAATCCGACAAACTCCACAGCAACCATATGTTAATAAGACCAAAGATCTGATCTTTGGCACATTCGGGAATGCCCAAGTCTTGAAAATGCCGACCTATGTAATTAGTGACCACTAAGAAAATAACAGTTGCTTTTAAACTTTCATTACCAAACAAATTTGAGCACCTCCAAATAACTATAGTCGATTTGTATAAACCTTAACATTTTAACGAATTAAGAATTGGAAAACAATAGGTAATGAACCCTAAAAAGACACTTAGACACCTAAATCAGAACCCAAATAGGCAAAGAACCACCAACTGAATGAAACTCAACATTAACCCCAAATTAAAAAGAGATAAAAAAAAAAAGTATAATCCTAAAAGGATGGAGGACGATGAAGCACCTATATTTGAAGTCGATCTTCAGCGTGAACAAAGTTCTACTTTAGCGGCTTCGCTCCTCCAATGAACCACTTTGGAACATGTTTTGTTTGATTAAGAGATGAAAATGAGATCCAACAGAAAATTTAAAGCTTTCCAAGAACTTGCAAATCAACCAAAAAATCAGCAACAACATAAAACCCAAACGCAAAAACCAATAGCGAGAACCATGGACCCTTATGGCCTATTGATGACTTAAGTAAATCTATGTCTTCTTTGAGCACTAGAACATAAAACTTTCCTCCCAAACTGCGTGATAAGAATTAAGAACAGGATTGGCAAAAATAGGCAGAGTAAACTAGCTACTCGGTTTTGCGATGAGCTAGAGTTGGTTAAATTAATACCATGTATCCAAAAATTGATAGAGAACATCGACTTATGCAAATTAGAACTTAGTGTAGCTAACAAACAAGAATAATCAAATCTAATTTTCTAGATTAACGAGGAATCATATCAAAATAAAATCAAGGAAATGAGTGCACTTAACTCTAGGCCTAATTTCAAAAGTGTTAATGTCTCTTGTCTTGTCTACCGACCATTCCCTCCACATTCCAATACAACCTCTTCCATTTCCAACGCATAGTGAAGCTACATCAAGTATGGGTAACCATGCTCACAAGTTATTGCTATGATGGGCACAAGTGAGTGCATAGAAAAAATAAAACAGTAATAAGTCAGGGGCCAACGGAATTAATAGATCAATGTAACATGCTTTCATTATTTAAGGTAATCTACTTTAGAACAAAACTAAGTGAAAACAATTCATACCCATTAAATTCAGTCCAAGGAAAAATAAAAAGTAGGAAAATGAAAGAGGAAAACAGTGGATACCCCTTTATTTTTATTATCTTCTTATCCTCCCCCGGTAGTCTTCGTGAGAGGTAATAAAAGAATTTATGATGGTACTTCGTCACTTGGAGTAGACCAACTATTGCTTGGTTCAAGATGCTCACACACACAGTAGTTGACCAGTTATATTGAATGTAATTAAAGTGAAGCAACCTGTTAAGGATTTGTTAAGCACATAGTGGCTCCGAGCAACTTTCAAGATGTGAGAATTGTACTCAAAGGATACTACTACGATTAACTACTACCACCAATATAATGCTAATTGCAAAATCAGAAGAAGACCAACATCAAACAAGGGGTGGGAAATACTATTGCTAATGTTAACCATCATGCTAAAATTGATCACTGCCAGTATACACACAGCTTTGAAATAAACAAAAGCATTGGGAGTGCAGCATAGACACAGGCACACCGCAGACACGTCATTACACCGTTAACCCATTGGGAGTGCAGCACCAGTACCCCAAAAAATAAAGAAAAACCGATAAAAAAAAAAAAAAAAATCAAACCCTTCAACAAAGTTCAGGAACTTGTGAAACATAGAATTCCCAATGGATTTCACAGCTATATACCATTTTAGCAAATATAATAAAAGAGGCGGAAAGTCGAGTATCCAAAAGCGTCAAAACCAATCAAAGGCAAAATGGGTAAAAGAATTACCTCGCAAACCAAGCTCGTTCGTTCGGAAATCCCCAAAAATTTCAAATGAGTGATTGAGTAAAAGAGAAGCATCAAGTAACTTCCAAAGCTAGAAGCTTGAAGCCTAAGGCTTTGGCTAGGATTCTACACAATCTGTAAAATCACAGTCCGAGCTTTCAAACTACCATAAATCACAAGCCATGCTTGAATTTGAAGAAGATAAAGATAAGAATAACGACTGGTTCAATTGGTCGATGTGAAGGAAATCGACTAGATAGTTCTTACCCTTTTCTCATCCTCCAGCTTTCTCTTTATGGCGAGATCTGAAAACCGTTTGCAATCCTCTTTCTTCCCCGTTTGCAATCCAATAAGAAATGAAAAAGACTGGAAAAAGGAAAGAAGCGAGAATGGAAAACCATGCTCTCACTTTCCACTCGTGTCTCTGGGCTGTGTTAGTGAAAATAATGAGCGCGAGAATGGAAAAAAAATGAGCGCAACAGTGAAAAGGCAGTGAGAACGAAAATGAAAAGCTAGCCCACCACCGAAAATTACGAGTTCGAACTACCTTTACCTTCGTCTATTTACTACACCAAAATCGTCCCTATTTTTAGGTTATTTTAGGTTAGGTCAGTATACGACGAACTTATGCCATATACGACGGTTTTTGCAGTCCTAAATTAAGGACGGTCACGACAATCCTAAGCTAGTGTCGTTTTTCAGCAATTCTGGTGTAGTGAGAAGAAGAATTGAAGAAGAAGAAGGAAAGTAAGAACTAACAAAAGAAGAAAGAAAAAAACTTACCTTCGTTTTAGATGAAGAAGTACTGGTTTGAGCCAACCACTTCCCTCCTTTGAAAGTGAGAGAGAGGAGTGTGGGATTAGTTTTATATTGTTTCTTATTTTTCAATTTTTTTTCTTTTTTATTTTATTTTATCCATGTGTTAGTCAACCGTGACAAATTAATTCCGATAATTATCTAAAATTTAAGTAACATATAAAGTACATGCTAACGCTTTATAAACGTTAATAATTGTGTCACGGTTAAAAAAACGTTACAAGTGAAAAATGAGAGCGTTACAAAATTACCCTTTTGGTGTAGTGGGGAATCCAATTTGAATGAGTTTCGTATTGTGTATTTTTTTTTCCGCATATTTGACTATTTGGCATAAAGTCATAAACCACGGTAGAAAGTGGAAAATTTATATACCACTGTTTATGTTTAAGGTAGTGGAGATGTGAAGTACTCTCAGTTGAAAAAATAAATGGCCCAACTTATCCCACGGTTTTCATGTAACTGTGTCATATACAAGTAAACCAATGACCAAAGAAATTTCCGCCGTGGTATATAAGTATTTTCCACGGTTTTTGGAAGAACCGTGGTATAAACGTTCTTATTGACCGTGGTATATGTGTCATTCTGTAGTAGTGGGGGATTCGAAAATCCCCCACTGGGTTTGCTAGAACGATGCAAGATTTAGGGCTATCGCTCAAAGCTTTGTAGAAGTCGGAGAGAGGAGTCTCTCTTTCTTCACCCATTATGTCAGGTATGGTTGGTGGAATAGTAGTTAGAGGTGTTCTGATTGGTATACTCGATATGTTTGTTTGTTGACGGTTAATTACGTTCGGTGTTTTTCTCCAACCAGACCTTAATCTCATGCAAGTCTAAGTCTAAACACGAAAACAACCCAAACAATCTTGATATATTAGTATGAACCTCTAACTGGAGATGCGAGGTATGGAAGAAAGGAATACCTGATTGTGTCCTTGCTTCACTTATGAATAGCGTCTTGTTTACGCTTGTTCAGTGTATATAGCAGGTTAGAACACTGAAAAATATGAAAGAGCAAAGTTCGAGTCAAAACCGGCCGAAAATCGAAAAATTTAACGCAGCCAAGGCCTCGAGTAATTTTCAAATTACACTGTTTTTAGCGCGGGTCGCGCTCCACATGGGGGCGGGTCGCGCTCAAGGAGGGCACGCGGGCGCTCAGTGTAATTTTTACCCGGAATTTTTCAACTCTGAAATGGATAACCACAGTATGAATCAAACAAGGGTGGGTGGGTTTAATGGGACTTAAAAATGACTAATTCTACTATGAAAACAATGCTAAAGTGCAACTAAGATGGCAGCGGCGCCATTTGATAAACTGAAAAATGAATAGTTTACCTACGAAATGAATGATAAAACTCAAAACGTAAGTAAACTAAAACTATTTAAGTGTCTATTTTATCAAAGTTTCTACTCTCAATTCTATCTAAATAGAGTGGAGTAACAAATTCGTTCCTCTCCTAGTGCTCTAGCATGGATGTTTTCTAATCTAATTAGTCGGTCTTAAGTCAATGAGAGCTTTACGAAGGTGATTACTATGATACTTACTGAATTTGATTACTTGACTTTTAAACTACTAATGCTATGGAAATATGATTGTTTTGAATCTAGATAAATGATTAGAGGGGAATTGAATCCACCTCGAATCCAACTTAATAGCCTAACATAGATTCTTGTATCTCGATTCTTACGTTCTTACGGCAAGAAATTCGAGTTCTAATCCCTAGTGTTCATGGCATTTCTACCAAGTACTAACTAGCATGTGAGGTCGTCCACCCATTCTCATGGCGAATCACGACCTTCTAGATTGGAATAGATTCTACAATGTTTCTACACTATACCACTAAGTTTTCATCAAGGCTTCATCAACCCCTCTAATGGAGGTTTTAGCCTTGAGTCATCAAACCATCATTTCCCATTGAATTATAACTACACATCATATTAAAATTCTAACTTAACTAAATGAACTAACAATGGTTCAATCTATTTAAACTACGGAATGATAATCAACAAGATTTAAAATCAGATCTATAAATTGAAATAACACAATTCGAAATTGAGAAAACAACTATTTTATTTATCTAATCAATCAAGAACAATGATTCAAAGACTTAATCTAAAACAAGAATTGAAAATGGAACTAAGCTTAATTTAATTAATAAAACTAGATCTAGAATTCTATATATTAATTTAGGTCTAACTAGCTACCATTAACAAAGAGCTAAGCTTTTGTTTTTATACATTCAGATCCAAAAATCGTGCATGGGCTTGGAGGCATGTTTTGGGCCAGAGAATCAGGCCCAAAACCCAATTCTTCTAGTCCAAAAAGGCCTCTTCAGCTACAGTTGGCTTCCATAGACTTTTCGTCCACTTCTGCTCCTCTGATTGGGTCAAGGCTTGGACCATTGGAAAGCTCTTTCCGAGCCGGTCGTTTTGACATAAGGTAGGCCCAATTCCGAGGTCTGAGTCCAAAGATATGGTCTTCGGAAGTTCTGTTGACTTTGTGCACTGTTTCTGCCTGCGTGGACTTTGACTTTTCAGCTTTGACCGGGCTTTAGAAAGGCTTTGTCTTCTTGGATCTTGGCCTTTAATCACGGAACTCCTTAGTAACCTACCTTTGCTCCTTTATCTCGCTAAAGTGGCACATTTCTGCACATAATGGACTTTGAAGCCTGAAATGCATAAAAACACGTAATCAGTGTTAACTCTTAATTATTACTCACATAATTGGTCTAAAAGTATGACTGTTACAGGGTTAAAACTACAGTTTTGGGCTCTTATCAGAACATAAGGCTGAACATTGTCTGAACCATTGAACTTTGGAAGCATAGATATTATTGATGCTCTAAGTTCAAATTGGTTAGCTTCTGTCTCTGGAAAAACAATACTGTTGGGTAGGTCTCCAATGATTGACGAATAGAAATCACTCAGTTTTTTCCTCTGTTGTGCTTGCATGGGTGGGATAGCTTCAGAATTATTGGTGTCCATAACACCTCCACCATTGCGTGCAGCCATTGTGTTAATCTCGTCTAGTATTCTTGTGAGTCGCTTGTTGAACCTTGTCCACTGTTGTGTTCTTACCAGATGATGATATGGACGACGGGGCATAACCTAGAAAATGCTAATGCGAAAATGACAAAAAACTATCTTACTATGCTTGAATGCAATTAAACTAATATGCAACTATACTAAATTATACTAAAATGCAAAACTACTTTCCTTCAACTGGGTTAGGCTTTGCAGCTAGTATCTCGCCCGTTGTCTAAACCTGTCTCTTCTATGGTTATGGTGAATCACTTGGATTGCTTAAGTACCACGGCCCACAGATGATAGTCTGTTTGTCAAGATTCAGACAAGAAACACTAGAGTTTGATGTTTCCCTGTGTTGGCTTACAACTTCAATTGTTGAAAAGGTCCTAAATGCAAGTATACTAGAAAGCAATAATACTAAACTACGATGTAATTATACTAAGAATGAAATAAAAAGAATAAAGATTCGACTAACCTGGATGGTAGATCTTGTCTTTGAAATGTCCTTCAAGCTTCTTTCTTTCTTAAAAGGATGGATGATGCGGCTAAAATTACCTCAAGATACAAAGTTCTAATCTTGAAAGAAAAAGTTAAACATAAACAACTTAAAACGGCATCGGCGCCATTTGACCTTGCTTCTTTTTGTGTTATTGTGATGGTGTATGGATGATAATGTAGATAGATGATGTAGATGGATGATGGTCGTTAAACAAAATAAAAGTGTATCAAAACCTAATTATCCCTCAATAAGTAAAGGATGAGTAGGGTATCGTTCCACTTTTAAGTGTATGTTATGTGAAGGACAGGACTAGAAAGGGGGTTTGAAGGATTAAAAACTATGATTGTAGAGATTTTAGATTCTAATGCTAAACTAAACTAAACTAACTAAACTATTGAGAATTTATAAGAGAGGGAATTCAAGATATTATAATCCACCAATACCTTTGATCTATGACCTTCTGCTTCATGGTTGTTCTCACAAGTAGACTACAATTAGGCAATCAAGCGAGTGTCGATGCCCTCTTGGACGAAACATCGTTAACAATTAATTCTACTTAAGGTTGTTCCTATGTTTATGCTATTAATATCTTCTTTCCTTTTATGTAAGCTCCGGCAGTCATTCAATGTATTCCTGAGAGCAACATCAAGGAGTACTTCCTAATAGGGCGGTCATTCAATGAATCACCACTTAAGGCAAACACAAAGAATACTTCCCCTAGGCAGCCACTCCCTGAGCCCCTTCTAAGGCAACACAAAGAATATTTCCCTAACTCTAAAGAACTATACTACTAGAAGAAAAGTAAAGAACACTAGCATGATATTAATATTATAAAACATAAACCCTATTCTATACTTCCATCCCCTGGTGTGGGCATTGGAACTAATAACTAAAAACATAAAGAACTAACCTGATTGAAGAACAACATGAACTAAAAGAATCGTTAAACCTTAAGCATCGGCTTCATCTCCTCCCTTGAAGGAGAAGATTAGCCTTCCATAAAGAAGGAAGAACACGAAGAACGAGAAGAAAAAGAGTCGAAGAACATAAGATCGACTAGAAAGACTAACTTATTAAGACTCGACTAGTTAAAACTAAATCTTTTATTATTAATCTCTCTCTGCCTCAAGTTCTGGAGACAAGAATATAAGTGAATTGGTGAGTTACATGAGGCACTTAGGTCCTCTATTTATAGGGGTTACAATGAGTTCTAGAAGCATTCCAAACCGCCATTTGTTTCCTAATACAAATCAACTTCTTTCAGAGTCCTACTTCATCTCCAAAACTGAGAAGGAAGTGGCTACAATGTTGATTCATGAATCTGGATGCACAATCCTTGCATCTCAGACGCGAGCATTGCGTCTGGACGCATGATCCTTGCGTCCCAGACGCGGAAGTCTATTTTCCATCTTTTGCTCTATCCTTCTATCCTCTTTTTTGGGCTTTAGTCCAAGCAACAAATCCTTTTGCCTTGGGCTTCCAAAAAGGCTTTAAAATAGGTCTAAGTTGCATCTTTAATAGCTTTAATTCCTTGGCCTTCTCCATGATTGTCCACGGGCTTCCCATGTAATCCTTTTACCCCTTTTTCTCCGTTTTACCCCTTTTTCTCTAATATTCCACAAAACTCTCTTTTTCACCTGTAGAATCATAAAACATAACTTACAAACACTATTAGTCCACTAAGATGGCTAAACAAAAGCCATAATCGAGGGTTAAAATGCACTTTTTGAGCACTTATCAGTTGGATAAATCAGTGGAATTTGTTTATAATAGTTAGAGATAAAAACAAAAACAAAAAAAAAATTGGAAAAGTGGTTTTTGATTGATTTGTTATGATGAACATGAGTTAAACTTGGTTTAAGTTATACACTTACCAAGTGGTTAGAGTTTTAATTTCCTTGGGAAGTCCACGTGTGTGAGGCAAGGAGAGAATCATAGCTCACACTATATGGATCAACTTGGTAATCAACACTCTAAGTCCATTTGACTCTAGTTAATCTAAAGGATTAATCAAAAACTAGTTAATTAGATTAGTATAATATTAGTTTAGTTTTAAGTTTGGGCCCTTGAAGGCAAAGTTGTATAAATTGTCAAAACCCCAACTTGTGGGCTTTTTAAGTAGACCTTTGTTGTAACTTAAAACAGTGTAAAGCTCGAAAGGTTGGGCTTGATTCTCAGATCAAGTGCCAACCGACGTCACCTTCACCCCAAAGGTCGTGTACACACACCTTGGGCGGTAATTTCTAAACCTCCTCGCTACAAAGTTAAGAGGATACTTGTGTGTTACTAAGCATGCTTGGATGATTGTGTGATTTACATTTAGCGCTAAGGCTGAACCCGATCCCTAAAAAATAAAAAAGTTGGGTTAAAACCCACTTTAGAATGGACGTTGCGTAAAATGTATGTTACATAGACCAAATTAAAAATATATAATCAACCAAGAAAAGCTAATTTAATCATGTCCATCAAGGCAAACATCTAGCACGAGCAAAGAAAGTAGTAAACTACCAGATTCCAGTGGACCAACCACCTTTCTCACTCCTCTCCCTCAAAAATACCATGGGTCCAAACCAAATGGACCAACCACTTCTTGGTGGCACACCATCTGGTGAAGTAGCGATCTTCTCCCTTGTCGCGTGTAGAGCCAAATCCTAGTTTTGTGCCTAACTGTTCCTCTGAACAAGGCATAGTAAATTATAGACCAAAGCAAATATTTTCAAAAATCCAAAAAAATGAATTTCTATTGTTTGTGTATCATCATTGATTGAGCATTCATGTCTTATCAATATGCATAGCAACCATCATGGAATTACAATGCAAACCCAGAACCTTGTTCTTTTTGCAGTAGTCCTTATCACTGGTTATCCCATTATCCATCATATACCGAATTCAAGTCTACTACGAGAAATCCTTACGATTACGAACTTCAATTTTCAAACTTCCCTAGTACCCCATATACTCAAGAGTTTTCCAGTCATGCCGACAATTCATGGAGTTCCACCACAAATAGTCAACCATCATTCATGTATCCACTTGGTCAGTCAGAGTGCGGTTTCACCGAAAGCCCATTACCATTCACATCACCATCCATATCAAATTCATATTCCACTACACCATCACAAACCAACTTTACCAGGAAATGGCCAAGCAAACAATACTAACTCAACAAATAACAACTACCTTATGTTTTCTCCAATCTGATTCAAATAATGTCACATCTGAGACTAATATTCTTCCTACCATTCCAAAACCCAACCGAAAAGAGAGACAAGGTGTTATTATAACAAAGCCAATTACTAAAGCCCATCCTGATACTCATGATTAATTAAAAGCCCATCATCCTCCACCTGACTATCATGTGAATTCCAACTATTATGACAATCCACAATTTCTCTCACATCATCACCCATAAATGAGAAAACTCTAGCAGAAAAAACTCAAGAGCATGTATTGGACTCGACACATTTAGAAAATGGCAATGAGAATATTTATGAAGAGCTAGGCAGAGAGCACAAAGAAAATGAAGGGCTTGGAAAGAAGAAATTAAATCTATGGTGGAAAGTGGATTTCAATTTAGTTTGTCCATTAAACACTTATCGATGGAACAAATTTGTGACATCCTTACTATTGCTGATATGAACCACAATCTTGTGGAAACGCCAAAACTAGATGAAGAATTCTCTGAGTCCTCGAGATCATGTGAAGAACCACCACCCAACCATCACCATCCCAATTTAACACCTCTTGAAAGCCATCTTCCATGCATAAAAAATCCACCACTTACTGAGGACAGCACCACAAAACCATTCCAAAGAAACCTCAAATTCGCACTTAAGCCAATTGCCTTTGAGATCATTCATAATTTTCTAAACCTTCCCAGTAACGAGACTTTACCCAATATACAAACACAATAGTCAATCAATTCAGTAGTCGAGAAACCTGGTATGTCCTATTCCACATCAATTGAGCCTAATGAATGACATCTACTACCAACCTCTTACTCCTTTGGACAATTCAAACATGACAGGTTATTACATAAGTTCCATGATGGGTTACACAAACATTTTCTTATCATTATGCATCTTACACTCCAAATGCATCATTTCATTCTATTTGGGGGTATATGCTTTCATATGTTTTTCTATAAAGATCCCCAATTGTTTAGACTATTAATATATAGTTAACAACATTTCATCCATCTCATATGCATAGTCTTGGGGATTCTGACTTAAAACGACCCAACATATAGTCTTGACTATAAAAGACACATCGTGTTTTCTTGATGCATTCCATGGGGGTGCATCCTTAGGGTAACTGGACCACTCCACTTGAACTGTGTGGTTGTATGTGTCGAAACCTTAGTCTATGTATATCTCACGTATTCTTTATAAAACACTTTTTACTCGTTGTTTGAGTAAGTGTGATCCTATGGAGCGAGTATACAATTTTCATTTCTTTATTTTACATTTCTTTTTCAAAATAGTTGTTTTTCTCCGTTCTTATAATAGAAGGTTCTCGATACATCAATAGTCATGTGAGTTTTCAAAAATAAAAACAAACGGGCAATAGATTCCACATAGACCAACCCTTAGAAGTACGCAATCTCCATTCGTCTAACGGCAGTTTGAGGATCAATTATGTGTTACTAAGGGTCGCACATATCATCATGCACTTTCTATCTCAGCTTAAACCAGATACTAATTGTCCCTTGCTCACCATCATACCAACACTTCCACTAGAAGAAGTATGTGTTTTCAAAATACCAAATGCACCATGGAGGCAACACACAAAGCCAAAAACCCAACCACCTCAAGGGTTCGTCAAACCACCAAATACATTTAGACAAGGACAAGGTACGTACAACAATCAAAACAGAGCATTGGTTCCACCCCATTTTAACCATAACTACCAAAATCCACCAAAGAGACCTAGTTCCACCATCCACTAGTGTCCAACCAGATAAACCTTCCCATTACATCTTGTACAGTAAATCCACCAACACACACATAACTGAAGCCACAGTCTAACTGGATTGGGTTCAATAAAGAGCTGACACGAAAGTTGCCTGAGATCACCAGTTATGGTTTGTTTTCAAAAACTAGCATTAAGAATCACGGCTTATGAGTACGAGTCTCTTTATAACATCTCTACATAGTTTTCAAAACTTGGGGATATAAAAATGAAAATTATACGCCCTGGAGTAACCAAAATGATACCGGATCAACATATAATTTTATCTTCTTATCAAAACCTCTATATGGTTAGAGATACATTTAGATTGAGAAAAAAATTTATTCCAAAAAAAAACACACACACACACACACACATACATACATTTCATATGTGCATGTATAGATAGTACTTTTTATATCTTCACTTGTTAGTGTAATGATATTCATGCATGCATGTTAGATTTTCTGCATTTTCATAAGTTTTCAAAAATACAAAAACCCAAAAAGATTTTATAGTAGATATCCCTAGTATAATAAACAATGTATTTCTCGTTCTATATCAAACAACCCACGCACCAAACTTATTTAAGGGTGGCGTATTTTCATCATGAAAAACATAATATAGGTGTATCGCCATTTTTGCTCATGTTTCTATGGTAATCTCTTTCCTTATCTCTTCATACCTTGAGGACAAACCATATTTTTCTTTGGGGGTGGTATAGTAACATTTTGCAAACACTAAACATTTTCTATATAGTATATAATAGTATATTTCTTCCTTCCTAAAATTTTTTTTTGAAAAAGACCAAAAATATTTTTCTATTTAGTATTAGAAGTCTTGTTTCCTTTTTCGATGATGAATAAATAGTCTAGAAGTCTCATTATAGCAACAGAGTAAGGATTTGTTCTTCGAACTTATACTAATATACGCACAATAGTTTCTGCATCTTTTCATGAATGGCATGCATCAGCATTTATATATATATAGCAATGAGTTTCCGAGACCAAGGAACAGTTAAGTTCTATATCCTGTGAGAATCTAGCTAAAAGCTTCATCTGAATGATTCTTGAGAAATGACACAAAGGATGTCCGGATAGAAAGACCACACATCCACTTGCTTGATCACCACGACAAATCCTAGGAGAGAATTTAGGCCCTTTTTGGAACGATATAGCCAAATAAATGTCAAAAACCCAAAAAGATAGATTTTTCCTTTAGTTACCCCTTTTTGAGCCTTCACCTTTTACTAAAAGCCTTTTTATTCTTCACCATAAAATCCTAACCCGTTACAAAACCCAATAAAAAGTTTATCCAGCTGACAAGTTGAGAATTGGATGGATATCAGAAAAGGAGAAGAGAAGACCTTGTACAAAAATAGATCAGTTAGTTGCTTCGAAAAGAAAAGTAATAAAGACCCATTTAAATAAAAAACTCCAAAAAAATTCAAAGGAGTCAAAAAATCGAATCTCCCAAAGTTCAAAATCAAAAGGAGACGATATCAAAAATAAAACAAAAAGAGAAACAAAAGCAAGTTAGAACTCGTAAAAATTCAAAATCATATGGAGTCACAAAGCCAAAAGGCTAAAAGAATGTATCACAATTCGGAAGCAAAGAACAAAACGAGGTTCTTCTCTGGTTACAAGTATCATGAAGACCCAATTTCTCAACTTATCAGATTTTGTTTTTTCCTTCCTTTTTCTTTCTAGACCATCACCCTTGCCCCGTAACTCCTAATAAAAGACATATAGCTCAATTAGGAATAGGATGGTGTGATAGTAAGTGGCAAGCATGATCAATGATCAATCACCCCCGGTTCTGTTGGACGTCATTTGAGTATGTGAGGAATATAAATGCCCACTACACTTGAGAGAATGAAACTTGAGTGAATCTACCAAAGAGTTGTGATTGCAACACATCCCTGTGAGAACCCACCTTAAGGACGCTCTCCAAAAGTCTCGGAAACAACTCTACTTTTGCATTTCATTGCTCATGTTTTGCGCATTTATCTTTAGATGATTAAATTACTGTACATATGTTATCCTAAGTTCAAAGGAGTTTTTCGTTATTCACCGTTAATGAGATATATGGACATCTGAGAATAAATTAGGAAACAAAACTCTTTAGTTGATAATAAGTTTGTGAGTGCATTCACTGGTAAACTCTCACGAGGGTTAAAGCTCATCCACTAGGGAATTCCTAGTAGTTTAAGGCCTTGTTGCATATGGTCAATGCAATCGCACACTGCGAAATGAGATGTTTAGTTGATAATAAATCACACTTTTGTGATCTTAGTTTTTTCTCTCATCCTTGCTTGAGGACAAGCAAGATGCTATTTTGGGGTGGTGATCAGCTCCCAAATATGCATTTTATTACCCATTTATTAATGCATTACAGTCCCTCTTACACTTAACAAAAAGACAACTCATAGCTTTTACTATCTTTTTCAGGTTAAGGAGTATTTCAGACCACTTATCATAAAAGCTGCGTCTTAGCACCAAAAGGAGCATTAATCATGCTTATTATGAAGACCAGTAGCTGCTATGGAAAAGTACTAAAAAAGTCAAGTCAACCGGTCAAAGTCAACAATCAAAGGACTCAAATATGAAAACTAAAGATGGAGGCCCATATCTCAAATTATGAAGACTTATCCCTAAACCTGTGTTGGTTAAGAAGGCACCCATAAAGCAAAAGTGAAAGGGGTGAGGTGTCCAGCTTAGAATGGAAGAGGGCAAATCTGTAATTGGCAAAAGAAGGGGTATATAATCAAAAAGCAAAGGAGAGAGAACTCATTCATTGTATTAGGATCCAAACCATTTGGTTTTCTTTACTTTTCTAGTCTTGTTTTTCAATTCAAGTTTTACTTTATTGTTCTTTATTTTCTTGTATTTCAATCTTGTTATTTTATCTTGTTTATTTCAATCAATCAATATTTCCTTGTTCTTCTTATTTTAATCTTTCATTCAATCATTTGCTTTCAATGTTTTGATTCATTTCAATCTTCAACAACTTGCTTTTCAATGTTTTCATTCACAACTAAACTAACTAAGAGTCTACCTTCTATCCTAAACTCCCAATCTCTCAACTCTAAACAATCTAGGATGAACCCCAATTTCTTAAAAATATTTGAAGTATACTTTATATAAACTACAGCTTCACACTCTACGAAACGAGATTAGTTAGGACCACATTTTTGGGCACTTATCTGTTTTTATTTTCTCATCTTTGCTTGAGGATAAGCAAAATATTGTTTGAGGGTGGTGTGATAAGCACCCAAAAGTGTAGTTTAAACCCCTTAATAGTATTCTACTTAGGACAATTATATTAATAATAAATAAGAGTTAGTATTGTTTACTTAGGTTTTGAAGCTGTTTATGTGTTTAAAAAGGTCATTTTGCATGGAAAATGAGTCAAGATGATTACTAAAATATTTCTATGTTTAAAGCCTAAGAATCAAGAAGAAAAAATATTTTCAAGCCCAGTCAAAGTCAATTTGGGTAGAAAAAGGACAAAAAACCATTAAAACTTTAGAAGGACGTATTTTTGGACTCATACCTCGTAATTGGACATACTCTATGTTAAAAGGACCGGCTTGAAATAAGCTTTTTAATTGACCTGGCCTTGCCCCAATCAGAGTTGTAAAAGTGAATGAAAAGGGCACTAAAGCAAGTTCTACCATAATTTGCCATTTTAGACTTAACCTAATGGACTTTGGGCTCAGATTAGAGGCCCAAAGTCTAGCCTCCAGGCCTATGCACGAAAATATAATCCTAATCCTCTCCTATATAAAGAGGATTAAGGCTAAACCTAACTTGGCTAGTCCTTGATTAGTTTAGATTTAATTAGGTCTCTCTCCTCTCTCCCTCATTAGTTTACTTTAGGTTTAGTTAAGTAATTAGGTTTTAGTAGTGTAGCCCCCATTAAAACCTCTCAATAAAATAGTAGTTTTCAATTCAATTATCTTCTTTACATTGTATCATTATATTATTGTTTTAGTTTAATACGTCCAATGAATCAAAGCTAAAACTCCCATTAGGGGGAGTTTTAATGAAGCCTGTGTGAGGATTGCTTATGATTTTGTTGGTTATTTGTATTTATGCATTTAAAGTTTGAAGCTTTCATATTTTTAGAGATAATAATTGTTAGTTCTGAACTAGAGTTTAGTCATTTTATACAAGATATTGTTAGAAGTGATATTCTCTCATGCTAATTAATTATTAACTAGAGATAGTAATAGTTTATTAGGGATGTTACAAAGTAGGAATCCTTATTTCATTGCATTGCGGAATTTGATAAAGATGATTACTTTAATACATGAACTAATTAAATTATGAATAAACTTGCATATGTGGATTTATTACTTCCTTTATAATCTTCTTTTCCATCAAAACCCTATTTCTATTAGTTTACGTTTTAATTAATAGCATAATCATAGTTAGCTTATTATCAACATAATTATTAGTCTCACCACTTTCCTCTTGATTTAATTAGTTAAATCCTATTGAGTCTTGATAGTTTAAGAGTGGAACGAATCCATACTCTTATCTATATTGCTTCATTATTATTTGAGACTAAGGAAATAGAATTGATAACATAAGAACGGTAATATTACGTGTTAGTTTCTTAGCATTAATATTAGTGCTTTACTATTTTTATGCCATATCATGAGTCTTTTAACGTCAGATTCTCGAGACAAAAAGAGTGGTGGAGGCAAATGATAGAATTAAACAGAGAATAATATCACTTTGGGTTACTCTAGTTTTTTTTTTTGTTTGGTTAACTAGTAACACCCCTAACTAGATGGGGAAATTAGGGTCTCCCCCCCTAAGTACACACAAAAAAAAAGTCAACTTGGGTTGACCATGTTTTTTTTTTGTGTGTATTTGGGGGGTTGCCCATCTAGTGGGGGGGGGGATCCTAATTGGCTCATCTAGTGGGAGGGGGGGGGGGGTAACACTAACTGGCCATTTTTTTATTTTTATTTTTTAGTTGGTTTTCTTAAGCAAAAGATATCTCTAACCATATAGAGATTTTTACAAGAAGATAAAATTATACGTGAATCTGTGATCATTTTGGTTACTACAAAGCGTATAATTTTCATTTCTATATCTTCTAGTTTTGAAAACTATGGAGAGGTGTTTTAAGATACTCGTACTCAAAAGTTATGATTATAAACCCTAATTTTTGAAAAACAAACCATAACAAGAAATCTCAGGCAACTTTTTTGTCGGTTCTGGGGCGAACCCAATCTAGACAGATAGAACTTCACCTATGCGAGTTGGGGGATTTACTGTGCAAGACATGGAATGTCCTGACCTATGCGAATAACGTGATGATATAGGTGACCTTTAATGAGCAAAACTGATCTCAAACCGCCCTTAGATTGTGTTGTTCTAGGGGTTGGTCTGTGTAGAATTCATTTCCTGTTTTGTTTTTGGAAAATCACATTACTATTGATGTATCGAGAATTTAGCATTAACATAATAGAGAAAACAATTGTTTTAAAAAAGAAATGTAAAATAAAGAAAAGAAAATTTGTATACTCACTCCACAGGTTCACACTTACTCAAACGATGAGTAAAAAGTGTTTTACAAAGAATATGCGAGATATACGTGGACTAAGGCTCCAGCACTTACAACCACACACTCCAAATGGAGGGTTCGGTTATCTTATTTATGTATTCCCTTTTAAAGAAAAAGATGGAATGGAATGGGATGGAATACATCGTGGAAATGAAGACTTAATCCTCGTAGGAAGGATGATCATGAAAGAATTTTTAGCGCTCCAGCTTCTTTCGCATCACTTGTTGCTTCAAAGGCTGTGTTTGTTGGTTTAAGGTTTGGAATAGCTTGTCCTAGGAACACACCTTTTTGGGTTTTGTCTTGGGCTAACAAGTTCAGAGATTGTAGCATAGAGGCTATAATTTGAGTTTGTCGTTGCATGACAGATAACATTATTTTGGTGGGCTTATCTGTTTGGACACTAGTTGATGGTGTAACTGGAACTAAGTCTCTTTCGTTATTGATAGGTGGGTTTTGGTAGGTCTGGTTAAAATGGGATGGAACCAATGCTCTGTTCTGATTATTATAGGTACCTTGTCCTTGTCTGAATGTTTTTGGTAGTTTATTGAAACCTAGAGGTGGTTGGGTGATAAGAGCCCAAAACTGTAGTTTTACCCCCTTAACAATAATACTTTTAGACCAATTATATGATTAATAAATAAGAGTTCGTACTGTTTACGTGCTTTTATATATTTCAGGCATTGGAGTCGAATATGTGAAGAAATGTGTCATTTTTGCAAGATAATGGAGTAAGGGTTTGTTACTAAGAAGTTCTATGATTAAATGCCAAGATTTAAGGAGAAAAGGCCTTTTTAAAGCCCGATCAAAACTGAAAAGTCAAAGTCAATGCGGGCAGAAATAGCGCATAAAAGTCAACAGAACTTCCGCAGGCCGTATCTTTGGACTCATACCTCATAATTGGGCCTACCATATGTCAAAATGACCGGCTCAGAAAGAGCTTTCTAATGGTCTAAGCCTTGACCTAATCAGAATAGTAAAAGTGGACGAAGAGGGTAATAAATTCATTTCCAGCTGAAAACCCCTTTGTGGACTGAAGTAATGAAGTTTTGGGCTCGATTTTCCGGCCCAAAACATGGCGCCAAGCCCATACACGAAATTGTAAGACCTAGCCTCTCTTATATAAAGAGGACTAAGGCTTAACTCTTATATACTTACTTAATTATCAATAACCTAGTTTTAGTTCAATTACTTAGTTTATATTTCAGCACTTAGTTTATTATCTAGATACTTAGTCTTTAATTCATAAACCTAGTTTGAATTCCATTTTTAATACAGTTGAATCATTAGACTCCTCCCAGTGTCAATTATTAATCCAAGTTATTGTTCTTAATTATGTCTTCTTCTAAATTCTATATCAATGATAGTCTAATGACTTCTAGCTAAACCTCTATTAGAAGGGTTTGAGGAAGCTTGATGAGACTTGATTTTGTTAGTGTAGATATAGTTTTGTTAATCTATTCCACTCTAGAAAGTAATTATTTCACCATGAGAATGGGTTTAATTGCTTCACATGCTAATTATTAGTTGGTAGAGATTGCCATTAATAGTTAGGAATTAGAAATACCCAACCTTTATGTGAAAATGTAAGGTTTAGGATTACAACAATTCTATACTAATTTATTAAGTCAAAATCTAAGTAGAATCAAATCCCCCTAATCTTTTTCTCCATAATCACATCTTGTATTTAATTGTCGTAGTTTAAATTATAACATCTTAATTAGTATCTTCACCATCGTAGTATAAATTCCATCCTTACTCTCATCGATTTTGGTTAGTATTAATGAACATAGTTAACGCTAATTCTAAAGAACTAGGAGTGGAATGAATTCTCTACTCCACCTATTGCATTGATTACCGAGAGTAGATAACTTTGATATTAAGCACGAATTAGTTTTAGTTTTACTTATTCTTGAGTTTAATTAGTTAAGAGTAGGTAAAACTATCATTTTATGTATTATCAAATGGCGTCGCTGCCATCTTAGTTCTGTTTAGAATTGTTTTGGTTCGTATTGTTAGTCCTCCCAAAGTCCCATTAAACCTACCCACCCTTGTTTGATTCTAACTGTGATTGTGTGGTTCAGAAACTAATTTTTTTTTTTTTTCGAGAAAAAAGCGAGCTAACAACATAGCATACTATATACAGCAAATTCAGAGCCCCGTCTTTGAAGTGCTGGACATCGAAGTCGAGAAAAAAGCACTCGCGTGCCCTTCCAAGGTAAATTCAGGGCGCACCCCGTGCTGAAGTTCCTGGACATCGAGTCAGACAAGAGCGCACCCTGCGCCCTTCCTAGGCTAATTCTGAGTGCACCTCATGCCCTCTTCTGAACAGCCCGATTTTCACAGGTTTATACAAACTTCCATTTCTTAAAGTTATTCAGTGTTTCTAACTTGTTAAATACACTGAGCTCGCATATACATGACACTATTCATAAGAGAAGCAAGGAGACATTCAGGTACTTCTTTTTTCCACTCCTCGCCTCTCCTATCAAAGGAGTTTTTAATTCTAGCATATCATGGTTGTTTTGACTATTTATCATGTTTAGTTAATATTGGTCTTAGCCTTGTATAAGATTAAGGTCCGGAAAGAAAAAACTGATTAACGTGATATATAGTAAACGTCAACGCACACACCTATCTAGAATGCCACAAACTACACCTGCATTAATGGCTAAACAAGCAGAGACTCATCTCTCTAATTTTTATAAAGCCCTGATCGATAGCCCTAAATCATGCATCGTTCTTGCAGACCCAGTGGGGGATTTTTCGAATCCCCCCCTATATATTTAATTTGTTACCAGTTTTTCATGGGTTAGACCATGAGAAGCCTTATCAGCATATGCGTAGGATAAAACAAGTTTGTACCACATTTTATCATCTTACCATAGGCTCGGAACAAATTAAGCTAAGGGTGTTTCCTTTTACCTTAGCCGATAAGGCGGCGTCTTGGTTAACTGCCCAAGCGCCTAATTCTGTGGACTCATAGGCTAAACTTATTCAATTGTTTATGGAACAGTTTTACCCACCGTTAAAGATAGATGAAATGATATCTAAGATTCATTTCTTCTGCCAGAACCCTCATGAATCCTTTTCAGAGGCCTGGAATCGTTTCACTGATCTTTTCATTGAGTGTCTACATCATAACCTTGCGAAAGACACGCTAGTTCGTGCCTTTTTCAAAGGGCTTTTACACCACCATAAAGAGGTTCTTGATATAATGAATGGGGGTAGTTTCCTTAGCAAAGAAGCCTCAGAGGCTTATAAGTTTTTAGAAAATCAATCTAAGCGTAATAATAACTGGGGGTAGTAACGATATCCCCCGCTCTGCTAGTTCTTCTTCAACAGTTAAGTCTACCAGCATGTTTGAGGTTAAATTTGATCCAGAGCTTAAAACTTTAATCAAATCTCTCACTAAAAAGGTAGAAGATATTTCTATTCAACAAAACCCTACCCCTATCATGAATGTCAACTCTATTCCATTTAATTTCTGTTTGAGTCCTGAGCATCCCGACTCCTATTGTCCTCTCGCCTATGAACAACCACCATCACAACAAGATAATGTTTGCTCCATAAATAGATATCCTATTCCTAATGCCCCTTGGAGACAAAATCCCAACTTTAGTTAGAGAAATAATCAACAAGTTACACCTCCAGAGTTTAATAATCAAAATGTTAGGCCAGTGATAAGAGCCCAAAACTATAGTTTTAACCCTGTAACAGTCATACTATTAGACCAATTATGTGAGTAATAATTAAGAGTTAACACCGATTATTGTTTTATGCATTTCGGGCTTCAAAGTCCATTATGTGCAGAAATGTGCCACTTTAGCGAGATAAAGGAGCAAAGGTCGGTTACTAAGGAGTTCCGTGATTAAAGGCCAAGATTCAAGAAGATAAAGCCTTTCTAAAGCCGGTCAAAAGCTGAAAAGTCGGCCTGGCAGTAAAACAAAGACACACAAGTCAACAGAATTTCCGAAGGCCGTATCTTTGGACTCAGACCTCGGAATAGGGCCTACCTTATGTCAAAACGACCGGCTCGGAAAGAGCTATCTAATGGTATAAGCCTTGATCCAATCAGAGGAGCCGAAGTGGACAAAAAGTCTGTTGAAGCCAACTGCAGTTGAAAAGGCCTTTTTGGACTGAAAGAATTGGGTTTTGGGCCTGATTTTCTGGCCCAAAACATGGCTCCAAGCCCATGCACGATTTTTGGATCTGAACATATAAAAACCAAAGCTTAGCTCTTTGTTAATGGTAGATAGTTAATGGTAGCTAGTTAGACCTAAAACTATATAGAATTCTAGATTTAGTTTTCAGTAGATTAATTAAGTTTAGTTCCATTTCAATTCTTGTTTTAGATTAAACTCTTAGAATCATTATTCTTAATTAGTTTGATTAATAAAATCGCTAGTTTGTCAATTTCAATTCTTGTCATTTACAATTGTGTAGATCTAAATTCCCTTATTACGTAGATAGCTAGACTTAGATTAGTTAGATTATTAATTTAGTATTTGAATCATTGTTTTATTATTCATTAGATTAATAAAATAGTGTTCTCCATAATCTAGTTTCATTTCCATTAATTGTTTAATTTCAATTCATAGATTTAATTATTTGTCATTATTAGTTTAATCCAAATTATTACATTAGTAGTTTTGAATTGGGTTTAAACAAGCAAAGTTTCAATCTTTCTATCATGTCTTGTTTGAACTCCATTGGGAATGATAGCATGATGATTCTCGGCTAAACCTCCATTGAGGGGGTTGAGAAGCCTTGATGAAAGCTTGATTCCGATTATCGTAGAATCGTCGTAATTTCCTTTCCACTCTAGAAATGATTAGTTCACCATGAGAATGGGTTTAATCGTTCACATACTAGTTATGAAGAGGTAGAAATGCCATGGTAATTAGGGATTAGGAGTAGCCATATTGTTCTGCGAAGCAGTTCAATTCGGATTACGACGACTCGTTGTTAGTAGAATTAAGTCGAGTTAAGGTGGAATCAATCCCCCTCTAACTCCTTATCATAGAATCGACGTAGCATTCCCATAGTTGTCCTAATAGTCGACTAGTTGTATCTTGTAGGTAGTTGCATCGTAGTCTAGTTGCCATTCGTAAATCTCTCATTAGACTTTAGAGTTAAGAGTACTTATACGTAGAGAACATAGCATGCGGAAGGACTAGGAGTGGAACGAATCACTCTACTCCACTATATCTAATAGAATTGAGAGTAAAAAACTTTGATAAAATATAGGCACGTAACAAATAAGTTTTGAGTTTCATTGTTCATTTCGTAGGTAAACTACCAATTTTATGTTTTATCAGCCAGCAAACAATTACAACCAAGCTCCACCATGACAAGGACAAGGACAAGGTCAAGGTAATTATAATAATTATAATTATAATAATAATAGAGGCCTTATTCCGGTTAACAATAACTATCACAATCCGCCTGTAAATAATCAACGTGAGATAGTTCCTATCACACCACCTGTGACTACTACACATCCACAATCGGATCGTTTCGACGCCTTTATGCAAACACAACAACAGATTTTACAGTCCATCCAACAATCCTTACAGCAGTTAACCCAAGAGAAAGTACAACCAAAAGGTGTGTTTCCAGGTCAAGCTATACATAATCCTAAAACGCCAAACATAGCCTTTGAAGTAACCGGTAATCCTAGTAATGATAATATAAACGTAGGTGAGTTAAATGTCGTAACCACTCTCCGTTATGGCAGAGTGGTTGATAATGTTGTAACTATGCCTGTTTTTACACAACCCGTGGTCATAACAAATGAAATTTTAAAAGATATCGAAATAGAATTTGAAGATCCTACAACTGTAGAGGTACCAATTAAACCACAACCTAAGAAATAAAAGGCCAAGGTTAAACATCCTATTGATCCATATGCTAAGTGATAAGAGCCCAAAACTGTAGTTTTAACCCCTTAATAATCATACTGTTAGACCAATTATGTGAATAATAAGTAAGAGTTAATACTGATTACGTGTTTTTATGCATTTCAGGCTTCAAAGTCCATTATGCGAGAAATGTGCCACTTTAGCGAGATAAAGGAACAACAATCGTGAGAACTTCGAATGCCATATCTTTGGACTCGGACCTCGGATTGAGGCCTACCTTATGTCAAAACGACCGCTCGGAAAGAGCTTTTGCAATGGTCCAAGCCTTGACCCAATCAGAGGAGCAGAAGTGGACGAAAAATCTGTGGAAGCCAACTGCAGCTGAAGAGGCCTTTTTGGACTAAAGAAATTGGGTTTTGGGCCCGATTTTCCGGCCCAAAACATGGCTCCAAGCCCATGCACGATTTTTGGATCTGGAAGTATAAAAACAAAAGCTTGACTCTTTGTTAATGGCAGTTAGGTTAGGAAGCTAATGTTAATGGAGTTTAGGGTTAGAAAAAGATAGTTAGATCTAGATTAGTTAATTACTTAGCTTTCATTCCATTAATTAGTTTCATTCTTTGTTTTAGATTAGTTATTTAAATCATTGAATATCATTCATTAGATAAATAAAATAGTTGTTATTCATTCAATCATTTCTTGTTCTTATTGTTCTATTAGATAAATAAAGTTAATTAGTTCTCCATAATCTAGTTTCATTTTCATTTATTTATTAGCTTAAATCCTTAGATTTACTTATTTGTCATTATTAGTTTAATTCAATTATTGCATGAGTAGTTTCAAATTGAGTTTAAACAAATAAAGTTCAAATCTTTATATTATGTCTTGTTTAGATTCAATTGTTGGGAATGGTAGAATAGAAAATTCACATCAAATCATTACTCTCACCATTGTTCCCTTTGGATTTGAGTAGTTGAGTTCTATTTAGTCTTGATAGATTGAGAGTGGAACGAATCCTTACTCGTTGTATTGCATGATTATGTTTTGAGAGTAAGAATAATTGATTTAAACGTAAGAACGGTAGGATTACGTATTAGTGTTCTTGTAGCATTAATATTTAGTCTTTTATTATTTTTACGGTTATCAAATAACCTACAAATAATATTAGGATATTAGGATATTATTGTTTTTTACGGGTTATCAAATGGCGCCGCTGCCATCTTAATCTCGTTCAAGACAAGAATTTAATTGCTTGAATCCAAGGGGCACTCCCCCATTCTCTACCCACCCGCCCTTTTAATTTTTCATTCTTATTTCTTGAATTTTCGAACCTGCTCAATCTTTGTTTCAGCTTTAGGGGGCTCTTGGATTCACAGAGAAAAACACTGCGGTGAAGGTATTTCTAAATTTTCGAAAATTCTGAAAATATTCATACATAATATTTAATGTGCTGTTGATTTACTAGAATATTTTCAGATTTTTCAAAGTTGGTTTACCTTGTGAAAAAAAAAATACGATCTTTACAGTGCTGCATTTCAGTTTTCACACCGTATGTTCTTGAAAAATAGACGAATAAGGTTACTTAGGGAGTTCTAAAAATTCTATAATTTTACAGGAGTATCTATCCTAATCCAGGAGTTTGTAGTAAAATTTGATGAGTTTTTTGATTTGTTTTGACCTCCTAAATAGTAGAGTGTTTCCAGTGTGTTTCTGCAGTGTTGCAAACACTTAATATCTGGAACACCATCCAATAAGGAGAGGTTGTAGACATCCAATTGCTCTAAATTTTTTACAAGAACAACTAGAATCTGTCAGGAGTCTCCAGTAAAAATTTGGAAATTTTTGGATTTTTTTTATGGGTTAACCATTCGGTTGTTTGTATTGTGTCCGAAAACGGTTTCGCAAACTTTGGAGGGCTGTAGAGGGACTTTCACTGCTCCGATCGATCTGAAATTTTACAGGCTACTTGATAGACGTTTTAGCAAATTACTGTAAAAATTTCAGATTTTTTGGAGTACGATAAAAGGCCTAAAACTTGAAAACCCTGGAGCGCGCCCGCGCCCATGTTGAGCGCGACCCGCCCTTATTCACTGTAATTTCAACTTACCTTGAGCGCGCCCGCGCCCAACCCGCGCCCTACCCGCGCCCAACAAGGAAAATTCATCCGAACAGCCCAATTTTCATAGGTAAATGCATATTTTTATTCCTTAAAGTTATTAAGTGTTTCTAACTTGTTAAATACACTTAAATCGCTGCGATACAAGACGCTATTCAAACGCTGCGTAGCAAGGAGGCATTCAGTACTCCTTCTTCCTCCCTCGCCTCTTACGTCGGGAGGAGTTTTAATTCTAGTATAATCAGGCTTGTTTTTCATAGAAATAAATACAACACGCCTATCTAGAATTTCACACACTACACTTGCATCAATGGCTAAAGAACAAGAGACTCCTCTCTCTGATTTTTATAAAGCCCTAAACGATGGCCCTAAGTCGTGCATCGTTCTTGCAAACCTAGTGGGGGATTTTCGAATCCCCCCTAATATATTTAACTTGTTACCGGTTTTCATGGTTTAGACCACGAGAAGCCTTACCAAAGACATCGTGGATAGACCAAGTTCTCACTACATTCCATCATCCTAGCGTAAGTCCGGATCAAGTTAAACTTAGAGTGTTTCCTTTCACCCTAGCCGACAAAGGCGCGTCTTTGGTTAACTGCCCAAACGCCAAACTCGTGGACTCATGGGCTCAACTTGTTCAATTGTTCATGGAACAATTTTACCCACCACCAAGACAGATGAAATGCTTCACAAAATTCATTTCTTGACCATAATCCTCATGAATCCTTTTCGAAGCACGGAATCGTTTCATCGATCTTCTCATTGAATGCCCAAGATCATAATCTTGCGAAAGACACGCTTGTTCGTGCTTTTTCTTCAAAGGGGGCTTTCACATTATCATAAGGAGGTTCTAGATATCATGTCCGGGGTAGTTTTCTTAGTAAAGGAGCCTTGGAGGCTTATACATTCTTAGAAGATCAATCTAAGAGGAACAACAATTGGGGAGGTAACGATTCCTCCCGGCCCTCTCCTTCTTCTTCGTGAGGTTAAACATGATCCCGAAGCTTAAAACTCTTATCGATGCCCTCACTAAAAGGTAGATGCCATCTCTGTTCAACAACAATCCACTCCAGTCATGAACATTAACTCTACTCGTTGTAATGTCTGTTGTAGTCTTGAGCATTCCGACTTCTATTGTCCTCTTGTCTATGCACAAACACCACCACAACCACCACACTTCAACCAGTTAACTCAACATCAAGGACAAGGGAACTTAGAGGACCAGAATAGAGGTTTAGTACCCATAACCCAGAACTATCAACATCAAGACATGAACGCTCAACAAGCTTTAATTCCAATACAACCATCTACAGACAAAGTAGTAGTGACCTTGTTGGAGAAACAAAATCAAATTATGCAACAAAACTCCAACTTGATGAAAGATCAGCATGATCAAAACTCTAATATGATGAAACAAACGATGCAAATGATGCAGTCTTTGTGCCAAAAGGTTATTGACATGTCTTCTAACCAAAATAATAACCAAACCGGCGTGTTTCCAAGTCAAACAGTGCCTAATCCTAAGTCAACAAACACCGCCTTTGAAATAAAAGCAAGATTTTTCTTGTAATGGTAATATAAACCAAGGGGACCTACAGGCAGTCACTACCCTTCGCTTCGTATGCAGTAGTTGATAACCAAGTGACTATGCCTAAAGATTACCCGCAAAACTAAAAATGATACCATACCAAATACTATAATAGAAACTGAAGACCCTACAACTGTAGAAGTACCAGTTAAACCACAACCAAAAGGGAAAACATTACAAGACCTAATAATAGAAAGTGAAGACCCTACACCTGTAGAGGTTCCAATATGGACACCTAGTTGGAAAACGGCTAGAGATAAAGCAAAGACTAATAAAACTTTTATCCCTTCTGCTAAAAATAGCGATAAAGCACCATATCCCCAAAGACTAGTTGTGTTTAAAAAGGACGAGAATTTTGATGAGATTAGGGAAGTGTTTAAAAATTTGACTATAAACCTACCTTTTCTAGAAGCTATAAAAAGTCTACATGGACACGCTAAGTTTCTAAAAGAGTTGTGCACCAAGAAGAGGAAAACCAACATACCCCACGAAGCATTCTTAACTGAACAATATCCCTCTTTATCTGAACATAACGGAATTGTTAAGTACAAGGACCCTGGTCGTCCTACTGTACAATGCACCTTAGGTGATACCTTCATAACAACTGCTTTATTAGACCTGGGGGCGAGTGTTAACTTACTCCCTTTTTATTTATATAAACAACTAGGTCTAACAAAACTTCAACCAACCAAAATGACTTTGCAGTTAGCCGATCGTTCTATTAAGTATCCCAAGGGTGTAGTTGAAAATATTCTCGTTAAAGTTCGGGATTTTTACTATCCAAATTGACTTTGTTATTCTTGACACGAAGTTGCTCATGATTCCATTCCATCATCTTAGGGGCCCTTTCTTGGCAACCGCCAATGCCCAAATCAATTGTCGGGATGGCTCAATGACTCTTTCTTTTGGAAATCTTTCTGTAGAAGTTAACATGTTTAGACAAAAACAGGGGACAACTAGGTTTGCCTATAGAAGGAGAAGTGAAGTCCATTGAGAGTTTTGTACCTCACATTAGTCGCGGTGACACTTTAGTCCCCACACTAGTAGATACCCCTCTTATGGAAGAAGACAAGGATCACAATTTCTACTCCCTAGGCGTAGATAACATCAAGGAGGATTTCCTTCGACTCTTTTGCAACCCTTCTTTGCGCTCTTCTCTCCTATTGACATCCATTCATCTCTTGGCCGCCATGGCGGAAGAAGAATTTTTTGCCCTTTATCCCAAAGATTCTTCTTACCCACCTATTGAGGAATGTCTTGCATATCTCAAGGCCTCTGATGATATAGACTTAAGAACACTAGTTGAACACCATTCACCCACCTCACATCCTCATGTCACTCATTCACCTTCCATCACGAATGTTCCTCGCCCTCTACCTTTTCAAAGAACCATTGAGTTTGTACTTGACCTTGGCGTTTCTCCTATGCTTCATAACTATCTAAAACCAACTGGTGAAGAAGTAACACCCAAGGATAAGCCACCTGACACTTTTTCATTTTTTCCATTTTCCCCATTTTTTCCTTCTCACACTTATCCACATTCCAAGTATTTTCCAAAACCATTCATTTACTCACGATCATTCACTTGGACACCTTCTCATTCCACTAAGCTACATCATAGGAAATCTTGGTGCTTAATTCTGTTTGATGGTGCATTCCATGTTAATTATTTGTGGAAAGACCCACAACTTTTTAGATTATTGATATATGGGAAACTGCATGTAAATACATATATATCACTTTAAGTCTAGGGAATCTGACTTTAAAAGACCCACGTTTTAAAACAAATTTTTACAAACCTGTTTTCAAAAATTTGTTTGGGGGTGGGGTGTTTGGTTTTTCCATTCTTGATCACTCAAATTCCTATTCTTACCCCCACCTCACTCCCTTGAAGAGTAGCTAGATTTCTTCTTGTTTGTTGTTTTGATGTTGTTTTTTATTATTTTTAGTAGATAGGATGTTACGTTGTTAAATTCCGTGAGTTAACTTTGAATTTGGTAGTTAAATGTTGTTTGAATTTCAATTTTAATATAATGTGGTTCTTTTCAAATTGTGCATAGATTTTATTGTTAATCCCACCTTCCCGAATTGTTTGGGGGTGGTATTATTTATTATATCATGATTTGTAGAAGATCTTCCATTTTAGAGTTTGTTTTGGAGTGAAGGTTGAGAATATTGTCGTAATTGGCATACCTATGATTAGATGTGGTGGTAGGATGAAATCTAAGAGAGTTTAGAAGTTACTAGTCTAAATCCAAAGATGAAAGATATTAGGGTTGTTATAGAATCAAGAATATGAGTTGTTTCCGTTTTGGTTCGAAATTTTATTGTTTCCGAAATTGCCTTAAAGTTTTTTTTTGGCAACCTACCGATTCGTTTTAACAATTCAAAACCTATATAAACTTCCTTCTTTCTACACTAACAAACCACAATACATTCCACCATCATCCCGCACCATCCACTCCAAGTTTTACTTTCTTTTCATCTAAACTCCGATTTCAGCCCTTTTTAGAAAATACCCCATCGAGCCCAGCGCTGCTTCTTCACATTTTTGAAAATTTAGTCGAGCGCCGCCCTCATACCGAAAGCGACCAGCCCTCATCTATGGACCCTAAAGTTGCCAGCGAGTTGAGCGACCAGCTCAAACACTGGAAATTCTAAAATTTCAGAGCGCGACTTTCGCCATATAATGAGCGCCACCGACTTCCGTGGACCAGAAAAAAATCCAGTTTTCTACGGGTAGTTTCGGATCATTCACAGCTATTCCAGGCGTAATTTTGAGATGACATCTCCTACATTGATACGGAACAATCTTTTCAAGATTTGTTTCAAAGCACTACTTATGGTGCTTGGTTTTAGGTGATCATCACACGTAGAAGGGGACTTTGCTTATGGTTCTTGCAAGCATTTGTTCTTGGACTTGCCATGCCCGCTGAAATACAAGACCCATGATGCTATTGGGTAGATAATATTCATGTCTACACTTATGACTTTTGCATGAGGCTTATGGGTCCGACAATTTCCGTGTAGAGGACCAAGGGACATATAATGTAGCCCTTGGTAACTTGTCCCTTAATGTGATACGGTAATGTTCTTTATCATGCTAAACATATTAGGGGAGTGACATTTTTCTTCTGTGAATGATGCCACTTGCAGCGTCTTCCTTGCTTTAGCCACGGGACGTATGTGCCATGACCTTCCCAGAACTTTGATGTCTAGTTTAGCTCGAGCCCATAGCATGACGCATAAGTACCTTCTTATGCCTGTTTTAGTTTGCCGTATTATGCTATGTTTCTTCCCTATTTTTTGTGCCCGTTTCACGGATTGGGTTGGGGTCGAAATTGTGAGACCCACCAATTGTATTATCCGATCTTTCCGTGCAATGACTTGGCAAGGGTGGAGGATACAACCTCATCAGGTTGCACCTTACACCCCATCCGACCAAGTGGCGCTTAATAGGTTAGCAATCATAGATGATAAATGGCGTGAAGCATGGCAAATTATCATGGCATGGCAGGGGCAAAAAGGAACCTCACTTCTTTATAGAAGAGGAGGATGATGATTAAACGCTGGAGTGGAGGTAAGTTTTTTTAGTTTCAGTTAGTGTCTGCTTATGTCCCAAGCAATTTAATTCTGCTAACCCCATAATGGGTGGAACTCTTATAGAGTTGCGTCGGTTTTTTTTTTCCTATATTAGTATATTCTAACCTTGTTTTGCAGATGTTCCGCATTTCACGCATTTCCATGGTATTTTTCTACCCTCTTTATTTAAATGCTTTGAGGACAAAGCATGCTTCTTTGTTTGGGGGCATAGAAACACGTGTAATTAAGGCATCCGTTAGGATATAGATATGTATAATATGCACTTGTTTTCTAGTTAAAATTTCAAAAATTCAAAAATATAAATAAAAAGTATGCTATACACTTAGGAATATTGGTATTGTTTTCTTTCTCCATGCTCTTAACAATCTAGAAGTCTCAATGTTTGTTGCATCGTAATAATTGTTAGAAACTTAGGTTAATATGTAGGTAATAATCTTTGCATCTATCTATAAATTTATTACATGAGTATCTATGATTGTTAGCAATGAAGTTTCTGAAATCTAGGCTAGAGTACTTATTCTACAAATCCTGTGAGAATATAGCCTAAAGCCTTATATGAAATAAAACATTTGAGAAATGACACAAAGGGAGAAGTAAAATCCGGATAAAGAAATCACACGTCCACTTGCTTGATCACTAAACCATATCCTAAAGCGAAATTTAGGCCCTCTTTGGATCGATATAGCCAAATTCAAACCTATGAATTATTTTCCGCTAGTAAGCCCCTCCGAGCCTTTCTTTAGCCTTCCATAAACCACAATTCCTTTACCCTCTTACAAAACAAAAACAAAATAAAAATCAACCTACCCAATTTAGAATAAGTCCGAGAATAGAATGAGGAAGAAAGAAGAAGAGAAAACCCACGTAAACAAAAAATTAGTTAGTTGCTTCCAAAAAATAAAGAAAAGAAGTTTCCATCCAAAGAGAAAAAAAAAAAAAAAAAAAAAAAAAAGAAAAAAAAAAAAAAAGAAATAAATAAAAACTCCAAAAAATAAATAAAAGGGAGTCAAAGGCCAAAGAAAAGAAAAATATGGCTAAGGATGGAAACAAAGTGTAGAAGCAAAAGTAAATAACAAGGTTTTCTCTAGTTACATAATATGAAGACTCTATTATCTCAGACTTGTCCTCTAGAATATCCATTTCCTTCCTTCTTAAACCATCTCCTAATCCCCCATGAACACCTAATAAAGACCTCTAGCTCAATTAGGAATAGGTTAGTGTGATAGTAAGTGGCAGATGTGTTTGATCGACCCCGGCTTCCTTGTTGTCATTGAGATTGTAAGTAAAAGGTGCCCACCGCACACCTGGAGTAGCGAAACCTTGAGTGGAAAAATCAGAGTGGTTTTGTCTTGACATTTATGTGAGGACCTACTTAAGGACGCTATTCCGAGTTTTCAGAAACGGACCTGCTATTACATTTCATAGTATTACTCATTGTTATATGTTTATTTTAGATGATTGATTATTATGCATATATTAGCTTAGGGTTCTGACTGGGTTATTCTTATGTAATTGCTAGAGAGATGTATAGATAGTTGAGCATGAATAAGGAAACAATAGTTTTATTTTCTTAGTCGTTGTAGTATAGATGAAGTTTGTGAGTACCTTCACTGGAAAACTCTCACGAGGCTATAACTCGTCCACTAGGGAATTCCTAGTGGTTTAAGGCCTTGTTGCATATGGTCAATGCAATCGCGACTCAAATAAACGCGAGTAGTTAGAACTCCATTTTGGTCACTTATTCTAATTTCTCATATTTGCTTGAGGACAAGCAAAATCTTTGTTTGGTGGTTTGATAAGAGCCCAAAACTGTAGTTTTAACCCCTTAATAATCATACTGTTAGACCAATTATGTGAATAATAAGTAAGAGTTAATACTGATTACGTGTTTTTATGCATTTCAGGCTTCAAAGTCCATTATGTGCAGAAATGTGCCACTTTAGCGAGATAAAGGAGCAAAAGGTCAGGTGAGAACTTCGAATGCCATATCTTTGGACTCAGACCTCGGATTGAGGCCTACCTTATGTCAAAACGACCGGCTCGGAAAGAGCTTTGCAATGGTCCAAGCCTTGACCCAATCAGAGGAGCAGAAGTGGACAAAAATCTGTGGAAGCCAACTGCAGCTGAAGAGGCCTTTTGGACTAAAAGAAATTGGGTTTTGGGCCCGATTTTCCGCCCAAAACATGGCTCCAAGCCCATGCACGATTTTGGATCTGGAAGTATAAAAACAAAAGCTTGACTCTTTGTTAATGGCAGTTAGGTTAGGAAGCTAATGTTAATGGAGTTTAGGGTTAGAAAAAGATAGTTAGATCTAGATTAGTTAATTACTTAGCTTTCATTCCATTAATTAGTTTCATTCTTTGTTTTAGATTAGTTATTTAAATCATTGAATATCATTCATTAGATAAATAAAATAGTTGTTATTCATTCAATCATTTCTTGTTCTTATTGTTCTATTAGATAAATAAAGTTAATTAGTTCTCCATAATCTAGTTTCATTTTCATTTATTTATTAGCTTAAATCCTTAGATTTACTTATTTGTCATTATTAGTTTAATTCAATTATTGCATGAGTAGTTTCAAATTGAGTTTAAACAAATAAAGTTCAAATCTTTATATTATGTCTTGTTTAGATTCAATTGTTGGGAATGGTAGAATAGAAAATTCACATCAAATCATTACTCTCACCATTGTTCCCTTTGGATTTGAGTAGTTGAGTTCTATTTAGTCTTGATAGATTGAGAGTGGAACGAATCCTTACTCGTTGTATTGCATGATTATGTTTTGAGAGTAAGAATAATTGATTTAAACGTAAGAACGGTAGGATTACGTATTAGTGTTCTTGTAGCATTAATATTTAGGATTCTATTATTTTTACGGTTATCACTAAGTATAGAGAGAAACCACCGTTTCCACAAAGACTAGCGATGTTAAATAAATATTCAAATTTCGACGAGAATAAGAAAGTGTTTAAGAATCTAACTATAAACCTATCTTTTCTTGAAGTTATAAAAAAGTTACCATAACATGCTAAGTTTCTTAAAGAGTTGTGCACTACTAGGCGTACAACAAATATTCCAAAAGACGCCTTTCTAACTGAACAATTTCCAAATTTATCTGAACATAATGGAACCGTTAAGTACAAGGACCCTAGTCGTCCTACTGTACAATGCACCTTAGGGGATACTCACATGACCACTACTTTATTAGACCTGGGGGCGAGTGTTAACATACTCCCGTATTATCTATACAAACAAATAGGTTTACAAGAGATGCAGCCAACTAAAATGTCGTTGCAATTAGCTGATAGGTCTATTAAGTATCCTACGGGTGTGGTTGAAAATGTGCTTGTTAAGGTGCAAGTTTTTTACTATCTAGCTGATTATGTTATCCTCGATACAGAAGTCGCTAACGACTCTGTTCCTATCATTTTAGGGCGTCCTTTCTTGGCAACTGCCAATGCGCTCATAAACTGCCGCGATGGTTCGATGTCCATGTCCTTTGGCCATCTTTCTGTTGAGGTAAATGTTTTTAAAATGACACAACAGTTACCTGATACGACTATCGATAATGAAGTTAGCATGATCGAGAGCTTAGTTCAAGATTATTTTAACAACACTATTCCCGAAAATCAGATGCATATATTCATTTCCTTTGGAAGTTCAGATTTTGCCGAAGACTCCTACTTAGAGGAAGTCAACACAATTTTCGAGTCTACTCCTATCGTAGACCTTTCTGTAGCTCCATCTACTGAGTTTGAAGACCTGCTACATAAACAAGTCTTCAATACTCAAGATGAGGACCCTCTAGAAGCCTTTATCGATATTCCTCCCACCCCTGTGCTTTAACATCTTCCTTCTGAGTTGAAGTATATTCAACTTGATCCGGATGGTAGTCATCCGGTGATTATATCTTCTCAGTTGTCTGCTGATGAAGAGGCACGTTTGATTAGGGTGATTTGGGAACATCGTTCCGCGATTGGTTGGTCCCTAGACGACATTAAGGGGATTGGATGCACACATCGTATACATTTGGAGGATAATGCGAAACTTCTCGCGAACCTCAGCATCGCTTGAACCCTGCCATGAAAGAGGTGGTCAGGGAAGAAGTCTTACGGTTACTCGATGCGGGTATCATATATCCCATCTCTGATAGCAAATGGGTAAGTCTCATTCATGTAGTTCCTAAGAAATCGGGGGTTACCATTGTGTGTAATGCTGCGGGTGAATATGTTTCCACACGAGTTCCTATGAAATGGAGGATCTGTATTGACTACAGATGCTTAAATGCCATGACACGAAAGGATCACTTTCCCTTACCTTTTATAGATCAGATGCTTGAATGTCTAGCTAGTCATGCTTTTTATTATTTTTTAGATGGCTATTCTGGCTATTTTTAGATTATTATCAATATTGATGAGCAAGAAAAGACTACCTTCATATGTCCTTTTAGAACATATGCTTATAAACGAATGCCTTTCAGCCTTTGTAATGCTCTAGGTACCTTCCAGAGGTGTATGCTTCATATATTTAGTGATATGGTGGAGCGCTTCATGGAAGTTTTCATGGATGATTTTTCTATTTATGGAGACTCTTTTAGTGACTGCCTATCTAACCTGTCTAAGGTGTTGACTGTGAGGAGAAAAATATGGTTTTAAATTGGGAGAAGTGTCATTTTATGGTTAAGAAAGGAATAATGCTAGGTCATATTGTATCTAGCGATGGCGTAGAAGTAGATAAGGCCAAATTAGATAAGATAGCATCTCTACCTATACCATGGACTGTCCATGACATTAGAGCCTTTTTAGGCCATGCTGGTTTCTATAAGCATTTTATCAAGGATTTTTCAAAAATAGCTAGGCCTTTAACTAATCTGCTTTTAAAAGATGCCATCTTTGATTTCAATTATAACTGCAAGCAGGCTTTTAAAACTTTAAAAGCCGCTTTAACATTTGCACCGATTATACAGCCTCTCGATTGGTCTAAACCTTTTGAACTTATGTGTGATGCTAGTGATTATGACGTTGGTACTGTGTTAGGACAAAAACTAGATGATAAGTCGTCTGTTATTTATTATGCTAGTAAAACTTTAAATGATGCTCAACGAAATTATACTACCATGGAAAAGGAATTTTTAGCTATGGTTTATGCTTTAGATAAGTTCCGTCCTTATTTGGTTGGTACAAAGACCTTAGTCTACACTGACCATGCAGCTCTTAGGTACCTTCTCGCAAAGAAGGATGCTAAACAGGGATTGATCCGATGGATCCTTCTCCTGCAAGAGTTCACCTTAGAAATTAGGGATAAAAGAGGGGTCAAAAATGTAGTTGCCGACCACTTATCTAGACTAACCAATGACAGTGATAGTGATTCTGAGTCTATACCTGATTCATTTCCAAATAAGCGTCTTTATTCTATTTTTTCTGCACCTTGGTATGCCAACATTGTGAAATATTTGGCTTCTAATATTATTCCTGATGTTTGGTCAAGAAATGAACATAAGAAATTTTTGGGCCAGGGTTAAGCTATACTACTGGGATGAGCCCTACCTTTCTAAGAATTGTGCGGATCAGATTATTCGTCGTTGCATTCCCCAGTGGGAGTATAATGAGGTTTTATCTTTCTGCAATAACAAAGAATGTGGTGGCCATTTTAGTGGTATGAAAATGGCAGCTAAAATTCTACAATGTGGTTTTATTGGCCTACTCTTTTTAAAGATGCCCAGGTTCACAACAAAACATGTGTCCGCTGCCAACAACTTGGGTGTATCACTAAACGAAATATGATGCCATTAAATCCTATCATGGTAGTAGAAATTTTTGATGTATGGGGCATTGATTTCATTGGTCCTTTTCCTGTTTCCCATGGTTTTATATATATTCTAGTTATCGTGGACTACGTCTCTAAATGGATAGAGGCCATGGCTTGCCATAGCAATGACCATAAAACAATTGTGTTTTTTGTAAAAGAATATATTTTTTGTCGGTTTGGCATTCCTAAAGCCATCATTATTGATAGAGGAACACATTTTTGCAACAGAGTTGTTGCTTCTCTAGTTAAAAAGTACGGAGTTACCCATAAAGTGGCAACTTCTTATCATCCACAAACTAGTGGCCAAGTAGAAGTCTCTAATAGCGAAATTAAAAAGATATTAGAAACAACAATGAATCCTGATAGGAAAGATTGGTCTAAGCGTCTAACTAATGCCTTATGGGCATATAGGACAGCTTTTAAAACTCTTATAGGTATGTCTCCCTTTAGACTTGTATTTGGAAAACATTGTCACTTGCCCGTTGAATTGGGGCACCGTGCTATGTGCGCTATAAAAAGTATTAACTTCAATTTTGATGAGGCAGGTGTCAAGCGCAAATTGCAATTAAATGAGTTAGAAGAAATCCGTAGCGATTCTTATGATCTCGCGAAAGATTATAAAGCTAACATGAAACGTGTTCATGACAAACAAATTCTGTGCAAAGAGTTTGTGGTTGGTCAAAAGGTCTTGCTTTACAACTCCCGTTTGCATATTTTTCCAGGAAAATTAAAAACACGTTGGTCTGGTCCTTTTCTAGTTACTGAAGTTAACCCTTACGAGGCAATCACCTTGGTAAATCCCAAGAACAATAGTACCTTTTAAGTCAATGGCCAACGGTTAAAATATTTTCATGAGTTAATGTCCCCAGATGTGGAGGATGCCCTTTTACAGGACCCTGTCTATGAGGACTGACCTTTGATGTTTGGTGTACTTCATTTCATTTCCATATATTGGTAAGTGCACCATTAAGGTAACCGGGCCCTCCCTTTGGAGTGTGTGGCTGTAACTTTAGATTTCATTTGTTCACATAACTTATGTCATGCACACACTTTGAAGAATTTTCTATCTTTTTATATGTCAACCACGGTTAAAATAGAGTGTTTTATGGATTATTGGATTGGAAATTCTCTCATAATCGTTTTCATAGCTCATTCACAAAAATTGGACCATTAACGAATCGAGAATTTCAGTTTTAAGTTTGCCTCGCACATGAGTGCCCAAAAACCCTTCACGAGTTCTTCATCTTCCTCACGCCATCAGCCTCCATTAAACCATCGAACCAAAAAAATAATTTAAAAAAAAAAAAAAAAAAAAAAAATGAAAACCACCATCGATTTTTTTCCACCCCAATCAAACCACCCACGCCAAATTCAACCCTTACACCAATTCATCTCCTCCACCTCCATTAAACCACCCAAAACATAAACATAAACCAAATTTTCTCTAAAATCACACCAATCAAACCAACCAAATAAAACCACATTTCATCCCTTGATCAATTTACTCTCCCCCACCTTACCCTAACCCCATTTTCAAAATCAAAAACATCGATGGCCCAAAAACGAAAAATTTTCCCGAACAAGTTTTCAAATCAGATCATTTTGCACCGTTTTACAATGACGAGATGAAACATAGGGATTGGCAAAGGTTGTGTTATAAGAAGAATGATTTTTACCATTCGGATTTGGTTTTGAATTTTTACAAGAAGCAGGAAATCAAGGGTAGGAAGATTTTTGTGTTGGTGAATGGTGCGAAGAGAGAAGTGAGTGCTTCGATGTTGACTCATATTCTGGGCATTGAGCCAAACTACCACACTGTAGCCACAGCGCAGGAATCCCAGCATGGTGGGGTCAAGGCATTGATGAAAGAGACTATTTTGGAAGGACAGTACAATGCGAAATCACATTGCGTCCGACAGTCATCTCTGAGGACCAACCAACTAGCTGTAGCTTAGTGGGTTGGTAAGAATGTCATTGGGAAAGAGAAGTTTAGTGACATCGATCACCGCTGGCGACGCATACTCACGGGTATTACAGCAAAAGAGGTATGTTTTTTGCATAATCGACTTTTTGTTAACTATGATTAGAGGAGTTGGAGTAAATACCGCACCCTTTCCTGTTTTGATTACTAAGATTATGTTGTCTTTTGGAGAGAAATCGAAATCTGAGCGGATTATGTTGAAGTTGCATGCAAATGCAATTGCTTATACGGAATGTATCCAGAATACATTAAGATTGCCAGAGAATAGGGTTGTTAATTCGGATGATGAGGAGGAGGACACAGCATGTTTTGATGCCAATGCCTTGGAGAAGTGTAATTCTGATATAGAACGCATGTCAGTGCTGCATCGTGGCTTGCATTCTCTGAACCATATTTGTGAAGACTTGCAGAATAGGCAGGTTGCCATTCATAATGAAAATGTTAACCTGTAGAAGATTGTGGAGACAAACATCCAGCGTGAGGATGAACGTTGGGTAAAGATGAGGGCATTTATGGAGGCACAGCACAGGTTCCGAGTGGAAATTCTACAGTGCATGCCACCCCAAGAGGGTTCTTCTTCAGATGAGTCTGTGAGACATGAGTGTCGTTGCCGAAGGCGGATGACTCTAGCCCATCTGCATGTCATGGCCCATCTTCATCTCGTGGCCCATCTTTCACTCTTGGCCCTTCTTCATCTCGTGGCTAGTGGTCTAGGAAATTTGTTGTTTTGATGTTTTTTTATTGTTTTCAGTAGATTGGATGTTGAGTTGTTAAATTCAGTAGTTAAATTTGAATTCTGTAGTTAATTGTTATTTGAATTTCTAATTTAATTTAATTTGGTTTTTGTCCAAGCATGCAATGTTTTTTCTATGAATTCCACCTTCTCGAATTGTTTGGGGGTGGTATTATTATTTTTAGCATTGCTTTTATCTTATCCACCTTTTTAGAAATTAATATTGCAAAACTGTGAAAATATGAGTTGTGTGAGAATGCTGCTAATATTGGTGTGGCTAGAATAAGCTACTTTTGGTTTTGCAACCTCAAGGTTTAGAAATAGGAAGTGTGCTATTTTAGTTTTAGCCAAAAAGCTATTGGTTTGATTTTGCAATATGCACCTAACTTGTTTCCATTTTGGTTTTAGAAATTTCTATTTCCATCATCCTGCCTTAACAATTTGGGCAACTTGTGGATGTTGGATTAAGAAACTAGTTCTCTATAAATCCTTGGTTCACTCTAAACTTGTTCACACACCTCGCACCATGCCCTCTCACTTTTCTCTTAGTTTTATCACTTACGGAGCGCACCATGCGCCCTTCACAGCCCAATTCTGAGCACACCCTGAGTTGAAGAGCCTGGAACTCCAGTTAGACAAGAGCGCGCCCTGCGTCCTTCATAGGCAAGTTGTGAGCATACCCTGTGCTGAAGTGCCTGGACCTCGAGCAAGATAAGAGCGTACCCACGCCTTGACCTTCGCAGCCACTTAAATTTCTGATTTTTTTGTGAGTTTTTCCAAGGTTGTTTGCAACACTTCTAGAGTGTATTTGTTGTGATGACATCCCCTCGTATCATACCGGAGTAGTCTTTTGAAGATTTGTTCCAAAGTGACACCTATGGTGCGTGGTTTCGCAAGGTGATCATATAAGCAGGTTGGGAACCACTAATGGTAAGACCTAATAAACTTTATTCTCCTTCACTTACATCTTATTTTTATGATAATTGTAGTTCTTTTATAGACCGGATGGAGAACAAGTGTCTCCATCACCATTGAGGATGAACCAATGAAAATTACCAGGTTCTTGTTAGCCTTTGCTCTCGGACTTGCTATGCCCGCTGAAATTCAAGACGCATGGGCATATTTGGTAGATAATATATACCTCTATAACTATGAGAATTATGGAGCAAGAATCTTTAGGATAGAAGACCAAGGGGAATATAACGTAGCCCTTGGTAGCCTGTCCATGAACGTGGGCACTGTTATGTTTTGGATCATGCTAAACATTAGAGGGGAATGGCGTTATTCTTTTTCGAATGATGAAACTTGTGATATTTTCCTTGCTTTAGCTGGGAGACGTATGCTCTATGATATTCCCTACACCTTAATGTCTAGTTCAGCACGAGCCTATAGCATGAGGCATAAGTACCTTCTTATGACTGTTTTAGTTCGTCGTATTATGTTATGTTTCTTCCCTATTTTTTGTACCCGTTTCACGGACTGGGTTGGGTTGACATTATGAGACCCACCAATTGTATTATTCGATCTTTCCGTGCAATGACTTGGCAAGGGTGGAGGCTACAACCTCATCGGGTTGCACCTTACACCCCATTCGACCAAGTGGCGCTTGACAGGTTAGCTATAGTAAATGATAAGTGGTGTGAAGCCTGGAAAATTATAATGGCATGGCAGGATGTGAAAAAACTTCACTTCTTTATAGAAGAGGAGGATAACGCTTAAACGTTGGAGATAAAGTAAGTTTTTATTTTTTTATACGTGTCTGCTTATGTCCTAAGCAATTTGATTTATGTTATCCCCATAATGGGTGAAACTCATATAGAGTTGAGACTGTTTTTATTTTTCTATATTAGTATGTTCTACTTTGTTTTACAGATGCCCTAAATTTCACGCATTTCCATGGTACTTTTCTACCTTTATTATTTTTTTACTTTGAGTACAAAGCATGCTTTTGTTTGGGGGTGGCATAGAAACACGCAAAAATTAAGGCACCTGTTAGGATATAGATATGTGTAATATGCACTTGTTTTCTAGTAAAAAATTCAAAAAATTCAAAAATATAAATTAAAAGTTTATGCTATACACTTAGGAATACTGGTATTGTTTCTTATTCTATGATGATAATTGTCTAGAAGTTTCACGTTAGCCTTGCATTAGAATAGTTTTTAGAAACTTAGGTTAATATGTAGGCAATAATCATTACATCTTTCTATAAATATATATTGCATGAGCATCTATGTTTACATTGAAAGTAAGTTTCTGAAATCTAGGTTACTTACTTATTCTACAAATCCTGTGAGAATACAGCTTAAAAGTCTTATATGAGTGAAATTTTTGAGTAATGACACAAGGGAGAAGTATATTCCGAATAGAGAAATCACACGTCCACTTGCTTAATCACTATACCATATCCTAAGAAAGAATTTAGGCCATTTTTGGATCAATATAGCCAGAAATTCAAACCTATATGAAATTATTTCCGCTAGTTGCCCCTCTGAGCCTTTTTTGGCCTTTCATAACCACAATTCCTTTACCCTTTTATAACAACAAAACAAAATAAAAAATCAGCCTACCCATATTTGAATGAGTCTGAGAATAGAGATAAAGAAAAGAAAAAAAGAAATACCTGTGAAACCAAGAATTTGTTAGTTGTTTCAAATAAGAAAAGAAAGATAGTTCCATCCAAAGCAAAGAAAAAAAAAAGTTAGAACTCTAAAAACAAAATCAAAGGAGTCAAAAGCCAAAGAAAAAGAAAAAAATGACTAAGGATGGAAACAAAGTGTAGAATCAATAGTAAGAACAAGGTTTTCTCTAGTTACATAATATGAAAACTCTATTATCTCAGACTTGTCCTTTTGAATATCCATTTCCTTCCTTCTTAAACCATCTCCTAATCCCCGCAACACCTAATAAAGACCTCTAGCTCAACTAGGAATAGGTTAGTGTGATAGTAAGTGGCAGATGTGTTTGATCGACTTCGGCTTCCCTGTGTGTCATTGAGAATGTAAGGTAAAGTGTTCCCACCGCACACTGGAGTAAGCAAAACTTGAGTGGAAAAATTAGAGTGGTTTTTGTCTTGACGTTTATGTGAGGAGCTACTTAAGGACGTTATTCCAAAGTTTCATAAACGAACCTGTTAGTGCATTTCAAAGCATAGCTCATTATATATATGTTTATTCGTAGATGATTGATTATTATGCATATATTAGCTTAGGTTTCGACTTGATTATTCTTATTCATTGCTAGTGAGATGTATAGATATCTGAGAATAAATAAAGAAACCATAGTTGTATTTTTTTGTCGTTGTAATATAGATGAAGTTTGTGAGTACCTTCACTAGAAAACTCTCACGAGGCTATAACTCGTCCACTAAGGAATTCCTAGTGGTTTAAAGTCTTGTTGCATATGGTCAATGCAATCGCACTTGGCGAAACGAGATTAGTTAGAACTCCATTTTTGGTCACTTATTCTAATTTCTCATATTTGCTTGAGGACAAGTAAAATGCTGTTTAGGGGTGGTTTCATAAGAGCCCAAAACTATAGTTTTAACCCCTTAACAATATTACTTTTAAACTAATTATGTGATTAATAAATAAGAGTTCGTACTATTTACGTACTTTTATGTATTTCAGGCATTGGAGTCGAATATGTGAAGAAATATGTCCCTTTTGTGAGATAATGGAGTAAGAGTTGATTGCTAAGAAGTTCTATGATTAAAGGCCAAGATTCAAGGAAAAAAAACATTTTTAAAACCCGGTCAAAGCTGAAAAGTCAAAGTCAACGCGGGCATAAATAGCGCATAAAAGTCAACAGAACTTCCGCAGGCCGTATCTTTGGACTCAGACCTTGGAATTAGGCCTACCATATGTCAAAATGACCGGCTTGGAAATAGCTTTCTAATGGTCTAAGCCTTAACCCAATCACAGGAGCAAAAGTGGACGAATAGGGTGTTAAAATCATTTCCAGCTGAAAACCCCTTTGTGGACTGAAGTAATGAAGTTTTGAGCTCGATGTTCTGGCCCAAAACTTGGCTCTAAGCCCATGCACGAAATTATAAGACCTAGCCTCTCTTATATGAAGAGGATTAAGGCTTAACTCTTATATACTTAGTTAATTATCAATAACCTAGTTTTAGTTCAATTACTTAGTTTATATTTCAGCACTTAGTTTATTATCTAGATACTTAGTCTTTAATTCATAAACCTAGTTTGAATTCAATTTTTAATACAATTAAATCATTAAACTCTTCCCAGTTTCAATTATCAATCCAAGTTATTGTTCTTCATTATGTCTTCTTCTAAATTCTATATCAATGATAGTCTAATGACTTCTAGCTAAACCTCCATTAGAGGGGTTTGAGGAAGCTTGATAAAGACTTGATTTTGTTAGTGTAGATATAGTTGTGATAATCTATTCCACTCTAGAAAATAATTATTTCACCAAGAAAATGGGTTTAATTGTTTCACATGCTAATTATTAGTTGGTAGAGATTGCCATGAATAGTTAGGGATTAGAAATACCCAACCTTTATGTGAAAATGTAAGGTTTAGGATTACAACAATTATATGCTAATTTATTAAGTCGAAATCTAAGTAGAATCAAATCCCCCTAATTTTCTTCTCCATAATCACATCTCGTATTTAATTGACGTAGTTTAAATTATAACATCTTAATTAGTATTTTCACCATCGTAGTATAAATTCCATCATTACTCTCATCAATTTTGGTTAGTATTAATAAACGTAGTTAACATTAATTCTAAAGAACTAAGAGTGGAATGAATTCTCTACTCCACCTATTGCATTGATTACCGACAGTAGATAACTTTGATATTAAGCACGAATTAGTTTTAGTTTTACTTATTCTTGAGTTTAATTAGTTAAGAGTAGGTAAAACTATCGTTTTACGTATTATCATTGGATTTGTCGAATATTAGTCCATGCGAAGTTTCGATGTTGTCTCCCTGGTACATTTGGTACACTGAAAGCACATACTTCTTCGGGTTGAAGTGATTATAGGTTTGTGATCAAGGGACAGGTGGTATTTATATGATTTAAGCTTAAACAGAAATTGCATGGTGAGGTATTTATGTTTATGACAGGATGAGGAGTTTGGTCTTTTTGTTTGGTTGTGAGGCCATCTATCTTTCTTGTGAGGGCTTTGATTAAAGTTTTGATTTCAGGATCAGATTTCACCTCAAAAATACCACTAGCCTTAGATGTACAAGGTTGGGGTTGTTTTGGAATTTTTTATATCGCCCAAATGGGTACTCTTTTCAGCTTGGTTTTCAAGAAAGGTTAAAGCTTCGGTAGTACATCTATCTAAAAAATTACCATTACTCATGATGTCGAGGGTTACTTTGTGTTCTTAGAGAAGACCTTTGAACAAATATTAGACAAGAGTAAATTTTTCTAATTTATGGTGAGGACATGAATGAAGTAGGTCAGAGAATCTATCCCATGCTTCCGAAAATGTCTCACTCAGACTATGTTTGAAGAACTGTATCTTACTTCTTATCTCTTTTGTTTTCTTCGGTGGAAAGTACTCTTCATGAAGGAGACCACAACATTTTCCCATGTATTGAAAGAATTGGGCTTCTGAGAAAGAAGTCAGGCGTGACTCTTACCAGCTAGAGTGAAAGGAAACACTCGTAGCTTCACTTGATCGTCGGTGACACCCATATGGTGGAAAGTATTACATACTTCATGTATCCGGCGTAGAAGTTCGTACGGTAACTCATGTTCAAACCCGTGAAAGATGGGTAGAAGATTAAACACGTTTGGTGGAATGCAAAAATCGCTCGTGATCGGTGTGAGTCGTATACAAGATGGAGGTCCATCTTGCAACGGTGTGTAGAAGTTGGAGGGAGGATTTTCAGCTTGCACTACTTCGTCACCCATCTTAGTAGGTAGAGGATGAGAAATTAGAAATTGTCTAGGACGACGTGCTCTTCAACATGAGTAAGTTTATTCTCGCTAATACTTGTAGTGCCTGAACACAATATCATGCACTTTTAGCAAGATGGAAAAACTATCCTAACATGCGCAAACTATGCAATGTATGCTCAAGCAATCAAAATTCATTTTTGCAAGTTGGGAGTTTTGAAAATCTTTGTTGGGTCTATAATTTTCTATGCCCTATTCAAGGGAACAATTAGGCGCGAGACTAGGATGGATCTACTACATGACTTATAAGAGTAAGCAATCAATTCACCAAGAGGTGTGCTACCAAGAATCTCACTCATGATGAATCTGGAAAAGGGGAGTAAGGAAGGTAGTTGGTCAATCGGAATCTGGTAACTAATTATATAATCCCCGTGGCTATATTTTTGTCATTTTTTGGAGGAGTGTGACTACTTTAGGCTCTAGTTTATTGATTTTAATTTGTTTGTTTGGTCTAGGGCATCAAGAATCAAGCAACATCCGATTTATCTACTTTGGGGAATGACTTCCCAATGGTTGTTACATGGCTCGGGTTCAGCCTTATGTGTGCATGTAAATTGTAGTGTAGAAATTAAAATTCAAACAATCACATAAGCATGTTTGAACACATAAGGTATCCTCTTACATGGGCTTTGAGGAGATTTAGAATTTACCTCTCAAGCATTGCTTACATGCTGTTTTAGGAGAAGTCGATATTGGTTAGCGCGTGATCTGAGAATTAGGCCTAACCATTCGAGCGTTCCATATTTTAGGTTACAAAAAAGGTCCACTTAAAAAGGCCACAATTCGGGTTTTTTATAATTAAATAATTTTGCCTTCAAGGGCCCAAAACATGAAAATAAACTAACACTAAAACTAATCTAATAAATTAACTAGTTTGGATAGATTATCTAAATTAATTAGAGTTAATTGTAATTAGAGTGTTGATTACCAAGTTGATTCAAAGTGCGCGAGCGTATGATTCATGACTCACCTCACACACTTGAACTTCCCAAGGCAATGAAAACTCTAACTCTTGGTAAGTTTCACAACTTTAACCAAGTTTCAACTCATGTTCATCCACATAATCAACCAAAACTCTTTTTTTTTCTTTTTTCTTTTTGTTTTTTTGTTTTTTTCTTTATCTCTATCTATTACAACAAAGTCCACCAATTTATACTACTCTATTACAAAATTCGGGTTCTTAGTTGCAACCACGAATCAAAAATCTTCGAACTGTGAAAAAATGAGACACCACTGTGCTGAGGTGGCTGGGCGGTCGCCTAGTCGGTTCTGGCCAAGTTCGTCCGGTTTCCAGCAGCAGCTTCAGCTCCTCTCTAGCGGTTGAATGTTGAGCTTGGATTTGGAATAAAATAGATCAGTATTGACAAATAACGAAAATTATCAATGAAAATTAAAAAAAAAAAAAGAAATGGAATGGTGAGAGGGATGCTTCCCTCCTTAGATGCTCAACCAAAGTTCATGTTCCTCTAATCCCCGGCAGTGGCGCCATTTGAAGTAGTGGTATTGTATTTAATATTTCAAAATTGTTTTGAATGAGGGTCATCATAAATTGTTTGGAGTTTGAATGATTGTGAGTTTTAGAAGGAAGGAAGGTAGGTTTCTTTTAGGACTTGTTTAGTTAACTTTAGTTGTATGAAGAACATTAGAACGACTTGTTGAATAAAGGATTAAAAGCACAAATATTGAAAGAAAGAAATAACTTGAAGAAATGAAGAACAACTTTAAAGGAATAACTTGATTGAAATGAAGAACAAAGAAAGAAATAACTTGATTGAATTGAAGATCAAAAAGTAAAGAAATTGAATGTAAATGACTTGAAAAATAAAATCATACACTACTCCTATATGACACTAGAATAAGTCTAGGTACATTCTCTCATCCTACTTTTGAGTTCTTATACCCCTACTTTTACAAAAGAATAATTTGTCCTCTCCCTCTACAATCAAGGCACCTTAACAAGTTTGTTTTATGTTTTTCCTTTTTGCTTTTCGATTTCTTCTTGGTCAAGCTAGGTTTTAGAGAAAGCCTTCTTTTCTGTCAAGGACATCTATCTCTAGTCTTTTGAGTTAAGGACTTGACTTTCAGCTCTCTAGATTGGAGTCCTTAACCTTTGACCTTTGACTTTGACTTTGACTTTTTCTGTACTTTTTCATAGCTGCTACGAGTCTTCATAATAAGCGTAAATAAGGCTCTTTTTGGTGTTAGGACGCATCTTTTATGATAAGTGGTATGAATTGCTCTGTAATCTGAAAAAAGTAATAAAAGCTATGAGTTGTCTTTTCATTATATGTAAGAAAGGCTCTAATGCAGTAATATAAGGGTAATAAAACACACATTTGGGAGCTGATCAGTGGGAAGTTTTGAGAGTTTGATAGCGGAGCTATTCATATTGAAATATCGATAGATCAGCTCAAAAAATTGGAGGATCTATATTTTTAGACTGGTCAAACCGTATAGAAAGGTACAATCAACGCAGTCAATAGAGGATAAGAGAGCTAAAAGAGGAAGCTTTTACATAAAGACTAACTATTTCTATGTAGAATATTACTAGAAATAGTTATCTAACCCATTCCTATGTTGTGGTTCAACATTTTTTTTCTTGCACCAAAAATTAATGCAAGTTGATCATTTTTTTTCCCAAAAGTTTAGAGGTTGTGGCAGACCTCAACCTGTATTAGAAGAAAATCTCAAGTACATCGTTCCTTTTCTATCCTCCTCCATAATACTATGTAACTTTAAATCAAGAGGTGGAGTAAAAGAAATGACAAGCTCATCCCGAGATTTGTACAACTTTGAAAGATAGTCAGCTGCCTGATTACCCTCTCTATATACATGATTAAAAGTGAATTTAACAAAAAGCCTGCTTAGAAAAGCTATTTGGGCCACAATGTTTGCACAGTACCATGGGCTTTGGCCTGAATCCTGAATGTTGTGGATAGCTCCTGAAGAGTTCAAGTTCACTTCTAACTTGGAGATACCTTGCGCTATCGCAAGTTGAAGACCATTTGCTATCGGGAGAAGTTCCTGATATACAACTGACGTTTTAGGTGAGCTGCCAGCATACACCAATTTAACATTCCCAAGATTATCTCTAATGATCCCTCTAAAGCAATTTTTATTGTCTTGGACAGAGCCGTCAGTATTAAGCATGTATGCGTCTTCCTCTGGTGGTGTCTAAGCGATCCAGTTGGAGATTGGATCCTTGAAATTTAGCTTCAGCCCCAATCTTGCTACCAATATTCTAAGAGATGCAGATTCCTTCACGTCAGTTAGATTCTGCTGAAGATATAGCTACATATTGGACATGATCTTGATACTTAACTGCAGCGCCGAAACCTTTAGATTTTTTTTCTTTCTTCGATTTCGCTCACACCATATTTCATGTACTGTAGCACCAATACATGCCTTATAGATATCAACACTAGGGGAGTTGATTCTACATAGACGGAAGATCTTGTACCATTCTTCAGTAGATCCCTTTACATCCCCTCCTATCCCAAGTCTCCTTTTAACAGATTCCCATACGTTCTTTGAGTATTGACAATCAAAGAATAAGTGCTTGGAGTGCTCTGTCGAAGCATTATAGAGACTGCATTCAGAGTGTTGCAGCACTTTCTTTTGGATCAGCCTGTCTTGCGTAGGAAGGCAGTTTGAGAGTAACTGCCATAGAGTAAATGAATGTTTTGGTACAGAGAGCTTCCCCCACACCACTCTATACCATTTTACCTCTGTTCTCACTTTTCTTAGCACTGAGTATGCTGACTTCACTGTGAAATCCCCCGTGGTACTAGGGGCCCATACCACTTCATCCTTCTCCAGCTATCTATTAACTTTGGTCCCCAAGATAATATTCTTGATGTGTCCATCTGGGAGAGAGGTAATAGCTAAGGACCATTCACCTTGCTCTAAAACATCACTAACCTTTGCTGCCTCGTTAAGATTAAAAAGATTTCTTGCTTTCGATATCTCCCATAGAGGTTTGCTTGAGCACCATAGGTCATGCCAAAACCATGTATTAGTGCCATCTGCAATAATATACTTAATATGATTCCTGGCTATATCATTGTGTTGTAGGATTCCTCGCCAAACCCAAGAGCAGCTGGAAGGAATTCTCATAGTCCAGAAATAGTGTTTTTTGATCTGCTGGCTCCATGTCCAATTTTCCCACAAAGAGTTTTCTTTCACTGCAATTCTAAAAACTAGGCCACAGTATACAGCCTTATTCCATGTTCGTGCATCCGTCATGCCCAAACCACCCTGTTCCTTTGAGAATCTAAGAACCTCATGACTTGCATGATGCATTTTGTTTGTCATGCTAGGTCCAAACCAAAGGAATCGATTGCAAATCTTGGAAACCTTGTCAAGCACTTTCTTTGGGAGGACAAAAGTTTTGGACTAATAAACTTGAAATAAGGAAAGAACTGATTGAATGAGTTCAAGTCTACCTGCTCTTGACAAGGTTTTATTCTTCCAGTTTGAAATTTTGGAAGTTAAACGTTCCACCAATGGGAGACAATCTCTTATTCCAAGTCTTGATGACGTCAGGGGAAGCCCAAGATAGGAGATTGGGGGAGATATGAGAGAGATACCCAATGCATTTGCTAAGTCTTCAGCCGCAGCTGAGGACATACAACCAACAAGTAAAGTGGATATGGCCAAGTTTATATTCAGTCTTGTAACTTGAGAGAATTTCTAGAGTATCTCCTTCACAACTAAAATGGAGTCCATGTCTCCTTTGCAGAAAAGAAGGGCATCGTCCACAAAAAACAGATGAGAGATACTTAGTTTTTTTAACTTAGAGTGGGGATGAATCTACCCAGAGATGAGAGCTTGCCTTAGTAGTCTAGAGAGGATTTCCATTACAAGAACAAACAAGTATGGCGAGACAAGATCACCTAGCCGCAAACCTTTTTTACCTTCAAAGAAACCTTCAGAGGTGCCATTTAACATAATGGAATATGTTGGAGAGTAGTAGCACATTGTAAGCCATTCTACGAAGAGAGGGGGGAAACCAAAGCTGTGCAGAATCATTTCCATGGCTTTCCAATTAACAGAATCAAAGGCTTTCCTGATATCAATCTTGATAGCACAGTTTCTAGATCCATGTTTCCTTAAGTAACCTCGAATCAATTCATCGGCCAGAATGAGATTATCTTGGATATTTCTGCCTGGTACAAAGGCAGACTGAGCTCTAGAGATTAAGAAAGTGATACAGTCCTTCATCCTGCTTGTAAGAATCTTAGTAACACATTTATAAATAGTATTACAACAAGCAATAGGTCTGAATTCATCAACCTTAGAAGGGGCAAGAGATTTGGGTATTAAGCATAGTAAAGTAGAGTTTGTACCTCTCTAGATGACTTTATGAGAAAAAATATGCTTAATTGCAAGAATGAAATCATTACCCACTATGTCCCAGGATTTCTTGAAGAATAAGGCATTAAACCCATCTGGACCAGGGGTTTTGTTGTCCTCCATAGAGAAAATAGCTTCCTTGATTTCCAAGTCTGTGATATCCTTCACCAGATTGTTGGCTATATCTGAGGTTAACCCAGGGAGATCGAGCTACTCTAAGAACTGAAGAGAGCATGAAGATAGAGAGGTTTCACCCAAGAGATCAGAATAATAAGATATGAATGCTTGGGCTACATTATCTTGACCTTCCTGCATATCTCCTTGTGCATCAATAATAGACCAAATGTTATTTCTGGTCTTCCTTTCTTTGACAGAGTTGTGAAAAAATGCATTGCATTTGTCCCCAAAAGATAGCCAATCAGTGTGGGTTCTTTGCAAAAGATCATGTTCTTCCATGAGCATGAGAGAACAGAGCTCCAACCTCTTTACTCTTTAAAGATTAAAAAGATGAATGTCTAAAGGTTTCAAATGCAGCCTTTTTTGTATATCTTCAAGATTTGTTCTTGCAGTGTTCACCAAATTCTGAAGATCTGTGGAGGTGAGTCTCGGGCATCCTTTGAGAGCAGCCTTTAGAAGTTTGAGCTTCTTAGACAGCATGTAGGAGGGATTTCCTTGTTGTGGTATAGACCAACATTTGCTAAGGGTTTCCTTGAATAAAGGATTAACCAACCAGTAGTTGCAAAAATGAAATGGAGGTCTGCAGATAATCTTATTAGAAAGGGTTAACACAATCGATGTGTGATCAGAGAGTCCCTGTGGTAAGAACTCAACTCCAGAAGAAAGGAACATAGCTACCCACATTGGGTTAATCAAGCACCTGTCTATCTTAGACAACTTTCAAAATAAACCATCTCCATTGTTAGTCCAAGTAAAAAAAATCTACTCGAGCTATGATCATAAAGACTTACAGTGTTAAGACAGTGAGCAAAGGGAGTAGTTTCCCTAGGATGCATCAATTCTGAGCTGATCCTTTCATGAGAGTAAAGGACATTGTTAAAGTCATCCATCACACACCAAGGGCCAGTGACTGTTCCATGTAGATTGATGAGGTCTTGCCAAAGAATCTGCCTCTCTGCTCTTTTATTACTTGCATAGATACTTGTAAGATGAAACACTTGTGAAAAAGCTAGTACCGTGACTTGAGCATGAATAAACTGAGCACTTTCCAGAATTTTGGAAACATATAGCTGAGAAGGATCCCAAGATATCCAAATATGACCAGAGCGATCACTAGAGTAATTGTTCTCAAAAGACCAAGCAGGGCAGCAGACATTGCTAATACCTTGAAATTTTTCTATTTTGACTTTTGTTTCATGGATACAAAAACAGGATAGATTATTTCGAGTTCTGAAAATATTTAAATCTCTTGCTTTTTTCAGATCATTTATTCCTCTAACATTGTATATACATATCTTCATAAAAAACTATCGTTTTTGTTTGTTTTTGTTACCTGAGCCCTTTGGCCTTCCAATGCTTCTTTTGCCAGATTTTTGCTGCTTTTGAAGTTGTGCTCTAGTAGTAACCTGTGATGGCATACGCAAAGGTGTAGCTAGGTTTGATACCATATTCTGATCATCAAATGGTTCCTGCTGCTGCTTAGAGATATCATCATCTACTATGCCTTCTTCCTCCAATACAAGGGATGCATATGTCTTATTCTCTAAATTGAAGTGGAATAACTCCTCTTCAGTCAAGATGTTATCATCATTACTTGCTAGCTCATTTTGATCTCGAGTTGTATTATAAATCACAACTTCATTTCCTCAAGTACCAAAATCCCTGTGACTGTCTCCGATAACCTCTGGAGGGTTTGAGGATGCCCACAAGGCTACTGTAGTGTTACCATGAAGGCTGAACAATAAACCTCCAGAAGGCGGTTTGTTCCTTACATACAGAGAAGGAGTGGCTAACAACGGCCTACTGCTACTGGGGTTTGACGTTGTACTACTATTTATGCCACCGTAAACATCCTCAGTAGCTAATGATGAGAAGGGGTGCAATGAGGGACTAGCACTTGCCTGAGCTGCCCTCACTTGATCAATATTGGTGCTTGGGATACGAGAGGAAAAGTTGTCAGAATGTAATACTGTAGCAGGAGCTGCCCTCACTTGAACACTGTCAGCGTATAATCCTGTAGTTGGTGCTACCCTTACTTGAACTCTGTCAGAGCTTATTACTGGAGTTCAAGACCTAGGTACCCAGACCTGAGTTGGAGCTGATGGGCTTTTAGTTGTAGCATGCCCAAACCGACTGCAGGAGGTGCAAGAGGGTGGCTTCCAAGGATACTCCACGTCCAGATACACATACTTACCCCCTAGCTTGACAAACTTGGGAAACTCAAATGTCAAAGGTATTGTAAAGCAGACCTTCGCAAAATCTAGTCTTTCTTTCTACGATGTTGCGTTGTCCATATAAAGAGGCTCACCTATCAAACTTGCCAAGTATGAAAGACCATTCTTTGTCTAAAGTTCTTTTGGGACATTGTAGAGTTTGGCCCAAATAGGTACAATGTTAACATTGTTTCTCTGCGCTTCCACTTCAGGTGACCAGGACCGAACAACAAAAATCTTCCCTGCAATGAAAATAGGTCCTCCTTCCAGCACCATTTGTTTATCCTCATTCATATAAAAGGTGATGAAAAAGAGATCCCTATCAGTAGTTATCTCCATAGATCCCTTAAGCTTCCAGATTTTTTCCAGAGAACTCTTTACAAAGGGAAACCACATTCTCTTATCTAGGAAATACCCAACCAAGGTGTCCTTCTATTCATTAATACCCTCTTCAATAAGGTCTTGCATCACCATCTTCAATGATGTGGGAGCAATTGTTTAACGCCATGTTAGCTGTTGAGGCAAAATTCATGTTTTTAAACAGAGAACTCCATAAGAAAGGTGGGATGAAATGAGGAGGTCGAAGCCATGTCTTAAAGCTTGACAGAATTGATCCGTACTCTACTTCTATGATGGTCTGAACAACCCAGAAAAGGAAGGAAATGAGATTAGAGGAAACAAAATAGTTCCTTTCCGAACTTACACTGTCAATCAGTGAAGGATTTTGCCGGAGGAAGGAAAAACGGACCAAAAGAACTCACAGCTAAGATAATTCCTTACAGAGCTCGAACGAACAGCAATGGGTTTTTGGCCCGAAAAAGAAGAGAATAGCGAAGGGTTTTGGATAAGAATAGAGAACCTAAAGTGTTTTAACTGAACATGGCAAAGAAGGATTACTAGATCACTGGGACAGCTTAAGTTATGTCTCATCCAATCGCCCAAGCTTTGGTCCCCATGATTGATTACCGAGGTTGATCTGTTTGCAGATTGAAAACGACAAGTTGATCATTGATTGTATATAGCAGTGAGTTTTCGAGACCAAGGTTAAAACAATTAAGTTCCATATCTTGTAAGATATTAGCCAAAAGCCTCATCTGAATGATTATTGAGTGATGACACAAAGGATGTCTGGATAAAAAGACTACACGTCCACTTGCTTGATCACCACGCCATATCCTATGAGAAAATTTAGGCCCTTTTTAGATTGATATAGCCAAATAAACATTAAAAACCCAAAAAGATATTTTTCCTATAATTACCCCTTTTTAAGCCTTCAAAAATATAATAAACCTTTTTATTTTTCACCATCAATCCCTAAACCGTTGTTACACACAATAAAAAGCTTACCCAGCTAACGAGTTGAGAATTGGATGAACAGTAAAAAGAGAAGAGAAGATATTGTACACAAACAGAACAGTTAATTGCTTCGTAAAGAAAAATAAATAAATAAAGAAAAGAAAAGAAATATTCATTGCAAAAATTGAAACTCTCAAAAGTTCAAAATCAAATGAAGTCGATTTCAAAAGAAACAAAAGCAAAGTTATAACTCCCAAAAATCAACATCATATGGAGTCACAAAGCCAAAGGGCTAAAACATGAATCAAAATTCAGAAGCAAAGAACAAAACAAGGTTCTTTTTTAGTTGCAAGTATCTTGAAGACCCGATTTCTCAACTTATTAGATTTTTTTTTCCCTTCCATTTTTATTTCTAAACCACCACCTTAGCCCCGTAACTCCTAATACAAGACCTCTAGCTCGACTAGGAATAAGATGGTGTGATTATAAGTGGTAATTGTGATCAATCGATCCCGGTTTTTTTTGGACGTCATTCGTGTATGTGAGGAATATAAATGCCCTTTGCACTTGAGAGAATAAAACTTGAGTGAATCTATCAGAGATTTTGTGTTTCAACACATCCCTATGACAACCCACCTTAAGGACCCTCTCCAAAAGTTTCGGAAACAACTCTGTCTTTGGACTTCATAGCTCATGTATGTGCATATATCTTTAGATGATTAAATTAATGTACATATGTTATCCTAAGTTCAAAGGAGCTTGTCCTTATTCCCCACTAATTAGATGTATAGACTTCTGAGAATAAATAAGGAGACAAGCCCTTTGTGCTAGATAGGGGAAGTTTGTGAGTACCTTCTCTGGAAAACTCTCACGAGGTTTAAGCTCATCCACTAGGGAATTCCTAGTGGTTAAGGTCTTGTTACATATGGTCAATGCAATCGCACTCCACAAAACGAGATTAGTATAATAAATCACACATTTGTGATCTTAGTTTTTATCCCTCTCATCTTTGCTTGAGGACAAGCAAAATGTTATTTGGGGGTAGTTGATCAGGCCCTAAATGTGTGTTTTTATCCCCTTACATTACTGCATTATAGCTATTCTTACGCATAATAAACAGACAACTCATAGCTTTTACTTTCATTTGGAGGTTATAGACCATTTCAGACTACTTATCGTAAAAGATGCACTTTAGCACCAAAATGAGCTCTATTAACGCTGTTTAGGAAGACTCAAGCTTATATGAGAAAGTGCTAAAAAGTCAAGGTCAAAGTCAACGATTAAAGACTCAAACCCAAAAGTCTGAAGATTATGTCCTTAGCTCAAAAGACTGAAGATGATGTCTTTATCTCAAAAGTGGTCTTAGCTTGCTCTTGTTTGCCCTAGCTTGCTCAAGAAGAAAAGATAAAGCATAAAGCATAAAGCAAAAAGCAAAAAAAAAAAAAAAAACAAGGAAAAGCAATTGTAAGAGGTGTCCCACATCTAGAGGAGGAGGGGGAATATGTAAATGTAAAAGTAGGGGTATATAAACAAAAAGTATAGAGAGAAATCATTATCCAATTCTTGGCTTGACAAACCAAGGGTTGAGATCATTACTCATGCTTTTAAGAAATAACTAGGAGTAAAGAATAGATAGATTTATTTTATTTCAAGTTTTCTTTCTTGTTTTGCTATTTTCCAATGTTCAAGCTTTATGTTTTCTTTACTTTAAAGTCTTTCCTTGCATTTAAATACTTGTCTTTCAATCTTTTTATCAATCAACTTGTTTTCTACTCTTCCCTTTTGTCATTTCAATCAATAGTAGCATGTTACACTCATTTGAGTCAATCAAATGAGTGTGACTTGTTAACCAAGTTATTTCTTTTTCTTCCCTTGTTATTTCAAGTTTTTAATTCAAAGCAACCAACTTTCAATGTTTTTATCTTCCTAGAACTTTAGACAACTTGTTTTCAATCCCTTTTAGAGATTAGAAACATAAATAGGAGAAGTTTTAGATAAGTTTTTGTTTTTAGCCATCAAATCATTCTCTCCAACATAAGATTTAAGATGAACAATGACAACCCACAATAGCTCAACCACTACAACTACTTCAAAACTCACACAACCAATACTGCAATTTGAAACAGAAGTTTTAGCAAAAAGGATTGTACTAGATATAAAATTCATTTACAAAACAAAACCTACCAAAAGTGCAATCACACAACCAAAAATCGTCAAAAGCTTATTCTTTTTATATTTTATTTGATATATCAACTCTGTATTAATTACTTTCAGCCACGATATTCTTCTCATCTGATGTAAATCGTCAGCATGGGGAACAAACGACCAATTAATCCTTGTTGGATTGGGAAAAAAAATTGTCGTCGTCAAGTAGAGAGACATTAACCTCATAAAGTCCACCTCTTTCCTAATCTTCTTCACAACACTTTTGATCACCTTCTTCACTTTTAACAATTTAATTTCGGGCACTTCTCCAAAGTTAATAGGTATTCATAAAATCAGATTTGTTACTCTCTACAATACCTCCTTGATACAACACCTGCACACTAACCCCTTCCAAAGGCAACACAAAAATCAGTGAAACATCTTCCGGGGTAAATCTAACCATTTTACCCCCAACACAAAATGCATCGTCTACTTCCGAGTATGTGTTTAAAACTGACCAAACATCAATCTTTGCTTTTGTTGTAGTCTTAACACTCGACCTATTTTCAAAAAAGACACTATACATGCTTCCAAATGATGTATCCATCATTTTTTTTTCTTATGCACATCTGTTATGTCACCTCTAACCGAATTCATAATATCAACCATTGACTTCATACTTGTCCTATAACTCAATTCCTCACTTTTCTCCAAATTCTGGTTACCCTCCTCCTCCATCTTTTCTTTGCCTTTCTCTTTTGGTTTCACAGTTGTTGAGGTTACTATATCTTTACTTTGCCACTGTTTTGGAAGTCATAGTTTAGATTTTCTAACAATATCCACCTTCCCTTGTAGCGTAACCTGAAAGAAAATGAATGATTTAGTACTAGTTCTTTCATAGTTTGTTTCAACCAATTTCCACTACATCATGAATGTTTCATTATTTTTTTTCCAGTGGAAAACATCCGTCCGACCGTAAACAAACATTACCAGTTAAACCTTATGGTCATACGGTGTTTCTTTCAATGCAACACTCAAATTGCATTCGACCCAATACTCATGTTGCAGTGGTAATTGACACTGCTGTAGTGGGATTTGACACTACAACATAATTAGTGACAAGGCAAATCAACCAACACTATTTATCGACAATACATTCATCGCAAAAATCTTGTTGCAGATGTGAATAACAATGTTCATTCAACAGATTTTGACTAGTCTTTTCCAAAAAAAAATTCATAAAATGGAAACCCTAACAAATCAAAATTCGGAAATTATGAATGAATTGAATGCAACAATTAGAATAAGGACATAATTGAATAGAACAAATAAAACAATTAAAATTTACATAGATTTGAAGAGAAGAAAGTCAATTTTGTCGAAATAATCTAAGTGTGAATAGAAAGTGGTCCCATATAGAAAAAGTGATGTACTTTATAGATTCAAATGAGTTATTCTAGTTGTACATATTTTGAAACCCAAGTTGGATGTGGAGGGGTTCAACCCCATTCCTAACCAAATAGACATAGGTATATATATTAAATATTCTATGGTCTATGATTTGTGGGACTTAGTTTTTTAAATTTGTTCTGGTAGTTATTGACTCTAGAAAATTCAAATTTCTTTTGTTAGTTATTAAAGAAGTTACTGGCAGTTACTTCTTTTCTAACAGTCATAAAAACTTTTTCAAACTTGTCTTGGAGATACATGTTTGAAGAGACAAAGTATCACTTTGAACAGACATGGTGATTGTTTAAAGAGACACTTCGTTTTTATTTGAACCCTTGTCATCTTCATTCTAAAGCACTCGAAAATCATCACCCTTTTTTCTCCTCATTGATTTTTTTGAAGTTTTTCATTGAGAGAACAAAAATCCGTTCAAAGGTTCGCTAGGACTTCGAAGTTATGGTGCTACACTTTGGAGTTACTGATTGTTGCATCCTGGCAGGACGACGCCTAAATAATTGTGAGCACTCTAACAAGGGCGAAATTCGTCTTTAGGACATTGCTTTGCAATAATCCTCAATCATCAAGTGTAATTTATTTTTACATTATTTGTATTAGTTTGTTAGTACATTCTTTTTATTCAATATAATTTTGTTATCAATAAAGTTTTATTACTCTGTGTTAATTTTCCATATTATTGAAGTGCATTTCCAACATGTTTTTCATCTCTTTACCATTTGGTTGTGTTTTTCTTTGAGTAGAGTTTGTGTTTGTTTTCACAAAATCGTCACAAAAGACTTTTTATTTTTTCTACATTACATTTTCTCATGTTGAAATTTGGGTTAATTGAACTAAGTTTTGTGAGAAAACTAGATTTGGGGATCGGTTTTGCATTTCTGGACTTATGTCTTTTTGCATTGTTTTGATAAAAGTATATTTGTGCTTAAAGATGATGGGTATTATCGTCTTTTCAAGAATGTAGTTTTGGGGGTTGTATATACCAGTGTACTTGTACCCCTACGAACGATCATCATTTGGTACTACTATAAGAGCCGCCTACTAATGAGGTGTGCTTGCTTGCCCACTACCATGGTAGTCCCGCTTGCCTACTAGTGAGGCGTACTTGCTTGCCCGCTACTGTGGCATCGCTTGCCTACTAGTGAGGAGGGCTTGCTTGCCCGCTACTATGGCAGTCCCGCTTGCCTACTAGTGTGGCATTCAGGCATGCCCTCTATTGGAGCAATGACACTGCCCACTAATATGGCACCTAAGTTATATATAGCAGGTCTGGAGATATGTGATAAGAGCCCAAAACTGTAGTTTTAACCCTGTAACAGTCATACTTTTAGACCAATTATGTGAGTAATAATTAAGAGTTAACACTGATTACGTGTTTTTATGCATTTCAGACTTCAAAGTCCATTATGTGCAGAAATGTGCCACTTTAGCGAGATAAAGGAGCAAAGGTCGGTTACTAAGGAGTTCCGTGATTAAAGGCCAAGATCCAAGAATACAAAGCCTTTCTAAAGCCCGGTCAAAGCTGAAAAGTCAAAGTCCACGCAGGCAGAAACAGTGGACAAAGTCAACAGAACTTCCGAAGACCATATCTTTGGACTCAGACCTCGGAATTGGGCCTACCTTATGTCAAAACGACCGGCTCGGAAGGAGCTTTCCAATGGTTCAAGCCTTGACCCAATCAGAGGAGCAGAAGTGGACGAAAAGTCTATGGAAGCCAACTGCAGCTGAAGAGGCCTTTTTGGACTGAAAGAATTGGGTTTTGGGCCCCGATTCTCGCCCAAAACATGGCTCCAAGCCCATGCACGATTTTTGGATCTGAATGTATAAAAACAAAAGCTTAGCTCTTTGTTAATGGTAGCTAGTTAGACCTAAATTAATATATAGAATTCTAGATCTAGTTTTATTAATTAAATTAAGCTTAGTTCCATTTTCAATTCTTGTTTTAGATTAAGTCTTTGAATCATTGTTCTTGATTGATTAGATAAATAAAATAGTTGTTTTCTCAATTTCGAATTGTGTTATTTCAATTTATAGATCTGATTTTAATTCTTGTTGATTATCATTCCGTAGTTTAAATAGATTGAACCATTGTTAGTTCATTTAGTTAAGTTAGAATTTTAATATGATGTGTAGTTATAATTCAATGGAAAATGATGGTTTGATGACTCAAGGCTAAAACCTCCATTAGAGGGGTTGATGAAGCCTTGATGAAAACTTAGTGGTATAGTGTAGAAACATTGTAGAATCTATTCCAATCTAGAAGGTCGGATTCGCCATGAGAATGGGTGGACGACTCACATGCTAGTTAGTACTCGGTAGAAATGTCATGAACACTAGGGATTAGAACTCGAATTTCTTGCCGTAAGAACGTAAGAATCGAGATACAAGAATCTATGTTAGGCTATTAAGTTGGATTCGAGGTGGATTCAATTCCCCTCTAATCATTTATCTAGATTCAAAACAATCATATTTCCATAGCATTAGTAGTTTAAAAGTCAAGTAATCAAATTCAGTAAGTATCGTAGTAATCACCTTCGTAAAGCTCTCATTGACTTAAGACCGACTAATTAGATTAGAAAACATCCATGCTAGAGCACTAGGAGAGGAACGAATTTGTTACTCCACTCTATTTCGATAGAATTGAGAGTAGAAACTTTGATAAAATAGACACTTAAATAGTTTTAGTTTACTTACGTTTTGAGTTTTATCGTTCATTTCGTAGGTAAACTATTCATTTTTCAGTTTATCAATATGTCAAGGGATTTTTTCCATATAAAGCTTTTGAAAAGACTTCATACAAAGAGGGAAATATCTCATCAAATAAGGAAAGGGTATTTTAAGTAATAAGATTCCTATAAATACCCAACAATCATTTCAAACAAAGGACTACGTGCATTTTTGAGACTTGATTCCAGAGAACGATTTGGATACGTAGGCAGCCATTGGTAGTACAGTCTCTCTCACTTCATATCAACCTCTCCAACAAGATCATTGGTGTGTTTGCGTGAGTTCTCACCCAAACATAATTGGCGCCGTCCGTGGTCCTTATTGACGGGCCCTCTTCCACGTTCCTTCTTCCAGGCACTATTAATGGCAAAAACTACAAGGTCTCAGGCGAACAAGAATGCAAGAACACAACAACAACAACAACAACAACAACAACAACAAGACGAAAATCTGGAAGTACTAATCAATCAGGAGGTGGTAGAACAACTTGCTGCAACAGATCTACAAGATCAGCCTTTTCAACTCCAAGTGCCATGACAACCCAGATCTAGACGTCTGCCATCTCAGGCTCCAGTTCTCACCTTTAAGATCTAGATGTTACAAATGCAAATGAAGTAGATCCAGAAAATATGGAGATAGGAGATGAAGACGTGCCGTTAGAAGTACTGCGTCAAAGGTTCAGAACAGAGAAGGAGCATAGCAACTACTTGCAGAAGGAACTGGACAAAGGGAAGCAAATACAAAGAGATGACGCCAATGCTGCATCTTCCACACCGGCAAGAGCCCGCAAATCCGGTGAAAACCGGAGTGTATCCAACCGACTACAATTTAATTATGGTACATCCCGTCCATTGGAGCCTGTCCCTGAGCATCATCACTCAAGGTCAAGCAGACATTCATCCCATTCAAGAAGACGATCCAGATCTCGAAATACCAACAACACTAGGCGTAAAAGTGGTCATAACATGACAAGATCATTGAATGTTGATCATAGCGCATCAGAAAGGTGGACAACATCCACCATAAGACGCAATGCTGGACGCCAAGATCAGGACCTCAGAGATGAATTGCAACATGACCTTAGACATGGCTTGAATGCAGCAAACCGATACAGACAGGTTAACTAAGGTCAGCCCAGAATACGGCGACACCAAAGAAATGGGTCCCCAGTTCGACAGCCTATCCCGTTTTATTGGCATAGGTCTCGCAGCCCAAGGAACCAGCCAAATATAGAAGCAAGCAAAAACTGGGGGTGACAACACTGTGAGATGCAACGTAGTGAAGTTACTCCTCAAGTCGTAAATCTAGAAGCCACAGGTGTACCATTCATGGAACAACAAATCAAAGACATCATCAAGAAAATAATGACCAATGTGGGTGTCACTGAAGTACGATGGAAAGACCTTGTAGTGAATGAAGATGTCGTCGGGAGATTTTCCGTAAAGATACAAAATGCAGAGCATCAGAAAGGATTCAAACAACCAGACCCTCCTAAACGAATTACGAACTTTGCCAATGCTTCATCCTTTTCCTGCTTGGTGTTGAGCAAGATGTTGACATTCTTAGGACGTGTCCAATTATGCTTAAACCGATCTGTGAACTTGTTTGCTAATTCCTGAAATGACGCGATAGATTGAGCTGGCAAGCTGGAAAGCCAATGTAGAGCTTCTCCTTTTAACGTAGACGGAAAAAGTTTGCACAGGAAGGGGTCATCTTTGCGCCATAGAATTACCCTGCTTTTAAACTCCATAACATGATCATTCGGGTCTCCTCTTGCTTCGTTAAACGTAGGAGGTCTGGTTGTTTGAATCCTTTCTGATGCTCTGCATTTTGTATCTTTACGGAAAATCTCCCGACGACATCTTCATTCACTACAAGGTCTTTCCATCGTGCTTCAGTGACACCCACATTGGTCATTGTTTTCTTGATGATGTCTTTGATTTGTTGTTCCATGAATGGTACACCTGTGGCTTCTAGATTTACGACTTGAGGAGTAACTTCACTACGTTGTATCTCACAGTGTTGTCGCCCCCAGTTTAAAAGCAGGGTAATTCTATGGCGCAAAGATAACCCCTTCCTGTGCAAACTTTTTCCGTCTACGTTAAAAGGAGAAGCTCTACGTTGGCTTTCCAGCTTGCCAGCTCAATCTATCGCGTCATTTCAGGAATTAGCAAACAAGTTCACAGATCGGTTTAAGCATAATTGGACACGTCCTAAGAATGTCAACATCTTGCTCAACACCAAGCATGAAAAGGATGAAGCATTGGCTAAGTTCGTAATTCGTTTCCGTCAAGTGCAAGCAGAGGTCACCGATGTCCCTGACGTAATGATCATTCATACATTCAAGGAAAGAGTCCATTTTGATAAAAACGGAATTTACAACTCCCTTGTACGGGGACATTCCGGAATTTACACACACACACACACACACACACACACACACATATATATATTAAAACATAAGCGGAACCACGCTACAATCCAATACGAGTTTTGACAGGAGGTTGGCATCTTGACCCTAAACAGCCCATTTTGAAAGTTCATGAACTTCTGTGTTATGCCTCCTGCTAATCCAATGAAACCTACAAAAACCAAAATACTTACATACATCATCTACCATCAGTTTAATAGGTTCTAATTTCCAACCACATGAGTTTGACTCCAGATTGTTTAGTATATTTTGAATAGCCAATTTACTATCGCCCTCGAACAAACAGGAGTTGTCTCATGTACTCCTTGCTAGCTTCACTGCTACCTCTATAGCCACCATTTCTGTTTCGTCTGCATCTACTGCTGTGAATCTTCTAGTAACTGCCCCTTTAAGACATCCTTCATTATCCCACGAAATTGCTCCAGCTGCCCGCTTCTCCAGTTTCCCTGAAAAATGCAGCATCAAATCTTATTACTATCGTTCCCAATTCTATTTTAGGAAATAATTCCTCACTAAGCCATTTACTATTTTGTATGTAATCCCTATTTTGGGACTTTTGACTCCTAACTCCCTGTTCACCTTCAAAGGCCTTGATGATCCTAGTCCACATTGCTGAGGTCCTCCTTATCAAACTTTCTGTGTTCTTGATCTTGCCTTCAAACTTTACTTTATTCCTTGTCTCCCATAGCTCCTGCATTATGATCATTGCCAGTATCCCTTTCTCTGCAACTCCTTCATCTTGGTCCTTGGTCCACTGTATGAACATGTCCAGCTACTCCCTTATAGTATTGCCAGCCAACTCTTCTACTTTGCCCCCAAGATTAGATGCAAACCAAATCGATTTAACCCATTCACATTGAAAAAATAGGTGTACAGGATCCTCTTGTTTAGCCCCACAGAAAGGACAAGAGAAATCTCCCGTCATCCCTCTTCTACTAAGTAAATCCCCAGTTGGAAGACTTCCCATGTATAGTTTCCAAATAAAAATTTGTATACTAGCTGTGATTGGGATTTTCCAGATAGCTTTAACAATCCTTATGTTAAAAGAAGAAGACTGTGCTATCTCTTGGTTTCCCAGAAGCTTATGATATGCAGACTTAATAGTAAGGGTACCATTTCTAGTACCCATCCATCTTAGCTTATCCTTACCACCATAACTTGGTCTGATAAGAACTTGCTTAATGAGATTGCTTATAGTAGATGGGAATAGGTGATCAACCCTATTTGTACCCTATCCACTACCATCCTCCATCATAATGTCCTTTACTTTAAGATCTTGTAACTTAGCCCTCATAGGCACCAACTCACTAATAGTGAGTGGCCAATGATTTATGTTCAGCCAGGGTTAATTCATCAGGGATACCTCATCGCCTTTCCTTATACTCCATACACACCCATCAGTGAGTTTTATAGCCACCCTATGTATCCCTTTCCAGAACCAGGAAGCATTAGGGGGGCAGGTTTTCTTTCATATCAAACCAATTCTTTCCATATACAACCATGAATGTTTTTGCCCATAGAGAAGTCTTATCAGTGTAAGCCTTCCAAGCCAACTTAGCTATCATAGCTCTATTCATATCTTGAGTCTTCCTAAATCCTAAGCCACCTTGAGCCTTAGGTTTACAAATGTTATCCCACCCCATGGTATGGATGCTTTTACTCTCCTCTATGCCATGCCACCAAAAATTTCTGCAAGCCTTATCTATCTTCTCACAAATAGAAGCTGGAAGAAGATAAGTAGCCATTGCAAAAATAGGTGTGGCTTGTACTACACCCTAGATGAGGGTAGTTCTTCCAGCGAGAGGAAGAACTTTAGCCCTCCATCCCTTTATTTTCCCATGTACCTTGTCAACCAAGTAATCAAAGTCCTCTCTTTTCTTTCTAGAGAGTGCAATAGGAACCCCTAGATATTTATCTTTTCTATCAAAAAACCTCATTTTCCAAAAAAATTTTCAAAATCTTTTTATATTTATTATTAACATTCCTACTGCTATATATGCTAGACTTTTCATAATTAATCTTTTGACCAGACACCTCACAGTAATCTTCTAAAATCTTTTTCAAATTCCCACTCTCTTTGAGATTAGCTTTTGTAAACAAAATAAGGTCATCAGCATAAAATAAGTGAGTGATAGGAGGAGCTTCTTTTTTAATCTTAATACCATGTAACTCTCCCTTGTGTTCAACTGAAGCTATCATCCTAGACAGAGCTTCTGAAACCAGGATAAACAGATAAGGGGAGAGGGAATTTCCCTGTCTCAGACCTCTACTAGGAATAATAGTCTCCAGAGGAGCCCCATTCAAAAGCACTTTAAAAGAGACAGTAGACAAACATTGGGAGATGAGGACTCTCCACCTTTCATTGAAACCCAATCTATGGAAAATCTTATCTATAAAGGATCACTCAACTCTATCATAGGCTTTAGACATATCCATTTTTAAAGCTAAGGCATAAATTCTATCATAGGCTAAACTAAGGCATGGTTTATAAATGGCTAGTACAGAACCTCCAACAGGTCACAGTAGTGTTCTTCGTTTATATCGCTCATCTCTTTTTTCAGTGTGTTGTGAAGGTTTTCTTTATCAGAGGACAGTAGCAATGGCCCGTGTAGCACTAGGAAAGTTTGATAGTTTGCTCACTAAATTGGAGGATGAGGGAATCCTATGTGCGGAACTTTCTCAACTAGGTGTTAAAAATCCGGATGGGTTGGAATTTGTTCTTGAGTTGATGGAGATGTATGGCACACTGGTACAAGAGAATATAAACCTACTAAACAAACATTTGAAGGAAGCTGATTTCCATGAGGTTACCAAGTGTGTTCACCTAATCAAAGGATATAGCATGGCATGTGGTACAAAGAAAGTATTATCTGCATGCCTAGCCTACCGCCAAGCTTATGACCAGAAAGACATGGAAAGGTGCAAGGATATGGTGAACATGGTTAAGCATGAATTTGATAACACAAGGGCCAAACTCGAGCACCCAATTAAGTTTGTGCAGGATTTTCTTGCTGGCAAACTGAACTGATGAGAAATCTCCCGCCCGTCGCACGCTTCTTTCTGATGGTCTTAGTAAATAAGATAAAATAATTTAGTTTATTGGCTTTTCGCTTAGAAGTTTTTTGTGCTAGTCTAGTCAGCAATCAGCTAGTAAAAACAGGAAGGTTATGTGCTCTTCAAGGACCAAAATGACGGTTGTCATCAGAGTTTCATATAATAATAAGAATATTTGAGCTTTATTTAAGTGTTTCTTTTTTTTTAACAAATTTCATTATATTTTTAAAGCTACAAACGCATTTTTAGTTTTCATATGCCTCATATTATGGAAAAGGGTGGTAGCCCGAAAATCTGTTTATTTTACCAAGTCAGAACTCCATTCATACAAAGACAACAAAAGATGGATTTATAAAGAAAATCTCCCTTTGTCATGTATGGCTTACAAATAAACGTTAACGCCTCCAACATGATCTAAAAGGAGGGTGTTTACCATGCCAATCTAAATGAATAAGTTGATTCACGGACGACTTACAAATAAACGTTAACACCTCCAACACTTACACTTCGAGGTGGGGCGTGTTGGGGATTATACCAATACCAATCGGTTCCCCCACTACACAGATAACTTGTATGAACACACTTCAACTCCAGATAAATCTCAAATATCACAAACTACCTATACTAACATGCCCAACTCGCTAAACAACTATTAACAACAGATAATAATGTAAAGCAGTAAAAGCAAACCACAACACAAAGATTTACCGTGGTTCGGCCAATGATGCCTACTTCCACAAGAGCCAGTTCTTAATAAAGTGGGAAGGAAGATTACAATCTCTCCTTTCAGTCTCTCACCTTACTAGGTCACTCTTATCTCTTTACAGGGTTGTATCTCTGTAAAGGTTCTCTCTCTTTGTTTTAGTCTGGATTCCAATCCTTCTGACTTGTTAGGTTAGGTTTTCCAAAACCTTGATTTTTGGTTTTTTTCTCCAAAAACCAAATTTCGCGGGTACTGTAGCAAAGCCCACGAAAATTAGACCTGAAAGAAGGCGCCCTCTTTTTGAAATACTGAAGGCCAATGTATTGAGACTCGAAGCGGGTCGCCTTAGTCTATCGGAACCCTGGCCTTGTCGCCCCATCTCGACATTTCCAACGCCCGAATTAAGCCCGTTTCTCTCGAATCTGTTTTCTCTCCTCATGTGAGGGATAACTCCAACAATCTCCCCCTCCCGAACAGTGAGGGGCTTCCTCCATGCAATTTCCAAATCAACAGGAGGAGTGTGCTGCCATTCCGGCAATAGCACAACAAACATCAAACTTACCTTTCGGTAAGACTTTGGTCATCATATCCGACCCGTTCTTGTCGGTATGGATCTTCTCGATACACAAATGCTTGTCCTCGAGTACTTCTCTAATCTAATGATAACGCACTTGTATGTGCTTGGATCTAGAGTGAAAACTCGGATTCTTGCTCAAGTGGATGGCGCCTCGACACACACATAGAACTACAAACTGTTTCTGCTTTAGCCCTAGTTCGTCGAAGAACCTCTTCATCCATAGCAACTCTTTGCAACACTCAGTGGCTGCAATATACTCGGCTTCTGTAGTGGAGAGGGCAACACACTTTTGCAACTTAGATTGCCAAGAAACTGCTCCCCCTGCAAAAGTAACCAGATAACCGGAGGTGGACTTCATCGAAGTCAACATCACCTGCCATGTTTGCATCAGTGTAGCCTTCAAGTAAGGGCTTACTTCCACCAAAGCACAAACATGATTTGGAAGTGCCTTTGAGATATCTCAATATCCACTTAACACCTTCCCAATGTTCTTTACCCGGATTTGACAGAAATCTGCTTACAACCCCAACGGCGAAAGCAATATCCGGTCTAGTACACACCATGGCATACATCAAACTGCCCACTGCGGATGCATAAGGAATCTTTTCCATCTGACTCTGCTCATGCTCACCCTTAGGACACATCTCTTTGGTCATGCGGAACCGCCACCAAGCGGACAACCGACCGGCTTCGCTTGATCCATGTTGAATCTCTTCAACACCTTTCTCAATGTAGCTTTCTTGAAAAGCCACAACTTCCCACTCTTTTCTCACACGAAAGTGATCCGCGTCAATATCTGCTTTGCTTGACCCAAATCCTTCATCTCAAAGGACTTACTCAAGTCTTTCTTCAAATTGGATATCTTGTTGATGTTTGGGCCAACTATCAACATATCATCCACATACAAAGAATAGCACAATGAAATCCCCATCCGGAAATCTCTCGAACAAACACACAATGATCGGAAGCGGACTTCTTGTATCCTTGTTTCCCATAAAGGAATCAAACTTTATGTACCAATCGTCTCGGTGCTTGCTTCAACCCATACAAGCTCTTTTATCGGCTTGCATACTAGGTGCTCCTTGCCTTTGACCTCAAACCCTCTCGGGTGGTCCATGTAGACATCTTCTTCAAGGTCTCCATGAAGAAAAGCCGCCTTAACATCTAGCCAGCTTCAACCTCTAGGTTCATACTTGCGGTCATACCCAATACCACCCGGATAGAAGTCATCTTCACTACAGGAGAGAAGATCTCATCAAAGTCAATCCCTTTCCTTTGACCGAATCCCTTCACAACAAGGTGAGCTTTGTGCCTTGGGTGAGGATTGTTCTCCTCATGCTTGACTTTGTATATCCACTTATTCTTGAGAACTTTTCTCCCTGTGGGTTTCTCAACTAACTCATAAGTGTGATTCTTATGCAAAGAATCCATCTCGTCATGCATGGCCTTCAACCACTTTTCTTTGTCTCGTACGCTTCAAGTGCCTCTTGATAGTACATAGGTTCTCCACCATCCGATAGTAGCACGCATCGCGTATGTGGTGGATACCTAGTTGAAGCTAGTCTCCTCTCGTCGGACCTCCTTGCCCCATCTACCGGTGCCTCGGAGGTTGCACTTCTACTTGCTCGGTGGTGGTTCATGCATCTCATCTGCATCTTCTATACCAATAGGTTCTATCCCATCATGAGCAATAGGATTCTCATCATGAGCTTCAAACTCATGGTTCTCTGCATTCTCAATGCCTTCGCGACGCGTTCCACGGTAGGGAACTTCTAGTTCTCAATCAACAAGATCATTGGTGAAAGCCTCAGAACTTCTCACACCTCCTCAAAGTCTCGCTATGGTTTGGTCTTCTAAGAACACAACATCTCGACTTCGGATTACCTTCTTGTTAATCGGATCATAGAGTTTGTAACCAAACTTTTCATCTCCATAACCCAGAAAAATGCAATTTGCTTGGCTTTGTCATCAAGCTTGGATCTCTCATCCTTCGGATTATGCACAAATGCCCCGCACCCAAATACCCTCAAGTATCCATAATCAACATCTCTGCCGACCATACTCTCTCTCGGATAATCACTATTCGAGGGCTTTGCCGGCGCGACAGGTTGATCACATGCACGGTAGACGCGCATTGCTTCTACCCAAGAGCTTCTAGGTAGCTTAGAGTGAGATAGCATGCATCTCATCCTCTCTACAATGGTACGGTTCATTCTCTCTGCTATTCCATTCTGTTGCGGTGTCTTGGGAACGGTCTGCTCATGACGAATCCCATGACTCTGGAAATACTCTTCAAATGGCCCAATGTACTCACCCCCATTATCTGAGCGAATACACTTCAACAACTTCCCAGTCTCTCTTTCCACCATGCTATGGAATTTCTCAAACACGCCAAGTACTTCATCCTTGGTCTTCAGACTATAGGCCCATATCTTTCTTGCCGCATCATCAATGAATGTCAAGAAGTACGAAGCTCCCTGGTGGGACTTTACTCTCATAGGACCACATAAGTCTGTGTGCACTAGTTCAAGGACAGTGTCCTTTCTATGAGACGGGAATCTTTGGAAAGACACCCTGTGTTGCTTTCCTACCAAACAGTGAGTACATGTATTTAAATGTGTACCTTTAATGTCTGGCAAGGCCTTTTGCTTAGCAAGAACTTTCATCCCTTTTATGCCCATGTGACACGCGGTCTCTTGTGCCACGCCCGGATGAAGCTTCTTCTTTCACGCGATTAAATTCGCTTTTACACAAACTAGCCTGTGTTTTGTAAAGAGAGCAAGTTTTTTCTTTCCTCCGGCTCTACAATGGAACATCCTTTCGGTTCCATACCCCGCTACCAAAACGAGTTTACAAAGCCATCGTCATCTAATTTCCCAAATTAAATTAGGCTTAGCCATATGTCGGGGACATGTCTTACATCCTTGAGTGTCAAGGTGTAGCCGACATTGGTTTCTATATGAACATCTCCAATGCCTATAATCTTGAGACTCCATTTGTTACCCATCCTTACTTCACCATATTCACCACAAACCGTAGGTAGTGAAGAATCTCCCCGGGCGTGTGACGTGATAGGATGCTCCCAGATCTATCACCCACTCAGATATCGACATGAGGTACTAAGGCGGCCACACCACAATCCGACCTGATTCCCACTAGGTCATCGACTAGTGCGGTAGTATCTCTGCCTGTGTTTCCGTTCCTCTGCACCATGTCTTCATGTACACAGTTATTCTTCTCATCCCTCTTCAGTGTTCTACACTCATATCTGAAGTGGCCTTTGGTGGCACAATAGTAACATTGCCTCTCTGCCTTAGGAGTTCTAGCTTCACCCCTAGATTTACTTCTGTCATCACCTCTAGAACGAGATGGTTTTCTGTTTCGACCTCTCCCCCGTTTCTCCGTGAAAAGGATCTCTGAGTGAGAAGAGCTGCTTCTTGCACTCCTTCTAGTCTCCTCATTCAACAGAGACGTGGTAGCCATCTCCATGGTAACAATTCCATCCTTGGCTGCCCCGTGTAGAGAAACTGCTAATGTCTCCCAACTTTCGGTAGAGCCTAATAGAAACAAAGCCTCAACTTCGCCTCCCAAATTGATCTTCATCAAATGCATCGATTGATGATATTCGTACTTCATTAAGATGCTTTCGGACATTGAAGAACCTTCTTGGTACTTCGTGGTTCGCAAACTTCTTAACGACTAGCACTTTGTTTCCACCCGACTTCCTCTCATAAAGGTCTTCGAAGTTTCTTCCATGGCCAAGGTCGTAGTCTCTTGGGCCACATGGTGAAAGACACCGCCGCCAATCCACCGTCGAATGTATCCAATCGCTTTCGTCAAGCTTTTTCCACTAAGCCTCATCGGTCTTTTCTGGTTTTACTCCCTCATTCTCAATGGGAGTGCCAAGTCCTTGCAAGATAGCAAGTCTTCCATCTTGGCTTTCCGGATGGTGTAGTTCTTCCTATTCGGACTCATCATATACGAGTGTTCACGGAATGGTCCATCTCTACAAGTTATTTAACCTCAAATCTTCTCTCGTGATTTTCAAAACACCTTCCGACCAAGATTCGGATAACACCCTAGGCTATTCTAACCAAGGCTCGATACCACTTGTTGGGGATTATACCAATACCAATCGGTTCCCCACTACACGGATAACTTGTATGAACACACTTCAACTCCGATAAATCTCAAATATCACAAACTACCTATACTAACATGTCCAACTCGCTAAACAACTATTAACAAATGTGATAATAATGTAAAGCAAGAAAACAAACCACAACACAAAGATTTACCGTGGTTCGCCAATGATGCCTACTTCCACAAGAGCCGGTTCTTAATAAAGTGGGAAGGAAGATTACAATCTCTCTTTTTCAAATCTCACCTTACTAGGTCACTCTTATCTCTTTACTGAGGTTGTATCTCTCAGAAGGTTCTCTCTCTTTGTTTTAGTCCGGATTCCAATCCTTCCGACTTGTTAGGTTAGGTTTTCCAAAACCTTGATTTTTGGTTTTTTCCAAAACCAAATTTCAAGGGTTCGTGTAGCAAAGCCCACGAAAATTAGACTCGAGCGAAGCGGCTTCTTTTGGCCAATGTAATCGAGATCTTGGAGCGCTGGTCGCCTCTAGTCTATCGGAACCCCGAAAGCCTTGTCGCTTCATCTCGAGCGCCTTGGTGGCCTCGACATTTCCAACGCCGACTCGCCTTTCTTTCTCTCAAGCTTTGTTTTCTCTCCTCATGTGAGGGATAACTCCAACAGGGCGTCACAGATTTTGTTAGGCAACAGAAGTCAAGATGCATGGCATACTAATATTGTTAATGTTGTATACAGACAGGATCTTCCAACAAATATTTAAAAACCTGCAGAGGTCTGAAATCATTAGTCGTGATAGGGTCACTCAGTTCAGAATGCAGCTACCCTTCAAAATCAATTTACTACTGGTATACTACTCAAAACTCTGCATCAAATCCCAATCTGTATCTATCATTCTATCCTTCCCCAAACAAGCGCGCGTTATTTCTCACATTATCATTGTGTTTGTGTCATTACGCCATCATTACTACTTACTAGCACTAATTCGTGCCTTTCAGGCATAACCACCACTGCTTAATGCCTTGACACACCTTCAGCGCGCCAACAAAGGCCATTTTTATCATCTTTTGTTCCATTCTCTTTCAATATTTCTTTCTTTGCCTTTCAAAACCACTATATTTTCATATGTGCTGATGCGTGGTAAACAATCTCAATCACTGTGATCTTAATTGTATATTGTATAGATCAAGGATGAGGGCTCTTAGATAGGGGACAAAAAAGATATAGGCTGTCAAACGGTTGATTCTCCATATTATAGAGAGAGCAGACTCTCCGTTAGTGTAGCGTATACACCCTATAATCATTCCACTTTCTCTGAACTCAAATATGTACAAATGGACTGAGATTAATATATAGCACCAGGCGACCTGATCCACATACGATTCACCACAGAGCTTACAGATTCTTCATGTTAGGACACACCTAGTATGTTATTACTAGTCAAGACCACCCACTACACAATCAAAATTATCAGGATATAACTAATCAAAAATGAATGTTACTTTTGGCAGCCACAATATCTACAACGTCTTGTACGTCATGAGTCATGATCACGTAAATTAAATGTCAAGAGACCAAGATGATATGTTGTCCATTTCTATAATCAAAACAATGTAAAAAAGCTAAAATAATTATAAAACAACAATAGCAACATACAACAATACAAATATTATACTCTAAAATAGACGAAAAAACAAGATGTAGAACATGTTTTTTCCTTACAAATACCTTGCAAAGGAAGCATGGAAAAGCATCTCTTAACACCTTTTCTATTATGGAGCCGCAGCAATTAATCAGCTTCCCCTTCGTCTTTGCTTTCCTCCTCTTCATGCTCATGCTGGTCAAGCGAAGTAAGAAAATCAAAATCCAGAATTATAGTTTGCCATTACCACCAGGGCCATCTAAGCTACCACTTATTGGACACTTACACCACTTGCTAGGCCTGCCTCACCACTCACTCAGAAATCTAGCTAAGATACATGGACCTCTCATGCATCTAAAGCTTGGGGAGGTTTCTGCTGTAGTTATATCGTCACCAAGTGTGGCTAAACAGATGATGAAAACAGATGACCTCATGTTTGTTGACAGACCCCAAAACCTTGCTACAAAGATCATGTCTTATAACGGTGGAGATGTTATAATGGCTCCTTATGGTGAATATTGGAGACAAGTAAGGAAGATTTGTATCCTAGAACTATTAAGCCCTAAGCGTGTTCAGTCATTCTGGGCAGTAAGGGAAGAAGAGGTTTCAAATCTCATTGGAACAATTTCCTTGATGGTCGGATCGCCGATGAATCTCAGCAAGAATATTTTCACATTGACAAATGATATAACTGCAAGGGCAGCCTTTGGGAAAACATGCAAAGATAAACAGGCATTCATAACAGTAATGAAAGAAGTGGTAAAACTGGCATCGGGTTTTGCCATTGCTGATTTATTTCCTTCACTAAGTTTCTTGGAAATGATCAGTGGAACGAAGCCAAAATTAGAGAGGATACACCAGAAGGTTGACAATATGCTTGACGATATCATCAGAGAACATAAAGAGAATAGGATTGCAGTCAAGAATCTCAACGAGGAAGTACTCGAAGAGGATCTAGTGGATGTGCTTCTCAGGCTTCAAGAGGGTGGAGAGCTTGAATTCCCTATCACAATGGACAATGTTAAAGCTATTACTTTGGTAAGCATTCTAATGAAATCAATTTACTTCACGATGTTCGATGGAATGAATAAAAAATATCAAGTTACCGCAGGTATACTGCAACTTTTCTGCGTTCTAAACTCCTATATTCATCATTGTTCAGGACATGTTCAGCGCAGGGAGCGATACTTCATCAACGGCAGTAGAATGGACATTTTCAGAACTACTAAGAAACCCAAGAGTTATGAAAAGGCACAAGCTGAGGTGAGAAGGATATTCCATGGGAAAAAGAAGATCCATCATGAAGACATGACAGGTTTAAACTACTTGAGATTAGTTATCAAAGAATCTCTAGGACTACACCCTCCTGCTCCATTGCTTGTACCAAGAGAGTGTAGGGAGAGATGTGAAATGGATGGGTATGAGATACCCAAGGGGAGCAAAGTCATTGTTAATGCATGGGCTATCGGAAGAGATCCAGAACAGTGGAGAGATCCGGAAAGTTTTGAGCCAGAGAGGTTTGAAGATAAATCTATAGATTATAAGGGTACCAACTTTAAAATATATACCATTCGGGGCTGGCAGGAGGATATGTCCAGGTATATTGTTTGGAATATCTAATGTTGAGCTTCCACTTAGATATTCCAATGGGGTTGAACCAGAAGAACTTGACATGGCTTAAGCCTTTGGTGCAATAGTCAGAAGGAAGAACACCTTGTATGTAATTCCCTACCCTTACAATCCATAGACGGCCAAAGTGATAGCTTCCTCTCACTTCTCCCAACGTGTTTGGGGTGGTGTAATGAACTAATGTAGAAAATGTTCAAAACATCAATATATATTTGTACTCGAACTACATGTATTAGAACATTAGTTGATGAATATGGACTTCTGTTATCTGCGAGAAAGTTACAAATACAGAATCACCGCAAAAAATCTAAATAGTAATAGAATTATAACAACTGTAAAATTCCAAAGTAATAGAATGATATTGGACCAAAAATAAAATTACAAAGGAAGCTCTCCATATAAAAGGACAAGAACACCAAAACACTTCTCTTCTAACCTATGTGAGACTAACCCAACACATTCTAACTACTCTCCTTCTCCATATAAAAGGACAAGAACACCAAAACACTTCTCTTCTAACCTATGTGAGACTAACCCAACACATTCTAACTACTCTAGCAAAACATATCTCAACACTCCCTCTCAAGCCGAAACATACATTCTATATATTTTAGGCTTGCAATTACAACACTAACCCTAACAAAGTAAGTTGATAAGACTCCTGAACCGAACAAAGAGATAATTGAAAGATAATGTCTCCATCTCCAAGATCCATCCGCAAGAGAACGAACAACAACAACGGCTCCAGGCACGTAGACCATGGAAGCTCCAACAAAAACTCCAGGCAGGTATGTGGGCCTCAATACCTCTAACAATAAAGGCTCCAGACGCTTGGGCTTTGGCAGCTCCACCAACAAAAACTCCAGGCACGTAGGCCTCAATACCTCTAATAAAGGCTCCAGACACTTGGGCTTTTGCAGCTCCACCAACAAAAACTCCTCAGCTAGTGGTAGCTCGAGCACCAGGCAAAGCACAATGGATGAGCTTGACCAATACGACGAATAATGGCTGACTGCATGTAATCCACATAATCATAGGTCCAAATGGCTAAAGTATACAATAAATCAAATATTAACAGAGGGACAAAATGGCTTCTGACACCCCCCTTTATAGAAAACAATTACACACCGTCAGTTGTCATCCCCAAGCTTCAAGCAACAACCACAACAAACCACGAACACATGCACCCAACAACACACAAATAGCCTAAGAGACACTTGCCTCGGGCATACAATGGGCAACTAGTATCATGTAGTACTAGGGAAAATACAACAAGGCTGATAGCATCACTTACTATGGCATAGAAATTGTTCATTAACATGAGGAACCACTCTTGGTACATAGAGAGCATGGTAGAGATGGGGCTTGATTAGATATCTACATGATAGTAGGTACAACTTAATGACAATCAGTCACGAGTACACATTCACTTCAAATCAATATCTATATAGTCGATGCATCAGGGAAGTACAATGGAAAATCATTTTGATGTCAAAGATTGGGAGCGTCAACAATGAAAAAACTGATTCACATAATCTAATAGCCCCATTTCTCCAACAGAGTGCATAATTCCATCATAAGCCAACTCTTGATCCATGACCACAAATAAATTCCAGCACCAACTCCACATTTTTTTTTACCAAGCACATTAAAACAGTAATTTAGAATTTCTCCAAACACCAAGCCTGCAAGAAACAAGAGGAGCAATTGTTGTCTATATGCATCCAGCATTCCTAAAGAAAAACACCAATTGACCATTATACTCATATAACGGAGAGTAACCCAGTCAGATACTCTATTTGATACACCTTGTAGAAAGAAAACAGGAAACCTGTGTTTCTTCTCCGCACAAAACAAAGAGTAATGTGCTAGTTCTCAGCTCAAAAACAGTGCTACATCTAACAACAACGCCCGACTTCGTCAAATGTGCTACTTTGATCGCATATCAAAGTCGATTGACGGAGTTGCACTAAAACACAGCATAACACCACACTATACTAGTATACTGCATAGCAGTGGGGGCGTGAGCAGTGAATTGGAAGGGCGTGGAGAGTGGAGAGGGAGAGGGAGGAGTTACTGGCGAAGGAAAGAGAAGAGATGAGGACAAACAAAAACGAACCAAATGACATTTTGGCCATATACCTCTCCCCCCGCAAGAACGTTCGCTCCGCTCACTTGATTACCTAAAAAACCACACAAGGAAATACACTTTCATTGCTGGAAATCAACAGGTAACAAAGGGCAGCAGACAAGCACGAGGAAAAGACAGGCTACCTTAACATTTTGTTTTGACACCTTATCGTGACATCCACAACTACTAAGGGCTGATTTTCTAGGAATATGTTCTCCATACAATGGAGATCATCTCCACAAACTATCAAAACATTTGAACATGTCTAACCTTGTCAAAAATTGTGTTCAAGTTCGATATTTATCCAACAGTCCACAATTTTAGCACTCGTTTTGATAAAGCTAGACAAATCCAATTGAGACGAGTATTGGTGGAGATTCTATCCATAGTAGGGAGATCTTCTCTACCAAAAATCAGCCATTAGATCAATGACAAGTTCACTTTTAGGTTTTGCATGTCAAGATAAGGTGTCACCGAAACCCGACCATTCTCCAGTCATCCACAACACTACAACCAACGAGAAGAGAAAGAGATAGAAAAGAAAGAAAGAAAACAACTAGTAAACTAAGAAAAAAACAATGTATTTTTGGTCTAAGAGCTTATGCCACCAGAAACCACCAAAGAGCTTTGTCCCTTTACTGCTCTGAACCAAGTTAAAATCCAAAGTAACAGAATTATATAGACCAGAATAAAGATTACAAAGATACTCTCCCTATGAAAGGAGGGGAACACTGAAACACTTCTCTTCTAATCTATGTGGGACTAACCAAAAACATTCAAACAACTTTAACAAAACCTATGTCTCAACAATAACCTAAAGGACTCTGGTTTATTTTAAGCTGGGTTTGCTAATCAATGATGTCTTTGAAGGTTAATGAAACTAAATATGTACAAAAGTAGATTATTAGTAGAATCCAGTCGATTCAACATTAAATTTTGACAGAGAATAGGCACTTGTACTTCGCTAGAATCAGATTTTCAACAGCATTTTTTAGTTAAATTTTGAGAAAAAATGAATTTGTGGATCATGAGAAGAAAACATTGGGGAAGAACAAGAAAGGAAGAACAGGAACATAATTTTTATTATTATAATGCGTTGTTACTCTCACAAGAGAGTTGCATCAATATTTAGAAACACCTCAGACACCCACCTGGCCACCTACCACTGTAATACTAATGTAAACTATATTGCCCCTGTAGACTCTAAGAATCATCCTACAAAGAAAACCAAAAGTGCGAGGAATCAGTGCTAGGTTTCCACCACTTGCATTGAGAAATAGTGAACACAATTTGCTTGGCAGTAGTAAGCTTATATGGTGCTAACCCAACTCGCCAGCTCAGGAGCCACTTAGAATCCTATTGGGGTGGGTGGGGGTTGTAAAAAGTCTAAGGTTTTAGGCCAAGATACTTGGCCATAGCCTACAAAGGACAATTACCCTAGAGGCATTTCTCTTGGCGAATTCATCTTTGGAGGTCTTTGCAAACAAGCATAGACATGCAGAGAATGTTTTGTTAAAGGTTAATAGATTAGGGGCTTTGGCACTACCCTCTAGCGGTAGCCAACCAAAGGGCAACACTTGGAGTTTTTATGCACACATGTAAGGTGTATTTTTGTAGGAACCGTTATTTTCAGAATCAATATTTCTACAAACCGCAAGAACCACGCGCAGCGGAATTAATGGGTTCTCACGATTTGTGATTGGAAAACATACCTTTGAGAATCGGTTTAGATAACTCTGAGAATCCAAGCTTTATGAAATCTGAAATCAATATCTTGATCTTTTGTTGTATTCCTTTAGAATAGATTGGACGTTGTGTGGACAACGATCTACCAACCCCCTTCTTTCTCTCAAGATCATAAACGAATTCAGATCTACTTTTCTTGTCTCTTTTTCAGAACAATGAATAGTGAATTTCGGCCAGAGAGAGATTATTCTATTTATAGGCTACAACAAGAACCATGAGGAGAAATTAAGGTTGGGCCTCTTGACGGGCTTGGGCTTTCCATGTTCACCCAGAACACACGGCCCAAGTCCGTCAACAAATGACTTATTCCACTAAAGGTCATTGTTACACTACCGCCCTAATCCCAAATTACGTATCAGCGTTTATGGGCTCCATATTATATGCTCGTTAATCTCCCCGTGTTTAAGATATCGAATCTCCGTTGATTAAGTCAAGTTACTGACAACTACATTAATCAACTTCTTATGTCCTTGAGTAGTACCACTCAACCTCATTGTCATGTCAGAATAAATCCACCTGTAGGGTTTACATGACAATCTTTTTAAGTTCCTCAAGGGGACATCATCAACCCGACTTCTTGCGGAATACGGATTCCTTCTATAATCAACAGCACACCTTACATACAATGTCATTATCCAATCCATCGAGTTTGTTGATTCACAAATGAATCTCACTCATTGATGATTTAAAGTAATATACAATGCATGTAAGTGCCCATTATTATATCCGGATTAGGAGGACAAACATCCATAATAACAGAGGCGTTTGTTCTCTTACACAGTTAGTATAAAGAGAAACAACCTCACTTGGTCATGTTCAATACACACAAAGTGTACTAGTGTAATCCTATAGTCAAGACAGACTAATACCAGATTATACTACAACCGTACTAATGGTTTGTCCAAATCCATCTAGGTTGTAAACGATTACTTATACTTTATAAGGTACTAATGATATGATCTTCTGTGTGTTCACACCATATCATCTACAACATAAAGTATTAGACACATGCATATAACTAATAACATATATAATATGCACAACATTTGCCCATATGATTCTCATTCAAAATATAAAGAATTAGAGTTAATACAAAAATAATGCTTTGAATATATAACCCTATCAATTTTATGGTGTACATGTGCAGTATATAATTAGTGATTTGTTCCTATTTATACCTTGCTTGTATCCCAAGAATCAATCTTCATGAAATCAGTTTTAGGAAGGACCTTTCCGAACCCTAACCGCCACTTCATCGGGCTAGTTACCTTTTTCTCTCCGTTGATATATTTCTTTTATCAATGCGTTCTCACATGATATCACTTTTGCAAAGAAGAATTTATTTTTCTTTGGTCGTAACAAAAGCACTATTGACTCATTTGTGCCGCTCGTTTAATTGATTGAATCCGTTTTCAGACAAAACATCAAAGGCTTTTATCTGCTAACTTTTTTTTTTTTTTTTTATAGTGATGACCCATGAACAAATCATGGGCAACTTATTTATTCCTTACTTAAAAACTGGTTTAAGAAATTATTACAGACATCTAGCACAGATAAATACTCCCTCGAACTTACCTATTTTGCCAGCTTGTGAGCTGACGTATTGCATGTTCGAGGAGTGAATCTAAATAACATGGAATTAAAACTACTAGCTCTCATAGAAATATTGCACAGAGCTTGGTTCCATGTCCATGAAGATGGTGAAATCATGTCTGCACATGCTAAGATGACTGATTTAGCATCTCCTTCTACAATGACCTCTCTCCAATGTTGCTGGATTGCATAATTTACTGCCAGTTCTGGCCGCTAATGCTTCGCTTCTCGTGTGAATTGGCTTTTACTCTGCTAACTGTTCCTCCCAAGAATTCTCCTCGACTATCCCTGCCAATCACAGCTATATTTGTATAATAACAACCCTGATGAAAACTGGCATCAAAATTCAGTTTTACCCAACCAGGAGGAGGATTAATCCAACTGGATTCCAGTGGGGTTGAGTGGCTATCATTCTCGAGATGTTCATCTATAACCTCTACATCATTAGTAAAAGCTATATTCCAATCCTGCAATATATTATATGCATGTTGAAGGGTTGATTGCTAGTTAGATTTAGAACCTTGAAAATTTTTATTATTCCGAGCTTGCCATATCGCATCCATAATAGCACAGAAAAGAGCAGGAGAGCACAGATCATTCATATCAATAGGTTTTTGGATATTTAGGCAAAAAGAGAGCCAGTTAGCCACATTAAAATTGGCCTCATCTGTTCTAAGGCAAAACGGGGAATTAAACCATACTCCTCTTGACCACGGACAAAAAAAAAAGATGATAAAGATCCTCTGAAGTGTTGTCACAATATTAACAACATATGGAGTCAATATTTAGGTGGTGTTTGATAAGAACCTCACAAGTAGGAAGAATATTGTGAGAAGCCTTCCAAATGAAGTTTTGGACTCTGTAAGGGATTTTGAGTTGCTAGATTTTTTGATTAAAAAATACAAAATTAGGATTAAAAGAACCGGTGGAGGCTTGGGGAGATATGGCTTTAAAAGATGCAAAGAACATGATATGTTACTTTTTTTTGGTAGAAAAGTTACCCTTTTTGGTGAATTGCCACACAAGCTTGTCAGGGATGTTGGCTCTGATAATGGTAGATGTAATAGCACTCCTAATATGCACTTTGAAGGATTTTTTTCAACGGGAGGTCAGTGAGCACTTTGATTGGGTGCACTTGAAAATACGGCCTGAACTTCCTTGTAGAATATAATAGTAGTGCTAACTAAGTTCCAGTTTACGTGATGAATCAGTTTGAACCAGATTCTTTTTGAAGGACGATGAATCGGAAAGACGAATCAGGTAAAACCCTTTCTTTTTTCGATGTAAGAGTAGTTTTACTTGTAAAGTAGATTGGCTTTTTCTGAGTGGAATTTTTTTAGAAGTGTCGCCCTCGTAGTTGGTATTTAACTTGAGAACCGAACCTACCTGATTTAGATGTTCTGCAAAATCCGAGTCGCAAGATAAAGCCCGGTATGTATCCATGGGACTACCAATTCCTGGACACTCCGTTGGTTTGCCTGATCCAAGAATGGAGGTGTTGTTGGAGATACTCTTTGAGAGTGGAAAAGCCCTGTGTGACATTGGTCGCTCCATGAGAAACCGCCGCCAAGATTTTCTCGGAGGAGTTGTAGGAACGGTTAGTGGGACTTGTTGTGATGGCCCGGATATGAATCGGTTGAATTTAAATATCTGGATTTATTACCCGTAAAATCTTTCTTCTTAACCTGAGATTAATTTTTCTATTTTGTTGTCTTTGTTTTGCTTTGCAGGTCGGGCATATCCAAGAACGCCGGATTTGATCTTGGGTTAGCTTCGATCCCGCATCCAAGATTTTGTTGATCAAACTGCTTTCATTGACAACTTTAGAGACCTCCCTAAGATAGCCCGAAATTTTGATTGTTAAGACGCCCGGGTTGTTTTATTCTTCTTTGAGAGCATTTTTCCGGGTTCAATTTCAATATCACAGGTTTGTTTTCGCGAAGCTCGGCGTTAAGCCATGGAGAATGCTTGCTTTCCATTAGGTGAGTGAGGTGGTCACCGCTTTTTTTTTGCTCTTTGACGACCATGTCATCAATATAGACTTCCATGGTATTTGTGTTCTGAAATTATTTAACATGTCCCGGAACATGTCGGGTTACTTATTATCAGACGTCCGCTCCAACGTTTTGTTGAGGCCTAGGATGCTACGAGAACGGGGGAGGACGTTATAGCAATAAATTCCCCATCGCTCAGAATGAAGGACGCCTCTTCTCTTGATCTTCCTCGCCAAGTAGTATTTGGTTGTACCCACTATAGACATCCATGAAGGAGAGGAGCTCGTTTATGTCGCAACCCCGGTCCACAAGTCGGTCGATCCTTGGTAATGGGAAGCCGTTTTTGGGTGTTTCTTGGTCGACATTTAATTTATTTGTAGTAAGTTAACACAGCGGATCGTACCATTCTTTTTGAACCGCCACTATGTTAGCGATCCAACTGGGTAGTCGACCTTCGTGATGAAACCGACTTGCTTTTAAAGTTTATCGACCTCGCCATTGATTGCTTTTGAAAACATAGTGATAGTCTCCCTAGTCATTTGTCGAACCGGTTCGCACTAGGTTGACATTCAACTTATGGTTGCTGGATGCAACGCTTAGGATCTATACCGCACATCAATATAATAAATAATGAATACCAAAGCAACTATCTTATAAAACATCTTTATTCATGAATAAAAAGTTTACAAGTTTTTAATTAAGCTTTGAGGGAGATGTGGGTCGAGGTTAGCCTTACATAGACGAACTTAGGGTCGCTTCTTCCGTTCCTAGATTCATTCAGTTTAATTGCCTCTCTGATTTTGGTGTCGTAGTTTCTTGTCCGGAGTACGTTGTGCTTAAGCTTTTGGTCAGATGGGATCCGGTGGGCGATCTCTCGGGTCCGAACAGTGGAGCAATTTTTGAATATAATATGATTGTTAATGTTTGAAAAGCGACCTTGTACCGGGTCCGACGAGTGAATCAAGAATCGCTTTTTTGCGACTTTCGAGGTCCAATATTGATGGATAAACCTTTTCTGCTAGAGCCCCCGCCCTGAAGTCGCGTTTTCTATAAAATCGACCTCGGACCGACCAAGTCTTTGCCATGGTATAGCCGGTGGGCTCGTTTGTTATCCGATGGGAGCCTCGGGGTCTTCTTGTTCGCTGGTAGGATTTGATTACAATGATAAGCTTCAACCGGTTTCTTTGTGGAAGCTCCATCGCATTCCCTCGGGGGGAAAGCGAAGGACTTGATGCGATGTAGATAGTACGGCCTTTTTTTGAACTGGACTTGCTTTGCGCGCATTTGATGGATCCAACGCCGCCTTAGGATGGCGCCAGTATGACGACTTGATGTCTAAGACGTTGAAACGCCAGATTGAAGCCGACTTTATCCTCCCTTGATCCCATCAAACCGGGAGTATAATGTCACTGATTGGGTCGGCTCTGGAGCCATTGAACCCATAAAGAGGAGCAATAGGATCTATGAAGACTGACTTGGGTAGGTTCATCTCCTGAATTGTGTTGTAGAACAAAATGTCGCATGAGCTGCCAGGGTCTCATCGGACGCCAGCTTAACCGCCTATCTTGACATTGACATCCGAATTTACAAGCGTCGTTGTGAGGGAGGCAAACCTTGTTGAGGTCAGCCTCTGTGAAGGTGATATCCCCTGAATGGCGACCCGAATGTCGCAGGGCGTGTGCTGCTTGTGAAGAAAAATGATAAACTTCTTGAAGAGTGCCTACACACCTTCGTTTCTCTCTGGAAGAAGTAACAGAATCATCTGGGAAAGTGATCATATGGATGGTTCTGCCGTTGTTGCGATCTGACGAGTGTGGGCGTCGATCATGACGAGAACGGTCTATGGGGCGTCCTCTACTGTGGGAGCGAGCTTGGATGCCTTGGCGCTCTTGGCAGGGTGGAGATCTACTACGCACTCGGCGGGCCATAAGCTTATGGCGCAAGTCGCCGTCGGCAATGTTGGTGTACTATTTGATCTGTCCCGCTTCAATGAGATCCTGGAGATAATACTTGAGCCCCCAACAAGCATCGGTTTCGTGATATTTTGCTTTGTGGAATGCGCAGTAGGGCTTGTCAGGTCGGTCTGCTGGTTGCCGTACGTCAGGTTGGAAATATGAAGCTTGCTTGATCTTTTCCAGTATGTAACTGGGAGAGCGTGTCAAGACAAATAACTCTTTACGTTGTTATCCGCGGTTTGCCGATTTGGGTGCTTGTGGCCTGGACCGCTTTTTGGCAGGTGGAGTGTTGTCAGAGATCGCCGCGACTTCTTGGTCGTCTGGCAGACCGTGGTGTCGCAAATCTTCTTGCTTCTTAATATATTTGTCAAGCCGAGCGTACAGCTCTGACAGGATTTCTGGACGCGACCTCATCAGCGACTTGGAGAGGTCTGTGTTACGCACCCGACAGGCGTTGGAGAATGCCAATGTGGCAAAAGACTCTTTGAGGCCACTCTCCATGTATAACAGTTCGGCTTTGAACCGACCTAGGAACTGGCGGATGGTCTCATCCTCTCCAAAGGATAACTGGAAGAGTGAATCCAGATCTACTTTTTACGCCTCGGTTGGGCATCGACCGGCAAAACGGTCGATGAAATCCGCCGAAGGTCTTGATCGAAGTCCGACTCGAAAGTGAAAAGAACTAATCGAGTGGGCCATCTTTGAGATCGGGGAAAGAGACGACGCGAAGATGGTCAAACTCCGGTAGTCAGAAAGAGCCGACTTTGAATGTAGTGGGCTACATGTTGGGGGCATGTTTGCCATCGCATATCGAGAAACGTGGTCAACAAAATCTTGACGGAGGGTTTACTGAGTACCTCTGTGGTGAACGGGGAAGCGCGGTATGTCTTGACCATTTTCTGAACGATCGGGGTTGCGTCTTTGCGTACTGCGCTGTGGTCGATCCGTTGCGACAGCTCGTTAATCTGTTGATTAACTTCATTGATGCCGTTCTCCGCGACGTTACCAGCTGGCTGTTGTTGAGCGTCAACTTGTGCACGAAGAGCAGCATTTTCTTGACTAGCTGGTTTGCGAGGCCTTGAAGAAAATGCTCTCATTGGTTAAGCCTAGCTGGTTTGCGAGGCCTTGAACTTGAGCTTCGAGGCTTGCCATGCTTCGTGGGCTTAAGATATTTGGTTTTTGGTGTTTGGGTTGTGTGAAAACGGTGTCTCAAGTAATTGAGACCACAGACGGTGCCAATGTAAATGCGTGATTCAGCTTTCCTTTACATACACAGTTGAATGGGAACTGGAATGGATGATAGAAGGGACCGAGTTCGGCTTGGGAGCGAACTGCCTACGTATCTTGCTCTCATTGTGAGGGGAGAGAAAAATCAGGTCTGGCGTAGTTTATAGGAGGGGTATTTATAGATGTTGAGAGTGAATCCTCGCCTACCACGTGTAAAGTGTACCACAAACGTGGGATCTAGATTGAGGAGGCATGCGAGAACTGTCTTTATAGGTCTGCTGTGATGATGGGGATTAGTAGTCTGGGCAAGTAACTTGCGACAGTGGTCAGTAGTTGGTGGCAGTGATTTGTGCATATGCATCTCTGTTCATGATTGCTTCTAGAAGGTAAGCTGAGTCACGTTATAACTTGGTTCGCGTGCTGGCACGAACTATGCTAGAGTGTTCTCTTAGCTTGTAAGTACGATCTGGTTCCACAGGTCGATGTGGTATTTCCATCATGCTGAGTACGCGCCTGATATCCTTGAAGGAGGATATCACTCTCTTACAATAATAATGTCTCCTGTGCATTTGATTCTCATTACTTCTATATCTTTGATAAAACTAATGGTTGTCTCCATTAGGAAAGTGTAAAGATGGCATTTACAAACTACACCCGCTACCAAGCTCTCCATGCTAATACTATAGTACTTGCTCCTATTCATCCTACAATGACTACGCCCCCCTCCGCTCTTTTCTCAGCCTCAACTTATCCCAAAAAAAAAGTTAATTTGAGATATCTCCCTGTTTTGAATTTTATTTAGATATCCCCCATTTGGAAAATCGAAAGACATACCCCTATTTAACAGCTCCCATCAGTCAACTGTTGACTCGGTCAACGACAAGTATTTTATGTAAATAGTTGACTAACTAACTAAGCCGTTAAATAGGGGGTACCACTACTACTACTACTACCACTACTACAACTCCTGCTCCTGCTACTACTACTACCACCACCACCTCTACCTACTACTACTACCACTACCACTACCTACTACTACGACTACGACTACGATTACGACTACCACTACCTCTACCTACTACTACGACTACACGACTACAACTACGACAACGACTACCACTACTATTAGTCACCCACCACCACTACAAATGGGTACTACCGGACATTTGATGGTCACATGACACATCATTGTTTTACCAACCGGTCGTCAGACATGAACTTGGTAAAGCCGACTAGGGAATAGGGATTGGTGCTGCCCGACTCGAAATTTCAATACTAATTATTGTACTCTTAGTTAGATGAGACTTGGTCTAGAATCGATGGTTTTTTAGAAACATTGTTGGGATGGTTGAATAGAGTGAATAATTAGGTTGACTTGGTCAGTAAATCTAATGTAGATTGAAGCGGCAGAAGCAACACTTAATCAAAATCTACACTTTGCAAAACCCTAAAAATCTTACCTTTTATTGAATCTCACTCAATAATTCATAAACACAAAAATAACTAAAACAACTACCAAACCCTTATTTATACTAATTGACAACATAGCAAACCAATGAAAATATACCACATGGCAAATAACTAAATAAAATAAACCAACTAAAAGACGGCCGCCTAATGCAACCCATGGGCTTGACTTGAACTTTATGTCTACATCAAAATCAGTACAAAATCAGATCTTAATCACTCACACAAGTTCTCTATTATTGAATTCAATATTTATGTTCTTAACCTCATTTGAGCATGAAAACAGATAGACTTTCATAATACAATTGGGAAGCTATGAAAGAATAAAGTTTGGAGATACCTAATCTCTATAATTTTAAACAAACCAACAAAATCGGTAGGGAACGTTCTAGAATCCATTTAAAACAAAACTCAAGAATCCACTAACAAACATCAAAAACCGTATCTACCTAATAAACAGGAGGAATGAAGATCAAAACTTACTTTTCACAACTTGTATGAGGAGAAAGAAATGGGTAATCAGTGACCTAGTCTTTATAAAATGATGGGTATGAAGTTAAAGAAGTGGTAGGGTGCCCACAAGTTTTAACATCAGTGAAACCGCGAGATAATATCCTTGTAACTCTTTTTCTCAACATAGATTCGGCCGGTTTGCATGGAACCGAAAAAAAACCGAGATCGACATGGGCGGATTTGATTCAAAAAACAGTACAAAGAACCATGCGCAACAGGGATGGAACACGTCAACCTCTGGTTCACACTAATGGGACAGTTTGGTACCCTCTTCCTCGTGCTCTAGCTACCAAGCTTACCTCCTCCACTGAGGAACCAACTTGTTACAGATAATTCGGTTTCCTGAATATCGTCAGGCGACGATGACAGAAGAGTTTAATTCTCTTCTAAAGAGCAAGACATGGACTCGTCCCTCCTCCTAGAGGTCAGCATATTGTACTAAACAAGTGTATTTACAAAAGGAAACAGAAATTTGATGGTTCTCTCGAGCAGCACAAGGCTCGGTTAGTGGCTAAAGACTTTCATGTTATTGATTCTGATGAGACGTTCAGTCCAGTGGTGAAACCCACTACTAATTAGACTGTCTTGAGCTTTGTTGTATCTAATTGGTCTATGCGACAATTAAATTATAATTGGTTCTTGCGACGCAACAGTTGGGTGTTAAGAATGCCTTAAGGCTTTCTTGATGTTACCGTCTAAATGAGTCAACCACCTAATTTTGTTGATCCTTCTTGTCCTAACCATGTATGCCGGAGTTCCAATTTTATTTATGGTCTTAAGCAGGCACACATGGCTTGGTTTCAACGACTAAGCACATTTTTCCTTCAGTACGGGTTCTTTCAGAGTCGTGCAAATCCTTCTATATTTGTTTTCGACCCCCATCAAATCTAATGGTTCTAATACTTTATGTTGATGACATTGCTCATTGGGAACGCTCCATCTCTGCTATCCTCTTTCATCCCTACTTTGGAGTAGAATTTGAGAATAAGGACCTTAGAACTCTCATACTTCTTAGGTATTAAGATCACATCTACTCTCACTGGTCTCCATCATCACATACCAACTACATCGTTGATCAACTTCGTCCTTAATCTTTGACAGAAGGCAACCTTGTGGCACCCCAGTTTATCTGTGCCAAATCTCAACTCTTTGCCACGCCTTACTTTACGCAACTGAGTATTGTCAACTGGTTGGTTCTCTTCATTATTTGGCATTCTCTCGCCCTGGCATTGCATAAGAAGTTCATCCTGTGTCCCAGCTTATGCGTGCTCAATGTAGTCATCACTTACTTGGCAAGCATATTCTCTGGCATCTTAAGGGTTCTTAAGAGTATGCCTTACTAATTCGTCGTTCTCCTACGGCACTAGCAATTCGAGTCTACTATGATGCTGGCTTCGCAGGGTGTCCTAATTCTCGTTATTTACCACTGGTTTTGTGTACTGCCAAGAAGCAACTAACTGTCTCACAGTCTAGTGTTGAGGTCGAGTATCGCTCACTTGCCATCTCACGTGCTCATATGTGTGCCAAAACTACCTGCTCCGAGAGCTCCAACTCTTACTTTTAGGCACTATCACCAATCACAATGCTAATTACATGGCTTCCAACCCATTGTTTCATGGTTGGAACAAGCACATTGAGTTGGACTATCAATTAATTTGAGACCGACTCATTGTTGGGACTCACCAAGCCTATTCCTCGGCTTCTTCTCCACTTTCATGGTTACTTCGAGCCATAACCAACACACATCAGCCTTATTTAAGTTCACAGCTAGCATTCTTAAACATTATGAGCATCCAACTTAAAACCAATTAGAGATAAGTAGAGAACCCTATGAACATTTATACTATAATGCAAGGCTCACATTCCATGTGGGACTATAATAAACATCTCAACAAGCATAGATGTTCTTAGTACTCGTTGTTGACTTGTTTCTTATTATGTGATTGTGTAGTGACTTTTTGATCAGATTGTGTAGTGACTCCAGTAGGAAACAATGAAGTTTGCACTTAACCAGAGGAATCCAGCTTTTAAGGTGGATCTTTGCTATTATTTTTCTACTTTGTCAATAAATAAAAAAACGAAAATAGTGGTAGTGTATTAATGGCTGGATTGGCAGGTAGCCGACTTGTCAAAGTAGTAATTTTACTAATCTTTGTATCCCTTCAGCATTCTTACAATTTATCACTTGAGTGACACTTCATTATGAAGTAAAGTCTCAATCTGTATAGTCTGAAAAACTAATTCATAAACATTATGTTTATAGGCATTGGGCTTCAGCTTTGTCTTCTTAACCAAAAGAAATGACAATCTTACAGAAAAATTAAGGAGTCATTTGATAATCCATTTTTAGTAAAATTGATTAGATTTTGGATATTGATTAGTAGCAATAATACTGAAGATAGTTAACCCCATTGCCTTAGAATAATCTATACAACTATGACGTTTCTAGGATTTACTGAAGATAGTTAACCCCATTGCCTTAGAATAATCTATACAACTATGACGTTTCTAGGATTTACAATAAAATGGTTGGCCATGCTCTATGAGTGTTCAATATTACAACGATTTCAGTAGTTCTGGGAAAATGTATTTAACAAATTTGATTTGTTTTATAAAATTTGAACCACCTGAAAACTAATGGGAAAAACAAAATCTACTTCTAATTGTAGCCTAAGAGTATATTATCATTGAGAATGATCACTTACATTGTCCACAAGTGGAACGGGTCCTTGGGCTAGTGAGCCTAAAACCCAATCTCCGCCCGTCCACCTTTCTCCTTTTCTGTCCACAAGATGAAACTTCATCGGCACAACATGAGTGCTTTAACTGGTCGCCAATTTACTAGTAGTAGCATTAGCTGAAACTGATGCATGATCATAATAGAAATGACGTCATAGCAGGATAATTTAGTGGCTTTCCTAATTGATTATTTTATCATTACTCATTATTTTTTTCCTACTTAATATAGAACTAGATTATTAGTAGGTTTTCTGTTCTGGTTTTTTCCCTACTTAATATAGAGCTAGATTATTAGTAGGTTTTCTGTTCTGGTTTCCTAAATTAATTAGGAGTAGGACTTGGGACTTGGGTTGTTTTCTATTTGGTTCGGAATTCCAATTAGGAAGTGTTCAATAAAAGGCAAGTAAGCCTTCATTCGTAGATGAGTTGTTATTCAATATTTCACTAATAGAATTGTTTGCTTCCAGTTGGAAATTTGAGGCCTAAACTTAGGTGCTAATTAAATCAATTTCCGTTGGTGTTCTTCCTTCAAATTGCTTCTGCCCTAAAAATTTAATCAGATACTGCTTTTCATAATTAGGGGATCAACAACATCATTATAAAACCAGAGCAAAAAACAGAAAAAACAAAAAACAGGACAACAAAAAAACAAAACAGAAAGAAATTATGACAGCCAAAACAATACATAGAAGGGTTAACTAGTATTACCCCCCACTAGATGAGCCAATTAGGATTTGCCCCCCACTAGATGAGAAATTAGGGTCTCCCCCCTAAATACACACAAAAAAAAAGTCAAAGTGGGTTGACCGAAATTTTTTTGTGTGTATTTAGGGGGGAGACCCTAATTTCCCATCTAGTGGGGGGAAATCCTAATTGGCTCATCTAGTGGGGGGGTAATACTAGTTCACCCTACATAGAATCATGGTTTTACGACTCGGTAACCGGCCGGTTTGACCCAGAGTCGGAGCTCCACGGGTCAATTTTTTAATGTTGAACCAGTTTCATCTCCTGTTTAAACCGCCAGAATCAATTTAAAAACCGGTAAACCCAGTGGTTCAAATATAACTCGGTTAACAAATCGGTTCAACTTGGCAGTTTTCACTCAACTGGCCGAGTTGACTCAACCCAAACATAAAATACTTTCCTCTAATTAACCTAAAATATATAGTATTATTTACTAAACCCAGACAAGTTTAATTAACAAAGAACCAGCTGGGTTTTATTTCCAGTGGTTTGAACTGAGACTGATCTGACCCGATCCGGTTCAGAAAACCATGCTTAGAATATAAAAGCTAGTGAAAAACAGTACCTATTTCATAAAATTTTGAAAACTAGGTCGGAGTTAACAAGTAGAAAGTTGAGCTATTCTGCGGAATGCTCATAGACAAACAGATGCTTCTGAAAGTTTTTTTCTATAGTAAAGGGGTGTATGATAATTAAGATAAAGAAAATTAGATATTGTTTAGGAAAGAGCAATGCAAACCTTCATGTGAGTGATTGGGAAGGTGTAGAAAAGCAATATCTGAAACCAATAACAAGCAGTCAGTTGTCTCCAACCTTCAGTATCCAGCATTTACAGTTCCAAGAATATCTGTTGGGCAATAAAATACTGGTAATTCCTTGGTGCAGAGTGGACTATCAAGCAACCATTAGAGACTTCATGGAGGGAGAGACATTTTAGTCAAGAAAAAACTGCTGAGGGCAGAGCATTAAATCCGTCCAATTTGAAATTGGTAAGAAGGTTGTCTAGATTATCGGGAAAAAAAAAAAAAAAAAAAAAAAAAAAAGGTTGTCTAAATATGTCATTTAGCTTGCCTCCATGGAACTTGTAGTAGCTTCCACACTTCCCACTTCAGCGGGAGTTCCTGGTCGAACAAAGCAACAACATTTGGTCATGAAAGACCTTTACATTGAGTTTATTGAAAACATGACATGTGTATATAGTATATACTACATCTCTTGAACTCTCTCTGAATAAGTATGCATGCCCATATCGTTGTTATGAATGTACTTTTAATCAGCTCATTAACAACAGGGAAATGTATAATCATTTATAGCAAAGGTCACACCAGGTCTTAGTGGCAATAGCGGGTATGAAATATATATCAATAAAACGATATTTGAACTTTCAGATAAGAATTTATGAAGTGACAAAAAGAAGATGTTCCATCTGATAGACATAGAGTGGTTACTATTAGTTCAGAAAAATCCATGGGGATCGCATGCCATACATAGATTGGAACTTGCACCAGTTCATGGCTTCAACTCAAAGAGTTCTTAAGTAATACTCAGCACCTACCCACTGGCTACTGCTATCATATCAACAGACTTGTCAAAAACTAAAATATCATAAGATTCTTAAATTTGAGGCATCCAACTCAAAACCAAATCGAAATGAGTGGAGCGGGCCCAGGATCCTATGAAATATGAGACATCCACTTCAGTTAATTATATGTAAATAATGGAAAACACATCTCACCACGCCCCGCAAGTGTGGCATAACTTGAGCCAATCACATGTTTTATGTTATTAGGTGATGTGGAGTACGTGATTCGTTGGGCTAGATACGATAGTTTGTTATGATACCACGATAAATGTAACGCTCCAAACCCACTATATCCTAGCTGACCAACTCAAGATATAATGAGTTAGAGAACCCAGTTACTTAACCGTCTCGACAAGTGCCAGAGCAGTTAAGTAACTGGTTTTACAAAATGAAACCATTACAACAAGTCAAATACAGGTGATAACTAATAAATATAAAACAAAAGCAAAAGGTCCAAGTTCTAACCCGAATAATATCCCAACTTCTCTCTCCACGTGATCAAGAATCAAACACCTGCAAAATCTGTAAGGGCATAAAAACCACGCACCCAGTAAATATCACCTACAAACTAATCTTTTACATCCAAATAAAAAGAGTTACACAACATAGTATAATAAAAAAATTATATTTCATAGCACTTCACATAACAGACGAACCTAACATCCAGTTAAAACAAATCAACAAGCCAACTATATTCCATATTCTTAGACATGACATTAATTACCAAATATTTAGCGGGTAATTACTACCGTGTAAATATATTTGCATCAAACATAATAATCCAACCACCAATAAGAACAGATAGAAATAACCACAAACAAGACAGACTAATCAAAGTCGGAATCCAACATAACCACTCGACAGCTCAAACTCAACAATCAAACATCACATAATAATTAACTTAGTCATGTGTTCAACCTATTACGATTCGATTATTAATAGTATCAACTTCTAATTCAAAACAGCAATCACTAACAAGATACTAAAATAATCAAACACCATATTCATGAGTGACTTCAAAACCACCATACTTATACTCGTTATCAATTTATTTGAAATAAAAAGAAAAGCATGTAGATGTACTTGCCTGTAATCAGCAAAACCCATATACATATATATATATATATATATATATATATATATATATATATTAGTGTCTCCAACAACCTGGTCACAAGTCTCCAATTTCATCTCTTTTCCTCAAAAGGTGGTGGCTGAATTTACCCAAAAGAATTGAAATTCTGACGCGTCTCAAGCTGAAACCACCTACCAAACCATATACCAAAACAAAGCCCTTCGAATCTAGATTATGAGGATCCAAACAGCATCCAAAACCGATCCTTGTGGAGAAAGTTATACCTGTTTTCATGAAAGGGTGTCAAATCTTACCAAAACCGAAAATCATCCATTAGCTTTTTTGGGAGGGTTGATCCAAGGAGGTTATTGAATTGAAAAATCATAAGCACAAGTTCCTAATCATCTTCTCTATTATCTCTTCGAGTTTCCCTCAATAACCGACTCGCTTTTGGAACGAGAGGAGTCGAGAGGTTTCTGTTTCTTTCCTACTTCATGTCTATCGGGTTGTATTAGTTGGTTCATGGGTTAGAAAACCCAACTCTAAGCTAATGGGCTCCTTACTCGAGCCCACTCAAATGTCCATTAGTATGAAGCCCATCTGTTTTCTATTTTTTCTATTAAGCCCAAATATGGGGTTTTACATTCTTCCCACCTTAAAAAAAAATCATCCTCGAAATTCAATTGAATAACAATCCTCATCAAATTAGCTATCACGTCATACTCCATACAAAAGTAATAAGAGATATATCACTTAGCTCAACACATTCTAAAGTTGCTACCCAAAACCAAACAAATCACCATAATCACTTCTGTGAGCAGAGTCACGCTACCCAGCTAGTTCAATTAATATACGCTATATGCTATTTGACCACAAATTCCTTTAGATAGTCCATACATAATCAAATCCCTAGACCAGCTACAATAAGAACGCTTAAAATTGTGTACTAAGAAAACTGTATCATATCTCGATAGACAAAAGATGCATGTATTATGGACAAGCGCTCTCCAAAGCGCGAGAGTTGTGAGAATAGAACAACGCTAATTGCAAAAGAACAAGTGGTCTATAAGAGTAGTAGTCTCCAACTCTAAACTTACATTTGATAACCGACTCCAAATATGAAAATTAAGAGATTAATTTATAGTAACCCAAACAATCCTCAATTAAAACCATCCCATAATTCCCTGCTAGATTATCCATTACCTTCAATCGCCAACGGGATTCACCGTCAATCATCATCACTAGATGACATTACTTTCAATCCAAAATCAACATGGTAATTCTAAACAACAATACGAAATTCACCACAAAATCAAACCCGGGGCAGACTGTAACAGGAACTCTTAAAACTTTGAACTAAAAAAACCATATCATACCTCAATATACAAAAGATGCATACATTATCGACAAGCGCTTCCCAAAACTCAAAATTACTGAGAAAGGAATCAACAAGACAATCACAATCGTAAAAGGCTCGGGTGACAATAAGAACAATTGAAGTCTCCTACTTTAAAGTTCACATTAGATATCCAAAGCCAAATCCAAATATGTAAACTAAAATATTAACCTGTATTAACTCAATCATAGCAACTCCACGATTCTCCACTAGATTACCCAATAGTCGCTTTTACCACTAATAGATCTCATAATCATCAATAATCACAAATTATATTATTAGCTTGAATTCAAAAGTGAAAATTCACCGCGAAATTGAATGAAACAAAACTCCTCCGGTCAATCCTTTAAGAAAAGTTTAATTCCAACCACAAACTAACATTCACAAAATCTTTAGCAAGCTCATTTTCACTACCGAAGTGTTTGATCTCCAAGTTCTCCTTCCTCCCTTAATCACGTGTAAGAATCAACCATATATGGGGTTCCATCATACATGTTGTTCAGGTTTTATGTAGAAGATAACCAACGATATCATTGACATTATATACACATAGTTCGTAACACTATATGGCAAGTATAACCACACCAAAAATAAATAATGACGTAAGTACATAATAAAATAAAATGTAACTACAGAATTTTCAAAACAACATACTGAAATTGGAGAGTATCTAATAAAATATAATTTCGAAACAATAATTTTGCACTTAAAAATCTTTTACAAGATTAATAAAGTAATAACTTAATAATCTTTCACAAGAGGTACCATCCCCGTAGGACCTCACTTGTGGTAAAATCCTTCCAACGAAGGCCTCACAAGCTGTAAGACTCCCTCTTGTTCAGGAGGACTAACACAAAGACCTCACTCACAAGTGAAAGATCTTCCTCCTGACTAACCACAAAATTATATATATTAGAAATCAGTCACACATAGTGTCAACATCCATATCAAACCATATATATAGATATTTTAGGGACCACACTTGCTACAAAACTCCCTCTAATGAGGAGGTACTACCCTATGGCCTCGACAAGTGGCAAAAAAAATAATACACACCCTCCTGAAAATATTACAAAGCTTTCAACATCCATATCAAACCATATATATAGATATTTCTAGGGATCACACTTGCAGCCCGCCCACCACACTTGCTACAAAACTCCCTCTAATGAGGAGGTACTACCCTATGGCCTCGACAAGTGGCAAAAAAAAATAATACACACCCTCCTGAAAATATTACAAAGCTTTCAACATCCATATCAAACCATATATATAGATATTTCTAGGGATCACACTTGCAGCCCGCCAATGAGGTAAAGCCCTTTGGCGCCTCGCAAGCAAATGGCTAAAAATAATATACACCCTCTTGGAAATATTACAAAGCTTTCAGGGGTCACTTGTGCACAAGTGGTCATCTTCCCCCCTAAAAGTTGAGAGGTACAGCCCCAAAAGCACACACACATGCCCCCCACTAAACATGCATATATAACAATTACAAAACTTTTAGGGTCACTTGTGCCCTATGGCCTCACAAGCAGTCATCTTCCCCCTGAAAGTTGAGAGGTATGAACCCCAAATGCGCATACACATACCTCCCACTAACGACCAATCATATATAATCACCATATCATCATTTAACTTATCATATATTCACATATAACTAAGGGAACCCAAATCCATCATTTTATCAACTGCCATACAATTTGTATTGCACCCAACAACACATCAATAAAACTAATACTAAATATCCATTACTATCAAGTTCACCACAATAACAAAAAGTATAAAACGATCACCCAAAAACAAATATATTTTTCAATCAAGTTCTAATTACACAAATAATTAACACGAAAATCAATATCTCAAAAACAATCGTTATGAACCGCCTGAGATTCAATGAGCAACAATACACAAACACAATACAAACACTGCAGTCATCATTCCCATTACAATACATACTACCAAATTCTTTTTCAAAACACCAATTCACTCAGCAAAATAATAAAACATTTTAATCACAGCAAAACAAACCATTTCAGTCTGACAAATCAATAAGGCATGAATTAATCATAACTTACAGATAATAACAATTCGAAAAGGACAAACTCATTTCACCAAGCCTAAGTTAGTAACTACACCTACCAAAATTTAAAACACGAGGACGACGAAGATTCAAATATGCAAACACAAGTCCAATGACATGCAAACAAACATTTCAAACATTAAACAAGCACCCCTCACTCAGTTAGTACACCTCAAAATAAAATCTAAGCGTGGTTTTGAAAACTCTTTAGAGGTACCCTACCCGTGAGGACACTTAAACTTAAAGCTCTGATACCACTTTGTAACGCCCCAAACCCACTATATCCTAGCTGACCAACCCAATATATAATGAGTCAGAGAACCCAGCTACTTAACCGTCTCGACAAGTGCCAGAGCAGTCAAGTAACCGGTTTTACAAAATGAAACCATTATAATAAGTCAAATACGGGTGATAACTGATAAATATAAAACAAAAACAAAGTGTCTAAGTTCTAACCCGAATAATATCCCAATTTCTCTCTCCACGTGATCAAGAATCAAACACCTGCAAAATCTGTAAGGGCGTAAAACCCACGCGCCCAGTAAGTATCACCTACAAACTAATCTTTTACATCCAAATAAAAAGAGTTACACAGCATAGTATAATAAAAAAAAAATTATATTTCATAGCACTTCACATAACATACGAACCTAACATCCAGTTAAAACAAATCAACAAGCCAACTATATTCCATATTCTTAGACATGACATTAATTACCAAATATTTAGTGGGTAATTACTACCGTGTAAATATATTTGCATCAAACATAATAATCCAACCACCAATAAGAACAGATGAAATAACCACAAACAAGGCAGACTAATCAAAGTCGGAATCCAACATAACCACTCAACAGCTCAAACTCAACAATCAAACATCACATAATAATTAACTTAGTCATGTGTTCAACCTATTACGATTCGATTATTAATAGTATCAACTTCTAATTCAAAACAACAATCACTAACAAGATACTAAAATAATCAAACACCATATTCAGGAGTGACTTCAAAACCACCATACTTATAATCATTATCAATTTATTTGAAATAAAAAGAAAAACATGTAGATGTACTTTGCCTCAAATCAAAAAAACCGAAAATAATATATATATATATATATATATATATATATATATATATATATATATATATATATATATGTCTCCAACGACCTGGTCACAAGTCTCCAATTACATCTCTTTTCCTCAAAAGAAGGTGGCTGAATTTACCCAAAAGAATTGAAATTCTGACGCTGGCGTCTCGAAATAAACCACCAACGAAAACCATATACCAAAACAAAGCCCTTCTTCAATGTATATATATATATATATATATATATATATATATATATATTAGTGTCTCCAACGACCTGGTCACAAGTCTCCAATTACATCTCTTTTCGTCAAAAGAAGGTGGCTGAATTTACCCAAAAGAATTGAAATTCTGACGCGTCTCGAGCTGAAACCACCAACGAAACCATATACCAAAACAAAGCCCTTCGAATGTAGATTATGAGGATCCAAACGGCATCCGAAACCGATCCTTGTGGAGAAAGTTATACCTATTTTCGTGAAAGGGTGTCAAATCTTACCAAAACCGAAAATCATCCATTAGCTTCTTTGTGAGGGTTGATCTAAGGAGGTTATTGAATTGAAAAATCATAACCACAAATTCCTAATCATCTTCTCCATTAGCTCTTCGAGTTTCCCTCAATAACCGACTCGCTTTTGGTACGTGAATCCTAGAGAAGGAACAAGAGGAGTCGAGAGGTTTCTGTTTCTTTCCCACTTCATGTCTATCGGGTTGTACCCGTTGGTTCATGGGTTAGAAAACCCAACTCTAAGCTAATGGGCTCCTTACTCGAACCTACTCAAATGTCCATTAGTATGAAGCCAATCTGTTTTCTGTTTTTCTATCAAGCCCAAATATGGGGTTTTACAATAAATTTCGAGCATTCAACTGAAAACCAATAGGCAATCAGTTATCAGGCCTGACATGTAGCAGATCTTGGTCCACGAATGGTGCCCACAATCTCATCATAGCCCGATACTAACCCTGATTGTAGCCACCATTAGGCCACAAGGGGCCTTGGGCCGCCTCCATTGTGTGGGGTTGAACCTCAAAATACCTTAGCAATATGGGTGAGAGCCCACTAGTTAGCTTAAAGAATTGCTTTGTAGCCACTCAATACATAACAATCTCCCCCTTGCCCAGCAAACTATCGGTTTTGATACCATCTTAAATTTGGAGCATCAAACTCAAAACTAATTAGTGGGACCTGGAATGGCCTAACATATCTTATATATGATGATGCAAGGCTTTAAATACTCAATGTTGGACTACATATCTCTACAGAAATAAGAAAAACATGACGCGAACAATTCCCAAGGACTCCATATCGATGCATGGTTTGCAAAAAGGCTCTTTTAAGGAAAATAAAAAACAAGTAAATAATAAACGAACTTTCATGGAATTTTGTCAAAGTTGAGAAAACAAAACAACATGAGGAATTTTGTCAAAGTTGAGAAAACTAAACAACATGAGTCTACTGATCTACCCTTAAGGAGCAATACACATAAACTTAAGGAGTAACATTCCAAATTCTAATAGGCGTATTTTTCTTTTCTTTTTTTCTTTTGTTCGGTTGAATTCAATTTCTTGTATCATAGTAACACAATTACAATAAGTCAATCTTGTAGAAAGGAGCTACTCGACCTACTAGGGGTACCCTCATTCCTTATTACAACCCATTTTATGACACAAGCATATACCAGTTACACGTAAAGTTTCTTTGTTTCTTCCTAAAACTTACCAGTTTTAGTTTCTTTGGCCATTTTAGAAAGGAGGAATGGGAACCTAAGACTCGGAAGGCAGGATACAGTAATCGGGAAGGAAAATTGGTTTAATGGAATTAACTGAAACCCATAGAGACATGACAATATGGTGCATGCCATGTTTCCCAATCTTGAGTGAAGAAGTAACTTTCTTTACCAACCTTCAATTTCTGGCCTTTGCAATTTCAAGAGAATCTAGTGGTGTTTTAATTAATGAATAAAAAATATCTACCAGCAAACACTTGGTACAGCTAGCTTACTTAACCACCATCAAGTACTCACTTCTCCGAAGTATCGATGTTGACTCTAGGAGAATTGCTGCAAGTTCAATTATCTTCACGGGGCCGAGCTTTGAGTCCATACAATTAGAGAGTGGTAAGAATGTTGCCTAAACATCTCCATCGAACTTTAAGCTGCTATAACTTACCACCTTCAGCAGGACCTGGCCCAATGACGGAATTTTAATCTGACATGAGTAAGAGCTTAAAGTTCATTGAAAATACATATAATGTGTAAATGATTTGTCCATCTAAGCCTTTTTCTAGGAAAAGCATACACATATACAATAAGCTAAGTTACATTGACACTCACACGTGTGTCCATACCCAACACGGAGATGGGGTGTCAGACACGGCGAAATATCAAAAATTGAGGTATATCACACACAACATGTGTTCATGGTGTGTCTGACATGGACACGTGGATTTTTAAAATTATGGTGCGTCCATGTAACATAGATACTAAGATAGGACAAATACCTGATATAAGATGATTTTGTGGTCATGCACCCATGCACATCCTGTTGAACATGTCAAAGGGAAATGTGATATAAGTATTATCATTTATAATAAATGCCACATAAGGGCATATGGAAAAGAAGGAATGCCATATAAAAATCCCTCACTTCAGCTTATCAATTTTTGATGCAGATGGAAGATTGTCACCAAATCTTATCCAGAGCTGAACTAAATTTGCAAGACTGCCCATCTGTGGCAACGAGACAAAAAACATTCCCACAGAATGAAACCAAAGAAGTAGAAAATCACAGAGACATTTGGATTGTTATCTGATTTCAAATCATTCATTGTCAAATCTATTAAGAATATTATTCCAACACTTGTCTCGGTTAATACCAAGCATATACTGATATGCCTAACACAAAATTCTAATTTGAATACGTTAAAGAGTCTACTCTATTTTCTCCCACAGGAAAGATACACTGTAGTACAACATAGATTGGAATGCAATGCACAGATAAAATCAGAGGTGGAAAAGTCACAGACAATATTTGAAGTATATGGAAATTCAAAAAATATGTGATGCTAAAACTTACAACATTAGAACTTCTCATGTTTATCATCATCGTCAGTTTCACCATCAACTGTGATCATTTGAGGCTCTTCAAAACCTTTTGGCAAAAGGCGTCTTCTCTGTAAATCCGTGCACACTTTTGTTGCCAAATTAAATTTTCTGTACCTACGTAGTCCCTCACAAAGCTCAACTAGGAGACCAGATTCAGGAGTCAAGCATCTCTCCATCATTTCGTTTAATACTTGAACAGCACCATCAAAATCGTCATTCTTGCAAAAAGTAGAAATTAACATCTTGAAAGTATTTGAGTTTGGATGGCAACCACTCTTTTTCATGCTTTTATAGATTTGAAAAGCCCTTTCCGAGTTTTGTCTCACACACTGCCCCATAATAAGATTTGAAAAGGTTGAGGCATTTGGCACCAAGTTCTCTTTATCTAGTTCCTTAACTAAATATGCCGCATTCTTTGTCTTCCCCTCCTTGCAAAGTCCCAATATCAAGGCATTATATGTCACAATATCAGCCTTAACCCCATGAACTAACATCTCCTCGTACAACCTGCCACTCATCTCATTGTTACCGACTTGGCTATACCCATTTATAAGAGTATTATACGTAACGGTGTTAGGAGCCACATCCACTGTTTTCATCTCATTGAAAATCCGACTCGCATCATTTAATTTCTCTTCCTTGCAATAACCATGGATAAGAGTGTTATACGTAATAATATTACGCTGACACCCACTCTTCCCCATTGTATTCTTCAGCTTCATCCCTGAATCCACCAGACCCAAGTTACAATACCCAGCAATCAACGTATTAAACGACTCCAACGTAGGACTACACCCCACACTCTCCATCTCCTTAAACACCTCCACAGCCTTTTCCAACTTCCCAGACTTACAAAACGCGTACATGACCATATTAAACGTATATACATTCGGACTAATTCTACACCTCCTCATTTCTCTAAAAAACCTTAACGCAATATCCCAACGACTTAACTTCAACAACGAACTAATATACGCATTACATGACTCCACGTTTGGTAAAAACCCATACTCTTTCATTCTACAAAAAACATCCGTAGCATTCCTAAACTTATTCATATGAGCACAAGTCTTAAACAACGAGTCAAAAACACGTGGGGAAGAATTACATAACCGGTAAGAATATATCAAAGCATCAAATACCTTGAAACAAGAATCCAAAGACTTTGTAGTAATAACCCCACGTTTTAAAATAGCCTCAGCGGATTTAAACTTTTTAGCTTTAGTTAAAATGTGAAGAATAATGGAAACCGTTTCGAGGGTATGTAAATTATTTGGTTTTTGTTCAACCCAGTTGAAGAATTCATAGGAAAGGACAGGGTCATTTTGGACTTTTAATAAAATGTGTTTGACACGAAATGTGGTTAAATGAGTTGATATTAAATTGAGGTTAGTCCATTCGGTGTGGAGAAGATGACTGTGTGCAATGTTTATGAAATCGAGGTCTGCACCTTTTGGGTCTGGGATGGTTCGGTGGGGCACGGGGAGTGGGTTCCAAATTTTGATAAAAATATTGGATGTGGTTGATGTGGTGGAAAATGGACGACGCGACAGATACATGGTGTGTTGTGTATTAGAATTGAGGAGGAGCTTGGATTCTCTCTAAGTGAGAAGTGGAGTTTCAACTTTCATGTGCTCGTGGCAATTTTCTTTATAGTTTGGCGAAATGTCGAGATTTCGGTTTTACGGGAAAAATGTGGGACGGATAAATTTTTAGTCAGAGATAAAATCTGAGAATTGAGATTTCAGAATGTCGGGTCGGTTAAATATGCACATTGGGTAGTCGAAAATTAGTGGACTCTGAAACACCGACGCTGGTTTTAAAGTGTATATATGAGAGTTATATCGAAGCACCACTCAAAATATCATCCTCCTTTTTCCACGTTTGAGTCGTGACAGTTGAAACTTCATTTTTTTGGTATTTGTTATTGACGGACATATATTGTGTTGGGCAGACCCAAAAAAAAAACAATTATTACAAGTGTCATTAGTACCAAAAATTAAAAAAAAAACAATTATTACAAGTGTACCATTAGTCCTAAAAAATTGGATTCGAAAACCCCAAGTTTAAACGAACTGGCTAGGTCGTTCATTGTGCAAGCCCAACGATATGGCCACACCGTTTGGACTAAGTCTCCAACGATATGGTCACATCGTTTGGACTAAGTCCCAAACGACTTGGCCACACCGTTTGGGACTTAGTCCAAACGATGTGCCCACACCGGTTAAGATGCCAAAAAATAGAACTTTATATTTTTTCAAAGTTCAAATCCCAAACGGTGTGACCGTTTGGACTAAGTCCCCAACGATATGGTCACACTGTTTGGGATTTGAACTTTGAAAAAATATAAAGTTATAATTTTTGTTCTCTTGACCGGTGTGGGCACACCGTTTGGACTAAGTCTCCAACGATATGGCCACACTGTTTGGGACTATCGTTGGAGACTAAGTCCCAAACAGTGTGGTCATATCGTTGGGTTTGCACAATGAATGACCTAGCCGGGTCGTTTAAGCTTGGGGTTTTCGAATTCAATTTTTTGGGACCAATGACACACTTGTAATATTATTTTTTTTTTGGACTTTTTGGGACCAATGACACACTTGTAATAATTGTTTTTTTTTTGTCTGCCCAACACAATATGGGGTCCGTCAGTAATAGAACTCGTTTTTTTAAAAAAAAAAAAAAACAGTAATGGGTTAGGCTGACCCAAACCTGTATTCATTTAACTCCTTCTGTATATGCATTCTCTGACATTATTCTCGTTAGCTTTTCCTCCAAAAGACCTATAGTGCATATTACATTTATATCTTCAAAATTACAAGATTTAGTTATACAATCAGCAACCCTATTTCCTTCTCTAAAGATATGTTCTACCATTAAGGTAGAAATGTGCTGTTGATGTGTCTTGATAGCCTACATAAGATTCAAACACTACCAAGGAGTTGATTTTGTCCCATTGACAATGTTGATTGCCCTCTCTAAGTCAAAGTTCACCATCAGTAGCTGGTATCCCATTCTAACTGCTATTCTCAGACCTATCTTAATAGCTAACAATTCCAAAAATAATATCGACTTACTTTTCGATCCACCACTGTATAAGGGTAACACTCTCCCATCCGTGTCTCTAAACACTCCTCCATAGCCAACTTTGAGTGCTTGCAGCATTCCATCTGTGTTCAGCATATATAATACTACCATTTGGTGGTTTCTTCCATAACACTTGTTGTTGTACCTTGTCATTGAAATGAGTAAGAATACAAAGTATGTCCATTATTAGCCTTGTTGCTCCTGTATTCTCTGCACCTTTCATCACCTGCTGAAAGTACAATCTCATTTTCTTCATAATATCACTCGAAACTTGAGAAGATGAGTGAAATCTATGTTTGAACGTTCTACAATTCCTTTCATTCCACAAAGCATAAATCACTGCGCAAACCATTCCCCTTATGATTTTCTGAATCAGTTGTATTATTCCTGGTTCTTCTCAAAACTAAATACCATTCTTGATTAGAAGTGATTGATCATCTCCCAAATATGCATTTTATTACCTTTACATTACTGTATTACAGCCCTTCATACACATAATGAAAAGACAACTCATAGCTTTTATTGCTTTTTTCAGGTTACAAAGCATTTCAGACCACTTATCATAAAAATTGCATTTTAGCGCTAAAAGGAGCCTTATTAACGTTTATTATAAAGACTTAAAGCTGCTATAAAAAAGTGCTGAAAAAGTCAAAGTCAAAGGTCAATGACTCAAAACCAGATAACTAAAAGTCACGTCCTTAACTCAGAAGACTAGAGATGGATGACTTTGCTACAAAAGAAAACTTTGTCATAAACCTAGCTTGCTCAAGAAGATATGAAAAAGCAAAAGCAAAAGCAAAAGCATAAAACAACATAGTGAGGTGTCTTGATTGTAGAGGGAAAGGGCAAATCAGTCTTTGGCAAAATGTGTAGTATAAATGTCAAAAAGTGTGAGGAGAGAATGCACCTAGACTTATTCTAGTGTCATGTAGGAGTAGATTAGGATTTATTTTTCAAGTTATTTTCAATTCAATCTTTTCATTTCAAGTTTATGTTTCAATCTTCAATCAAGTTGTTTTTCATTTCAAGTTTATATTTCAATCTTCAGTACAAGTTTTCTTTCATTAATCAAGGTTGTTTCATTTAAGTTTGTTCATTCAATACAAAGTTTGAGTCATTAAAAAACAAGTCATGAAAGTTAAGAATACTACATTCTCTTCTTCATAAACTCCCATCAATCTATCTTCTAAACAATTTATGGTGAACCTCATCTTCAATCTTCTTAAAACCTTACTTACCACACAACTAACAACTTCAGCGATCACAGTTGGGGGACAAGCCCAAAGTTTTCCTAGCTCATGACCATACCTCTTTTGAATAGGGACAATAAAAAAAGAGATGGTGGGAATTCTCTCGTGCTCTGTTACAGAAAATGCACTCTGAGTGGTGAAGAATGTTTTTTTTAACGAGCTTATCATGAGTTGACAAGCTTCCACTACAAAGTTGCCACACAACAAAAGAATGTTTAGGCACACATAGCTTCTGTAGGAATCGTTATGGTTGCATCGAATGATTTACAAACCGCGAAAACCCCCGCGCAGTGGAATAAGGGGTGTTCACGATTTGGTTTAAAATCATACCTTTAGATCAACATCTTATCTCTGAGAATCCAAGCTCTATGAATCAGCAACCTCTTGATCTTCTGTTGTATTACTATTCTTCTAGCCTTTTCTTTCTCTCTTGGCTTCTCTCACTTACAAAGTTGGAACCGAATTTGGATCTCACTTTTCTTGAGCAAAACCTGAGTATTTCGGCCAGAGTCAAGATAATGTAATCCTGTAGTCAAGATAGACTAATACCAGATTATACTACAACTGTACCAATGGTTTCTCCAAATCCATCTAGGTTGTGAATGTTTACTTATACTTTATAAAGTACTGATGATATGATCTTCTGTGTGTCACCACACACCATATCATCTACAACATAAAGTATTAGACGCATGCATATAACTAATAACATATATAATATGCATAATATTTGCACATATGATTCTCATTCAAAATATAAAGAATTAGAGTTATTACAAAAATAATGCTTTTAGTATATAACCATATCAATCTCCCACTTATACTCAAAGCAATGCTTTTTAGTATACTACTAACAAATCTCCCACTTATACTTAAAGTTATGCTCCCAAGCATCTGATTCTCATCCCCTCAACATGCCTATCAAAAGACTTAGCCGTTAAGCTCTTTGTAAAGGGGTCAGCTAGGTTATCTTCTGATGCTATCTTGGTAACAATAACATCTCCTTTTTTTATGATTGATCGTACCAGGTGGTACTTGCGCTCAATGTGTTTACTTGCTTACAAGAAGTTCCAGAGCCAAACTGACTCTTTGGCTGCCTTAGTAGCTGCCACATATTCAGCTTCCATGGTGGAGTCAGACATGCATTTTTGCTTCACACTCCTCCATACTATGGTTCCACCTCACAAGGTAAACACACAACCTGAGGTAGACTTACTCTTGTCCCTATTTGACTGAAAATCAGAATCTGTATACCCTAAGGGAGCCAAACTATCTGCATGGTATACTAACATATAATCCTTAGTCCTTTTCAAGTACTTCAGAATATGTTTTACCGCAGTCCACTGCTCTTGTCCTGGGTTTTTCTAATATCTGCTAACCATGCCAACGTCAAAGCAGATGTCTGGCCTCGTGCATAGCATGGCGTACATTAAGCTTCGTACAACCAAAGCATAAGGAACCGTTTTCATGTCCTCTATCTCTTTTGGTGTCTTGGGACACATATCCTTTGATAGAGGAACTCCATGCCTGAAAGGCAAGAAACCTTTCTTGGAGTTTTGCAAGTTAAAATGAGTCAACACAGTATTAATATAGGTAGCCTGAGATAAGCACAACATCCTTTTCTTGCGATCTCTTATAATTTTGATCCCAAGGATGTGACCCGCTTCTCCCAAGGTCCTTCATATCAAATTGCTTTGATAACCATACCCTTATGTCGACAACACTTTCATATTATTTCCAATGAGTAAGATGTCATCTACATAAAGCACAAGAAATACCACTACGTTTCCATCAAATTTCTTGTACAAACAAGATACTCTTGACCTTTTTCAATGAATCCTCATGGTTGCTTCATATAGATGGTTTCCTCAAGACTTCTATTAAGGAAAACTGTCTTGATATCCATTTTATAGACCCACTTGCATCCAGTGGGTTTTACACAATTGGGTGGCTCTACAAGCTCTCAGACCTGATTAGAATCCATAGATTCTATCTCAGAATTCATTGCCTTTTGCCAAGATTCTACATCTCTATCTTGGAGTGCTTCATTGTAGGTCCAGGGATCAGGATCTTGGTTATCAGTGGTTATGTCTGAAGACATTCCCAAACCAATCCACCTATCAGGTTGTCTAACAACCCTCCCACTACGATAAAGCACCTCTTGTTCTTGTACGTCATTAGTGACACGTTGTGGTTCCTGTTCCTGTACTATTGGTACTGAAGGAGTTTAATGTCTCTCCTCTCAATACTTCTAGAATAATACTACTCGGGGTAATAATTTAATGCACTGTGGGTGGAATAAGATTAATGATGTATAAATTGCCTTCTAATGTACTAGAACAGATAAAATGCTTATTTTTCTTAATGACGATCTTGTCATTTAAAAGAAATAGGATACCCATTCTTAATTAACATAGAAACTGAAATCAAGTTCTTTCTAAAATTAGGCACATAAGGACAATTCTTTAACACCATAGTCTTATTTCTACCAAAAGATAAACAAACATCTCCCACTGCAACAGCTACTACTATCGTAGCATCCCCAAAGATATGGTAATCTCTCTAGCACTAAGTTTTCTGGTTTCCTGGAACCTCTGTAATGAAATGCAGACATGGTTAGTGGCTTCCGTATCTTCACACCAGGTATTGGTAGATAACACCGCTAAACATGTTAAACGATTAGTGCATGAGACATACCTCCATTATTCTCTTGGTTGAGAAGAGGACAATCTGGCTTCTAGTGTCCTGACTGCTTGCATTTGAAGCACTTGCCCTTAGGCTTTTTCATAGCTCCTTGAGGTCCCATGCCCTTCTTTGCCATATTCCTATGCTTCTTAACATTATTCTTCTTCTTACCGCCATTTGGCATAGAAGTAGAAACCTTCTTAGTAGCATAAACCTAAACATAACTCTGCTTAAGGAGACTCTCAGCTGACTGAAGTTCTGTCATAAGTTCCACCAAAGAATATAACCTTTTGTTCATGTTGTAGTTTAGGCGGAACGGTTCAAATCTTTCAGGCAGCGTCATGAGAATGATATCGACTTGCGTTTCCGCATCGATATCAGCTCCAAGGATCTCCAACTCATTCAGATAAGCCATCATCTTGAGTATATGATCCCTTACAGGAGTCCCTTCAGTCATAGTTGTGTTCATCAAGTTTTTCATGGCAGTTTGCCTAGCATCCCTATTCTGGTGTCTAAAGAGTTCTGTGAGATTGATCATCATATCATAAGCCGTGGTCATGGCGATCGTCGATGTTGCGCGGCACACCCCACATAGATGCCAGAATGTAACACTGCGACATCTCATCTGCCTTGATCCACTTCTTATATGTTCATTTCTCCTCTTCTCCAACATCATTTTTAGGCTTAGGTGGGCATTCCTCATTGAGTACAAATTTGTACTCTTCAGCAGTCAACACGATATCTAAGTTGCGTTTCCAGTCTATGTAATTAGGGCCAAGGAGTTTGTTTTCCTTAAGAATAGTTTCTAGTGGGTTGAAAGTAATAAGAATCACATAAAATAACTATTATGTAGGGCAAAAACTTTTTGAGTTAATAACAAAAATTAATTAATTAATCAACCCGTCAGCACCCTACACACCGAGAAGTAGTAAGCCACGATAGTGTGGACGTTTACCATTCTACATTCGTGGAAATACTTTTGGAGTTAACTTAAAAATTAATTAATTAACCCGTCAGCACCCTACACACCGAGAAGTAGTAAGCCACGATAGTGTGGACGTTTACCATTCTACATTCGTGTAGAGAGGTTTTTCCTATTAGTTCTATTTCTCGTCAACTTGACAGTACACCACTTGTTAGAGTGGACTAGACAAGTAAAAGTAATCTGCTGACCTTTCTTCGGTCCTACAAATAATAGTAGTGACTCCGATGGGGAGGATACCATTACTTGCATCTAAGTGTATACCATTACTCAACACTAAGTCCATTATTTGTAATGAATCCCTTCAGATGGAGAAGTGAATCCATTCATTAATAATTTCATATAGTTGTCCTTTAGAAGTTTGTTCTGGTAATCCTTAATTAGACTCATCCGATATGGAGGAAGGCACTAAAACCGACGCTCAAGTATAATTACATTACCAACAAACTAGTAATGGAGACCGTGGGATTTATACGAAACAAAATTCCCGTTCCCCTTAGTTATTTAGAACTGAGGATCTTTCTGTTTACTGGTCAGGCCTATGTTCATGTTATCTATTATTCATGAGGGCTTAGTTTTTAGCAAACATCCACAAATAAAAACATGCATATCGAATAAGCAAATATGAAGAATAAAAAGGAAAATAAATTCCCAACTGTTATAGCCATATCCATTGCTTTTTCCTATTCGCCGAACTCTTTTAGTTGCCTTTGCATAGTTCGGCGGGGTTCGAGGCAGCACCCCGATTTTATTTTTTTAGAAACCGTGGCCGGTTTCCTTCACTGGAAACCTCACGAAATCACTGCATAGACCCCTTGAACAGCAAATAGTTATCACTTTGTAGAGAAAAAAAATTTCTCTCTTTCTGTTGTTTAGGGCGCGACCCGCGCTCCTTTTTACGCCTGTACAAGGCCCGTGGTGCGCTCATGCCTATGGCGACTTCCAAACGCTAGAGCGCAGCCCGCGCTCATGCCTTTGGCGACTTGCAAATGCTAGAGCGCAGCCCGTACTCAACCCGCGCTTCACCAAAAAGAACACAACTTTGGATTTTGACAAATCCAATTCTTGATCTTTAGATCTTTTGATCTTACAGTAGATTACATCATGGATAAAAACAACCAACACGATACATACTGTGATTTAATTACATCCACCAATAAACAAATACTGTAAAATAATTGAAAACATGCTGTTTTAACAAAGTCAATCCATTTTTTTCTAGAAATTATTCTGATCATAACAGTTGGTCTAGATGCCTACAAAACCAAGTTAGAGTAGTTCTACATCTACCAACAGATCTACATGCTCTGATACCAATTGTAGGAACCGTTATGGTCGCATTGAATGATTTACAAACCGCGAAAACCCACGCGTAGCGGAATAAGGGGTGTTCACGGTTTGGTTTAGAATCATACATTTAGAACAACTTCTTATCTCTGAGAATCCAAGCTCTATGAATCAGCAACCTCTTGATCTTCTGTTGTATTCCTATCCTTAGAATGGACGTTGTGTGGCAACGATCTTCCAGCCTCTTCTTTCTCTCTTGGCTTCTCTCACTCACAAAGTTGGAACCGAATTTGGATCTCACTTTTCTTGAGCAAAACCTGAGTATTTCGGCCAAAGAAAGAGGGGTTTCTTTATATAGGCTACAACAGGGACCATGAGGAGAAATTAGGGTTAGGTCTCCTGACGAGCTTGGGCTTCCCATGTTCGCCCAGAACACACGGCCCAAGTCCGTCAACAAATGGCTTATTCCATTAAACGCCATTGTTGCACTACCGCCCTAATCCTAAAATTATGTTTATGGGCTCCATATTATATGCTTGTTGATCTCCCCGTGTTTAAGATATCGAATGCCTGTTTATTAAGTCAAGTTACTGACAACTACATTAATAAACTTCTTATGTCCTTGAGTAGTACCACTCAACCTCATTGTTATGTCGGATTAAATCTACCTGCATGGTTTACATGACAATCCTTATGAGCTTCTCAAGGGGACATCATTAACCCGACTTCCTGCGGGTCACATATTCCTTCTATAATCAACAACACACCTTACATACAATGTCATTATCCAATCTATCGAGTTTGTTGATTCACAAATGAATCTCACTCATTGATGATTTAAAGCAATGTACAATGCATGTAAGTGCCCGTTATTATATCCGGATTAAGAGGACAAGCATCCATAATAACAGACGTATTTGTTCTCTTATATAGTCAGTATAAAGAGAAATAATCTCACTTAGTCCTGTTCAATACACACAAAGTGTACTAGTGTAATCCAATAGTCAAGATAGACTAATACCATATTATACTACAACCGTACCAATGGTTTGTCCAAATCCATCTAGGTTGTGAACGTTTACTTATACTTTATAAGGTACTGATAATATGATCTTCTGTGTGTCACCACATACCATATCATCTACAACATAAAGTATTAGACGCATACATATAACTAATAACATATATAATATGCATAACATTTGCCCATATGATTCTCATTCAAAATATAAAGAATTAGAGTTATTACAAAAGTAATGTTTTTAGTATATAACCCTATCAGCTTCCCCCATACTAAGTTGTACCATTTCATCTTTTCTCTAATGTTCCGCCCCTATATATGCAGACCTTGTGCTATAATGCCCTAATGGAGGTACATTCCACACTATCTTATCCTTCTTGAAATTATTTTGGAGTTTTATACTCAGAAGGTTCCTCTTTAGATCCCCTTCTGGTAGACTCATTACCCTATCATTCCACTGACCTTCTAGAATCAGGTTTGCTACTATGGCCTCCTTTGGTAATTGAAAGTATTGTCTTGCTTCTGCATTGAAGTGTAGTCATTCATTTGCGGACCAAGGTTGGTGCCAAAGACTTGTGCTCTGACCATTTGCTATCAAGTGAGTAATGAACTTGACTACCTTCTTTCTATACTTAAGAACTGCCCTCCAAACCCATGAACAATCTATATGTTCCTTAAGTGTCCAAAAATACTTCCTTTTCAATAAATACTCATTTATCCACCTAGTCCATAGAGAGTCTTCATTGCTAGCTGATAAGCACCCAAAAGTGTAGTTTAAACCCTTAATAGTATTACATTTAGGCCAATTATATTTATAAGAAATAAGAGTTAATAATATTTACGTGTTTTTGTGTATTTCAGGTCTTGAAGCTGTTTTTGTGCTTAAAGACGTCATTTTGCATGGAAAATGAGTCAAGATGATTGCTAAAGAAGTTCTACGTTTTAAACCCAAGAATCATTAAGAAAAACCTTTTTCAAGTCCAGTCAAAGTCAATTTGGGTAGAAAATGAACATAAAAGTCCACAGAACTTCAAATGGGCATATCTTTAGACTTGGGCCTCGGAATTGGGCCTACTTTATGGCAAAATGACCGGCTCGGAATAATCTTCCCAATGGTTCCACCTTTTCCCCAATCAAATCTGTAAAGTGGATGAAAAGGGCACTAAATAATTTCAAGCAGTTGTGGCATCTTTAGACTTAACGGAATGTACTTTGGGCTCACATTAGAGGCCCAAAGTCCCCATTTTTGGCCCATGCATGCACGAAAATATAATCCTAACCCTCTCCTATATAAAGAGGGTTAAGGCTAAACCTAACTTGGCTACTCCCACTTTAGTTTAGTTGTAATTAGGGTTCTCTCTCTCTCTCCCTCTTTAGTTTAGTTTAGGTTTAATTAATTAGTCTATAGTGTAGCCTCCATTAAACCCTATTCAATAAAAGCCTTTAGTTAATTTCAATTCTTGTCATTACAGTATTGTCTTAATTTAATTAATCCAATGACACAAGGCTAAAACCTCTATTAGAGGTGTTAATGAAGCCACGTGAGGATGGTTAGAAATTAGTTTTCATTATTGTTTTGCATAAGAACTTCAAGTTCTTCGTTGTGAGTGTCTAGAGGTAGAGCTCATAACGGAGAACTAGAGATTAGAAACCCCATCAAAGAGATTTGTGGGGGTGCTAATCTCTCATGCTAGTTAAACAATGACTATAGAGATGTAGGTTGTTTACTAGAGATCAAAGAAAAGCAATTCGATGACTAAACTAATAACTAATCGAATCACGTGGTGGATTACCTCTCTAATTATCTTTCTCTCATTTAAATCTACTATTTCGTATCTTTTATCTACTGTTTTCATGTTATAAATTGTTCTCTCATTATTGAATAGTTATTTAATCTAAATTCGTGTCAAGTACGTGCAAACAAGAGTGGATCGAAAACGATTGCTCTCATATATCAATATGTATTGAGAGTATTATTATCTATTGATTAGCATGTTTTAGTATGTAGAAATACTGTTTTTACGCTATCAAAATTTTAATTATCAAATGGCGGCGTTTGCCATCTTGCTTTGTTACGTATAGTGTGTTTAGAATAATCAAAACTGTTTACTATTTCTTCCACCAAAACACTGTTTTCACTATTCACAATTTTTTGAAAAATTTATGCTACTGCCTGAGTGCATACAAGTTGCGATAAAAACTCCTTCCACTCCCGTGACTTGATCCTAAAAAATTCACACTTCGTTATTTACTTGACAGCGCGCTCGCGCCTCATTTTGTCTTCATAGAGCGCGACCTGCACACTACTTTTATTCGCAACCCGCACCCTAAATTTGCATGTCTAGAGCGCGTCCCGCGCTCCTTTAAATTTACGAAAAAAAAATAAAGCGCGACCCGCGGCCAATTTAGCATATTTTTGAGTGTACGCCTAGGTTAAGTAGAATAAATTTATTTTTTTATATTAATTGCAATATTACCTCACGAGTACAATACAATACTCATATGCCCAACCGCTAAAGTAATTGCATAAATTTTTTTTTCATACTTTACGGTGTCTAGAAAACTCAAAGAATTGGGGTGGTTATCTAATTAAGGAACGTGCACGCACGGACAACTTCCCTCAATTCTTAATTGGCCTGGCCGTTGGTTTGAAAAGTTTTTAGTAGACGTGCTTCAAGGCTGTTGAAGATGTTATTTATACGCGTAGCAAGGACGCTCTAGGTAACACCTCTTTACATCCTCGAATCTACTATAAGAGGATTCTATTTCTAGTTATAATCAGGCTTATTTTTGCATGCTCATTAGGAATTGCCTATTAGACTTAAAACTTGCATATGATTAAGATTTGGTACGCATAAACCTGCCTTATTAGTTTATCATCGACTAAAAAATAATCGTCTATCTAGAAATTCACACATCACCACACACACACCACCTACACCCCCAACTACATTTGTAACAATGGGTGAAGAAATAGTAGAGACCCCTCTCCGATTTTTATAAGGCTTTGAACGATGGACCTACGTCCTGCATAATTCTTGCAGATACTATGGGAGATTTTAGAATCCCCCCCAATATATTTAATCCGCTACCTATTTTCCATGGGTTAGACAATGAGAAGCCTTATCAACACTTACGTAGGATACAACAAGTTATTACTACATTCCATCATCTTAACGTAACACCTGAACAAATAAAGCTAAGGGTGTTTCCTTTCATCCTAGCTGACAAAGCAGCAGCTTGGCTAACAGCACAAAAGCCAAAATCTGTCGACATATGGGAAAAACTAGTTGAATTATTTATGGAAAAAGTTTACCCACCACAGAAGACTGATGAGATGTTATCACATATTCATTTCTTTCACCAAAAGCTTCAAGAATCTTTTTTTGAGGCTTGGAATTGTTTCACTGATCTTCTAGTAGAATATCCCCATCATAATCTTGGTAAAGACACACTAGTTTGTGCCTTCTTCAAAGGCCTATCCCGACACCACAAGGAAACTTTAGATATCATAAACAGATGTAATTTCTTAAGTAAAGGAGTCATAAATGCATATAACTTCTTAGATAATCAATCCAAGAAAAGCAACAATTGGGGAGGTAACAATTACTCCTGCTCTAATACTTCTTCTTCAATAGTTAAGGCAACTAGTATGTTTGAGGTAAAACCAAATCTTGCACTTAAAACTTTAATTGAATCCCTCACTCAAAAGGTCGATGCCCTCTCTGTTCATAAATAAGAAGCGAAACCCACTCTTGTCATGAACATAAACTCTCCTCTTTGTAATTTTTGTTTTAGTTTTGAGCATTCCGACTTCTATTGTCCTCTTGTCTATGAACAACCACCACCACAACCAGATAATGTCTGTGCTTTTAATAACAACCCTAACACATAATGGAGGCAAAACACTAATTATAATCCACAACAACAAGATACACCTCCAGGTTTTAATAATCAAAATGTTAGGCCTACTACAAATTTCCACCAATTTAACCAACATCTAGGACAAGGACAATTAGGTGACCAGAATAGAAGTTTAGTGCCCATGACCGAGAACTATCAACATCCAGACATTAACCCTCAACAAGCCTTATTTCCAGTCACTCCTCCTATGACCACTTCACTAGTTAAACCATCTACAAAGGACGTAGTAGTAACTTTGCTGCAACATCAAAATCAAATTATGCAACAAAACTCTAACTTGATGAAGGAACAAAATGAACAAAACTGCAAATTTATGAAAGATCAGCATGATCAAAACTATAACATGCTACAACAAACGATGCAAATGATGCAGTCTTTGTGCCGAAAGGTAATTGACCTATCTCCTAACGAAAATAATAACCAAACAGGCGTGTTTCCAGGTCAAGTAGTGCCTAATCCTAAATATACAAATATCACCTTTGAAGTAAACATTATTCACTATAATGGTAATATAATCTAAGGGAACCTATAGCCAGTCACTACCCTTCGTTCGGGTAAGGCCAAGTGATAACCAAGTGACTATGCCTAAAGATTGCCGGCAAACTAAGAATGAAACCATACCAAATACTATCATGGAAACTGAAGACCCTATAACTGTAGAAGTTCCAATCCAACCACAACCAAAATGGAAAACCTTACAAGACCCAATAATAGAAATTGATGATCCTACACCTGTAGAGGTTCCAATATGGAAACCCAGTTGGAAAATGGCCAAAGATAAAGACAAGGTTAATATTAATGTTGACCTATATGCTAAGTATAGAGAAAAACCACAGTTTCCCCAAAGACTAGTTGTGTCTAAAAAGGACGACAATTTTGATGAGATTAGGGAAGTGTTTAAAAATCAAACTATAAACCTACCTTTTCTAGATGATATAAAAAGTCTACCTGGACACGCTAAGTTTCTAAAAGAGTTGTGCACCACGAAGAGGAAAACCAACATACCCACAGAAGCCTTCTTAACTGAATAATATCCCTCTTTATCTGAACATAACGGAATTGTTAAGTACAAAGACCCTGGTCGTCCTACTGTATAATGCACCTTAGGCAATAACTTCATAACAGTTGCACTATTAGACCTGGGGGCGAGTGTTAATTTACTCCCATTTTACCTTTATAAACAACTAGGTCTACATGAACTTAAACCAACCAAAATGATTTTGCAATTAGCCGATCGTTCTATTAAGTATCCCAAAGGCGTAGTTGAAAATATTCTAGTTAAAGTTCAAGATTTTTGCTACCCATCCGACTTCATTATTCTTGACACATAAGTTACTCATGATTTTATTCCCATCATCTTTGGGCGCCCTTTCTTGGCAACTGCCAATGCCCAAATTAATTGTCGGGATGGATCAATGATTCTTTCATTTGGAAATATTTCTGTGGAAGTTAATATGTTTAGACTCAAGCATGTACAACTAGGTTTGCCTGTAGAAGGAGAAGTGAAATCTATTAAGAGTTTTGTATATCACATTAGTGCTTCCGACACTTTCCTTCCCACACTAATAGATACCCTTCTTAGGGAAGAAGACAATGATCACAATTTTGACTCTTTGAACATAACTAAAATAGAGGACGAATTTTCCACCCTGCCTTCCGACCCTATGATAGATGGAGTCAATCTCACAATGGATGAGATAGATGAATTGCTTAAAGATGCAGATGACTACCATAATTATGTAGATGTGAACAATCTAGATGAGAAATTCGACGAGTTTCTAAGAGCCTGTGATGATCCACCCTCTCCAGAACTACCTAGAGCACCACCTGACCATCATCCACATGAGCTAATCCCTAATAAATACCAATCATTTACCACCACCTTGATTCCGCTCCCTCTACCTTTTCAAAAACACCTTGAGTTTGCATTAAACCTTCTTGTTTCTCCTGTGCTTCATGACTTTCTAAATCCATCTAGTGAAGAAGTAATACCCATGGACAAGCCACTTGACACTTTCTCATTTTTTCCATCCCTTCTTTCTAACACTTATCCAGATTCAACATATTTTCCACAACCATTCTTTTTCTCACGATTATTTACTTGAAGACCCTTTCAATGGAGGAAAAAGAAAAAATTGCATGCTCGATTTGATTCTAGGTCCATTAGACTTCACTCTCATTCCACTAAGCTGCATTATATAAAATCTTGGTGCCTAATTATGTGTGGGGGTGCTTTCTGTGTTAATTTTTTTTATGGAAAGACCCACAACTCTTTAGATTGTTGATATATGGTAAACTGCATGTTAATATATATTAGATAAAGTCTCGAGTATCTGACTATAAAAGACTTATAGTATTCTTCAGTGTACTCCATTCCAATATTATATTATGGGAATACACCATGAGTTTCATTTTCATTTTTTCTTTGTAATTTTGTTTTTCCAAAAATCAAACATATAAAGATTAAAAAATTAAAACATAAACATGTATTAGTAAGTCTAGGGAATCTGACTTTAAAAGACCCAAGTTTTTGTAAAATACCACCTTTCTAGAGTATAGGCCAAACAAAATTTTTCAAACTTAAAAAGTGTTTTCAAATTTTGTTTGGGGGTGGAGTATTTTGGTATTTCATTTCAAAACTTTTTGCCATCTTTTTGCCTGTCATGTTTACTCCAGTAAAGTCTAGGTTAGTTAGTTAAGTAATTTAAATGTGATATTGAATTATTTCATGAACCCCCTTCTCCCAAATTGTTTGGGGGTGGTATATTTAATTTTAGCATATTGTACATTCACGTATTAAAATTGCATGTATAAATATCAAAATATAGAACCCCATGTGCATTGTTGATTTAATTGGGATGCATAATGTAATTAGGTACCTTAATTTCATAAAATTTAACTATTTAGTGGAATTTCGGAAGCTAATCTTATAAGAGCCACGATATGCGCATGCTTGATTTGTGAATTTATAGTATTATTTTATTTATGTTAGAGTCTGCTTATGTCCCAAACGCTATTTATTATTTCATGTCATCCCTATAACGCGAGGAACTCATATAGGAGTTCTGTATGTTTTTATTTATTTATATTAGTATAGATTAACCCTTTTTTTTTTTTTTTTTTTTTTCAGGTGCTCCCATTTACAAGTACGTTTCTATGGTACTCTCTATCCTTTAATTTCATTCCATACTTTGGGGACAAAGCATGAATCTGTTTGGGGGATAGAAACATGTTGTAAATGTTTAAGCATATATTAGGTTGTATATTACGCACTTTTCTTTATAAAAATGTTAAAATCATAAAAATAGTTTATACAATGCACTTAGTGATAATGGTATTGTTCCCTTCTCCATGATGATATTAGTCTAGAAATCTCACGTAGTACTTGAATTAGGATTTAATTTTTGAAACTTAGATTAATATGTAGGTAATAGTCATTGTATCTTTTATTGAACATCTTGCATGAGCATCTATGAATGTATTTGGCAGTATTTTTCTGAGACCTAGGTTAGAGTACTTAATACATATCTTGTGAGCATCTAGCCTAAAAGCCTCATAAGAGTGATATATATGAGCGATAACACAAGGGAGAAGTCAAATCCGAGTAGAGAAATCACACATCCACTTGCTTGATCACCATACTATATCCTAAGCGAGAATTTAGGCCCTCTTTGAATCGATATAGCCTGAAATTCTGACCTAAGTAATTATCCGGTAGTTGCCCCATTGAGCCTTTTCATTAACCTTTTCACAAACCACAAGTCCTTTACCCAATAAAACAAAATAAAAATAAAATAAAATCAGCCTACCTATCTAGATAAGTCTGAGAAATAGGATGAGTGAAGAAAAGAGAAGAGAAAAACTTATGTAAACAAAAATTAATTAGCTGCTTCAAAAGAAAAAGAAATAGAAAAAAAGAAAAGAGAAAGAAAGTTTCCATCCAAAGAAAATAAAAATAAAATAGAAATAAAATAAAAAATTAGAACTCTAAAAACAGAATCAAAGGAGTCAAAAGTCAAAACAAAAGGGCTAAGGATGGAAACAAAGTGCAGAAGCAAAGTAAGAACAAAGTTTTCTCTAGTTACATATATATTTTGAAGACTTTATTATCTCAGACTTGTCTTTTTGATTATCCATTTCCTTCATTCTTTAACAAACACCTAAACCCCGTATCACCTAATAAAGACCTTTAGCTCAATTAGGAATATGTTGGTGTGATAGTAAGTGGTAGATATGCTTGATCGACCTCGGCTTCTTTAGATTGTCATTGAGATTGTGAGAAAACGTGTGCCCACTGCATACTGGAGTTAGCAAACTTGAGTAGAAAAGTTAGAGTGTTATGTGTTTTGACATATTCCTTGTGAGAACCTACTTAGGCACGCTACCCAAAAGTTTCATAAACATACCTGCCATTGCATTTCATAGCATAGTTCATTGTATAGTTGTTTATCTTAAGATGATTTGATTATTATGCATATAATAATTTAGTAGTTAGATTGATGATCATTGTTTAAATGCTAATGAGATGTATAGATATTTGAGATAAAATTAGGGGACAATTACTTTTATTATTTAGTCGTTGTAGTATAAATGAAGTTTGTGAGTATCACCTCTGGAAAACTCTCACGAGGCTATAACTAGTTTACTAGGGAATCCTAGTGGTTTAAGGCCTTATTGCATATTGTCAATGCAATCGCACTCTGCGAAATGATATTAGTTAATTAGAACCACATTTTTGGCCACTTATCTGTTTTTATTTCTCATCTTTGCTTGAGGACAAGCAAAATACTGTTTGGGGGTGGTGTGATAAGCACCCAAAAGTGTAGTTTAAGTCCCTTAATAGTATTACATTTAGGCCAATTATGTTTATAATAAATAAGAATTAGTAATGTTTATGTGTTTTTGTGTATTTAAGGTCTTGAAGTTGTTTATGTGCTTAAAGATGTCATTTTGCATTGAAAATGAGTCAAGATGATTGCTGAGGAAGTTTTTACATTTAAAGCCCAAATCTGTAAAAGTAGACTAAAAGTGTACTAAAGTAATTTCCATCAGCTGTGGCCTCTTTAGACTTAACCTAATGGACTTTGGGCTCACATTAGAGGCCCAAAGTCTCCTTTTTTGGTCCATGCGTGAAAATGTAACCCTAACCCTATCCTATATAAAGAGGGTTAAGGCTAAACCAAACTTAGCTACTGATCAGCTCCCAAATGTCCATTTTATTACCCATATATTGCCGTATTATAGCCCGTCTTACGCTTAGCGAAAAGATAACTCATAGCTTTTATTATATTTTTCAGGTTATGGAGTATTTCAGACCACTTATCCTAAAAGCTGCTTCTTAACACCAAAAGAAGCCTTAATCACACTTATTATGAAGACCAGAAGCAGCTATGGAAAAGTGCTGAAAAAGTCAAAGTCAACGGTCAAAGTCAAAAGATAAGGTCAAAAGTCAAAGCCCTCAAATCAGAAGACCAGAGATGGATGCCCTTATCTCAAAATAAGACATTCTCCCAAAACCTACCTTGGTCAAGAAGAAATTAAAAAGCAAAAGCAAAAGTGAAGTGTGAGGTGTCTCATTTATAATGGAGAAGGACAAATCTGTAAAAGGCAAAAGTAGGGGTATATAATCCAAAAGTAAGGGAAAGAGAAAACATCCATTGTCTTAGGATCCAAACCATTTGGTTTGTTTAATTTCTTGTCTAGTTTTTCTATTCAAGTTTTTACTTTATTGTTCTTCATTTCCTTTTAATTAAAACTTGTTATTTTCATTTGTTATTATTTCAATCTTCAATCAATCTTTGTTGTTCTTGTTTCAATCATCATCAATCTTTCTTTTAATGTTTTCAAGTCATTTCAATACCAACAACTAAAGCTTTCTTGTTTTCATTAGCTTAAAACCAATCTAATCTATACAAATAGTCTACCTTTCTTCTTCACAACTCCCAAACTCAACCTCTAAACAATTTAGGATGAACCTCACTTCTAAACAAACTTTTTGAAGTAACACACCACAATACAATAGCCTTCAAATGGCGCCGCCGTCATGGATTGAAGGAGAAAGAGTGCTTGGTTGAGAATCTAAGAAGGAAGCATCATTCTCATCCCTCCATTCCTATTTTTTTTTTCAATTTTTCGTCATTTTATTTTATTGCTTTTCAGTACTGATCTACTTTCTTGCAAATCAGGGTATGAGACCAACAACCTGGAGAGGAGCTGAAGACACAGCCAAAAGACGACCAAACTTCTCCGGTGTCGGCAAGTGACCGCGCGGGCGATCACGAGCTAACTAGGGGGCGACTGCCTAGTCACTTCCAGAGACGTGGGTCCAGTTTTTTGGCAGCTCAGTTGGTTTTTGATGAATAGTTGTACACCGAGCCCAGATTTTGTAATAGAGTAAGAGAAGTTAGTGGAACTTGTTTGTAATAGTTAGAGATACAAAGAAAAACAAAAAAATTTAGGAAAAATTGGTTTTTGATTGATTCTTTATGATGAACATGAGTTAAACTTGGTTTAAGTTATTATATACTTACCAAGGGATTAGAGTTTTAATTCCCTTGGGAAGTTCAAGTGTGTGAGGCAAGTTGTGGATCATAGCTTATACACTATGAATCAACTTGGTAATCAATACTCTAAGTCCATTTGACTATAGTTAATTTAGCTTATCAATCTAAAACTAGTTAATCTATTAAATTAGTATAATATTAGTTTTGTTTTAAGTTTGGGCCCTTGAAAGCAAAGTTGTATAAATTATAAAAAACCCAACTTGTGGGCTTTTCTAAGTGGGCTTTTATTGTAATTTAAAATAGGGTAAAGCTCGAAAGGTTGGGCCTGATTCTCAGATCATGCGCCAACCGACGTTGCTTTCTCCTCAAGCAGCGTGTAAGCACAGCTTGAGAGGTAAATTCTAAACCTCCTCGAAGCCCAAGTATGATACCTTGTGTGTTCAAGCATGCTTACATGATTGTTTGAAATTTACTTTCCACATTGTAATTTACATTTGTGCATAAGGCTGAACCCGAGCCACATAACAACCATTGGGAAGTCATTACATAATGTAGGTAAATTGGATGTTGCTTGATTCTTGAAAGCCCCCTAGACCAAAAAAATGAATTAAAATCAATCAACTAGAGCCCAAAGTAGTCATGTTTCTCTAGAAAAGGACAAAAATATAGCCATGAGGATTTAGAGTAATCAGTTACCAGATTCCGGTGGACCAACTACCTTCCTCACTCCCCTCCCTCATATTCATCGTGAGTGAGATTCTTGGTAGCGCACCACTTAGTGAAGTGACCGCCTACTCTTCTGAGATGCGTAGTAGAGCCATCCTAGTCCTACACCTAATTGTTCCTCTGAATAGGGCATAGTAAAATATAGGCCAAAAGCAAAGTTTTCAAAACTCCATACTTACAAAAATGAATTTCGAATTCTTGAGCATACATTGCACCGTTTGCACATATTAGGATAGTTTTGGGATCTTGCTAAAAGTGTATGATACTGCGTTCAGGCACTTCTAGCTTTAGCAAGAATAAAACTTACTCATGTAGGATAGCTCGTCGCCCTGTACAATCTCCTGTTTCTGTCCTCCATCTCATAAGATGGCTGAAGAAGTAGTGCAAGCTGAAGAGCCTCTCTCCAACTTCTACACACCGTTGCAAGATTGGCCTCCATCTTGTATACAACTCACACTGCTCGCAAGGGATTTTCACATTCCACCGAACGTGTTCAATCTTCTGCCCATCCTTTAAGGGCATCTCCAATGGGGGGGGTGTAAACTGTATAGAGTGGAAATTTTACACTCCAAATATAAAAAACTCTCTCCAATGGGGGTGCTATATCATAGGCAATAGTGTATTAGCTAATAGAGAGGGTGGGGAATTCCCCCTCTCGCTATTAGTTAATAAAAAGCTCAGGCGACACTCGAACTGACGTCTGAGTGAAATAATTTTCGGACGTCACTTGGAGTGACGTCCCTTTCTAATTCTAAAGTAATTTTTTAACTCGGACGTCACTTTAAGTGACGTCCCAGTTTAAATTAAAGAGGGACGTCACTTTAGACGTCACTTAAAGTGACGTCCGAGTTTAAAATCTATTTTTTTTTACACTTCTCCATTAGGGAGTATAGAGTGTGGATATTTATAAGCTATATAATAGTATACAATTAGAGGTGTAAAATCCTAATGGCACCTATGTGGAGCCTAGGTGGAGGTGTAATTTTACACCCCGCATTGGAGATGCCCTAAGGGTTAAAACATGAATTACTGTACGAGCATCTACGCCGGATACATGAAGTATGTAATACTTTTCATCATCTGGGTGTCATTGACAATCAGGTTAAGCTACGAGTGTTTCCTTTCAGTCTAGCTGGTAGGAGTTATGCTTGGCTTCTTTCACAGAAGGCCGAATCTTTTGATACATGGGAAAATATTGTGTTCTCCTTCATGAAGAAGTACTTTCCACATAAGAAAAGAGAAGAGATAAGAAGCAAGATGCAGTTCTTCAGATAGAGCCCGAGTGAGACATTTTCCGAAGCATGAGATAGATTCTTTGACCTACTCCATTCATGTCCTCACCATAAACTAGAAAAATCCACTATTGTCCAATGATTCTTCAAAGGCCTTCTCCAAGATCATAAAGTAACCCTCGACATCATGAGTAATGGTAATTTTTTGGATAGAGGTGCAACTGAATCATTAACCTTTCTTGAAAACCAAGTTGAAAAGAGTACCCATTGGGGCGACATAAACAATTCCAGAATAGCCCAACCAGTATATCTAAGGCTAGCGGTATTTTTGAAGTGAAATCAGATCTAGAAATCAAAACCTTAATCGAAACCCTCACAAGAAAGATAGATGCCCTCACAACCAAATAAAAAGACCAAATACCTCATCCTGTCATGAACGTAAATACCTCACCATGCAATTTATGTCTAAGCTTAAATCATATAGATGCCACCTGTCCCTTGATCGCAAACCTATCATCACTTCAGCCAGAAGAAGTATGTGCTTTCAACGTACCAAATGCATCGTGGAGACAACATCCAAACTTCGCATGGACCAACATTCCACAAAACCAAACACCACCAGGTTTCAACAAACCAACAAATACATTCAGACAAAGACAAGGATAAGGTACCTATAACAATCAGAATAGAGCATTGGTTCCATCACAGTTTAACTAGAACTATCAATAACGAAAGAGACCTAGTTCCCGTTACACCATCAACTAGTGTCCAAACAGATAAGCTCACCGAAATAATGCTACTTGTTATGCAACAACAAACCCAAATCTTAGCATCCATGCAACAATCTCTGAATTTGTTAGCCCAAGATAAAACCTAGAAAAGTTTATTGCCAAGCCAAAAAGTTCAAAACCTTAAAACCCAAGACATTAAGGCAGTCACAACCTTGCGATTTGGCAAAACTGTTGACAACAAAGTAGTCTTACTAGAAGACCCTACACCTATAGAGGTAACCATTCTAGTACTAGAACCGGAAATTGAAAACCAAATACCTCCATATATCCCTAGCAATGTTCCAGTCCCTAAACCATCAATTCGTCCACCTAACCCAGTTAGACAATACAAACCAAAGGCACCTTTTCCAGCTCGCCTAATGACACCCAAGGAGGATGAAAATTTTGATGAAATCAGATAAACATTTAAAAGTCTAACCATAAACCTACCATTTCTCGATGCCATCAAACATTTATCCAAGCATGCCAAGTTTCTTAAGGATATGTGCACTAACAAAAGGAAAAATAACATTTCAAAAGATGTCTTCCTTACAGAACAATTTCCATCCCTCACAGAGACCAACAGAATCGTCAAATATAAAGATCCTGGTCGTCCTACCATCCCTTGCACTATAGGAGACAAGTACACTACAACTGCCTTGCTTGATCTTGGAGCAAGTGTTAACCTCCTTCCATACTGCCTATTTAAACAACTCGGTTTCCACGAGCTTACACCTACCACCCTGACATTGCAATTAGCCAACCGATCTATCAATACCGAAAAGGAGTTGTAAAAAATGTGATTGTCAAGGTTAATGATTTTTACTACCTTGTTGATTTTATCATCCTCGACATTGAAGTAGCTCATGATGCCATACCCATCATTCTAAGGTACCCATTCTTGGCAACTGCCAACGCCCTCATAAATTGCCATAATGGATCTATGACCATATCTTTCGGGAACCTTTCAGTAGAAGTCAATGTTTTCAAGATGATGTAACAACAAATGGAAGAAGAGTTGGATGACGAAGTTACTATGATAGACAGTGTAGTGCAAGAGTACTATGACCGAACTTTCCCAGAAAATGAGGTGCATCAGTTCTTATCCTTCAGAGATTAAGAGTTTGATATGGATCAGTATAAAGAAGATACCTCGATAACTTTGGAATCAGTTCCCTTATGCACTTCAGATTTTGAGTTACTTGAACATAAAGAGACATCACCAGCGCAGGTGTTTTCAATGGAAGAACAGAATCCTGTAGAGACATTGTTACCCATAACACCTACACCTACTCCTGCTCTTAAGCCTCTCCCTCCTAACTTAAAATATATCTATCTTGATACCGATGGTACACATCCTATCATCATTTCATCCCAGTTGTCAAAAGAGGAAGAAGAGCACTTAATTAGAGTGATTTAAGAACACCGTTCTGCCATTGGTTGGTCTCTTGATGATATAAAAGGAATTGATCCAAAGATTTGCACCCATCGGATTCACATGGAAGAGAATGTCAATACCTCTAGAGGGCCACAACGCCGGTTAAATCCAGCTATGAAAAAGGTAGTAAGGGCGGAGATCCTGAGATTACTGGATGCTGGGATCATTTACCCTATATCTGACAGCGAATGGGTCAGCCCTATTCATGTAGTGCCAAAGAAATCTGGGATTATAATAGCCCATAATGAGGAAGGAGAGCTGATACCAGCACACGTTCCCATCATGTGGAGGATTTGTATTGATTACCGAAAGCTAAATGTCGTCACAAGGAAAGATAATTTCCCCCTGCCATTTGTAGATCAGATGCTTGAACGCTTAGCAGGACATGCTTATTACTGTTTCTTGGATGGGTATTCAGGGTACTTTCAGATTTTAATTGATGACATAGATCAAGAAAAGACTACCTTCACTTGCCCTTTTGGAATATATGCTTATGCATGTATGCCCTTTCGTCTCTGCAATGCACCTGGCACATTTCAACGTTGCATGCTACGTATTTTTAGTGATATGGTGGAGAGATTCATGGAAGTGTTTAAGGATGATTTTTCCCTCTATGGAGATTCTTTCGATGATTGCTTATCCAACCTGTCCAAAGTATTGGTGCGTTGTCAGGAAAAGAATCTGGTCCTTAATTGGGAAAAGTGTCACTTCATGGTAAAAAATGGTATAGTGTTAGGTCACATTGTGTCTAAAAATGTTATAAAAGTTGATAAAGGTAAAATATACAAAATTTCTACTCTACCTATTCCACGGAACATCTGTGACATACGAACCTTCCTAGGCCATGCTGGATTTTATCGAAGATTTATCCAAAATTGCTAAACCTTTAACTAATCTTCTTATAAAAGATGCACCCTTTGAGTTTAACTCGGAATGCATGCATGCTTTTGAAAAGTTGAAAGTCGCCTTAATAATTGCACCTATAATTCAACCTCCTGATTGGTCAAAACCGTTTGAGCTCATGTGTGACGCCAGCGACTACGTTGTTGGCTCTGTTCTAGGTCAAAAAATGGGAAGGGACCTATAGTTTTTTACTATGCAAGTAAAACACTAAATGAGGCTCAGCGGAATTATACGACCACTGAAAAAGAATTCTTAGCCATTGTCTATGCTTTAGACAAATTTCATCCCTATTTAATAGGTTCAAAAACCTTAATATACACTGATCATGCAGTACTTAGGTACCTTCTAGCAAAAAAAGATGCTAAGTAGAGGTTGATCTGATGAATTCTCTTCCTGCAAGAATTCACCTTGGAGATAAAAGATAAAAAAGGAGTTGAAATCGCAGTGGCTGACCACCTATCTAGGTTAACTGATGATAGTGATAGTGATTCCGAGGCCATTTTAGATTTTTTTTCCTAATGAGCATCTTTACGTGATCCTCTCTGCACCCTGGTATACTGATATTGTGAATTATCTGGTGACTGAAGAGACTCCGCCATTGTGGAATAGAAATCAGAGGAAGAAGTTCTTGGCTCAAGTAATGTACTATCATTGGGATGGCCCATATCTTTTCAAATACTGCCCATACCAGATCATTCGATGTTGCATTCCAGAATGGGAACAATCTGCTGTTCTTTCCTTTTCCCATGAGAAGGCTTGTGGAGGGCATTTTAGTGCCAATAAAACCACTGCTAAGGTCTTACAATGTGGATTCTGCTGGTCAACACTCTTTCACGATGCATTTCTTCATTGCAAAGCATGTGCTCGTTGCCAACATCTCGGTCGTATTTCTGCACGTAACATGATGCCCTTAAATCCCATTCTCATAGTGAAGATTTTCGACGTCTGGGGCATCGATTTCATGGGACCTTTCCCAACTTCTAATGGTTTCATCTACATCCTATTAGCCGTAGACTATGTATCTAAATGGATTGAGGCCATGCCATGTCGTAACAATGATAACAAAACAGTCATCAGGTTCATAAAAAAAAAATTTTTTCAAGATTCTGTGTTCCAAAAGCTATCATAAGTGATGGTGGATCACATTTTTGCAATCGAATTTTTGAACATATTGATCAGCTCCCAAATGTGCATTTTATTACCCTTATATTGCTGCATTACAGTCCCTCTTACGCTTAACGAAAAGACAACTCATAGCTTTTACTGCCTTTTTCAGGTTAAGGAGTATTTCATACCACTTATCATAAAAGCTGCGTCTTAGCACCAAAAAGAGCATTAATCACGCTTATTATGAAGACCAGTAGCTGCTATGTAAAAGTGCTGAAAAAGTCAAGTCAATTGGTCAAACTTAACGGTCAAAGTCAACAATCAAAAGACTCAATTCAGAAGACCAAAGATGGAGGCCCTTATTTCAAATTATGAAAACTTATCCCTAAACCTACCTTGGTCAAGAAGACACCCATAAAGCAAAAACAAAAGCAAAAGTGAAAGGGGTGAGGTGTCTAGTTTATAATGGATGAGGGCAAATCTATAAATGGCAAAAGGAGGGGTATATAAACAAAAAGCAAAGGAGAGAGAACTCATCCATTGTCTTAGGATCCAAACTATTTGGTTTGTTTATTTTCTTGTCTTGTTTTTCAATTCATGTTTTTAATTTCTTGTTATTTCAATCAACTTGTTAGTTCATTTCCTTTATTTCAATCAAACTTGTTATTTGTTCTTTGTTTCAATCTTCATCTTGTTTGCTTGTTTCATTTCAATGTTTTAATCAATCTTCATTTCATGCTTTCAAGTCATTTTAATCAACAATCAAAGCTTTCAAGTTTATTAACTTAGAACCATTCTAATATTCAAGAGTCTACCTTTCTTCTTCTATCTCCCTCACTCAAACTCTAAACAATTTAGGATAAACCTCAACTTCTAAACTCTTTTGAAGTATACTTCCACCAATACTAAAGCTTCACATATCATGAAAAAAATATGGAGTAACCCACAAGGTTGCAACTCTATACCATCCTCAAACAAGTGGTCAAATAGAAGTCTCTAATTGAGAGATTAAACGTATCTTGGAGAAAACAGTTAATCCAAATAGAAAAGACTGGTCTCTCCGACTGAACGATGCACCATGGGAATACATAACTACTTTTAAAACACTTATAGGGATGTCCCCCCTATAGGTTTGTCTTTGGAAAACCTTGTCATCTACCAGTTGAACTAGAGCATCATGCCTTGTGGGGCAATAAAAACCCTTAATTATAATCTCGATGTGGCAAGTGAAAACTATAAACTACAAATAAACGAGCTCGAAGAGATTCGAAATGATGCTTATGACCTTTCAAAAGATTACAAAACCAACATGAAAAGGATTCATGACAAGCATATTTGATGATAACAATTCGAAGTTGGTGAAAACATTTTGCTTTATAACTCTAGCTTGCATCTTTTTCCAGAAAAACTGAATACTTGATGGACTAGTCCTTTTAATATAACTGAAGTCACCCTTTATGGGACTATTACTTTAAATAACCATAATGACAACAGTACCTTTAAAGTCAATGGTCAGCGCCACAAATATTTTCTTGAGGTATGGTCTATGGATGTCGAAGAAATCCTTCTTCAAGATCCCATCTACGAGGACTGACTCCTCTTTTCCGATGTATTCCTTTCCCATTCCATTCCATCGTTTGCTTTAAGGGGATACACCAATAAGATAACCGGACCTCTCCACTTGGAAGGTGTGGTTGTAAGTGCCGAAGCCTTATGTCCACAGTATATCTTACGCATTCCACGTTAGCACTTTTATTCGTCGTTTGAGTAGTGTACCCCTATGGAGCAAGTATACAATTTTTCTTTTCTTTATTTTACACTTCTTTTTAGAATAGCTTTTCTATTCCTGTCATTTACAATTCCTGTCTTTATTTTCATTTCCCTGCTTTCTATTTTTACATTTTCTATTTTTACATAAGCATTTTTCTTTCAATCTCATCTTTGACGCTGAGTAGTCCTTCCTCTATAAAGAAGAGATGTGAAACAAAGCAGAGGGCAATGGAGATTGAGTAAAGGTGTCTTACGGTTGTCTCTCATAGTTGTTTAGCATGTCTCATCTTCCATAGGAATGCCATACCGTGGTCGTGGGATGGTTAGCAGGTGGAGCCCTTGATTTCAAAAACTTTTTCCTTCTATGGGTGATTTCTAATTGTTTTGAGCTTCATCTTTATCTCTAGTTGGAATGGCATTAACTAGGGCTAACTAGAGAGTAGGAGAGGAGAGACTAGATTATCTAGAAATAGAGCTAGTCCTCTTCACTAGATTTTTCTACTTGCAAAACAAGAGGTGGAAGATCTAGGGAGGCCAAACCATGGGATGGTTTGCAATTAGAATCACTTAATTTCAAGCACCTTCTATTGGGAGGACCACTTTCGTTATAGTGATTTTTCTTTGTAGTTTTATAGTTTATATTTTTCTGTCATAGCAATTTAGGAACATAAAAACCAAAAAATCAAATACAAATGTTTCTTTCTTTCTTTAATAAAATTATTTGTTTTCACCGCACTTGTAATAGATGATTCTCGATACATCAATAGTTAAGTGATTTTTCAAAATGGGCAATGGATTTTACACAGACCAACCCCTAGAACAATGCAATCTAGGGGCAGTTTGAGATCAGCTTTGCTTACTAAGGATCGCCTATATCACCAAGCTATTCGCCCTGGTCAGGACATTCAATGTCTTGCACAGTAAATCCCCCAACTCGTGTAGCTGAAGCTCTGTCTGTCTAGATTGGGTTTGCTACAGAGCCGACACGAAAGTTGCCTAAGATTATCTGTTATGATTTGTTTCAAGTAGTAACATCTAGAATCACAGCTTTTGAGTACGAGTTTCTTAAAACATCTCTCTATAGTTTTCAAAACCAGAGGATATAAAAATGAAAGTTATACGCCCGGAGTAACCAAAATGATACCGGATTAATGTATAATTTTATCTTCTTGGCAAAACCTCTATATGGATAGAGATATATTTTGAATGAGAAAACCAACTAAAAAAAAAAAAACGGTTGCCTTCCAAACGAGAATTAAACAAATAGAGTAACCCAATGTGATACTATTCTCTGTTTAATTCTATCTTTTGTCTCCACCTGTCTATTTTGTCTCGAGAATCTGATGTTAAAAGACTCAATTTTTTTTCAAATTTTCAAAATTTTCCTTTCTTAAAAATCTTTCCCCTATCGTTTAAATCTTTTCTCCTTCTAAATCTCTCTCGTTTCTAAAAAACTTTTCAAAAATGTCTTCTGTAGCAAACAAAAACCCTCAACCTAGCAAGACTAGACGGATCAATTTCAATGATCGTGTGCAAGCACTTCCTAGAGAACTGCAACTTAAGATATGGACACATATACCGAAAATCATTCCTAGTTTAGGTAAGAGTTCATACACACGTAAGAGACGAGCTATGAGAGAAGGCTGGTGCTCGAACTGTTAAACACCAACATACCCCGGTCTTCAACCTCATAATAATTCTATTTATAAAGTCTACATGTGTTATCCCCCAGTGCATTACGCTAGGTCTAAGAGAGTAATCCAGCCATCTATATTTCATCCACCGTTGGATGTGAGTGTACCCTATACTATTACGATGCATTTTCGATGCTAATCGTTTTAGTACCTCATGGGTCAAGATCGGACAAGTAACGAAGTGTGGATTGGCTCTTGAAGTTGGCAAGGCAATGAGGACAAGATCAGAATTTCCTGATTTCATTTGGGCTTGGGCCAAAATTTCAAATTCATTAAAGAGGCATGTGCAAGGCACGTGCCATCAAACTATTTAGCCGACGTGGAAGCCCACATTCCATCTTCTCCATCACAAAAATTCCCAACCCTAGCCACCCACACCAGCTCATGATCACCCTTATCCAACTCACGACCGCGACCTCACCTCAACACACCTCCACCCAATTATTTTACATCCTGCTCTATTTTCAACCCCCATTCCAACTAAAAACCCCAATTTTATCAATCCCTACTCTAAATGGATCGAGTTCTTAAAATCGTGTCGGAGCAAAATTTTCAAGACCTCTTCTATTTCGATCTGTTTGAAGTGCACTTCAAGGCTGAGATTAGAAGAAGAGGATGGGAACCTTTGGTTTTGTTGGAAGGTGCGGCTTATTCTCCCTCTCTTCCTCTTTCATTTTATAACTGCATGCTTAGAGGGAAGGATGACTGCATCGCAGTTGTCAAGGATGGAGGCTCGCTAGAGCTCACTAAGGAGGTGGTGAGTGGAGTTCTAGGGATTCCTATGAAGGCTTATGTTTAGGCGGAACAGTCCCTATATGGTAAGACCATTGACGTGATGATGGTAGAGACACTTCTCGAAGGGTTTAAAAACCCCAAGTCTAACTGCGTGTTTCAGAGTTCGCTACAAAAGAACCAGCTGGCAGTATCTCAGTGGACAGCCTACAACCTGCTAGGCTCAACCAAGCCTATGGATATAAGTAATGCGATGCTTCATCTTTTATGGATTCTTCAAGACCAGAAGAACAGCTTTTTCATCGTCTCCTTTATCTTTGAGCAACTCTACAAACCGAAGAAGTTAACTGCCCCTCTACCAGTGCTGGTCACCAGGATCATGCAGTACTGGGGGTTTCAAGTCACAGACGCCCTAGTGGAGGTGAAGGACGCTACCACATGTCCTATCTATGCCCACTATGTCTAGAAGTTATGGCTTCCACCTGAAGCTAGAGCCGCTGAGCAAGCACGACCGACCCAGAAGGTGGATTATGATAAGAGCCCAAAACTGTAGTTTTAACCCCTTAATAATCATACTGTTAGACCAATTATGTGAATAATAAGTAAGAGTTAATACTGATTACGTGTTTTTATACATTTCAGGCTTCAAAGTCCATTATGTGCAGAAATGTGCCACTTTAGCGAGATAAAGGAGCAAAAGTCATTAGAACTTCCGAATGCCATATCTTTGGACTCAGACCTCGGAATTGGGCCTACCTTATGTCAAAACGACCGGCTCGAAAAGAGCTTTCCAATGGTTGAAGCCTTGGCCCAATCAGAGGAGCAGAAGTGGATAAACCATCTGTCGAAGCCAACTGCAGCTGAAGAGCCCATTTTGGACTAAAGAAATTGGGTTTTGGGCCCGATTTTCCGGCCCAAAATATGGCTCCAAGCCCATGCACGATTTTTGGATCTGGAAGTATAAAAACAAAAGCTTGACTCTTTGTTAATGGCAGTTAGGTTAGGAAGCTAATGTTAATGGAGTTTAGGGTTAGAAAAAGATAGATCTAGATTAGTTTTTAGATCTAGATCTAGTTTTGAATCTCCATTTTTATTAGTTTTCATTTCCTTTGTTTTAATTTAAAGTATTAAAATATTGTTAATGCTTCATTAGATAAATCAAGTAGTTTATTATTGATCAAATTCGATTTTGTCATTTATCTATTGCTTAGATCTAATTTCATTTCTTGGTTGTTAGTCATTTCGTAGTTATTGATGTTAGATTTTAATTATTGTTTGTTAAATTTCATAAAGTTAGAATCTTTAGATTTAGTTGTCTTAAATTTATAATTAGTTTTAGTTTAAACACCAAACACATCACTCTCACCATTGTTCCTTGTGTTGGATCAATTGAATTTGTTTAAGTCTTGAGAATTAAGAGTGGAACGAATTCCTTACTCATTATATTGCATGATTATGTTTTGAGAGTAAGAGATTTTGATTTAAACGTAAGAACGGTAGGATTTCGTATTAGTGTTCTTGTAGCATTAATATTTAGGATTTTACTGTTTTTTCGTGTTATCAAATTGTGCCGCTGCCATCTTAATCTCGTTCAAGACAAGAATTCAATTGCTTGAATCCAAGGGGCAATCCCCCATTCTCTACCCACCCACCCTTTTAATTTTTCATTCTTGTTTCTTGAATTTTCGAACTGCTTCAATGTTTTCGGGCATAGGGGCTGCGGATTCACAGAGAAAAACACTGCGGTGAAGGTATTTCTAAATTTTCGAAAATTCTGAAAATTTTCATACATATTATTTAATGTGTTGTTGATTTACTGGAATATTTTCAGATTTTTCAAAGTTGTTTTACCTTGTGAAAAAAATACGATCTTTACAGTGCTGCATTTCAGTTTTCACACCGTATGTTCTTGAAAAACAGACGAGTAAGGTTACTTAGGGAGTTCTAAAAATTCTATAATTTTTACAGGAGTATATATCCTAAGTCATGAGTTTGTAATAAAAATTTGATGAGTTTTGGATTTGTTTTGACCTCCTAAATAGTAGAGTGTTTCCAGTGTGTTTCTGCAGTGTTGCAAACACTTAATATCTGGAACACCAGCCAATAAGGAGAGGTTGTAGAACTCCAATTGCTCTAAATTTTTTACAGGAACAATTAGGATCTGTCAGGAGTCTCCAGTAAAACTTTGGCAATTTTTGGATTTGTTTTGATGGGTTAACCATTCGGTTGTTTGTATTGTGTCCGAAAACCGTTTCACAAACTTTGAAGGGCTGTAGAGGGACTTTCACAGCTCCGATTGATCTGAAATTTTACAGGCTACTTGATAGACGTCTTAGAAAATTACTGTAAAAATTTCAAATTTTTTGGAGTACGATAAAAGGCCTAAAACTTGAAAACCCTGGAGCGCGACTCGCGCCCAAACTGAGCGCGACCGCGCCCAAAACACTGGACATCCGAAAACTGGTCCGCAAACTTTGCAGGGCAGTAGAGGGACTTTTACAGCTCCAATTGATCTGAAAATTTACAGGCTACTTGATAGACGTCTTAGAAAATTACTGTAAAAATTTCAGATTTTTTGGAGTAGAATAAAAGGCCTAAAACTTAAAAACTCTGGAGCGCGACCCGCGCCCAAAACACTGGACATTCGAAAACCTTGAGCGCGCCCGCGCCCAAACCGAGCGCGACCCGCACTCAAACACTGGACATTCATAAAAACCTTGAGCGCGACCTCGCCCAAAGAGAGCACACCAGCGCCCTCAGCTGAATTTGCCGGATTTTCACAGTTTCGATTCAAATTTTCAATTTTCAAGTTTTTCAGTGTTATAACTTGTTAAATACACTGAACACGCGTATACAAGACGCTATTCAAACGCGTAGCAAGGAGGCATTCAGGTACTCCTTCTTCCACTCCTCGCCTCTTCTGTTAGAGGAGTTTTAATTCTAGTATAATCAGGCTTGTTTTTCATAGAAATAAATACAACACGCCTATCTAGAATTTCACACACTACACTTGCATCAATGGCTAAAGAACAAGAGACTCCTCTCTCGATTTTTATAAAGCCCTAAACGATGGCCCTAAGTCGCATCGTTCTTGCAGACCTAGTGGGGATTTTCAATCCCCCTAATATATTTAACTTGTTACCGGTTTTCATGGTTTAGACCACGAGAAAGCCTTTACCAAAGACACGCGTAGGATAGACCAAGTTCTCACTACATTCCATCATCCTAAGCGTAAGTCCGGATCAAGTTAAACTTAGGGTGTTTCCTTTCACCCTAGCCGACAAAGCGGCGCCTTTGTTAACGCCCAAACGCCAAACTCGTGGACTCATGGGCTCAACTTGTTCAATTGTTCATGGAACAATTTTATCCACCACTAAAGACATTGATGAAATGCTTCACAAGATTCATTTCTTCAGCCAAATCCTCATGAATCCTTTTCAGAGGCCTGGAATCGTTTCAATCGATCTTCTCATTGAATGCCCAAGATCATAATCTTGCGAAAGACACGCTTTGTTCGCTTTCTTCAAGCGGGCTTTCACATTATCATAAGGAGGTTCTAGATATCATGTCCGGGGGTAGTTTTCTTAGTAAAGGAGCCTTGGAGGCTTATACATTCTTAGAAGATCAATCTAAGAGGAACAACAATTGGGGAGGTAACGATTCCTCCCGCCTCCTCCTCCTTCTTCTCGTGAGGTTAAACATGATCTCGAGCTTAAAACTCTTATCGATGCCCTCACTAAAAAGTAGATGCCATCCCCTGCTCAACAACAACCCACTCCAGTCATGAACATTAACTCTACTCGTTGTAATGTCTGTTGTAGTCTTGAGCATTCCGACTTCTATTGTCCTCTTGTCTATGCACAAACACCACCACAACCATCACACTTCAACCAGTTAACTCAACATCAAGGACAAGGGAACTTAGGTGACCCGAGAATAGAGCTTTTGTACCCATAACCCGGAACTATCAACATCAAGACATGAACGCTCAACAAGCTTTAATTCCAATACAACCATCTACAGACAAAGTAGTAGTGACCTTGTTGGAGAAACAAAATCAAATTATGCAACAAAACTCCAACTTAATGAAAGATCAGCATGATCAAAACTCTAATATGATGAAACAAACAATGCAAATGATGCGTCTTTGTGCCAAAAGATTATTGACATGTCTTCTAACCAAAATAATAACCAAACCCGGTGTTTCCAAGTCAAGCAATGCCTAATCCTAAGTCAACAAACACCGCCTTCGAAATAAAAAGTATTCATTAATAATGGTAATATAAACCCGAGGGGGACTCCATGCAAATCACTACCCTTTCGCTCAGGCAAGTAGTTGATAACCAAGTGACTATGCCTAAAGATTACCCACAAACTAAAAATGATACCATACCACATACTATAATAGAAACCAAGACCCTACAACCGTAGAAGTACCGGTTAAACCACAACCAAAAGGGAAAACATTACAAGATCCAATAATAGAAAGTGAAGACCACACCTGTAGGGGTTCCAATATGGATACCTAGATGGAAAACGGATAGAGATAAAGCAAAGCCTAATAATACTTTTATCCCTTCAAGTAAAATAGCGATAAAAGCACCATATCCCCAAAGACTAGTTGTGTTTTTAAAAATGACGAGAATTTTGATGAGATTAGGGAAGTGTTTAAAAATTTGACTATAAACCTACCTTTTCTAGAAGCTATAAAAAGTCTACCCGGACACGCTAAGTTTCTAAAAGAGTTGTGCACCAAGAAGAGGAAACCAACATACCCCATGAAGCATTCTTAACTGAACAATATCCCTCTTTATCCTGAACATAACGGAATTGTTAAGTACAAGGACCCCCGGTCGCCCCATCAGACAATGCACCTTAGGTGATACCTTCATAACAACCGCTTTATTAGACACGGGGCTTAGTGTTAACTTACTCCCTTTTTATTTATATAAACAATTAGGTCTAACAAAACTTTAACCAACCAAAATGACTTTGCAGTTAGCCGATCGTTCTATTAAGTATCCCAAGGGTGTAGTTGAAAATATTCTCGTTAAAGTTCAGGATTTTTACTATCCAAAATTTACTTTGTTATTCTTGACACAGAAGTTGCTCATGATTTCATTCCCATCATCTTAGGGCGTCCTTTCTTGGCAACCGCCAATGCCCAAATCAATTGTCGGGATGGCTCAATGACTCTTTCTTTTGGAAATCTTTCTGTAGAAGTTAACATGTTTAGACAAAAACAGGGACAACTAGGTTTGCCTATAGAAGGAGAAGTGAAGTCCATTGAGAGTTTTGTACCTCACATTAGTAGCGGTGACACTTTAGTCCCCACACTAGTAGATACCCTCTTATGGAAGAAGACAAGGATCACAATTTCTACTCCCTAGACGTAGATAACATCAAGGAGGATTTCCTTCGACTCTTTTTTGCAACCCTTCTTTGTCACTCATGAAGTTCTCTCCTATTGACATCCATTCATCTCTTGACGCCATGACGGAAGAAGAATTTTTTGCCCTTTATCCCAGTGATTCTTCTTACCCACCTATTGAGGAATGTCTTGCATATCTCAAGGCCTCTGATGATATAGACCTAAGAACACTAGTTGAACACCATTCACCCACCTCACATCCTCATGTCACTCATTCACCTTCCATCACGAATGTTCCTCGCCCTCTACCTTTTCAAAGAACCATTGAGTTTGTACTTGACCTTGGTGTTTCTCCTATGCTTCATAACTATCTAAAACCAACTAGTGAAGAAGTAACACCCAAGGACAAGCCACCGGACACTTTTTCATTTTTTCCATTTTTCCCTTCTCAAAATTATCCACATCCTACGTATCTTCCACAACCATCAATTTTCTCATGTTCATTTACTTGGCATTCCCTTCGTAGGAGGACAAAGAAGAAACTGTATGCTCGATTAGGTTTTAGATCTATAAGGCTTTACTCTCATTCCACTAAGCTACATCATAGGAAATCTTGGTGCTTAATTCTGTTTGATGGTGCATTCCATGTTAATTATTTGTGGAAAGACCCACAACTTTTTAGATTATTGATATATGGGAAACTGCATGTAAATACATATATATCACTTTAAGTCTAGGGAATCTGACTTTAAAAGACCCACGTTTTAAAACAAATTTTTACAAACCTGTTTTCAAAAATTTGTTTGGGGGTGGGGTGTTTGGTTTTTCCATTCTTGATCACTCAAATTCCTATTCTTACCCCCACCTCACTCCCTTGAAGAGTAGTTAGATTTCTTCTTGTTTGTCGTTTTGATGTTGTTTTTTATTATTTTTAGTAGATAGGATGTTACGTTGTTAAATTCCGTAGTTAACTTTGAATTTGGTAGTTAAATGTTGTTTGAATTTCAATTTTAATATAATGTGGTTCTTTTCAAATTGTGCATAGATTTTATTGTTAATCCTACCTTTTCGAATTGTTTGGGGGTGGTATTATTTATTCTATCATGATTTGTAGAAGATCCTCCATTTTAGAGTTTGTTTTGGAGTGAAGGTTGAGAATATTGTCGTAATTGGCATACCTATAATTAGATGTGGTGGTAGGATGAAATATAAGAGAGTTTAGAAGTTACTAGTCTAAATCCAAAGATAAAAAAGATACTAGGGTTGTTTTAGAATCAAGAATATGAGTTGTTTCCGTTTTCGGGTTTGGAAATTTTATTGTTTCCTGAAATTGCCTTAAAACTTTTTGGCAACTTACCGATTCGTTTTAACAATTAAAAACCTATAAAAACTCCCTTCTTTCTACACTAACAAACCACAATATATTCCACCATCATCCCGCACCATCCACTCCAAGTTTTAATTTCTTTTTCATCTAAACTCCGGTTTCAAATTTCTTCAGAGCGCTCACGCTTCATCGAGCGCTGCGCCTTTCACATTTTTGGAAAATTTATTCAGAGCGACCGCCCTCATACCGAAGCGACCATCTCATCTATCGACCTAGAGCTACCAAGCCCAAGCTTTGAAGCGAAACACCAGCTCAAACACCGGAATTCTAAAACTTCGAGAGCCATTCATGCTCTATCGAGAGCTTATTTCGCTCTGACTTCCGTGGACCAAAAAAATTCCAGTTTTCTACGGGTAGTTTCCGGATCATTCACAGCTATTCCAGAGCGTAATTTTGAGATGACATCTCCTACATTGATACCGAATAATCTTTCAAGATTTGTTTCAAAGCACTACTTATGGTGCTTGGTTTCATTTGAGGTGATCACACACGTAGTCGGGACTGCTTATGGTTCTTGCAAGCATTTGTTCTTGGACTTGCCATGCCCGCTGAAATACAAGACCCATGATGCTATTGGGTAGATAATATGCATGTCTACACTTATGACTTTTGCATGAGGCTTATGGGTCCGGCATTTTCCGTGTAGAGGACCAAGGGACATATAACGTAGCCCTTGGTAGCTTGTCCCTTAATGTGATACGGTAATGTTCTTTATCATGCTAAACATATTAGGGGAGTGGCATTTTTCTTCTCCGCGAATGATGCCACTTGCGATGTTTTCCTTTGCTTTAGCTGAGGAACGCTGCTATATGACCTTCCTAAGACCTTAATGTCTAGTTTAGCACGAGCCCATAGCATGAGGCATAAGTATCTTCTTATGCCTATATTAGTTTCCCCGTATTATGCTATGTTTCTTTCCTGTTTTTTTGTGCCCGCTTCACGGATTGGGTTGGGGCGACATTTGTGAGACCCACCAATTATATTATCGATCTTTCCGTGCAATGACTTGGCAAGGATGGAGGATACAACCTCATCAGTTGCACCTTACACCCCATCCCACCAAGTGGCTTTTACAAAGGTTAGCATCCGTAGATGATAAATGGCGGCAAGCTTGGCAAATTATAATGGCATGGCAGAGATCGCGAAGGAACCTCACTTCTTTATAGAAGAGGAGGATGACGAAAACGCTGGAGTGGAGGTAAGTTTTTAGTTTCAGTTAGTGTCCGCTTATGTCCCAAGCAATTTAATTCCTTAACCCCATAATGGGTGGAACTCTTATAGAGTTAAGTTCGTCGGTTTTTATTTCCTATATTAGTATATTCTAACCTTGTTTTGCAGATGTTCCAGAATTTCACGCATTTCCATGGTATTTTTCTACCCTCTTTATTTAAATGCTTTGAGGACAAAGCATGTTTCTTGTTTGGGGGGCATAGAAACACGTGTAATTAAGGCATCTGTTAGGATATAGATATGTATAATATGCATTTGTTTTCAAGTTAAAAATTTCAAAAATATAAATAAATAAGTTTATGCTATACACTTAGGAATATTAGTATTGTTTTTTTCTCTATGCTCTTAACAATCTAGAAGTCTCACACGTAGCTTTTGCATCGAAATAATTGTTAGAAACTTAGGTTAATATGTAGGTAATAATCTTTGCATCTATCTATAAATATATTACATGAGTATCTATGATTGTTAGTAGTAAGTTTCTGAAATCTAGGCTAGAGTACTTATTCTACAAATCCTGTGAGAATATAGCCTAAAGCCTTATATGAGAGAAAATATTTGAGAAATGACACAAGGGGAGAAGTAAAATCCGGATAGAGAAATCACACGTCCACTTGCTTGATCACTATGCCATATCCTAAAAAGTAGAATTTAGGCCCTCTTTGGATCGATATAGCCAAAAATTCAAACCTATGAATTATTTTCCGCTAGTCTCCCTCCGAGCCTTTCTTTAGCCTTCCATAAACCACAATTCCTTTACCCCGTTACAAAAACAAAACAAAATAAAAAATTCAACTTACCCAATCTAGAATAAGTCCGAGAATAGAATGAGTGAAGAAAGAAGAAGAGAAAACCTCGTAAAACAAAAAATTAGTCAGTTTCTTCCTTAAAAAAGAAAAGAAGTTTCCATCCAAAGAAAAGAAAAGAAAAAGAAAAATAGAAATAAATAAAAACTCCAAAAATAGAATAAAAGGGAGTCAAAAGCCAAAGAAAAGAAAAAGAAAAAAATATGGCTAATGATGGAAACAAAGTATAGAAGCAAAAAGAAAATAACAAGGTTTTCTCTAATTTATATAATATGAAGACTCTATTATCTCGGACTTGTCCGCTTGTATATCCATTTCCTTCCTTCTTAAACCATCTCCTAATCCCCGCAACACCTAATAAAGACCTCTAGCTCAATTAGGAATAGGTTAGTGTGATAGTAAGTGGCAGTTGTGTTTGATCGACTCCGGCTTCCTTGTGTGTCATTGAGATTGTAAGGTAAAGTGTGCCCACTGCACAATGGAGTAGCGAAACTTGAGCGGAAAAATCGAGTGATTTTTGTCTTGACTTTTATGTGAGGACCTACTTAAGGACGCTTATTCGAAGTTTTCGTAAACGGACCTGCTAAGCATTTCATAGCATTACTCATTGTATATATGTTTATTCGTAGATGATTGATTATTATGCATATATTAGCTTAGGTTTCGACATGATTATTCTATATTCAATTGCTAGTGAGATGTATAGATAGTTGAGACATGAATGAGAAAACAATAGTTTTATTTCTTAGTCGTTGTAGTATAGATGAAGTTTGTGAGTACCTTCACTAGAAAACTCTCACGAGGCTATAACTCGTCCACTAGGGAATTCCTAGTGGTTTAAGGCCTTGTTGCATATGGTCAATGCAATCGCACTCAGCGAAACGAGAGTAGTTAGAACTCCATTTTTGGTCACTTATTCTAATTTCTCATCTTTGCTTGAGGACAAGCAAAATGCTGTTTGGGGGTGGTTTGATAAGAGCCCAAAACTGTAGTTTTAACCCCTTAATAATCATACTGTTAGACCAATTATGTGAATAATAAGTAAGAGTTAATACTGATTACGTGTTTTTATACATTTCAGGCTTCAAAGTCCATTATGTGCAGAAATGTGCCACTTTAGCGAGATAAAGGAGCAAAAGTCAGCAGAACTTCCGAATGCCATATCTTTGGACTCAGACCTCGGAATTGGGCCTACCTTATGTCAAAACGACCGGCTCGAAAAGAGCTTTCCAATGGTTGAAGCCTTGGCCCAATCAGAGGAGCAGAAGTGGACGAAACATCTGTCGAAGCCAACTGCAGCTGAAGAGCCCATTTTGGACTAAAGAAATTGGGTTTTGGGCCCGATTTTCCGGCCCAAAATATGGCTCCAAGCCCATGCACGATTTTGGATCTGGAAGTATAAAAAAAAAGCTTGACTCTTTGTTAATGGCAGTTAGGTTAGGAAGCTAATGTTAATGGAGTTTAGGGTTAGAAAAAGATAGATCTAGATTAGTTTTTAGATCTAGATCTAGTTTTGAATCTCCATTTTTATTAGTTTTCATTTCCCTTGTTTTAATTTAAAGTATTAAAATATTGTTAATGCTTCATTAGATAAATCAAGTAGTTTATTATTGATCAAATTCGATTTTGTCATTTATCTATTGCTTAGATCTAATTTCATTTCTTGGTTGTTAGTCATTTCGTAGTTATTGATGTTAGATTTTAATTATTGTTTGTTAAATTTCATAAAGTTAGAATCTTTAGATTTAGTTGTCTTAAATTTATAATTAGTTTTAGTTTAAACACCAAACACATCACTCTCACCATTGTTCCTTGTGTTGGATCAATTGAATTTGTTTAAGTCTTGAGAATTAAGAGTGGAACGAATTCCTTACTCATTATATTGCATGATTATGTTTTGAGAGTAAGAGATTTTGATTTAAACGTAAGAACGGTAAGATTTCGTATTAGTGTTCTTGTAGCATTAATATTTAGGATTCTATTATTTTTACGATTATCAGATTACTTCGCTGAAGATGCCACTCGATAGTTCACTCAGCCCATGGATGGAATTCACTTCCTCCATGGAGGCCAGAGGATTCTGCATTCGTATCTCCACCAACTCAGGGAAACTCAAGGAAACAGCACAGTGTCACTAGAACACTGTAGAGCATCAGAGACGTGCTCCTGCGTATTGATAGACATGCTAGGTTCCGACGTCCGCAAGGAGAAGGATCTTCTAGACGTCGAGACGAGTCATGCACGGATTCTGACTAGGATTCTCCCTAGTGTCCGTATAGTTGGATTTATTTATTTTTAATTTTCTTTCTTACGTGTATGATGTAGTATAAGTTAAATTATATGCTTAATATTATATGCTTGTTTTATTTTGCTTTTCTTGTGGAATTTGGTATATGAGTAGAAGGTAAAACAGATACATCATGCCAAAATTTTCCATTTTTCTTTCATGCATGTTTTCAAAAATACAAAAACTCAAAAATATTTTATAGTAGAATAAATATCCCTAGTATAATAAACCATGTATTTCTCGTTCTATATCAAACAAGCCACGCCCCGAACTTATTTGGGGGTGGCGTATTTTCATCATGAAGAACATAATACAGGTGTATCGCCGTTTTTGCTCATCTTTCTATGGTAATCTCTTTCCTTATCTCTTCATACTTTGAGGACGAAGCATAGTTCTATTTGGGGGTGGTATAGTAACATTTTGCAAAAAATAGGTATTTTCTATATAATAGATATAACAGTATATTTCTTCCATTCTAATTTTTTTTTTCGAAAAAGACCAAAAATATTTTTCCGTTTAGTATTAAAAAGCCTTATTTCCTTTTTCTATGATGAATAAAAAGTTTAGAAGTCTCATTATAGCAATAGAGTAAGGATTCGTTCTTCATACTTAGACTAATATACGTATAATAGTTATTTTCTATATAATAGATATAACAGTATATTTCTTCCCTTCTAATTTTTTTTTTCGAAAAAGACCAAAAATATTTTTCCGTTTAGTATTAAAAAGCCTTATTTCCTTTTTCTATGATGAATAAAAAGTTTAGAAGTCTCATTATAGCAATAGAGTAAGGATTCGTTCTTCATACTTAGACTAATATACGTATAATAGTTTCTGCATCTTTTCATGAATGATGACATATATCAGCATTTGTTTGTATATAACAGTGAGTTTCCGAAGCCAATGTTAGAACAACTAAGTTCCACATCTTATGAGAATCTAGCCAAAAGCCTCATCTGAATGATTATTAAGTGATAACACAAAAGATGTCTGGATAGAAAGACCACACGTCCACTTGCTTGATCACCACGCCATATCCTAATAGAGAATTTAGGCCCTTTTTGGATCGATATAGCCCAATAAACATTAAAAACCCAAAAAAATAGTTTTTCTCTAGTTACCCCTCTTGAGCCTTCACTTTTTTCTAAAAGCCTTTTTATTCTTCACCAAAAATTCATAATATGTTACAACACACAATAAATAGCTTACCCAGCTGACAAATTGAGAACTGGATGGATATCAGAAAAAGAGAAGAGAAGACCTTGTACCAAAACATAACAGTTACTTGCTTTGAAAAGAAAAGAAAGACCCATCAAAAACCAAAACTCCAAAAATATCAAAGGAGTCAAAAAAATTGAATCTCCTAAAAGTTTAAAATCAAAAGGAGATGATATCAGAAACAAAAAGAAACAAAAGCAAAGTCAGAACTCTCAAAAATTCAAAATCATATGGAGTCACAAAGCCAAAGGGCTAAAATAATATATCACAATTCGGAAGCAAAAGAACAAAACAAGTTTATTCTCAGGTTACAAGTATCTTGAAGACCCAGTTTCTTGACTTATCAGATTTTGTTTTTCCATTCCGTTTTTCTTTCTAAACTATCACCCTAGCCCCGTAACTCCTAATAAAAAAACCTCTAGCTCGATTAGGAATAGGATGGTGTGATAGTAACTGGCAAGCATGATCAATCGACCCCGGTTTCTTTGGACGTCATTTGAGTATGCGAGGAATATAAGGGTCCACTGCACTTGAGATAATGAACATTGAGTGAATCTATCAAAGAGTTGTGATTGCAACATACCTCTGTGAGAACCCACCCTAAGGAAGCTCTCCAAAAGCTTCAGAAACGACTCTGCTTTTGCATTTCATTGCTCATGTTTTGCACATTTATCTTTAGATGATTAAATTACTGTATATATGTTATTCTAAGTTCAAAGGAGCTTGTCCTTATTCACCGCTAATAAGATGTATGAATTTCTGAGAATAAATAAGGAAACAAGACCTTTTGTACTAAATAGAAGAAGTTTGTGAGTACCTTCACTAGAAAACTCTCACGAGGCTTAAAGCTCGTCCACTAGGGAATTCCTAGTGGTTTAAGGCCTTGTTGCGTATGGTAAATGCAATCACACTCTGCGAAATGAGATTAGTATAACTTACAATAAATCACTCATTTGTGATTTTAGTTTTTTCTCTCATCCTTGCTTGAGTACAAGCAAGATGCTATTTGGGGGTGGTGATCAGCTCCCAAATGTGCATTTTATTACCCGTATATTGTCGCATTATAGCCTATCTTACCCTTAACGAAAAGACAACTCATAGCTTTTATTTCCTTTTTTAGGTTATGGAGTATTTCAGACCACTTATCCTAAAAGCCGCGTCCTAACACCAAAAGGAGCCTTAATCATGCTTATTATGAAGACCAGAAGCTGCTATAGAAAAGTGCTGAAAAAGTAAAAGTCAACGGTCAAAGTCAAAAGTCAAGGTCAAAAGTCAAAGCCCTCAAATCAGAAGACCATAGATGGAGGCCCTTATCTCAAAATATGACATTATCCCAAAACCTACCTTGGTTAAGAAGAAATCAAAAAGCAAAAACAAAAACAAAAGCAAAAGCAAAAGCAAAAGTGAAGTGTGAGGTGTCTCATTTATAATGGAGAAGGGCAAATTTGTAAAAGGTAAAAGTAAGGGTATATAATCCAAAAGTAAGGGAGAGAGAAAGTATCCATTGTCTTTGGATCCAAACCATTTGGTTTGTTTAATTTCTTATCTAGTTTTTCAATTCAAGTTTTTACTTTGTTGTTCTTCATTTCCTTTTAATTAAAACTTGTTATTTTCATTTGTTCTTATTTCAATCTTCAATCAATCTTTGTTGTTCTTGTTTCAATCATCATCAATCTTTCTTTCAATGTTTTCAAGTTATTTCAATACTAACAACTAAAGCTTTCTTGTTTTCATTAGCTTAAAACCAATCTAATCTATACAAAGAGTCTACCTTTCTTCTTCATAACTCCCAAACTAAACCTCTAAACAATTTAGGATGAACCTCACTTCTAAACAAACTTTTTGAAGTAACACACCACAATACACAAGCCTTTAGCTACTCACACTTTAGTTTAGCTGTAATTAGGGTTCTCTCTCTCTCTCTCTCTCTCTCTCTCTCTCTCTCTCTCTAGTTTAATTTAGGTTTAATTAATTAGTCTGTAGTGTAGCCTCCATTAAACCCTATTCAATAAAAGCTTTTAGTTAATTTCAATTCTTGTCTTTACATTATTGTCTTAGTTTAATTAATCCAATGACAGAAGGCTAAAACCTCCATTAGAGGGGGGGGGGGGGGGTTAATGAAACCACGTGAGGATGGTTAGAAATTAGTTTAATTATTGTTTTGCATAAGAACTTCAAGTTCTTTGTTGTGAGTGTCTAGAGATAGAGCTCATAATGGAGGACTAGAGATTAGAAACCCCATCAAAGAGATTTGTGGGGGTGCTAATCTCTCATGCTAGTCAAACAATGACAATAGAGATGTAGGTTGTTTACTTGGGATCAAAGAAAAACGATTCGATGACTAAACTAATAGCCAATTGAATCACGTGGTTGATTACCTATCTAATTATCTTTCTTTCATTTAAATCTACTGTTTCGTATCTTTTATCTACTGTTTTCATATTATAAATTGCTCTCTCATTATTGAATAGTTGTTTAGTCTAAATTCGTGTCAAGTACGTGCAAACAAAAGTGGATCGAAAATGATTTCTCCCATATATCAACATGTATTGAGAGTATTATTATATATTGATTAGCATGTTTTAGTATGTAGAAATACTATTTTTACACTATCAAAATTTAGTTATCACTAGCAATTCTAAAAATGAGCCCACAGTAAGTTGCCACATTCCATATTCTTTCATCTATGATATTTAGACCACCCTCAATCTTACCAAGCTTGAGAGTTGCATGATTGGCTTTATGTAGTCTTCTTTCCATAAACGGCCCTGACCACAAGAACTTATTCGTTATCTAGAGATCTTATTCACCACACCAATGGGTAACATAAAAGTCCTTGCCCTGTAGCCTAGGAAAGACTGCAAAATTGATTGGATCAGTTGTACCCTTCCTACAAAGGGCAATAATCTATTCTTCCAGTTAGTTATTCTAGAGGAGAACATCTCTATCAGTGGCAAACAATCTTTAAGACCCAATCTAGAAGCTGTGAGAGGGAGGCCTAAGTATTTAACATGAGGTTGGATAAGAGAAACTTCCATTGTACCAACCAAGTCCTTACTTCCATTCTCAGAAATGCTGCCAGTAACCATTGTGGTCTTGTTAGCATTGAGCTTTAGACCAGTTAGGTTGGAGAAACATTCTAACACCTCCTTTACTCCTTCAATAGAAGCTGCATTACTTTTACAAAACAACAAAACATCTTCTGCAAAGCATAAGTGAGTGATATGCAATCTTTTACACTTGGAATGATAATCAATTATTTTTCTACTCATGGCCTATTTCATAAGACCACCTAAGACCTCCATGACCAGAACAAATAAGTAAGGAGATAAGGGGTCCCTATGTCTTAGCCCTTTTGTTCCTTCAAAATAGCCCTGTGGAACTCCATTAATAAGGATGGAGCAGGAGGGAGAGGTATAACACACAGTAATCCATTTAATGAAAGGAAATGGAAATCTAAATCTCTTTAGGATCTTCTCCATAGAATCCCAACACATTGAATCATAGGCCTTTTGTACATCTATTTTCATAGAACACCTGTGACGACCATGACTTATATTATAACCTCTAATGAGTTCATAAGCTAAGAGTAAGTTGTCTTGGATGCTTCTCCCAGGGACAAAAGCAGATTGGTTGAGATCAATCACATGAGTCATAATAGGTTTCATCGTATTACTAATCACTTTGGAGATGCACTTATATACTACATTACAGCAAGCAATAGGTCTAAATTCATCTAACCTTGAAGGTTTATGTTTTTTGGGATAAGACACAAAAAAGTAGAGTTGATACCTCTATGCAAATAGTTGTGCCCAAAAACATACTTAACTGCCTTAATGAAAACCTCTCCAATGATTGACCAAGCTCTTTTGTAGAAAACCACATTGAACTCATTTGGTCTAGGAGATTTACTGTCCTGCATATCAAAAAGGGCCTCTTGAATTTCCTCTGAAGAAATGCTCTCCATAAGAGTAGTCGTTTCCTCTTGACTAACTTCTCTTCTGATAGCCAACTCTTCTAAAACATTTTCATTTCATTCGATGCCATCTTCAACTCCCAAAATGCCTTCATAATATTATAGGAAAGATCGAGAGACCTTTTGTTGTCCTTGCACCCTGTTACCATTGAGGTCCTCCACATACCATATAAGATTTATAGTCTTTTTCTCTTTTATTGCAGCAAAAATGAAAGCATTACATTTGTCACCACAACTCATCCAATCACATTCTAGTCTTTGACTTAAATCTACCTGTTCCATCTCTACAAGCTTGACAAGTTTGCTTCTGCTTTCTTTCTCCTTATTGCTTAGAAAATTATTTAAAGGTCGAAGTTGTTGATATCTCTGTATCTGCTTTAGCTCCTCCCTAGCTACTTCCACTCTCTTTTGTAAGTTAGATAGATGCATGCGAGCCCAGCCTTTAAGTCCAGCCTTCACCAGCTTCAACTTCTGTGTAAAAACATACAACCAACTACCATACACCTCTGTCTCCCAGCAGGCTTGAACAATTGGTAGAAAATTAGAGTGCATTGCCCCAAAGTTGCAAAATCAGAAAGGAAGCTTCCTCTTTTCCTTATTGAATATACTGATGACCATTGGAGAGTGGTCAGAAACACTAGGAGTGTGGAACTCTACAACAGAATTGGTGAACTGATTTAACCAAAGAGAGTTAACCAACACTCTATCAATCTTAGACCATTTCCTTACAACTTCACCACAATTTGTCCATGTAAAAAAGTTACCATAAGATTTAAGGTCTGTCAATCCAGTGTGCGATACTAGATTAGCAAAAGGGATGGTTTCCCTGGGTGTAACAGTCTCACCTCCTATCCTTTCATGGGAGTATAAAACATTATTGAAATCTCCCACTACCACCCATGCTTCTTGAATGGTAGTATATAAATTCTTTATATCTTGCCATAGCAGTAATCTTTCTCTCCTACTATTCGGGGCATGAACTACTGTCAACAAAAAACTAGAACCATCATGTAAGAAGGATACCTTGCAATGAATAAATTGGCCTATCTCCTTAAGCTTTAGAACAACTACTTTACTAACATCCCATGCCAACAATATTCTACTTGACGCATCACTGGCATAGTTATGCACAAACTCCCAAGATGGACAACATATCCTATGAATGAGCTCACTATTAGCTTCTCTAACTTTAGTTTCTAATAACCCCATCAGAAATACACCATTCTTTGTTCTAAAATGGCCTATTTCTTTTTCCTTATTTACGTGATTTAACCCCCTTACATTCCATACACTACAATTCACTTTCGTTGAGAGTTTTTCTTCCCACTAGATCCTTTATTTTTATTTCTACCCTTTTTACCATTGTTAGGGGAGTTGATTTCTTCAAAATTTCTCCTCTGAGCTCCAGTTTTAGCTTTCGCAGAAGCACTATTTTGTGAATTCTCTGTGCTATAAGGGTTACTTCTTGTTTCACCACTCCTAAGAGCCAATAATTGTTCTTGAGGCTTCTCAACCTCATGATTAGAAAATAGATACTATTCTGCATCTGAAATATCATCCTCAAGTTCTGAAGTAGACTAGTGGTTAGTATCTCAAAGTTGTTTCAATGAGGTTCACCATAAATTGTTTGGAGCTTGAATGAATGGGAGTTTGAAGGGAGGAAGGTAGGTTTCGTAGATTTTAGGACTTGTTTTCTTAACTTTAGTTGTATTGAAGAACATTAGAAAGACTTGTTGATTTGAATGATTTAAAATACTAACTTGAAAGGAATAAGTTGATTGAAAGGAAGAACACAACTTGAAGGAAATAACTTGATTGAAATAAAGAATAAACTTGAAAGAAATAACTTGATTGAATTGAAAAACAAAAAGTAAACAACTTGAATGCAAATGACTTGAAAAATAAAATCCTACACTACTCCTACATGACACTAGAATAAGTCTAGGTGCATTCTCTCATCCTACTTTAGAGTTCTCATGCTCTTACTTTTACAAAATACTGATTTGCCTTCTCCATTTACAGTCAAGACACTTCACCAAGTTTGCTTTATGCTTTTCCTTTTTCCTTTTTCCTTTTGCTTTTTCATTTCTTCTTGATCATGCAAGCTAGGTTTTAGAGAAAGCCTAGCTTCTTTTGTATCAAGGACATCTATCTCCGGTCTTCTGAGTTAAGGACTTGACTTTCAGCTTTCTGGTTTGGAGTCCTTGACCGTTGACCTTTGATTTTGACTTTGACTTTGACTTTTTCAGCACTTTTTCATAGCAGCTTTGAGTCTTCATAATAATCGTAAATAAGGCTCATTTTGGTGCTAAGACGCAGTTTTTATGATAAGTGGTCTGAATTACTCTGTAACCTGAAAAAGGCAATAAAATCTATTGAGTTGTTTTTTCATTATGCGTAGGAAGGGCTGTAATGCAGTAATGTAAGGGTAATAAAACGCACAATTTGGGAGCTGATCACCACCCCCAAATAGCATTTTGATTGTCCTCAAGCAAAGATGAGATAAAAAGCTAAGATCACAAATGAGTGATTTATTATTAATTATACAAATCTCGTTTCGTAAAGTGCGATTGCATTGACCATATGCAATAAGGCCTTAAACCACTAGGAATTCCCTAGTGGACGAGCTTTAAGCCTCGTGAGAGTTTTCTAGAGAAGGTACTCACAAAGTTCTTCTATCTAGTACAAAGGGTCTTGTCTCCTTATTTATTCTCAGAAGTCTATACATCTCATTAGCGGGGAATAAGGACAAGCTCCTTTGAACTTAGAATAACATATGTACAGTAATTTAATCATCTAAAGATAAATGCACAAACATGAGCAATGAAGCACAAAAGCAGAGTCATTTCCGAAACTTTTGGAGAGTGTCCTTACGGTGGGTTTTCACAGGGATGTGCTAAAACATAAACTCTCTGATAGATTCACTCAAGTTTCGTTCAATCAAATGCAGTGGGCATTTATATTCCTCACATACATGAATGACGAACAAAAGAAACTGGGGTCGATCGATCACACTTGCTGCTTACTATCACACTATCTTATTCCTAATTGAGCTAGAAGCCTTTTATTAGGAGTTACGGGGCTAGGGTGATGGTTTAGAAAGAAAAAGGAAGGGAAAACAAAAATCTGAAAAGTTAAGAAATTGGGTCTTCAAGATACTTGTAACTAGAGAAGAACCTTGTTTTGTTCTTTGCTTCCGAATTGTGCTTCTTTAGCCCTTTGGCTTTGTGACTCCATAAGATTTTGAATTTGGGAGTTCTAACTTTGCTTTTGTTTCTTTTTGTTTTTGTTTATGATATAATCTCCTTTTGATTTTGAAATTTTAGGAGATTTGATTTTTGACTCCTTTGATTTTTTTGGAGTTTTGGTTTTTGATGGGTCTTTCTTTTCTTTTCGAAACAACTAACTGATCTATTTTTGTACAAGGTCTTCTCTTCTCTTTTTTTGATATCTATCCAATTCTCAACTCGTTATTTGGGTAAGCTTTTTATTGTGTGTTGTAACGGGTTAGGGATTTATGGTGAAGAATAAAAAGCTTTTAGAAATTGGTGATCCAAAAAGCTTAAATTCTCTCTTAGATATGGGGTAACTAGAGGAAAACATCTATCTTTTTAGTTTTAGATTCGCTTATTTGGCTATATTGATCCAAAAAGGGCCTAAATTCTCTCTTTTTCCATATTTTAAAGCGTTTGTTTATCCAATCAAAATGGAAATGGCTTTTCCATATGGAAACAAATGGAAAAGGTTTTGGTCTTTTTATCCGGACATCCCGAAATAGATAAATAGGAACTTATCACTAATAATCATTTAGATGATTCTTTTGGCTAGATTCAAACAAACATGATATGGAACTTAATTGTTCTTAACCTTAGTCCATTCCAAAACTCACCCATTTTATTTCTATATACAATCAAAAGCTTTATCCATTCCATTCCAATTATTCCATTTGGATACATATTATTCATGAAAAAATGCAGAAACTATTGTACGTATATGATAGGGTTATATACTAAAAGTATTACTTTTGTATTAACTCTAATTCTTTATATTTTGAATGAGAATCATATGGGCAAATGTTATGCATATTATATATGTTATTAGTTATATGCATGTGTCTAATACTTTATGTTGTAGATGATATAGTGTGAACACACAGAAGATCATATCATCAGTACTTTATAAAGTATAAGTAATCGTTCACAACCTAGATGGATTAGGACAAACCACTGGTACGGTTGTAGTATAATCTGGTATTAGTCTATCTTGACTATAGGATTACACTAGTACACTTTGTGTGTATTGAACAATACCAAGTGAGGTTGTTTCTCCTTATACTGACTATATAAGAGAACAAACGCCTCTGTTATTATGGATGCTTGTCCTCATAATCCGGATATAATAATGGGTACTTACATGTATTGTACATTGCTTTAAATCATCAATGAGTGAGATTCATATGTGAATCAACAAACTCGATGGATTGGGTAATGACATTGTATGTAAGGTGTGAAGTTGATTATAGAAGGAATCCGTGTCCCGTAAGAAGTCGGGTTGATGATGTCCCCTTAGGAGCTCAAAAAGATTGTCATGTAAACCCTGCAGGTGGATTTATTCCGACATGACAATGAGGTTGAGTGGTACTACTCAAGGACATAAGAAGTTGATTAATGTAGTTGTCAGTAACTTGGACTTAATCAAGGAACATTCGATATCTTAAACACGGGAGATCAACGAGCATATAATATGGAGCCCGTAAATGCCGACATCGCAATTTGGGATTAGAGGCGTTGGTCAACAATGACCTTTAGTGGAATAAGCCATTTGTTGGACGGACTTGGGCCGTGTGTTCTGGGCTAACATGGGAATCCCAAGCCCGTTAGGAGGCCCAACCCTAATTTCTCCTCATGGTCCCTGTTATAGCCTATAAATAGAATACTCTTTCTTTCTGGCTGAAATTCACTATTCATTATTCACTACACCGCATTGGTGAAAAACGACACTAGCTTAGGACCGGCCATGACCGCCTTTAATTTAGGACTTTGCAAAACCGCCGATATGGCATAAGGTCGTCAGATATCGATCTAACCTAAAATAGGGGACGGATTTTGGTGTAGTAAATACACGACGGTAAAGGTAGTTCCGAACTCGCCGCTTAGGTGGTGGGCTGGCTTTTCATTCATTCTCGTTCACCGCTTTTCACTATTAAGCTCATTTTTTTTCATTCTCGCTCATTATTTTCACTAACACAAGTATGAGAGACTCTAGTGGAAAGTGAGAGAGAAACACTAAAAAAAAAGGTGACTTCTAACAAACCGCTTCGTGAGCTTCGCAAGGAACACAAGGAGCACAAAGCAAGAGCTTGTGAGCTTCAAAGGAAATTGTAAAAGCTCTCTCTCTCTTCAAAACATAAAATTTAATTAGTTAATGATTTTAAAGCTTCAAGTTTGTTTATTTTCGTCTGATTTTTGTTTGTTAAATTGATGTATTGTTCACTAAACTGAAATGGGTATCTGCAACTTGGATCAAATCAAAGTTCCTTCTCCAAATTGAGGTAAAGTTCTTTCCTTTTTTCATTCTTTTTCATTTCTTATTGTTTTATTACTATGGATTCAATGGGGTTCGCTGAATCTATCATGGGTATTTGTTATTTCAATTTTTTTTTGATGTGTATGAAATATTCATCTACTTTTTGGTATTTGGGTTATGTTAATTTGATTGATATTAAATTATTTGGTGCTGGTTGTTTTAGGGTTGTTAGATCTTAGTTGTTACTGGTGACAAATGTTATTATTAATTAATCTTGTTCAGTTTTTAGTTGTAAACTAGTTCTGTTGTAGAAATTATTTTCTTTTGTTAAAATTTGGTTTGGGTATTTGCTAAAAAGCTATCTTTGTGTGATTCTTGTATTGTTAATGTTTTTGTATATGTTGAAACTTACATGAAGTGTTCATTACATTCCATGGCTTAGAGAACAAGTTCGTATGAGTCATATATTCTTCTTTAGTAATTTATATAGCTTTCTCGTATTTTCTGTCATTTAGGTTCTACAAGAATTCTAACATTATGCATTTTCATCCCACCAGTTAGAAAAGGACGAGATGTCCACTTTGAAAAGGCTTGCCGAAGGCCCGTCTTTCAAAGCTATGTCATATAATCAGTATAGCGTAAATGGGTATACATTTTGCACAGCAAAGTCTGAAATTTCTAAGACAACACAAAACAACGGGGTTATTATGAATGCTATGACAAGCTTTAGAACAAGTGCAAAAGATAAGAACTATGTTGATGGGGACATGACCTATTATGGTGTTGTAAACTTGATTCTTGAGTTGGATTATACTGAAGCAAACAGTAATTTGTTGTGATTGGGTATGAACAAGAGATAGAATAAATGGATGTTCGAAAGGGCAACATCATTTTTGTTATGGTCCATTTGTTTGTTTGTACTTCATGTGTCGCATTCCTTGTTTGAATGCAGCTCCTCTTTGTATGTACTAGTTTGTACTTGTTCTTTTTGTGTGGACTTGTTTTTCTGGGTGCAACTTCATGTTTGTATGGAATGGTTGAAGGTTTAGTAGATGAAAGTGTATATGTTATGAGTATTTTTAAGCATATTTTTATCATCTATTTTTCCCCCCTTTGTCATTGATGTTTTGCATAAGATTTCAGCATAATGTACGTCTTCCAAGTCTCAACATTCAGAGGGTGGGGATGGATCCGGACAAAGTGAGCATGGTGATGATGGTAATTAATGTATTGTTAACTTAATGGAAATTATATGATGTGTATTTTTTTTTTCTAAGGTATCTTTTTCTTTGTTATAGCAATTGTTGAAAAGAAGTGTGTTCTATTTGATGAAGATGGAAGACCCGTTGGAGGCAAATCTGCAGAATTCTCTAGTTCCTTGGTGAAATCGATCGTGACCATGCTTCAATTGTATTCCGTGACGTGGAAAGTGGTACCCGACTAAAAGAAAAACCTCATATTGTGTATATAACATAGATTTTTTCTTCTAATATTTCAGAAAGAAAAGAATCCTAACACTCCGGCCTGTTACTAGAACAGTCTTGTATGTGGCTTTACATACCAATGACAACGGCACTTGCCCCATTGAAGAGCATTGCGTTGAAGTGGTAAGAATCTTAATAAATGGTAAATTTTTTATGTTAATAAAAAGTTGTTTTCTATTAGAATGAATGTTTTCCATAGCTCTGTTTCACCCTTACGCTAGTATTAACTGTATGCATTGTATTTTTTGTCTGCACTACTTGGTACAACTTGCTTCTGACGTAATAATGTAAACTTGTATCTTTGCTTCATTTGCAGGTCTAAGTGAACGAGTAGCAGATATTAAAACGCGCATTCATACGATGAAGTGTCTTACCTCCTTTTCTGAGGCTGTCGGCCCAGGCTTCATTTTTTAGAGTGCGTATATTTGACTCGTCGTGTTTTTACTTGTTTTTTTTTTTATTAATAGTCATTTGTGGAAGTTGTCTTATGTTATGTTTTCCTCAACAAGTTATGTACGTCATCCTCATGTGCAGTTTTCATTGTCCTTCACTGTTTTTTCTCCCAAATAATTACGACATGCTTTATATACACCGTTATAGCTGTATAAAATCATGAAAGAACACAAGAATCGAAGGTTCTTAGTGAGGGGATTACCTCGATATACGGTTTCGCAAAATTGAAAACTTTGGTATTTCACTTATAAAGCTTAAGGTGGTTGTAATTTCTTTCCTACCACATTTTAGTGACATTCATTTTTGGTCGTGTGTCTTTATGTTGTCATGTTAATCAAGCTTTTCTCGATTTTCTCTGCAGGATTTAATTGAGTTCTCAAAGAAAGACACCGGATTGCAATCCAAAGAATGCTACCATCGAATGAATCACGACTATCAAGCTTATTGGGGTAGTACACAAGTTTATTGGTCCGGGTGAGTTTTCGGTTTATTAATTGTTTTAATTTGTTTTGTGTGAGTTTGATGATCTAAAGTAGTGGTAGGACTTCCAATATATTTTCTGCAGATATTAAAGGATTTCTTCGATGTTAAGCCCGCACTTCTCGGTGCACTTGATCTTGAGTATGAGAAAAATCCTTTTGAGGTATGCCGCTCTATCCACACATTTTTTCTCAAGAGCACCGCTTCTAGTATTTAATATCATTTGCAATAGGGTACATCTGCAAAGCACCAAGGAAAACTGTGAAAGCATCGGAATCCACCTTGTCTATGTCCGCCGGTGGATTGGATGGCCTTCCACGTGAAGATATTAGTGGGAAGATAACACCTACTTTTTCTCAAGAACTTGTCTAGCCCCGATTGGAAGGTGTGTTGGGGTTTTGTTCATTCGCATTAACTTAATTATTTGGATATTGTTAAGCACCCAATGATCGGGTCTTTGGTGGTGGTGTTCAATCACCGCTTTCACTACTTTGTAGTACTAAGCTTGCTTGTTTTTCGATGTTCAAGATCCGTTTGGAGTCTATCATCGATTCAGTGAATAAAATTTTAGAAGAAGCTAACAAAGCATTCAACGGAACTGGTATGGTTTTCATTTATTTCCTCGAGATATCAATTATGCACATATTTAACTTTATTCATGCATTTGACTGCTATTATCTAATTTTGATTGCTTATTAATAGCTTATCTTTTCACTTGGCCTCCCAGTTGAGTTATTTGGTGATCTTAGAGGTCGTCTTTATGACACTAACAAAAATTTGGTTATGGCAACTTTGGTTGTTGTTGGTGGAGTTGCATCTGCAATGGGACCGATGGTTGAAAAGTCTAGCAAGGTTTACAAGTTTGCTTTTAATTTAAATGTGTCTACTCATTTATCTATTTGTGACTTAGAGGAGCGAGTAATTTGAGGATTGGTTTCTTGCAGGGAATATTATCAGATGTCTTGAAATGCCTTAGTGACAATAAAAAGCACATGAGATAATGCACTATAAATACCTTAGATTCCTCGTGGTAATGCTCAAGATCTTGTTTGTGATCCACGAGGCTTTATTCAATATCAAGGATTCAAACAAGGTATTATGTTAATGTGTTATAAATCTTTATAATGTTCGTTTAGCGGTACCCTTCAAAACTGTATTGGTCAACCAAATCATGATCTTAATTGCACAGACGATAGAGGGAGGCGTAGAATGGTTGTTAGGAGGTTTAAATTTGAAGAACCAAGGGGTGAGCAGATTCAAGATCTGTAGGTTTATTTTCATTGTTTGTCAGAATAACTTATTTATTTTGTAGTTTGTTTCAGTCTTGTGGTATGAGCTTGCTCTCCGAAATTCTTAATATTGTTTAATTATTGTTAATGGTGTTATATCAAACCAAAATTTCCAAAAACTGTAGTTGATTGCATAGCAGAAGTTCCATGAGGCGCAAAGAATGTATAATGTATTTCCCTACCAAATAGGGTACCTAGATAAGAATGTTTATTATTGGGAGGTGATCATTAGAACTTTTTGGAGAACTTATCCAAAAAAATATATAATTTTTTGGAGAGAGATATTATGTGTTTGGAGCATCATAATTATGTGAAAATCACCCAAGCAAATATTCTTATCTTTGTTGGGGCAGACCTTTTAGCTCCTTTTTATAAATCTGCCTTTGAAGCCGTTAATTTAATTGAATTTGGAGTCATTCTTGTTTTGATGTAATATTTTCATACGATTTTTTGTAGATTTCTCTGCCAACGCTTTGTTTACAAAATTTTGCATGTCGATTTCAGGTTGGGAAAGCTTATTTTGAGTTTGTAGATTATTTAGAAGTTTGATCATGCTTTTTATTCTTGCACTGTTTGCATCCCCTTATAGTTTAGATGGAATGGATATATACCCGACAGTTCTTTATGTAAGCTTCTCTTTTGTTTAACTTTGTTTAGCAGTGCAAAATATATCTTAATCTTATATTCAAGAGGTATGTTCTGTTCAAATAATAGGTTAAGATCCTTCCTAATGGACTTTTCTAATTTAGTTTGCTAAGATGGTTAGTTTGTGTTACCAGTTGGAGGTTCTGGAGTCTGGACCTGCTTTATTAATGTCTATGTTTTTTTTTTGGTTTCAGTTTTGGCTTTCTTTTTTCTTTTCAACCTTACAACCTTACTTGCCTAAGCCCTTAAATCCCCATATTCCGGCTGATTTTATTTGACTATCATACATACTAATTATGTTGTCAATAATGGTCATTTTATTTTGCTTTATGGTATCTGGTTTTTATTCCGTCATGTAATTACCTATTCTTCTTTACTGAAACCCTCCTTATTGTTTGGCAGCATTTAAAGGAAGAGATGAAGTTGAGCTACTTGGCTCAGGAGTTGATTTCAACTGATCGCTTGGCTCCTCAATCTTGGTATTAACCTTAATCTATGTTGTTTTCTTCACTTTCATAACCTGACACTGGATATCCAAGTCATAGCTAGCTTGATTAGTGGGCTGGGAATGTCTGTTCATCCACTTATGGCTTTTATATCTTTTGTGATTGCACCTTTTCGTTGGACCCTAGCGATTTCTATTTCTAAATGTTGCATCCTTCCATGAATTAAAATGCTTGAAATGAACTAAAGCTTTTGGACTCTAATTTTCTGCTTTCTTATTTTAACTCCACATGCATTTCGTGGTCCTTATGAATTGGTCATACATGTGTGCTATAGGAAACTGTTATAGTTTGCAGAAGGACCACGAAACTGCTTTGAAAAACTTCCAACGTGCTGTGCAACTGAATTCAAGATTTTCATATGCCACACCCTTTGTGGCCACACAGTCCTTTGTTTTCCATTTATTTTTTTTGGGTACTATATTTTTTTTCCTTTTCATGACTTTTGACTATTTCTTATCCTGAGAGTGCAAATGCTAAAAGAGTCACATGATTGATGGTTGACAGTTGACACTCTCAAGGTTCAGTTAGGGTTTATATAATGGCCTAAAGGTGAACATTATTATTATACATGTAAGTGTAATTAGGAGTGGTGGTCCTTTTAATTGAAATAATGGAAATATATGCTTGAAGATTTCATTTGGAATCTTGAGAAGTATTAGATTTTGCTTCTACACTGGAGTCAGGGAGGTGTGTGTCTCCCCCTCCCCCCTCCCCCCCTTTCACAGTCATCAGATTACATATTGTATCTAGCTATACCTGCTGCTGCAGCACATCTAAAATTCTAAATAAGCTTTATTTGTGACAGGGACCTTTACCATTTACACATTTGTGAGTGCTTTTAATGTTGTGTTTGTGGCGCTGTGGGTACTCGAGACTAAGGGTAGAACTCTGGAGGAGATTCAATGGTCCTTTAGATAAGTTTCGCCTAGGAAGATTTTGAATCTCAATATTTATTCTACATTCCGCTTGCGAATGCCCGTCCAAAAGCAAATTGTAACATTATCAATCTGGTGGAATCATGTTTTCATAACTTGTAGAAGAGTTGGCTTTACCCTCATGAAAGGTTGTGGCGTTGTGCGACTCAATGAAAGACCAAATTGCACAAAGGTGATGAAGATAGGAATTTCAAAGCAGAAATTGTTTTTTTTTTTTTTCCATTATGTAGAAATTGTTTTTTTTTTCCATTATGTTCTTATTATGCCTTGTGTACTTTAAAATCTTAGTTATTTATTGGCAATCAACAACTTGGAAAGATTGTAAATTTTGGAAAACCAATGTATAATATATCAAATTTTGAAATGTGTTGTTTTAGTATGTTTGTGTAATTGATTTTATGATATGAGAATCATGTAGTATTAGTAGCTGTGTTAGGAAAAAATAGGTTCTACCAAAAAATTTAATTATTTAAAAAAAATTACTTTAAACAAATACGACGGAGAATACTATCGTTATTTGACTTCCCTAAGAAATTTAAGACAAAAATTTACGACGGTTCGATACATTCTAGATTTGAAAAGATACAGTCCCAGCAAAAAGGCAATTTGCGACGGTTTTGAATGTCCTATTATTAACGACGGCTTTAAGTGTCCTACACCCGTCGCATTTCTAATTCGCTTTATCACGCATTTTACTGTCGTTAATATTAACGACAGGGCTATTCGCGACGAACTCTAGGACAATATTTTCCGTCGCAAATCTCGATTTAGGACGGCAATTGCCGTCGTTTTTGGCCTTTTCTGGTGTAGTGTATTCTGAAAAAGAGGCAAGAAAAGTAGATCTGAATTCGTTTATGATCTTGAGAGAAAGAAGGGGATTGGTAGATCGTTGCCCACACAACGTCCAATCTGTTCTAAAAGAATACAACAGAAGATCAAGGGGTTGATTTCGGATTTGATAAAGCTTGGATTCTAAGAGTTATCTAAATTGGATTTAAAGGTATGTTTTCTATTCAAAATCGTGAGAACTCCATTGATTCTGCTACGCGTGGGTTCTCGCGGTTTGTAGAAATATTCGTTCTGAAATAACGGTTCCTATAGTATATTAGTCTAAGTTCGAAGAACAAATCCTTACGCTATTACTATCATGAGACTTCTAAACTTTTTATTCATCATAGAAAATGGAAACAAGACTTTTAATATTAAACAGAAAAATATATTTTGTCTTTGTCGATTTTTTTTTTTTTTTTTTTTTTTAGAAAGGAAGAAATATACTACTATAGAAAATGTCTACTTTTTGCAAAATATTACTATACTACCCCCAAATAGAAATATGTTTTGTCATCAAAATATGAAGAGATAAGGAAAGAGATTACCATAGAAATATGAGCAAAAACGGCGATACACCTGTATTCTGTTCTTCATGACGAAAATATGCCACCCCCAAATAAGTTTTGGGCTAGGGTTGTTTGATATAGAATGAGAAATACATGGTTTATTGTACTAGGGATAATTATATTATTCTACTATGAAATTTTTAGGTTTTTGTATTTTTGAAAATATATGAAATGTATAAAAGAAAAATGGAAAATTTTGGCATGATGCATTTCTATTATCTTCTACTCATATACCAAATTCCACAAGAAAACAAATAAAACAAGCTAGCAAATAAAATTACACTAATAGTTATAATTATACATAAGTGTTGAAAAGAAAATAAACTAAAAATAAAACATAAACTATAAACTATAAACTATCTATACGGACACTAGGGAGCTGCCTTGTCAGAATCTGTGCGTGACTCGTCATGATGTCGAGAAGATCCTTCTCCTGGCTGACGTCGGGTACTAGCGTGTTTATCGTTGTGCGGGAGTGCATCTCTAATACTATGTAGTGTCCTTGTGACACTGTGCTGAAATCATCACTGCTCCTGCTGGAAAGACTGCTGCTCCTCTATGAGGTTCTGCTGAGCCATTCTAATAACTTGCTGACCTTGCCTAAGGTAGTGGATGTGCTGGTGCAGAATCCTCTAGCCCTCATGGAAGAAGTGAATTCTGTCCATGGGCTGAGTGAACTATTGAGTGGCACCTTCAACGAAGTAATCCACAAGCTCGGTAGGTGGATGCCAGAGTTTCTAAATGCAGTGGGCATAGAGAAGACCTATAGAAGCGTCTCTTACCTCCACTAAAGCGTTTGTAGTATCAAACCCCCAGTGCTGCATGATCCTAGTGACCAAAACTGGTAGAGGGGCGGTGGACCTCCTGGGTTTGCTGAGTTACTCCCAAATGAAGGTGATGATGTAGAAGCTGTTCTTCTGCTCCTGAAGAATCCACAGGATGTGGAGCATCACCTTACCGATATCAGAAGGCTTGGCTGAGCCTATCAAGTTGAAGGCTATCCATTGCGATACTGCCAACTAATTCATTCGTAGCGAGTTTTGAAATGTGTAGTGTGACGTGGGGTTTTTTCTACCCTTGAGAAGCGTTTCTGCCATCATCACATCGATGGTCTTGTTGTTTGGGGACTATTTCGTCTGAATATAGGCCTTCAGAGGAATCCCTAGAACCTTACTCACCACATCCTTAGTGAGCTCAAACGCGTGGCCATCCATGACAACCATGATGCGGTCATCCTCCTCTTGTTGCATACGGTTATAAAATGAAAGAGTGAGAGAATGAGAATAACTCGCACCTTCCAACAACACCAAAGATTCCTATCCTCTTATTCTAATTTCAGCCTTGAAGTGCACTTCAAATAGATCAGAATTGAAGTGGTTTAGAAAATTTTGCTCCGGATCGATTTTTAGAACTCGAGCCATTTAGAGTAGAGATTGATGAAATCGGGGTTTTTAGTTGGAATAAAGGTTTTTTTTTCCAAAAATAAGCTAGGGTTAGGCAAACCCTCACATGTATTAAAAAAGTATTATAGTCTAGAGTACATCTGACCAGAGGCATCTTCCTCCACTATTACAGTCAACTGATGGCTAGTGGAGGGGTTAAGAAATTACAAAAATTACAATTCTTCTCACAAAGACCCGCAAGGTAATCAGCTGCCCTATTACATTCCCTGAATACATGGGGTGAAAGATGATAGGGTTATATACTAAAAGCATTACTTTTGTATTAACTCTAATTCTTTATATTTTGAATGAGAATCATATGGACAAATATTATGCATATTATATATGTTATTAGTTATATGCATGTGTCTAATACTTTATGTTGTAGATGATATGGTGTGTGGTGACACACAGAAGATCATATCATCAGTATCTTATAAAGTATAAGTAAACGTTCATAACCTAGATGGATTTGGACAAACCATTTGTAAGGTTGTAGTATAATATGGTATTAGTCTATCTTGACTACAAGATTACACTTGTACACTTTGTGTGTATTGAACATGACCAAGTGAGGTTGTTTCTCTATATATTGACTATATAAGAGAACAAACACCTCTGTTATTATGGATGCTTGTCCTCTTAATCCGGATATAATAATAGGCACTTACGTGCATTGTACATTACTTTAAATCATCAATGAGTGAGATTCATTTGTGAATCAACAAACTCGATGGATTGGGTAATGACATTGTATATAAGGTGTGCTGTTGATTATAGAAGGAATCCGTGACCCGCAGGAAGTCGGGCTGATGATGTCCCCTTCAGGAGCTCATAATGATTGTCATGTAAACCCTGCAGGTAGATTTAATCCGACATGACAATGAGGTTGAGTGGTACTACTCAAGGACATAAGAAGTTGATTAATGTAGTTGTCAGTAACTTGACTTAATCAATGGGCATTAAATATCTTAAACACGGGGAGATCAACAAGCATATAATATGGAGTCCATAAATGTAACACATAATTTGGGATTTGGGTGGTAGTGCAACAATGACCTTTAGTAGAATAAGCCATTTGTTGACAGACTTGGGCCGTGTGTTCTGGGCAAACATGGGAAGGGGAGGCCCAACCCTAATTTCTCCTCATGGTCCCTGTTTAGCCTATAAATAGAAACCCTTCTGTCCTGGTCGAATTGACATTTTCACTTGATTAGAAAAAAAGAGGCAAGGAAAGAGAGAAAGATAGGGTTCGTATATCGTTGCCCACACAACGTCCATTCTAAGGATAGGAATACAACAGAAAATCAAGAGGTTGCTGATTCATCGATCTTGGATTCTCAGAGTTATTTAGCCGATCTAAAGGTATTATTTCTAACCAAACCGTGAACACCTTTATTCCACTGCGCATGGTGTTTCGCGGTTCGTAAATCATTCAGTGAAACCATAACGGTTCCTTCAAAAAACACATACTCAAATGCCCTCTTAAGATTTTGTATGGCCTGAACCAGGTCCTCACAAAACTAGGGAGGTTTTTCAAGCTTATTAATAGCTTGGATGGCGCTTTTAGAGTCTGACTCGATTTTTTATTTTTTTTAAATAAGCTGGGGTTTATTACTCATTAACCATTTCGTACATAAATTTGTCCACTCTCATCATCATTTACAATACATTGTAATCTCTGATCTAATGGGGGAACAAATTGCAATACAAAATCAGTTGCATCATGAAGGGACGCTAGGTAGTCTGCAGCTCGATTAACTTCTTTAAATGTGTGAGAGAAGGATATGAAATTGAAGTCGCTCCGCTTCATATCGATAACTTTGAGTATATCCCGGTAGTACCACGGAGGTTTTTCCACTTTGTTGATTGCATTCACCGCTCTCAAAGAGTCAGATTCCAGCTCCACCTCCTTGTAATCCTCCGCTATACATCGATGTAAGCATATGCCTATAGCCTTAAGCTCCTGGAATAGAACCGAAGCCAAACCTCCACTCCCATTAAAGCCAGCAAGCACCTGTCCATCCTTGTTTCGTATTACCCCACCATGGCCAGCACCATTACTACTCACAACACCGTCAGCATTAGCTTTTACTCTTTCTCCTATTGGTGGATTCCAAACAATGCCAGTTTGCTTTGGAATTTTATACCTTGTGCCAATGTGAAGTCTATGAAACAGATTTCTGGCCTTGACCATATCCTTCACCTCAGGTCTGAGAACTTGCAGGTAATTTTTAGTATCCCTGACCATCTTCTCAAAAATGCTTTTTGCGGTCTTGCTAGTATTCTGAAACCTTCGAGCATTTCTCTCCTTCCAAATATAATCTACTAATGCATAGAAGAATACTCTATATATATCTCTTACGTCTGACTCTTTGCAAATCTGAAGAATCGATGGCCATTCTCTATTCCCTGAGCGATTATCAGTGACAATGCTGAGCATGTGCTTGAGTCTTGTGATGATTTCCTTAGAGAATTGGCACTCGAAAAATAGGTGTCCAGAAAATTCTTGACTGTTGTTGCATAAGCAACACGCAGAAGAGGAGAATTTTTCTTTGCACTAACCTGTCTTGTGTCGGTATGCTCTGTGAGAACAATTGCCATGTCATGAAGGAATGTCTTGGTAAGACCCACTTTCCCCAAACCAAGTGAAGCCATTTCTTCCTTTCCTTTGCCTCGTCGAGCCTCATACGCGACCGGGGCGTAAACCGCCCACTCAAAAGCGGAGTCCAAACAATTTGGTCTCTAGAGAGGTGTCGGTTAATCTCCACTGCTCTAATAACCTCTTTCAATAATTGTGGTAGCATCAGGAGTATATCATCATTCCATTCACCATTCGAAATGATGGCGTTAACTTTTGAATTCAGTGGAAAGTCCCATGCTGCTCTTGCTTCTACATCCTCAATCAGTGGAGATCGTGAACACTAGATGTCATGCCACAGTAGTGTCTCTTCTCCATTAGCAATGGAGTATTTTATAAACTTTTTGGCCATGCTTCTAGTGTTCAGGATACTTCTCCATGTCCAGGAACAGTCATTTGGTACCTTCATACTCCAGAAATAATTAGACTTGATATACTGCTTCCACATCCAGTCAACCTAAATGGTATCTTCTCGAGTCACCAGCTTATAAATCAACCCACAATATGCGCCAAGGTTCCATATATGAACATTTATGATTCCCAAGCCTCCTTCCTCCTTTGGTTGGCATACAATATTCCAACTTGCTTGGTGCATCCCCTTCCTCATAGTTATACCATTCCATAGGAATTGAGCACACATGCTTTCTACTTGTTCGAGCACCGTTTTGGGCAGAATGAATGTTCTTGCCCAGTATATGTGGAAAGAAAGAAGGACTGAGTTGATTACTTGAAGTCTACCTGCATGAGAGAGCACTCGTGCTTTCCAGTTCGTGATCTTGTGAGTTATCTTTTCTACCAAAGGTTAACATTCCTTAATTCCTAACCGAGCAGAGATGAGAGGAAGTCCAAGATATTTCACTGGAGGTTTAACCAACTCTACATTTAAAATGTTGGCCAGAGCAAAAATATCTTGATCATTGAGTCCCCCCATCTAGGAGAGATGTTTTGTGGTTATTAATCTACAAACCAGTTGCATTCCCAAATATATCGAGACCTTTCTTAATTGCTTGTATAGATGCCACTTCCCTTTTGCAGAATATAAGAACATTGTCACCAAAAGCGAGATAAGATAACTTCACCTTCTTGCATTTGGAGTGGTAAAGGATGGATCTATCATAGAGTTTTTGCTTGAGCACACAACTGAGTATCTCCATTACAAACACAAAGAGATATGGAGATAAGGGATCGCCCTGTCTGACACCACGACCTCCGTAGAAATATCCTTCCGGGGCTCCATTGATCATAACAAAATACGAAGGAGAGGAGATACACATATCAATCCACTGGGCCATTTAATCCGGAAAACCACAGGTCCTGATCATTGTCATGATAGACTCCCAACTGACCATGTCATATGCCTTCTTTATGTCCAGCTTGATAGTACATCTAGGAGTTCCATGCTTCCTGTCATATCCACGAAGAAGCTCATGAGATAGCAGGATGTTATCTTGAATAGATCTGCCAGGAATGAAAGCTGATTGATTAGTCTACACTAAATCATCAATCACTAACTTAATCCTATTTGCAATAATCTTAGATATACATTTGTAGATGGTGTTACATAATGCTATAGGCCTAAATTCCTCCACCTTTGTGGGATTGTTGATTTTCGGAATAAGACATAAAAATGTAGCATTAACACCTCTAGGGAATTTGCAAAATTTAAAAGCATTAAGTATAACAGAAGTGAAATCATGACCAACTAGATCCCATCATTTCTTGAAGAAAATGGGAGTGAAACCATCTGGCCATGGAGCTGTGTTCTCTTTCATCTCAAATAGAGTAGTTTTGACTTCCTCAGTAGAAACGTCCGTTTCAAGCAAAGGCTTCATATGTTCCGAGATAATGTTTCTTACTTGAAGGTTAGCAAAAAACTCCTCTCCGCATAATTCACCCGCTTTAGTTCCCAGCATATCCGAGTAGTAGTCAATGATAGCTCTGTTTACTTCCGCTTGTCCTGTGATAGTGTTCCCTTGGCTATTATGGAGAGTCCATATTCCTATTTTGGCCTTCTTTTCCTCCAGAGTTTTGAAAAAGAATGTCGTACACTTGTCACCTTCTAGCATCCACTCCCCATCTTGCTTACTTTTGATTTTAGACATTTCAATTCTTGCCAGTTCACTATATCTCTGTAATGCTTCATGCTCCCTTTGTCCTAGGAAAGGGTCTGTAGGATTAGCTTGTAGCTGCCTTTGTATATCATATAGCTCCTCTCTGGCTTGTTGCACTCTCCCATGTATGTATGACTCGACTTGTACTTGCTTGATCAACATGTTTTCACAAAGTATCAGTCTGACTTTAATGGCCTTAAGCTCTTGATAAATAACAGACTCTTGGCCTCCACTCCTATTAAATCCAGCAATCACACCACCTTGCTCATCTCGAATAATTCCACCATGCTCAGACCCTTTAGGTGCCACTGAACCGTTTGCATTTAATTTTACCTTGCTTGCCTCAGGCTTATTCCAAGATGCTTGCTTTTGAACTGGTGTGTTCAGACGAATCTGCAAGCCAATGGATGAGAGCAGCGCCCTCATGTTAGAATAATCAATTAACTCAGGTAGAATCGTCTGCATATAGCCTTAAGGTCCCTACACAACCTGGGAAAAACCACTACCACTGGTTTGGATTGATTTTGGAACCTCCATGCATTTCTCTCCTTCCAAATTGCATCGACCCCAGCACAAATATAAACTTTATACACTTCATAGATAGGACCACGTCTTCTACATAGCTTGAGGATTGACGACCATTCTCGGTTTTCATTGCGAAAATCAGTCGATATATTAAACAAGTGCTTGATGTTTAAAACCAACTCCTTGGAATACGCACACTCGAAAAATAGATGATTGGAAAATTCCTTGCTACTTCTGCAAAGGCAGCACGAAGACTGGTTGAGGATTTTCTTCTGAACTAGCCTATCTTGTGTAGGTAGGCTGTTAGACCAAAGTTACCAGCACGAGGACGAGTGCTTGGGTATCACCCATTTATGCCACACTACCCTGCTTCATCTTACTTTTGTCCCAGTCGATCTCAATGCCATGTAGGCACTTTTGGATGTAAATTGTCCTGATTGGTGTGGCAACCAAATGACTCAGTCACTCTCCAAGTTTCTGTTTATCCAAACCCCAAGAATAAGCTTCTTCAAGTTAGAATTTTGGGTATTATGCACTACAGATGACCATTCTCCATTGTTGATGATGTGGCTAACTTTGGTGTTGAGGGGAAATTGTCATTTTACTATTGCTAGTGAATTTTCGAGGAGAGGGAATGAACCACACCAAATGTCATGCCAAAATAGAGTACTATCTCCATCTGCTATGCTATATCTTATCAACTTCTTGGCCTCTGTCCTTGCTTGAAGCACATTTCTCCACGTCCAGGAGCAATCTCTCGAAACTGGCATAGTCCAAAAACATTTGTCCTTAATATGTTGCTTCCAAGTCCACTGCACCCACAGACTATTTTCCTTCGATGCAATTTTGTGTACTAGACCATAGTATGCTCCTTTGCTCCAACATTGCAAGTTCATGATACTGAGTATGCCTTCTTCTTTGAGTTTGCTGATGGTGCTAAAACTATCATGGTGTACTTCTCTTTTCATATCTGCACCACTCTACATAAATCTAGCACAAATCTTTTCAATACTCTCCAAGCAAGTTTTGGGCAGAATGAAGGTTCCAGACCAATAGGAGTGCAAAGACATAAGCACTGAATGAATAAGTTGCAGTCTCTCGGCATGTGACAAAAATCTTGACTTCCAATTAGTGATTCTGGACGTGACTTTCTCAATGAGAGGTTGGCATTCCCGAATGCCCTGTCTAGCCGAAATGAGTGGTAGACCCAGATATCTCACTGGTGGTTTCACAAGATGCAGTCCAAGAATCTGAATTAGAGAACTACCTTCTTGTTGATTTAAGGCCCCTGTCAACAAAGATATTTTAAGAGTATTCATATGTAAACCAGTGGCATTGCTAAACTCATCTAAAGCTTCCTTAAGAACTATAATGGAGTCAATGTCACCCTTACAGAAGATCAAGACATCATCTGCAAAAGCTAGGTGTGACAATTGACTTTTTTGCATTTGGAATGGTATTTGATCATCTTGGAAGCTAATCTATCCTTCAGAATACAAGACAAAATCTCCATAACCAGAACAAATAAGTAAGGAGAAATTGGGTGATAAGCAACCAACAATGTAGTTTAAAACCCTTAATAGTATTACATTTAGGCCAATTATGTTTATAATAATTAAGAGTTAGTATAGTTTAAGTGTTTTTGTGTATTTCAAGTCTTGAAGCTGTTTATGGTCATTTTGCGTGGAAAACGAGTCAAGATGATTGCTAGAAAAGTTCTATGTTTAAAGACCAAGAATCAAGAAGAAAAAACCTTTTCAAGCCTAGTCAAAGCTGGGAAGTCAAAGTCAATTCGGATAGAAAAAGAACAGAAAAGTCAACAGAACTTCAAATGGGCGTATCTTTGGACTCGGGCTTCGGAATTGGGCCTACTTTATGTCAAAACGACTGACTCGGAATAAGATTTCCAATGGACCTAGTATTGGCCCAATAAAAGCTATAAAAGTGGATGAAAAGGGTACTGAAGTAATGTCAAATAGTTATGGCCTCTTTAGACTTAACCTAATGGACTTTGGGCTCATATTAGATGCCCAAAGTCCCCCTTTTTGGCCTATGCACGAAAATATAACCCTACCCTTCTTCTATATAAAGAGGATTAATGCTAAACCTAACTTGGCTACTCCCATTTTAGTTTAGTTATAATTAGGGTTCTTTCTCTCTCTCCCTCTTTAGTTTAGTTAAGTAATTAGTTGTAGTGTAGCCTCCATTAGAACCTATCAATAAAAAGATTTAGTGTTATATTCAATTCTTGTCTTTACATTATTGTCTTAGTTTAATTATTCCAATGGTATTAGGCTAATCCCCCCATTAGAGGGAGTGATGAAGTCTAATGAAGAATAGATTGTTAAGTAGAATTATTTAATTGTGTATGTATTTTAATGAGTTTAGTTTATTGTATGACTTCCAAAATAAGCATATAGTAAATTAAACTAGGGATTGTTATGATTAAGTTGAGAGCATTGGTTATAATAATTCTACATACTAGTAATAATCACTATAGAGATGTAGGTTGTTACTAGGGATGATAAAGTTTGAGGCTTTAGGTTAGATAATTGCGTGAAAACCTAAAGATAATCTCTTTTCAATGAATAATTCGATTCTTGCATGAAACTAATCATTAGGTGGATCTATTACTTTTCTCTAATATATTTTCTCATTATTAATTCTACTATTTCTTCATCTTCTCATTACTGTTTTGGTAGTATACTTTTCTTCAGTTGTCAAATGCACTGTTGCCATCTTGCTTTGTTTACGTATTGCGTGTTTAGATTATAAAAACTGTTTTCACTATTCACTAACCAAAATATTGTTTTCATTGTTCATGATTTTCCGATTTATTTCTGCTACTGTTTGAGTGAATACGTTGGGAAACCAACTCCCTACAACTTTGTGACCTAACCCTAGAAAAATCACACTCTACTTTTTACTTACAAGCGCGCATGCGCCCTAAATTTTCCTGTCTAGAGCGTGCCCCGTGCTCCTTTAAATTTACAAAAATAAAATAAAATACCAAAGCGCGACCTATTTGAAGAAGAATAGATTTTTTTTTATAGTAACTGCAATATTGCATAAAAAAATTTCATACTTTACAGTGTCTAGAAAACTCAAAGAATTGAGGTTATCAAATAAAGGAACATGCACGCATGGACAACCTCCCTCAATTCTGAAGTGGCATGGCCGTTAGTTTGAAAAGTTTTTAGTAGATGTGCTTCAAGGCTGTTGAAGGCGCTATTTATACACGTAGCAAGGACGCTCCAGGTAACCACTCTATACATCCTCGAATCTACTGTCAGAGGATTCTATTTCTAGTAATAATCAGACTAATTTTTGCATGCTCATTAGAAATTGCCTATTAGACTGAAAACTTGCATGAGATTAAGATCTAGTACACATAAATATGCCATATTAGTTTCTCATAGCTGCAGAAATAATTGCCTATCTAGAAATTTATAGTTAGAGTTTTTGTATATTAATTAACATAGAATATATCTTTACAACCAATATGGCCTACCAATACCAACAATCATGTGGTTATTATGTAAACCCTTCACCATGTTCATGCTGTGGTAGTCCTTACCATTGGGCTTCTCAGTGCCCATCATACCAAGAGTTTGGGCCTATTATAGGATATAATTATAATTATGAGCCTCAATTCACTAGTACAAAAAAGGGCTTTTGTGATTGTTTTAAAATGCTATTTGTGATTGTTCGGTTCAAAACGGTCACAAATGGCAGAAAAGGGTTTTTGTGACTGTTTTAAAAAGTTTTTTCTACCGTGCGTTTTCGAAACGGTCACAAATGGTTTTTTTTTAAAGAAGGTGTATATGTGTCGAGAACTATTTGTGACTATTTCACTAAAATAGTTACATGTTCCCGGACTTTGTGACAGTCATAGAAGACCAAATTCAAATTTTTTAGTCCCGCCCCACAACTAGACTAAAAAACTACTTCGAAGCCCACGTTCAGTCTCCCGGCCCACTTTCTTCAAACACTTGCAGGTTTGTGCCTCTAAGAAATGGTTCACAAAAAAAGGAAAAAATAGAAGAAAAAAAAGAGTAATATTCGTCACACCCCGATTGTATCTCTCCACACCCCGTGCAAGAAATTGTCTCCACACCCCATTTTAAGTTGGTCACACACCCTGTCACGACGGGGTGTGTTAACTGTTCACACACAAGTTTTCGGTTTCTCACTAGATGATACATACTATGTAGCATACCATTTTCTAGATGATACATACTATAGAGCATCCTGTTGAGCCCCATTATCACTTGGTTCTCACCATTCTTATTGGAAGTTTTGGTCTGTCAAAGTAAGGATGATACATACTATGTAGCATACCATTTTTTGGATGATACATACTATATAGCATCCTGTTGAGCCCCATTATCACTTGGTTCTCACCATTCTTACTGGAAGTTTTGGTCTGCCAAAGTAAGGATGATACATACTATGCAGCATACCATTTTATGGATGATACATACTATATAGCATCCTGTTGAGCCTCATTATTTTTGGAGAGATCTTTGGCAAGATGAAGGATAGTTCCACCAGCATGGCATCCTTGGTGATACAACATGAACTGTTTTATAATGAGTGGAAGACCGAGCTGTTTAGTGAGTTGGTAATCTAGACCAGGTATGTCGATTCCACTTATTGTGTGGACCACCGAAAGTGTGATTTTAGATTTGGGTTGACCCCATTCTTTGAGTGCAGTGTCTACTGCATCTTCGCTTAGTTTTTGGACCCCAATTACCGCAATGTCTTGCCTGACGTTAAGAGAAGGAGCCATGTAAGCACACAAGTTGGGATTCTCTTCAAGCATCGATTCTGTGAGGTGCAAGGAACGTTCCGAACCATTGATTTTTCACCTGTAATCCATCACCAGAGATGTTACTCGATAATTATTACAGCACCTGATTTTTTTTAAAAAATTATCTTTTAAGATTGTTGTGGATCAAATGTTAGTTTTACAAGAAAAGCTTGGAGTCGTCCAAGAATAGCAACGGATCAAAGCTCAGTTATGTTAAGTGGAGACAAATTGACAATCAAACCAGATAACAAGACTGGATCCTAATTATGTTGACTTTCTCATACAAAAACTCTTAAGGGGTGTGGAGAAAGTTATTTAAGGGTATAATGGTCATATTAACAAAAAATGGGGTGTGGAGAGAGCACTAGTTTTTTTCGGAAAAAAATTACCATGTGTAGAAAGACTATCGGGGTGTGACGAGTATACTAAAAAAAAAAAAAAAAACAAGATGAATCACATGATCTCTCACGACTCTTTATTCACTTCTGCTGATTCATCGATTCTCTCTCAATTCTGTTTCCATCTCCCTCAAATTAATCTCTTTCAAATCTCTTTATTCTCTTTCATTCTCTCTCTTTGATGTTTGCTGCCGCCGCCATAAGTACCCTTTCCCCTTCCTTTCAATTACCTAGGGTTTGCCAATTGTTTAGTAGCACTAACTTCTCTCTTGCTTTGTACTCCATTATGATGCAGGGGTTTGTTCGGTTTGATTTAGTCCGAGTTTGGTTCAAGTTGCTGCAAAATAAGGTACGATTTTTACTTTTGGTTTGTGTTTGTTCTTCGAGTGAAACTACTATGTTGTAGTTTTTTTACAAAGGGGCACTGATATTAGGGTTCTAATTATGCACACGTTTTTTTAGTTTTGTCAATTTTTTTACTTTTATAATTTTAACTTTTGTAGTTCGTCGATCAACTAACTACTGTCTCGCAACTGAGACTTCTGTGTATCTTTATGTATTAACTACTTATTCTAATTCAATTTCCAATAATGATTTAAACGCCTTTCCCGCCTTACAAAAGGCGCCTTCCTAAGCGGCATCACTGCTGCTAGGCAAGTCATGGGTGGACTTTGTAGCAGGCGAGGCCCACCCAGGCGTTGGCGTTTGCAGTATCTTATTCATTGTAATTTCAATTTGTGTTCTCTTGAAGCCTTTCCTTCTCATGTATGTTACTGATAAAATTGACTTGACTGGGTTTTAACTGTTTTAACTAATCATCAACCTTCATTTACTTGGGCCGTCGTTGATAGCCTTATTTGCGATGGCAAATGCAAATAAATGACACTATTCATTTGTTTGCCACTGTTTGATGTGTTTTTTGACCCATTGTAAATATTTTTTGGATTTCCCACAAGTTGTAATTTGCCATGATTTTGATGGCAAAATTTACTCTTGGGGGAGCTATGTAAATTTTGCCACAACAGTTAACACACAAATTTGCCATGGATTTGCCACCAACCAAAAAACCAAAACAAAAGCCCGAGAATATTTCACCGTCTCTCCTTTCACTTTTTTCATATCTTGATGAAGAACAACAATGGAGTTGCCTCCAACTTGGTTTGCCGGTCTCTCTCCTTCTCTTCATCTCATTCTCCTACACCGTTAACGCAAAAGTAATCCTTGTACTACATATATTAGCTTTAAATAGAAAGTGCACCTTCTACTCTAGAAAAGGATCTAGGAGTTCTAATAGAGAAGAAAAAAATGGACGCCATCCTAACCAGGACTTGTCCTATACTTACCTTAGATTTACCATATTGCCACACTCATTCTTTTATCACTCTCGTCATTTCCTTCTATTAGAGGGAAATAGTTAATATGAAAATGAAGGTGGGAAAAGAGGTGACGTATAGAGAGAAATTGAGGGAGAGAAACTCTCTATTAAAATTTTCCAGCAAGCACCTCACCCAGATCAACTAATTAGAAGCAATTATCATGTGTGGGGAGACGTCCAAGAGAGAGAGAGAGATCTGGGATTTGTTGGTGTTAATTTGCACGGGATATTTTCGAAACCGAAGTTCAATTCCCGTGGGAATTCCGGATTTGCTTTCAACTAGTGAGTAATCATTTACCCAAGGTTTAATTCTATATATGCCTGACTAATATTTAATGAATTATGTTATTTGATGGAGAGCAGTCTTTCTGTTTTTAACACCAATTTCTGATAGACTTTTGATTGGAGTTTTGGCATGATATTTACCATTAGAAACTTTGTATAACTTGTTAGTAAATCATAACAGAGGTGGAGAGGAATATTCAAACCAATTGATATTCACATTTGATTTAATTGTTTGGGTCCATACGTATATAGATGGTGTCTGCACTTTAATTATATGTCTTTGCTAATTGTTGTTTCGGAGTCTTCGCTAGAGATGATGAGTGAACGATTATCACTCATCTATTGAACTTTCTTTTATACTGTAATGATAATCTCATTAGCTGGTTTGCTTAGTAATTAGGTTATATTGTTGATCTTTCACCTCATTCTATTCTTCATTGAAATTTTGGTGTGTTTGCCTTGTTGTTAAGGTGGTGTTCATTAGGTGTAAGTTGGTTGAGAAGTTAACCCATCAGAAATCAGGTTCTGCCCCAGTTTTGAAACTGCCTTTTAACATAGTTAGGCTGTGATTCAAACCCTTGTCAAAACATGAAAAAATAAGTTTTGTGTGTCTACTTTCCAGCCCAATTTGCCTCATTGCGTTCCGAGGCTTGTTGAAAATGATTTTGTGTTTAGAAGTTTGGTCGGCAGAGAACAGTGCGTCAAAAATAAGTTTCTGCACACTGTGTTCGAGCCCAGTTTTCACATATTTAGAATGAGATTGAGAATTTTTGTAAAGCGTAAGAAAGTAAGTTCTGTGTTATCTTTACAATTCAAAAAGCCTCGTTACTTTTGGATAACTATGGAAAGAGTTGTGCTATCTCGAAGATAGTCCATCAGAATTCTTGTTTGCTGAAAATTAAGATTTTTACCATGTTTGCACTATAATTACTCCTCGTTAGGCTGGCATTGGAACTTCAAGTTCTACATGAAAAAGTAAGTATATATATCCTAGTTTTCAAATAATCAAGTGGTGTATTATTTGGATGACTGTAGGAAACATTATTGTATTGGTAAGTTGGCTAGAAAACCTACCGTGTTCTCTTTTTATGTGCAAGAACTTATTTTGGGAAATATTTCTGGTACTCAACAAAGAGTTTCTTAAGCTTTTCTTGGGTGTTTTGTATAGTGTTTGTAGCCTATGTTTTGATGGTGGTTTTGTTTGGAACTGACATGAATCTTCAGATAGTTTTGGAGACCCGAAAGTATAATAAAAATCCGTTTTTGAGCAATTTTGACTTATAGGTTTATTGTGCATCAGTAGGGCTGAAACTTTATATATGATGTTTTAAATATGAACGTTATCTAAAGTGAGAATAATGATTATTTTGAGCAAGGTTATGTATGGCAATTATGTTTTTGGTTAAGAGCTATGTAAGGCTTGATTCTAATCTTGAAAGATTAGATATTTATGTGTTATATTATAATGATTTTAGACTATAGTTTTTGAATTAATATATATGTTAGCTAGTTTTACTCGTTTAAAATATGCTTTGCAGGATGGTATTATAATATAATGATGTAGGTAAACATACTAACATCCTTACAGGTGTGGATTATCATATAGCAATTTTGAACAAGGTAAATTTATTTTATTTGTTGGTTAACTTTGATAAAAGGACGTCTCACACTGCATAGAGGAACTAACAGTCATGATGTAAATTTTACAATATTTTGAGTAGATATTAGACGCGCTAGAGAAACTAATGCCTTCTAAGGGAAGGAACTAAATCGTCTCGAGGAGTAAGGGTTACTTAACTGTTCTGACATTCGTCGAGGCGGTTAAGTAATTGGGTTGAGCAATGAGATATATATTGTCATGATTTTTAGGTTATGACATGATTAAAATTTATGAAATATTGAAAATACAGAGGGAGCTCTGCCGAAATTTTTGTAGGATTTTCCTGTCTTTGTATAGTTTGGGTTTTGCTTGGTTGGTCTGTATCACGTCCCGAGTTTTGTAATGATTGTATATGCCACGTGCCTTTGGTATTCAGTCATTATGAAATTTGGGGTATGTCAATAACATAATGATGTCTCCTCCATTTATCATTTCCCTGAAAGAGGTAAGACATTATGGTGGAACTTTTATAACTATGATTTTAAAGATCAAAATAGTTTACTTCTTATTTATATGCATTTACATATGATGCTATTTATGCCCAAAAGAATTTGCAATGTAGTTTTAGACTCAACTTGTAATTTTGCATTGTTTAGTTGTTGATAATCATCAATTTCATATTTTTGTAGGGCCCTAGGCAACCAGATGGTAAACAATGTAGTATTCATGCAATGCGCTCCATGCGAGACATAATGAGCGATCCTTCTCCTTTGCCATTGAAAGTAAATACCATATCTCTCACATTTCAACTTAATTTATGCTTGATATCTTTAGCAACTGTGTTTTTAACTTTTTTTTTCTCTATTTTGAAAAATACTAACCTTGTTGTTTCTTATATTCCAACTAAAAAAATCTTAGCCATAAAAAGGCCTTCACGGACAAGGAGATAAATGAAGTTCAAATGGGTTTTGTTATGTTCATCCAAGAATGTATTATGAACTATCTTAAAGATGAAGATGAACCATAAGGCTGAAGACATATATGAGTGATCGACTTTGACGAGATTAGGTTATTTTTTAATTTAGATTTGGATTAGGCTGATTATATTTATATGAATTAGATTGGAAATGTATTATTTACTTCATTACGTTTTACAATTAAGTACAAATATATATTGGTTATTGATAAGAGCCCAAAACTGTAGTTTTAACCCTGTAAGAGACATACTTTTAGACCAATTATGTGAGTAATAATTAAGAGTTAACACTGATTATGTGTTTTTATGCATTTTAGGCTTCAAAGTCCATTATGTGCAGAAATGTGCCACTTTAGCGAGATAAAAGAGAAAAGGTCGGTTACTAAGGAGTTCCGTGATTAAAGGCCAAGATTCAAGAAGACAAAGTCTTTCTAAAGCCCGGTCAAAAGCTGAAAAGTCGACGCGGGCAGAAAAAGCACACAAAGTCAGCAGAACTTCCGAAGGCCATATCTTTGGACTCAGAACTCGAAATGGGGCCTACCTTATGTCAAAACGACCGGCTCGGAAAGAGCTTTCCAATGGTCTAATACTTGATCCAATGGCTCGCAAAAGTGGACAAAAAGTCTGTTGAAGCCAACTGCAGCTGAAGAGGCCTTTTTGGACTGAAAGAATTGGGTTTTGGGCCTGATTCTCTGGCCTAAAACATGGCTCCAAGCCCATGCACGATTTTTGGATTTGAAAGTATAAAAACCAAAGCTTAACTCCTTGTTAATAGTAGATTTTTAGGTTAGAAAATAAAGGAGCTTAGAATAGAAAGTAGCCATTAGAATAGCTTCTAGATCTAGATTTAATTGTTTTAATTAAGTTTAATTTCAAATCCAATTCTTGTTTTAGATTAAACTCTTAGAATCATTACTCTTAATTAGTTTGATTAATAAAATAGCTAGTTGTTAATTTCGATTCTTGTCATTTACATTTGTGTTAGATCTGATTCATTTATTACTTGTTATTCAATTCTTAGTTATTAATTAGATTTTAATTATTGTTTAATTTAGATTAGTAAATTTCAATTCTTTATATCATGTTTAGTTTAAATTTAATCGGAAATGATTGCGTAATGATTCTCGGCTAAACCTCCATTAGAGGGGGTTGAGAAGCCTTGATGAAAGCTCGATTCCGATTATCGTAGAGTCGTCGTAATTTCCTTTCCACTCTAGAAACGATTAGTTCACCATGAGAATGGGTTTAATCGTTCACATGCTAGTTATGAATTGGTAGGAATGCCATGTGTAATTAGGGATTAGGAAGAATCAATTGTTCTGCGAAGCAGTTCAATTTGGATTACGACGATTCGTCGTTAATAGGATTAAGTCGAGTTAAGGTGGAATCAATCCCCCTCTAACTCCTTATCATAGAATTAACGTAGCATTCCCTTAGTTGTTCTAATAGTTGACTAGTGCATCTTGTGGGTAGTTGCATCGTAGTCCAGTAGCCACTTCGTAAATCTCTCATTAGACTTTAAGAAGAATACTTATACTTAGAAAACACAACATGCGGAAGGACTAGGAGTGGAACGAATCACTCTACTCCACTATATCTCATAGGATTGAGAGTAGAATTCTTTGATAAAATATAGGCACTTAAAATATCATTTAGTTTTACTTACGTTTAGAGTTTCATCGCTTTATTTCGTAGGTAAACTATTCAATTTTATGTTTTATCAAATGGCGCCGCTGCCATCTTAGTTTCACTTTTGCATTGTTTTCATAGTGTAAGTACTTTTCTTAAAGTCCCATTAAACCCACCCACCCTTGTTTGATTCATATTGTGGTTTTCTGATTGAGCGTTGAAAAGTTCCGAAAAAATACAATCGAAGGCGACCACGCTTATATGGAGCGCACTACTATAGCTGGAACTTCGAGCGCAGCGACCCGCCCCCATGTGGAGCGCGACCTGCCCTAAAAACACTGTAATTTGAAAATTACACGAAGCGCGACCGCGCCCTATGAGAGCGCACCCGCGTCCTTTGTTAATTTTTCCGGAATTCTACAGTTTTGACTCGAACTTTGATTTTTCAAATTTTTCAGTGTCCTAACTTGTTATACACACCGAACACGCCAGAAACAAGACGCTATTCATAAAAGCGAAAGCAAGGACTTGTCAGGTATTCCTTTCTTCCGCACCTCGCATCTCCTGTTAGAGGTTTATACTAGTATATCAGAATTGTTTGGAGTGTTGATGTGCTTAGCTAAATTTGGTTTTAGCCTTGTATGAGATTAAGGTTTGGCCGAACAAAAACACCGAACTTAATTACACAACAACGTCAACAAACAAGTCTATCTAGTATACCACCCACTACACCTCTAGCTACTATTTCACACACATCACCTGACACAATGCCTGAAGAAGAAGAGACTCCTCTATCTGACTTCTACAAAGCCTTGAGCGATAGCCTCAAATCTTGCATCGTTCTAGCAGACCCGATTAGGATTTCGAATCCCCCAATATTTTAATTTGTTACCCGTTTTTCATGGATTAGACCATGAAAAACCTTATCAGCACATGCGTAGGATTGAACAAGTCCTAACAATATTCCACCATCCTATGGTTGGTGCGGAACAAATTAAACTCAGGGTATTCCCTTTCACCTTAGCCGATAAGGTGGCGTCTTGGTTAACTGCCCAAATGCCTAATTTTGTGGACTCGTGGGCTAAACTTGTTCAGCTGTTTATGGAACATTTTTACCCACCCCTAAAGACGGATGAGATGCTTTCCAAGATTCATTTCTTTCGACAAAATCCTCATGAAACATTTTCAGAGGCTTGGAATCGTTTCACCGATCTCCTTATAGAGTGTCCACATCATAACTTAGCGAAAGACACGTTAGTTCGTGCCTTTTTCAAAGGACTTCTACACCACCATAAAGAAGTCCTAGACATAATGAATGGGGGTAGTTTCTTAAGCAAAGGAGCCTCGGAGGCTTATAAATTTTTTAGAGGATCAAACTAAAGCTTAAATAACAACCGGGGTAGTGATGATATCCACCGCTCGCTAGTTCATCAAATACTGATTAAGGCCGCGGTATGTTTGAAATTAAACACGATCCCGAGCTTAAAACTCTAATCGAATCACTCACTAAAAGGTAGAGGCCATTTTCGTTCAACAAAAAGCCTATCCCCGCCATGAATGTAAATTCAAATCCATGTAGTTTCTTTGGAGCCTTGAGCATCCCGACTCCAATCGTCCTATAGCCTATGAACAGGCTTGTTCCATTAATAGTGAACCTAACGCCCCTTGGAGACAAAATCCCAACTTCGGTTGGAGAAATAACCAACACGTCACACCTCCAGGGTACAATAATCAATATGTTAGGCCAACACAAAGTTTTAACCAAGCTCCACCACGACAAGGACAGGGTCAGGGTAATTTTAATAATTATAACAACCAAGTGCAACCTCGACAAGGTCAAGCACAAAGTCAAGGTAGTTATAATAATTATAATGTTAATAGAGGTATCGTGCCGGTAAATAATAACTATCAAAATCCACCCATAAATAATTCACGTGAAATAGTTCCAGTCACACCACCCGTGACTACTACACGCACACAATCGGATCGTCTTGACACCTTCATACAAGTGAGCCAAAAACTTTTCCAAACCATGGCTCAATCTAACCAACAAATTCTACAATCCGTTAATAATTTAAACCAACAGTTGGCTCAAGATAAAGCCCAACCCAAAGGTGTGTTTCCAGGTCATGAAATACCTAATTCTAAAACAACAAATACAGCCTTTGAGGTAACCGATAATACTAGTAATGAATATGAAAATGTAGGTGAGCTAAAGGCCATCACCACTCTCCGTTCTGGCAGAGTGGTTGATAACAAAGTAACTACGCCTATAGTTACCCCACCAGTCGCCCCTACACCTGCTATTTTACTAGATACCGAAATAGAAACTGAAGAGCCTACCACTGTAGAGGTACCAGTTACAACACAACCTAAGAAATAGAAAGCCACGGTTAAACATCCAGGTGATACCATTGCTAAATATAAACAGAAACCGCCGTTTCCACAAAAATTAGCCGTGTTAACTAGGGATACAAATTATGAGGAGATTAGGGATGTTTTCAAGAATCTAACTATAAACCTTCCCTTCCTCGAAGCTATAAAAAAGCTACCACACCATGCTAAGTTTCTTAAGGAATTGTGTACTACTAGGCGTAAGACCAATATACTAAAAGACGCCTTTTTAACAGAACAATTCCCAACTCTATCCGAACATAATGGAATTGTTAAGTACAAGGACCCCCGGTCGCCCCATCGCATAAATGCACCTTAGGAGATTCCTATACGGCGGACGGCTTTTTAGGCTTTGGGGCTAGTGTTAACTTACTCCCATTTTATTTGTATAGACAAATAGGTCTAGACGAGATGCAACCCACTAAAATGACGTTGCAATTAGGCGATCGGGTCTATTAAGTATCCTAAGGGTGTCGTCGAAAATGTGTTTGGTAAAATTCGGGATTTCTACTATCCGGCCGATTTTGTCATCCTCGATACAGAAGTCGTTAACGACTCTGTCCCGATCATCTTACGACGTCCTTTCCTGGCAACTTCCAATGCGCTCATTAATTGCCGCGATGGTTCAATGTCCATGTCTTTTGGCCATCTTGCTGTTGAAGTCAATGTTTTTAAAACAAAGACACGCTATTACCCGATTCGTCTATGGATGGAGAGGTTAGCATGATCGAGAGCTTTGCTCGAGATTATTTCAACAACACGTTCCCTGATAATCATATGCCCAAATTTCTTTCCTTTGGAAGTTCAGACTCCAACATTTCCATCCCTACACTAGTCGATACACATATTACGGATGAGGATGAGATAGATGACTTTCTCAAAGATGTAGAGGATTATCATAGTAATGGGGATATGACAAATCTAGATGAGCAATTCGATGAGTTTCTTAGAGTAGGTGATGATTCACCCTATCAAGAACTACTTTGCACAACATCCACCTCGACTCCCCTCCTTCCACCCTTTCAAAGGAATCCCGAGTTTGCACTCGATCCTGTTGTTTCTTATGTGCTTCATAATTTTTTAAATTCACCTAGTAAACAAATACTTCAGAAGACAAAAGCGTTTGACACATTCATTTTCAGACTTGAGACAGTCCCTAACTACACCATGAATGAGTTTTGTGCTAAACCCACATCCTCATTGTTTACATGCTTTCCTTTTACAACTTACCCATATCCACCATATTCTCCACAACCATTCACTCTTCCACACTTATTCACTAGGACACCCTCTCGTTCAAAAATGAAAAAGAAGGTGCATGCTACGTTATGTACTAGGGTTATCCGACTTCGCTTTCATTTCACTAGGTTGCGTTATAGGAAATCTTGGTGCGTGATTGTGTTTGGATATATTTTCTGTGATATTTATTTATGGAATGATCCACAATTATTTCGGTTGTTGATATATGATAAACTGCATGTTCATACATATGTTTAGATAAAGTCTCGAGTATCTGACTATAAACGACTCAACTTTTGTGTTTGGTGCATTTCCTTTCATTTTCATATATTGGTGAGTGCACCATTAAGGTAACCGGGCCCTCCCTATGGAGTGTGTGGCTGTAAGTACCGGATCCTAAGTCCACGTTTAAACATAATTCACGTTTTCCACTCTTGCATGTTTTTCTCGGATTTTTTAGTCATGTTTCTCTATGGGGTGAATTATGTCTTTCTTGCTCATTGTTTTTCCTTATAAAAGTAAAAAATATATTAAAGAATAAACATAGTAATATAGGAAGTCTCGGGAATCTGACTTTAAAAGACCCACTGCTAAAAACAAATTTTCTAAGCTTCGTTGTAAAAAATTTGTTTGGGGGTGGGGTGTTCGTGTTTCCGTCCTAGAATGTTTATGTACCATTACAGTTGCTTAGGCCGTTTAATTGTATTATGATTTGGGTTGACATATTCCATGAATTTAGAGTTCAATCGTTCGCATAACGTACGTCATGCACGCACTTTGAGGCATTTTCCACTATCTTATATGTCATCCATGGTCGGAATAGAGTGTTTTATGGATCATTGGGTTGGAAATTCTCTCCTGATCATTTCCATATCTCATTCGCAAAAATCGGACCTTTAACGAAGCGGCAATTTTGATTTGAAGTTTCGCGAAAAAATCGAAAAATTCACAAATTTCGAATTGGGCTTGGGCCCAACTCATACCAATCCCATCCACGAGGAAGCTTTTCGCCACCTACCTTAGCCCAACAGTCGCGATCATCTTCTCAAAACCGCCATTAACGCCACCAAAGCTCCAAAAACCTAAAACAAAACAAAATTAAAAAGGAAACTAAATTTACCCACTTCACAATCAAGACCCAACCCAAATCGACTCCAACCGCATTTCGCCCCCACAACCTCCACCGATTTACATCAACAAAACCACTGAAAAATCAAAATAAAATAAAAAATTTGGTGTTGTCGCGCCACCGTCGCGCCACCACCATTGTTTGCTTCAGTCGGTCGATACAAATTCAACCACCACATCCCATTTAAACCCCCACTACATTCCAAACACTAAAATGGCTCAACAACGCCGAATTTTGCCGAGACAAGCTTTTATCGGCGACCACTTCGCCCGCTTTTACGGTGACGAAAATGATCGGTCCGAGACTAGAATAGCTTGTGGTACTCGACCGAAGCCTATTACCACGAGGACTTAGTCCGACGGTTCTACAATACGAGGGAGTTGGAAGGGACTAGGATTTTTGTTGTGGTGGCGAAGAGGAGGAAGGAAGTGACGACGGGGTTGTTGGCTGAGATTCTAGGCATTCCGCCTAGAATCCATCTGGATGTCACGTTGCAGGAGTCCCAATATAATGGGGTAGAGCCATTGATGAACGTAACGGTTACAGAAGGGAACTACAATGCGAGATCGCATTGTGTTCGCCAGGCATCCCTTAGGACCAACCAGCTGGCTGCAGCTCAGTGGATTGGTCGAAACGTCCTGGGGAAGGAGAAGGTCAGCGACATCGGCTTGAACTGCCTCCACATCTTATGGATACTCCAGGAGCAGAAGTACGAGTTCTGTATTTTAGAGTTCTTGCTTAGCATGATTAGGGGAGTAGGGAAGTCTGTTGCATCTCTCCCTGTGTTGATAACCAAGATCATGCTAAAGTTGAGAGCAGCTCAGGCGTTTGATAGGACGTACATCACCCTACACCGAAACCCTCGCATCTATAAGGAGTGTGTCCAACGGGTTTGGAGGTTGGTTGAGGATAGAGAAGAAGACGAGGAGGACGGTGGAAATGAGAATGCTGAGGAGGTTGGGGGAAACGAGAATGCCTCGGAGGATGAGGAGGACTTGACTTGTTTTGACGCGGATGCCTTGGAAAGGTGCTGGTCAGATGCATAACGCATGGCTGTGATTCATCGTGGCATGCGTTCGCTCAACACTATCTGCGAAGACCTCCGGACTCGACAGGCAACGATGCATCATAACTTCGAGATCCGTACACAGAGAGAGGATGAGAGGTGGGAACAGATGCGGGCCAAGCTAGAAGCTCAGCGCCAGTTCCGGGAAGAGATGCTTACACAATTCCCACCTCATGGGGACTCTCCTTCTGAGGACACACCATCGAGGCACGGGCGTTGTCGCCGAAGGACGAATGGTGCTGACCCATCAGGAGCCCAGGAGCCATCTCCGGACCGTGTACCCTCCGCTACCAGTACCGGAGTTGTTAGGGATAGCATCGTTTGATGTTCTATATTTATTTGTAGTTTCATTACTGTCATTTATTTTAATGTAAGTTTTATTTCCGTAATTTGAATTTTGTAGTGAAATGTACTTCGAATGAAATTTTTAATATAATGCGGTTATTTTCATTATGGTGGTTGTTTAATATTGATCCCACCTTCCCAAATTATTTGGGGGTGGTTTTATCTATTCCAGCATGATTTTTATATGACCATCGTCTTAGAATTTATTGCGGAGTCAAGGTGAAAATATGGCCGTTTAGGCATATCTATGAATAAGTATCATGGTAGGATGATATATCAATTAAATAGGTAGATTCTATCACAAATTTAACCTAAAAGATACTAGGTTTGATTTAGAATCAAGAAAATGATTTGTTTCCGTTTTCGGGTTTGGAAATTTTAGGATTTCCGGAAACTGCCGTAAATACTTTTTGGCAACTTCCCGATCCATTTTAGCAACTTATAAACCTATATAAACTTCATAGATTCTACACTCACAACTTACAACTCACACTACACCTAACCTCCATCACTCACCTTTCACTCCCGCGATTCCCTCGTTTCGGCTTATTTTCCGAAGTTTCAAGAACTCCGAAAGACTTCAAGGGCCAAGACTCATTCTGCAACTTTTTTCTGAATTTTTGTCAGAGCGCACTCACGCCCAAGCTGAGCGCGACCCACGCTCAAACACTGGATTTCCAAAACTTCGAGCGCTTCAAGGCCTAAGAGAGCGACTCGGCCCTACGACTTCCTCGACCAGAAAAATTCCAGTTTTCTGCGGGTAGTTTCCGGATCATTAGCAGCTATTCCAGAGCGTACTTTTGAGATGACATCTCCAACATTGATACCGGAACAGTCTTTCGAAGATTTGTTCCAAAGCACTACTTATGGTGCTTGGTTTCGCGAGGCGATCACTTACGTTGGCTGGGAGCCGCTTATGGTAAGACCTGATGCACTTTATTCTCCAACACTAGCATCTTATTTTTACGATAATTGCATTTTTTTTGAAAGACCAGATGAGAACAAGTGTTCTCCATCAACATTGATAATGAACCAATGGAAATTACTAGGTTCTTGCTAGCATTTGTTCTTGGACTTGCTATGCCCGCTGAAATACAAGACCCATGGTGCTATTGGGTAGATAATATGTATGTCTACACTTACGAGTTTTTGCATGAGTCGTATGGCGCAGGCATTTTCCGTATAGAGGACCAAGGGGAATATAACGTCGCCTTTGGTAGCCTGTCCATGAACATAGGAACTGTTATGTTTTGGATCATGCTAAATATTTTAGGGGAATGGCATTTTTCTTCTGTGAATGATGCCACTTGCGGTGTCTTCCTTGCTTTAGCCACGGGACGTATGTGTCATGACCTTCCCCGCACCTTGATGTCTAGTTTAGCTCGATCCCATAGCATGAGGCATAAGTACCTTCTTATGCCTGCTCCAATTTCCGTATTATGCTATGTTTCTTTCCCGTTTTTGTACACGCTTCACGGATTGGATTACGGCCCATTAATCGCATCGACCCACCAATAGTATTATTCGATCTTTCCGTCGTAATGACTTGGAAAGGGTGGAGGATACAACCTCATCGTTGCACCCTACACCCCATCGACCAAGTGGCTCTTAATAGGTTAGCAATAATAGATGATAAATGGCGGGAGCCCGGCAAATTATCATGGCATGGCAGACGCCAAGGAACCCTCACTTCTTTATGGAAGAAGAGAATGAGGAAGATAATGAGTAATCACGGAGATAAGGTAAGTTTCATTCTAGTTAGTGTCCGCTTATATCCCAAGCAATTTCATTCTTGTTAACCCCATAATGGGTAGAACTCATTATAGAGTTAAGTCGGTTTTATTACCTATATTAGTACGCGTTCTAACCTTGTTTTGCGGATATCCCTGAATTTCACGCTGCTTTCAATGGTATTTTTCCTACACTCTTTATTTAAATGCTTTGAGGACAAAGCATGCTTCTTGTTTGGGGGGCATAGAAACACGGTAATTAAAACAACTGATAGGATATAGATATGTATAATATGCATTTGTTTTCTAGTTAAAATTTCAAAATTCAAAAATATAAATAAATAAGTTATGCTATACACTTAGGAATAGTGGTATTGTTTTCTTTCTCTATGCTCTTAGCAATCTAGAAGTCTCAATGAGCTTTTGCATTAGAATAATTGTTAGAAACTTAGGTTAATATGTAGGTAATAATCTTTGCATCTATCTATAAATATATTACATGAGTATCTATGATTGTTAGCAGAAGTTTTCAAATCTAGGCTAGAGTACTTATTCTATAAATCCTGTGAGAATATAGCCTAAAGCCTTATATGAGCGAAACATTTGAGAAATGACACAAGGGAGAAGTAAAATCCGGATAGAGAAATCACACGTCCACTTGCTTGATCACTAAACCATATCCTAAGCAAGAATTTAGGCCCTCTTTGGATCGATATAGCCAGAAATTCAACCCTATAAATTAATTTCCGCTAGTCGCCCCTCTGAGCCTTTATTTAGCCTTCCATAAACCACAAATCCTTTACCTTGTTACAAAACAAAAAAAAAAAAAAAATTCAACCTACCCAATTTAGATAAGTCTGAAAATAGAATGAGGAAGAAAGAAGAAGAGAAAAACTTGTGTAAACAAAAGTTAGTTAATGGCTTCAGAAAATAAAGAAAAGAAGTTTCCATCCAAAGAAAAGAAAAATAAAAATAGAAATAAAATAAAAACTCCAAAAATAGAATAAAAGGGAGTCAAAAGCCAAGGAAAAGAAAAAGAAAAAGAAAAAATGGCTAAGGATGGAAACAAAGTGTAGAAGCAAAAGTAAATAACAAGGTTTTCTCTAGTTACATAATCTGAAGACTCTATTATCTCAGACTTGTCCTTTTTGAATATCCATTTCCTTCCTTCTTAAACCATCTCTTAATCCCCATGAACACCTAATAAAGACCTCTAGCTCAATTAGGAATAGGTTAGTGTGATAGTAAGTGGCAGATGTGTTTGATCGACTCCGGCTTCCTTGTTGTTATTGAGATTGTAAGGTAAAGTGTGCCCACTGCACACTAGAGTGGCGGAATTTGAGTGGGAAAATCAGAGTGTTGTATCTTGACTATTATTGTGAGAACCTACTTAAGGACGCTATCCCGAGTTCAGAAATGAACCTGCTAGGCATTTCATTATATTACTCATTCTATATATGTTTATTGTAGATGATTGATTATTATGTATATATTAGCTTAGGTTTCGACTTGATTACTCTATATGCATTACTAGTGAGAGGTATAGTTAATTTAGAGCATGAATAAGGAAACAATAGTTTTATTTCTTAGTCGTTGTCGATAGATGAAGTTTGTGAGTACCTTCACGAAAACTCTCACGAGGGCTATAACTCGTCCACTAGGGAATTCCTAGTGGTTTAAGGCCTTGTTGCATATGGTCAATGCAATCGCACTCACTCAAATAAACGCTTAGGCGTAGTTAAAACTCCATTTTTGGTCACTTATTCTAATTTCTCATCTCTGCTTGAGGACAAGCAAAATGCTGTTTGGGGCGGTTTGATAAGAGCCCAAAACTGTAGTTTTAACCCTCAGAATGCATATAATTTTAGACCAATTATGTGAGTAATAATTAAGAGTTAACACCGACATTTGTTTTATGCATTTCGGGCTTCAAAGTCCATTATGTGCAGAAATGTGCCACTTTAGCGAGATAAAGGAGCAAAGGTCGGTTACTAAGGAGTTTCGTGATTAAAGGCCAAGATTCAAGAAGACAAAGCCTTTCTAAAGCCAGGTCAAAAGCTGAAAAGTCGACGCGGGCAGAAACAGCACACAAAGTCAGCAGAACTTCCGAATGCCATATCTTTGGACTCAGACCTCGGAATGGGGCCTACCTTATGTCAAAACGACCGGCTCGGAAAGAGCTTTCCAATAGTCTAAGCCTTGATCCAATCAGAGTAGCAAAAGTGGACAAAAAGTCTGTTGAAGCCAACTGCAGCTGAGGAGGCCTTTTTGTACTGAAAGAATTGGGTTTTGGGCCTGATTCTCTGGCCTAAAACATGGCTCCAAGCCCATGCACGATTTTTGGATCTGAAAGTATAAAAACCAAAGCTTAACTCCTTGTTAATAGTAGATTTTTAGGTTAGAAAATAAAGGATCTTAGAATAGAAAGTAGCCATTAGAATAGCTTCTAGATCTAGATTTAATTGTTTTAATTAAGTTTAATTTCAAATCCAATTCTTGTTTTAGATTAAACTCTTAGAATCATTACTCTTAATTAGTTTGATTAATAAAATAGCTAGTTGTTAATTTCGATTCTTGTCATTTACATTTGTGTTAGATCTGATTCATTTATTACTTGTTATTCAATTCTTAGTTATTAATTAGATTTTAATTATTGTTTAATTTAGATTAGTAAATTTCAATTCTTTATATCATGTTTAGTTTAAATTTAATAAAAAATGATTGCGTAATGATTCTCGGCTAAACCTCCATTAGAGGGGGTTGAGAAGCCTTGATGAAAGCTTGATTCCGACTATTGTAGAGTCGTCGTAATTTCCTTTCCACTCTAGAAACGATTAGTTCACCATGAGAATGGGTTTAATCGTTCACATGCTAGTTATGAATTGGTAGGAATGCCATGTGTAATTAGGGATTAGGAAGAACCAATTGTTCTCAAGGGCAGTTCAATTCGATTACTTAATTATTTGTCGTTAATAGGATTAAGTAGAGTTAAGGTGGAATCAATCCCCCTCTAACTCCTTATCATAGAATCAACATAGCATTCCCTTAGTTGTTCTAATAGTTGACTAGTGCATCTTGTGGGTAGTTGCATCGTAGTCTAGTAGCCACTTCGTAAATCTCTCATTAGACTTTAAGAAGAATACTTATACTTAGAAAACACAACATGCGGAAGGACTAGGAGTGGAACGAATCACTCTACTCCACTATATCTCATAGGATTGAGAGTAGAATTCTTTGATAAAATATAGGCACTTAAAATATCATTTAGTTTTACTTACGTTTAGAGTTTCATCGCTTCCACGGGTTAGAACACGAGTTACCTTACAAGCATCTACCCCGGATACATTAAGTATGTAATATTTTTCATCATATAGGCGTCACCGACGATCAGGTTAAACTACGAGTGTTTTCTTTCACTCTAGCTGGTAATAGTCATGCTTGGCTTCTTTCACAAAAGGCCGACTTTTTTGATACATGGGAAAAGGTAGTGTTTTCCTTCATGAAAAAGTACTTTTCGCCAAAGAAAATAGAAGAGATAAGAAGCAAGATACAATTCTTCAGACAGAGTTCGAGTGAGATGTTTTTCGAAGGATAAATTCTCTAACCTACTCCATTCATGTCCTCACCACAAACTAGAAAAATCTACTGTTGTCCAATGTATCTTCAAGGGTCTTCTCCCAGAACACAAAGTAAACCTCGACATCCTGAGTAATGGTAATTTTTTGGAAAGAGGTGCAACTGAAGCCTTAACCTTTTTTGAAAACCAAGCTGAAAAGAGTACCCATTGGGGCGACATAAACAATTCTAAAACAGCCCAACCCAATACCTCTAAAGCTAGTGGGATATTTGAGGTGAAATCAAATCCAAAAATTAAAACCTTAATCGAAACCCTCACAAGAAAGATAGATGCCCTCACAACCAAACAAAAAGACCAAAACCCTCATTCTCTCATGAACATAAATACCTCACCATGCAATTTCTATCTAAGCTTAAATCATATAGATGCCACATGTCCCTTGATCACAAACCTATCATCACTTCAGCCAGAAGAAGTATGTGCTTTCAATGTACCAAATGCACCATGAAAACAACACCCAAACTTCGTATGGACCAACATTCCACAAAGCCAACCACCTCCAGGTTTCAAAAAACCACCAAATACATTTAGACAAGGACTAGGACAAGGTATATATAACAATCAGAACAAAGTATTGGTTCCATCCCAGTTTAACCAGAACTACCAAAACCCACCTATCAACAACCAAAGAGACCTAGTTCTAATTACACCATCAACTAGTGTTCAAAAAGATAAGTCCACCGACATAATGCTATTTGTCATGCAACAACAAACCCAAATCCTAGCATCCATGCAACAATCTCTGAACTTGTTAGCCCATGATAAAACCCAGAAATGTGTGTTCCCAGGATAAGCTATTCTAAACCCTAAACCGACAAACACAGCCTTTGAAGCAACAAGTGACGTGAACGAAGCTGGAGCGCTAAAAACTCTTTCTTAATCATCCATCTACGAGGATTAATTCCTCTTTTCCGATGTATTCCTTTCCCAATCCATTTCATCCTTTGCTTTAAGGGAATACATCAATAAAGTAACCGGACCTCTCCACTTGGAGGGTGTGGTTGTAATTGCCGGAGTCTTAAGTCCACAGTATATCTTGAGCATTCCACATTAGCACTTTTACTCGTCGTTTGAGTAGTGTATCCCTATAGCGCAAGTATACAATTTTTCTTTTCTTTATTTTACACTTCTTTTTAGAATAGCTTTTCTATTCCTGTCATTTACAATTCTTGTATTTATTTTCATTTATCTGTTTTCTATTTTACATTTTCTGTTTTTACATAAGCATTTTTCTTTCAATCTTTACTTTTAACGCTTGAGTAGTCTTTCCTCTATAAAGAAGAGATGTGAAACAAAGCATAGGTGAGATAGTGATTGAGTGGAGGTGACTTATGGTTATTTTTCATGGTTGTTTAGCATGCTTCATCTTATATAAGCATGCTAAACCATGGGATGGTTGACAACTTGAGCCCTTTTATTTCAAAAGTTTTTTCCTTCTGTGGGCGATTTCTAGTTGTTTCGAGTTTCGTCTTATAATATAGTTGGAATGGCTTTAACTAGGGCTAACTAGAGAGTAGGAGAGGAGAGACTAGATTATCTAGAAATAGAGCTAGTCCTCTTCACTAGATTTGCCTACTTGCAAAATAAGAGGTGGAGGATCTAGGGAAACCAAACCATGGGATGGTTCACAATTAGAATCACTTAATTTTAAGCACCGTCTATTGGGAGGATTACTTTCATCATAGTGATTTTTCTTAGTAAATTTATAGTTTATATTTTTCTGTCATAGTATTTAGGAACATAAAAACCAAAAAGCCAAAAACAAATGGTTCTTTCTTTCTTTAATAAAATTGTTTGTTTAAACTGCGCTTATAATAGATGATTCTCAATACATCAATAGTTATGTGATTTTTCCAAAAACAAAATGGGCAATGGATTTACAGAGACCAACCCATAGAACAACGCAATCTAGGGGCGGTTTGAGATCAGCTTTGCTTACTAAGGGTCGCCTATATCACTGAGCTATTTGCCCGGGTCAGGACATTCCATGTCTTGCTCAGTAAATCCCCCAACTCGCGTAGTTGAATCTCTTTCTGTCTAGATTGGGTTCACCACAGAGCCAACACGAAAGTTGCCTAAAATTATCTGTTATGGTTTGTTTTCAAGTAGTAGCATCTAGAGTGACAACTTTTGAGTACGAGTTTCTTAAAATATCTCTCCATAGTTTTCAAAACCAAAAGATATAAAAATGAAAAATATACGCCCCGGAGTAACCAAGATGATACCGGATTAACGTATAATTTTATCTTCTTGTCAAAACCTCTATATGGTTAGAGATATATTTTAATTAAGAAAACCAACTAAGGAAAAAAAAAAAAAAAAAAAGACGGGGCGTCTCCAAATGAAAATTAAACAAATAGAGTAACCCAAAGTGATACTATTCTCTGTTTAATTCTATCTTTTGCCTCCACCTCTCTATTTGTCTCAAGAATCTAACGTTAAAAGACTCAACTTGTACAAAATTTTCAAAATTTTTCTATCTTAAAAATCTTTTCCCTACTCAATCTCTCTCTTTCAGAAAAACTTTTCAAAAATGTTTTTTGTAACAAATAAAAACCCTCCACCTAGCAAGACTAGATGGATCAGTTTCAATGATCGTGTGCAAGCACTTCCTAGAGAACTGCAGCTTAAGATATGGACACATATACCGAAAATCATTCCTAGTTTAGGGAAGAGTTCATACGCAAGTAAGAGACGAGCTATGAGAGAAGGCTGGTGCTTAAATTGTCAAACATCAACTTGCCCCGGTCTTCAACCTCATAGTGAGAATTCTATTTTTAAGGTTTTCATGTGCCGGCCACCTGCTTATCGAGCACAACTGAGGAGAGTAATCTAACCATCTGGTTAGGATTGACTCAAGTTTTCAAAAACTTCCAAGTCTTGGGGATCTGACTTAAAATGACCAACCTTTTTAAAATTTCAGTCAATCTTATTCAAAACCCAAAAAAATTAATTAATTTTTTCCTTCTGTTATCTGGACATATTTCCCTACAGTTCTTTTTCATTTCTTTCCATAATCTGTTTTCCATCCACCGTTGGATGTGAGTATACTCTATACCGTTACTCTGTATTTTCGATGCTGATCGTTTTGGTACCTCACGAGTGAAGATCGGACAAGTAATAAAGCGCGTATCAGCTCTTGAAGTTGGCAAGGCATTAAGGACATTACTGGAATTCTTTGATTTCATTTGGGCTTGGGCCAACATTTTGATATAACTTAAAAAAGGCACGTGCCATCATTTTGTATATATAACTCACGATTGCCTGGCCAAATTCATCTTCCCCAATTTTCCAATTCAACTCGTGTCCGCGCTCTTCTAGTTCGCGACCGCGACCTCACCCCAAAACACCACCATTCCACTTTTTTACAGCCTACTCCATTTTCAACCCCCATTCCAACAAGAAACCCCAATTTTATCAATTCCTACTCCAAATGGCTCGAGTTCTTAAAATCGCGTTGGAGCAAAATTTTGAACCCATCTTCAATTCTAATCTGTTTGAAGTGCACTTCAAGGCTGATATTAGGAGAAGAGGATGGAAAGCTTTGGTTTTGTTGGGAGGTGCGGCTTATTCTCCCTCTCCAACTCTTTCATTCTACAATGGTATGCTTAGAGGGGAGGATGACCGCTCGTTGGAGCTCACCGAAAGGTTGGTGAGTGGAGTTCTGGGGATTCCTTTGAAAGTTAATGATCAGATGGAACAGTCCCCAGATGGTAAAACCATCGACGTGATGATGGTTGAGACACTTCTTGAGGGGGTGAAAAACCCCAAGTCTCACTGCACGTTTCAAAGTTCGTTACGAAGGAACCACCTCGCAGTATCTCAGTGGACAACCTACAACCTACTAAGCCTTCTGATATAGGTAAGGCGATGCTTCATATTTTATGGATTCTTCAAGAATAGAAGAATAACTTTTGCGTCGTCTCCTTTAACTTTGAGTAACTCTGTAGACTGAAGAAGTCAACCGCCCCTCTACTAGTGTTGGTCACTAGGATCATGCAACACTGGGGGTTCGATGCCACAGACGCCCTAGTGGAGGTCAGGGACACTACCACAGGTCCTATCTATGCCTACTACATCTAAATGTTTTGGTATCCACCTACCGCCAAAGCTGCCGAGCAAGCACGCTCGATTGAGAAAGTGGATTACTTTGTTGAAAATGTCACTCGATAGTTCACTCAGCCCATGGATGGAATTCACTTCCTCCATGGAGGGTAGATGATTCTGCATTCGTATCTCCACCAGCTCAGGAAAACTCAGGGGAACATTATAGCGGAATAGCAGACCATCAGAGAGGAACAGTGGTCATTCCAGCAGGAGAAGCGACGTTTTCCGCGCAGTGTCACTAGAACACTACAGAGCATCAGAGATGTGCTCCCGCGTAGTGACAGACATGCTAGGACCCAATGTCAGCAAGGAGAAGGGTCTTCTAGACGTCGAGATGAGTCACGCACGGATTCTGCCTAGGCATTTCCCTAGTGTCCGTATAGTTGGATATATTTATTTTTCTATTTCTTTCTTACGTGTATGACGTTTAGTATAAGTTTAATTATATGTTTAATATTATCTGCTTGTTTTATTTTGTTTTCTTGTGGGAATTTGGTATATGAGTAAAAGGTAAAACAGATACATCATGCCAAAATTTTCCATTTTTTCTTTCATGCATTTATATATGTTTTCAAAAATACAAAAACTCAAAAAGAATTCATAGTAGAATAATTATCCATAGTATAATAAACCATGTATTTCTCGTTCTATATCAAACAACCCACGCCCCAAACTTATTTGGGGTGGCGTATTTTCATCATGAAGAACAGCATATAGGTGCATCGCCGTTTTTGCTCATGTTTCTATGGTAATATATTTCCTTATCTCTTCATACTTTGATGACAAAACATAGTTCTATTTGGGGATGGTATAGTAACATTTTGCAAAAACTTGGCATTTTCTATATAGTAGATATAATAGTACATTTCAAAATTTCAAAATTTTTTTTTTCTAGAAAGACCAAAAATATTTTTCCGTTTAGTATTAAAAGGTCTTGTTTTGAAGCTATTTGAATGGGGACCATAAGTGGGGCGATTGGGTGTGAGATAACATAAGCTATTTGAATGATACAATACTCCCCCATTTTGCTGCTATTATTTAAAAACAAGTTTTGCCAAATAAACTTATCCTCTCAATCTTCATACTACCTTCCTTTTCGGGTAAATTCCTCCACCGATTAACAGTGCGAGTTCCGAAAAGTTGGTGTTCCTCCACTGCTTTTGGGTAAAATCTTCCACTCACAATAGTGTGAGTTTTAAAAGCTAGGATAATTCGGCATTGCTTCTCCACTCTCTCTATTCCCAGGCTCCATCGCTTTTCAGGTAAAATCCCACACTGATACACAGTGTGTGTTATGGAAAAGTTTCCAATCATGGACCTTTATGAGTTCGAGAAGCCCAAACAAACTTTGAGCGAGTCACAGCCATAACATAACCTTTCAACCCCAAACAAGAATGGCGCTGAAGAAGCTCAATCAGGAACTCTGAGAGTTGTAGGAACCATTATGGTTGCATCGAATGACTACGAACTGCGAAAACCCATGCGCAACGGAATAAAGGGTTCTCACAGTTTGGTTAGAAATGATACCTTTAGATCAGCTGTGATAACTCTGAGAATCTAAGCTTTACGAATCAGCAACCTCTTGATCTTCTGTTGTATTCCTATCCTTAGAATGGACGTTGTGTGGGCAACGATCTACCACCCTCTTCTTTCGCTTTTGGCCTCTCTCACTCACAAAATTGGAACCGATTTTTGGATCTACTTTTCTTGAGCAAAACCTTGAGAAAAAAACGGCCAGAGAAAGAGGTTTCTATTTATAGGCTATAACGGGGACCATGAGGATAAATTATGGTTGGGCCTCCTGATGGGCTTGGGCTTCCCATGTTCGCCCAGAACACACGGCCCAAGTCCATAAACAAATGGCTTATTCCACTAAAGGCCATTGTTGCACTACCGCCCTAATCCCAAATTACATGTTACGTTTATGGGCTCCATCTTATATGCTTGTTGATCTCCCCTTGTTTAAGATATCAAATGCCTGTTGATTAAGTCAAGTTACTAACAACTACATTAATCAACTTCTTATATCTTGAGTAGTACCACTCAACTTCACTGTCATGTCGGATTAAATCCACCTGCAGGGTTTACATGACAATCCTTATGAGCTCCTCAAGGGGACATCATCAGCCCGACTTCGTGCGGGTCACGGATTCCTTCTATAATTAACAGCACACCTTACATATAATGTCATTACCCAATTCATTGAGTTTGTTGATTCACAAATGAATCTCACTCATTGATGATTTAAAGCAATGTACAATGCACATAAGTGCCTGTTATTATATCCGGATTAAGTGGACAAGCATCCATAATAACAGAGGTATTTGTTCTATTATATAGTCAGTATAAAGAGAAACAACCTCACTTGGTCCTGTTCAATACACACAAAGTGTACTAGTGTAATCCTGTAGTCAAGATAGACTAATACCATATTATACTACAATCGTACCAATGGTTTGTCCAAATCCATATAGGTTGTGAACGTTTACTTATACTTTATAAGGTACTGATGATATGATCTTCTGTGTGTCACCACACACCATATCATCTACAACATAAAGTATTAGACATATGCATATAACTAATAACATATATAATATGCATAACATTTGCCCATATGATTCTCATTCAAAATATAAAGAATTAGAGTTAATGCAAAAGTAATGCTTTTAGTATATAACACATCAATCTCGCATTTATACTCAAAGCATTGCTTTTTAGTATACTACTAACAAATCTCCCACTTATAGTTAAAGCTATGCTGCCAAGCATATGATATTGGTATATCAGATGTCAAAAGACTAAAAAAACTAAGTAAGATGCCCCTTAACAAGCCTGTCAAAAGACTTAGCTATTAAGCTCTTTGTAAATGGGTTAGCTAGGTGTTCTTCTGATGCTATCTTGGTAACATTATAACTCCTCTTTTTACGATTGATCGTATCAGGTGGTACTTGCGCTCAATGTGTTTACTTTCTTACAAGAAGTTCCTAAGCCAAACTGACTCTTTGGTTGCCTCAGTGGCTGCCACATATTCAGCTTCCATGGTGGAATCAAACATGCATTTTTGCTTGACACTCCTTTATACTATGGCTCCACCTCACAAGGTAAACACACAACCTGAGGTAGACTTACTCTTGTCCCTATATGACTGAAAATTAGAATCTGTATACCCTAAGGGAACCAAACTATCTACATGGTATACTAATATATAATCCTTAGTCCTTTTCAGGTACTTCAGAATATGTTTTACCACAGTCCAGTGCCCTTGTCCTGGGTTCTTCTGATATCTGCTAACCATGCCAACGACAAAGCAGATGTCTGGCCTCGTGCATAGCATGGCGTACATTAAGCTTCCTACAGCCGAAGCTTAAGGAACCACTTTCATGTCCTCTATCTCTTTTGGTGTCTTGGGACACATATCCTTTGATAGAGGAACTCCATGCCTGAAAGGCAAGAAACCTTTCTTGGAGTTTTGCATGTTAAAACGAGTTAACACAATATCAATATAGGTAGCCTGAGATAAGCACAACACCCTTTTCTTGCGATCTCTTATAATTTTGATCCCAAGGATGTGACCCGCTTCTCCCAAGTCCTTCATATCAAATTGCTTTGATAACTATACCCTTATGTTTGACAACACTTTCACATTATTTCCAATGAGTAAGATGTCACCTACATAAAGCACAAGAAATACCACTACGTTTCCATCAAATTTCTTGTACAAACAAGATGCTCTTGACCTTTTTCAATGAATCCTTTTGGTTGCTTCACATAGATGGTTTCCTTAAGACTTCCATTAAGGAAAGCTGTCTTGATAACCATTTTTTAGACCCACTTGCATCCAATGGGTTTTATACCATTGGGTGGCTCTATAAGCTCCCAGACCTGATTAGAATCCATAGATTCCATCTCAGAATTCATTGCCTTTTGCCAAGATTCTACATCTCTATCTTAGAGTGCTTCATTGTAGGTCCAGGGATCAGGATCTTGGTTATCAGTGGTTATGTCTGAAGACATTCCCAATCAAATCCACCTATCAGGTTGTCTATCAGGGTTTACATGACAATCTTTTTGAGCTCCTCAAGGGGACATTATCAACCCGACTTCCTGCAGGTCACGGATTCCTTCTATAATCAACAACACACCTTATATACAATGTCATTACCCAATCTATCGAGTTTGTTGATTCACAAATGAATCTCACTCATTGATGATTTAAAGCAATGTACAATGCACATAAGTGCCCGTTATTATATCCGGATTAAGGGGACAATCATCCATAATAACAGAGGTGTTTCTTCTCTTATATAGTTAGTATAAAGAGAAACAACCTTACTTGGTCCTATTCAGTACACACAAAGTGTACTAGTGTAATCCTATAGTCAAGATAGACTAATACCAGATTATACTACAACCATACCAATGGTTTGTCCAAATCCATTTAGGTTGTGAACATTTACTTATACTTTATAAGGTACTGATGATATGATCTTCTGTGTGTCACCACACACCATATCATTTACAACATAAAGTATTAGACACATGCATATAACTAATAACATATATAATATGCATAACATTTGCCCACATGATTCTTATTCAAAATATAAAGAATTAGAGTTAATACAAAAGTAATGCTTTTAGTATATAACCCTATCACCCATGCGCATACCTATCACGACTTCCAGGCGCATCAGCTTGACCCGTGCTCAACCCGCGCTCATAAAAAAAACATTGTTTTCAGATATCGACCATTCCAACTTTTGATCTTTTGACCTTTTGATCTTTTTGAACATATAGTAGATTACATCATGGAATAAAAACAACAACACGATACATACTGTGATTTAAATTACATCCACCATTAAACAAATACCGAAAAAAAATTGAAATTGAAAAACATGCTGTTTTAACAAAATTGATCCATTTCTTTCCAGAAATCATTCTGACCATAATAGTTAGTCTAGATGCCTGCAAAACCATGTTAGAACAGTTCTACATCTACCAACAAATCTTCATGCTCCGATACCAATTGTAGGAACCGTTATGGTCCCATCGAATGACTACGAACCGCGAAACACCATCCGCAGCGGAATAAAGGGTGTTCACGATTTGGTTAGAAATGATACCTTTAGATCAGCTATGATAACACTAAAAATCCAAGCTCTATGAATCAGCAACCTCTTGATCTTTTGTTGTATTCCTATCCTTAGAATGGACTTTGTGTGAGCAACGATTTACCACCCTCTTCTTTCTCTCTTGGCCTCTCTCACTCACAAAATTGGAACAGATTTTTGGATCTACTTTTCTTAAGCAAAACCTTGAGAAAAAAATGGCCAGAGAAAGAGGTTTCTATTTATAGGCTACAACAGGGACCATGAGGAGAAATTAGGGTTGGGCCTGTTGACGGGCTTGGGTTTCCCATGTTCGCCCAGAACACAAGGCCCAAGTCCGCCAATAAATAGCTTATTCCACTAAAGGCCATTGTTGCACTACCGCCCTAATCCCAAATTATGTGTTAAGTTTTTGGGCTCCATATTATATTCTTGTTGATCTCCCCGTGTTTAAGATATCGAATGCCCATTGATTAAGTCAAGTTACTGACAACTACATTAATCAACTTCTTATGTCCTTGAGTAGTACCACTCAACCTCATTGTCATGTCGCATTAGATCCACCTGCAGGGTTTACATACAAATCCTTATGAGCTCCTCAAGGGGACATCATCAGCCCGACTTCCTGCGGGTCACGGATTCCTTTTATAATCAAGAGCATACCTTATATACAATGTCATTACCCAATCCATCGAGTTTGTTGATTCATAAATGAATCTTACTCATTGATGATTTAAAGCAATGTACAATGCACGTAAGTGCCCGTTATTATATCCAAATTAAGAGGACAAACATCCATAATAACAGAGGTGTTTGTTCTCTTATATAGTCAGTATAAAGAGAAACAACCTCACTTGGTCCTGTTCAATACACACAAAATGTACTAGTGTAATCCTATAGTCAAGATAGATTAATACCAGATTAGACTACAACCATACCAATGATTTGTCCAAATCCATCTAGGTTGTGAACGTTTACTTATACTTTATAAGGTATTGATGATATGATCTTCTGTGTGTCACCACACACCATATCATCTATAACATAAAGTATTAGACACATGCATATAACTAATAACATATATAATATGCATAACATTTGCTCATATGATTCTCATTCAAAATATAAAGAATTAGAGTTAATACAAAAGTAATGCTTTTAGTATATAACCCTATCAAGAGTTTCATTCGCAGATGCCACAAAACATCAACTTCGGTAATCGGTGGAATTCTAGGAACTCCCAATCCCCGAAGAAATGGGAGAATGCCCAGCAATCACTATCCCAGAGAAAGCTTATGAAAAGGGTTTACTATTTTGCAAGCATTGTTTGGTGGGAAGAATAGATTTGCAAAAAGTTTCGCTGGATAGAGTCAGAGCAATTGCTTCATAACTCTAGAAACCAACAGGTGAATGGCTTATCACTCCCATTGGAAAATGTTTCCTTTTTGTCCGATTTTCGAATGCAGATGATCTAAATAGAGTCTGGGCGAAAGGATCATGGGACTTTGATAAAATACATATGAGAATCAGCCAATGGACTACAAACTTCAATCTCGATAGCGAATGGCAATCTCATGGCTTGGTCTGGATTAGACTGCCTAGCCTCGGCCAGAAATATTAGGATCCAGAGGCACTGATGTCCATTGCTCGGGGAGTGGGGTACAATATGCAAATCAATGAGAAAACCCTCAATAGAGATTATGGATACTTTGCCAACAATTTGGTTGATGTGGACCTCTCTGTACCGATCTCGGATCAAATTTATGTCAGGATAAAAAATACCAATTTTTGGCAAACAGTGGAGGTGGGCAAACTTCCAAAAATGTTCACACATTGCAAAATTGTGGGACATTAGGTAACAGAATGTAGGAGGCTTAGAAGTGATATGCAGCATAACAAAGACAAGGGGAACAAGGATAAGGAGGTTGTAGTGGATGTCACTCCCCCCTTGGAACCAATGGGAGAAAAAAGACTCAGAAGACATGGAAGGAAAAAGAACACAGGGGAGTCCAATAAGCAAGGGGAGTCCATATGGAGGGCGAAAAACACTGAAAAACCCAAAGAAGTGCAGACACAAAATTGGTTTGAGGGGCTTGAAGTGGATGAGATTCACACTGTTGAGGATCAAGATCAACTTGTTGTTGAACATGAGGACCAGGAGCACATTTCTACAAAGAAATCTCATGAGTTTATCACTGGGAAGGTAGTGGAGAATTTCACTGTAGAGAAATTTTCTTCAAAGGGTGCGACTGAGTATATCACTGCAGAGAATTTTTCTTCAGAGGGTGCAACTGAGTATATCACTGCAGAGAATTTTCCTCTAGAGGGTGCTACTGAGAAATTTTCTTCAGAGGGTGCGATTGAGAATTTTTTTACAGAGGGTGCGACTGAGAAATTTTCCCCAGGTGCGCATACAAAAGTAGCAACTGAAAAGATTGATGTTATGATTGTGAATTCAGTAGTGGAACAAGATTTAAACCCTCAAGATGCATGCGATGTGGCTGCTACAGCATCGATTGAGACCGAGGCTTCTCTGGATGAGTCCCTTGTGGCAAGAGTGACTTCAGCACCGGTAGAAAATAGGGCTACAGTTACTGCGGCAGCAACACCGTTAATATCTCCAGTTGCTGGGATTCCGGCCTCTCTAGTTCAAAAAGAACTTACACCTAACATAGTGCATAACTTAAGATCCAATAATGAGGAGGCTGTTGGTTTAAAGGTCTTGAATACTTCTACTGTGGGTGAGATTTTTGCTTCCCCACTGGCACATGGGCCTTCTCCCAACATAGTGTCCAACTTCACCCATGAAGAGGCTGTTGAAGTTCAGGCTATGAATAGTAGAGTTTTTGATTCCTATTCTGCATTGACAACAAAAGTAGAGGCCTCGTTTTCCACATCAGGTGCGGACAATAGTATCAATGTAGTGAATGAAACCAACTTTATCTCGAGAGCGGTGAATTGGGCAGCCTTGGTTAATGAGAAGGACATATCGGATGACGGTGATGAACCAAGGCAAACGTTACCCAAGAAGAAATATAAGCCATAATGGATGTTGCAGGAACACTATCCTCCATCCACAAGGGCAAGAAAAACTCCAAAACATAATAAATGAATGTTCTCTTTTGGAATGTTTGCGGTTTGAGAAGAACCTCGCCGAACAATTACTTAGAAAAAATAATCCAGGAGTATAAGCTTGACCTCTTTGGACTAGCTGAACCTCTTATTGCCCCCACAGTGACTCCAAAGGTCCTTTTAAACTATGGCTATAGTATAGATTTTGATCATAATCATACGCCGCTTCGTACCGGCAATATCTGGGTTTTTTAGAGGAAAGAGTTAACGGTGAATGTGTTTGCTTCATCCAACGAGCATATTACAGTGGTAAAAAATTTGCATACCATCTCTTTTATCCATGCCAAATCCTTTTTCATTCAAATAACCCCTTTGGGAAGAGCTCAGTGACTTTGGTGCTCTAAACTGCTCTTGGATGGCAATTGGGGACTTTAATATTGTTGCTACAAGTTTGGAGAAGAAAGGGGGTCGTCATCAGAACCAGAGCGCTAGGAATGAGTTCATTGACTTCATTAATAACAATTCACTTTGAGATTTCCCTAGAGTGTAGCAAGATGTCCTTTTGTTCCTTATGGTGGAAACTCAATAATGTAACTTTATATTTATAATAATATATTCATATTTTGCTTGCAAAAAAAAAAGTCTTGTTTCCTTTTTGAAAAAATTATTGATTTGGGTACTGAACTATAGTGGATTTTACAAAATGGGCATTGTATTATTTTTTTTGCAAAATAGGGTACCGTAGATTTCAAATATTACTAAATAGGGTACCGTCTATATATAATGTAAAGTATGTATACGTATTTGATGATTTGGCAAATGTATTTGATGATTTAGTGTCCACGTAAGCACAAAACACTAAAAGTTCGGCCCAGTTAGTGAATGCCCACTGCCCACTAAGTCACTAGCCCAAGCCCACGTTTTTATATATTTTTTTTGCTTAAAACATTAAATGTTCGGCCCAGTCAGTAAAGCCTAACTAACTAAGCACTCCTCATTTCTCACTCATTCTCAACTTCTCCAAATTACAGAAACACCCTTCTCTCCGCATCAATATCATTCCAAGCCGGCATTTGAAGATCTTCTGCTGTTTGTCATCCCCCCTAGATCAAACAGATAAACATAGCTCTATCCCCATAAACCAAACTAATAGTCTATAGATCATATTCACTGCTAGTAGGACAGGTGGTCATATCTACCCTGCTGTTGCCATTGCTGATGAGCTCAAGAACATAGACCCTAACACTCAAATTCTCTTTCTTATTATACATGGAAAGCATTGTTGGCATTGCACTTTTATCCAACATATAAAATGAAGAACAAAATATCACCGAAGCTCTCACTTTCTCAAAATTTTTGGAAGGAGCATCGTAAGTGTGACTCATCCATGCCAAATATGTAGTATACAAGTTTCCAGCTTTTTCTGTGATCAAATTTCTAATTTTACTTATTGTTTGGTTACTGAACAATGATAGTGTTCTATGGATGCGTTTCGAAAATAGTAGATGACTTTTATTTGATTTCAATATGTGAAAAGGTTCTGGTTGAGTAAAAAATATATTTATTTTTTGCGATTCTAAAATATATATGGGCAGTGGGCTACCCCTCTTATTACTGGGCTTGGGCTAGTGACTTAGTGGGTAGTGGGCATTCACTAACTGGGCCGAACTTTTAGTGTTTTGTGTTTATGTGGACACTAAATCATCAAATATGTATACATACTTTACAGTATATATAGACAGTACCCTATTTAGCAATATTTGAAATCTACGGTACACTATTTTGCAAAAAAAATAATACAGTACCCATTTTGTAAATTCCACTATAGTTCAGTACCCAAATCAATAATTTTTTCTTCCTTTTTCTATGATGAATAAATAGTTTCTGCATCTTTTCATGAATGACATACATCAACATTTGTTCGTATATAGTAGTGAGTTTTCAAAGTCAAGGTTAGAACAATTAAGTTCCATATCCTATGAGAATCTAGCCAAAAGCCTCATCTGAATGATTATTGAGTGATGACACAAAGAATGTCTGGATAGAAAGACCACACATCCACTTGCTTCATCATCATGCCATATCCGAAGAGAGAATTTAGGCCGTTTTTGGATCGATATAGCCAAATCAACGTTAAAACCCCAAAAAGATAGTTTTTCCTTTAGTTAACCCTCTTGAGCCTTCACCGTTTTCTAAAAAGACTTTTTATTCTTCACCAAAAATTCTTAACCCGTTACAATACCAAAAAAAAAAAAAAAGCTTATCCAGTGATAATAGCCCAAAACTGTAGTTTTAACCTCTTAACAATATTGTTTTTTGACTAATTATGTAATTAATAAGTAAGAGTTAGTACAGTTATTGTATTCTTATGTATTTGACGCATTGGAGTCGAATATGTGAGGAAATGTGTCCCTTTTGCGAGATAATGGAGCAAATATTGGTTGCTAAGAAGTTCTATGATGAAAGGTCAAGATTCAAGGAGAAAAAGCCTTTTTAAATCCCAGTCAAAGCTGAAAAGTCAAAGTCAACGCAGGTAGAAATAACACACAAAAGTTAACAGAACTTCGGCAAGCCGTATCTTTGGACTCAGACCTTGGAATTGGGCCTACCATATGTCAAACCGACCGGCTCGGAACGAGATTTCTAATGGTCTAAGCCTTGAGCCAATCAGAGGAGCATAAGTGGATGGAAAGGCTGTTGAAGTCATGTCCAACTAAAAACCCCTTTGTGGACTGAAGTAATGAGGTTTTGGGCTCGATTTTCCGGCCCAAAATATGGATCCTAAGCTCATGCATGAAATTATGGATCTAGCCACTTATATATAAAGAGACTAAGGCTTAGCTCTTAAGTTATCTAGTTAATTATCAATAAAATTAGTTTTAGAACAAGAAATTAGTTTGTTAGACTTAGTTACTTAGTTAAGAATCAAATACTTAATTTATATTTCAAGTTTTAGTTTATAATTCAATATTTAATTCATATATTTAGTTTGTCTTAAATTGATAATTAGTTATTCATAATCTTAGTTCTAAATTAGTTTTAAATTCAGTTTTAATTCATTTTGAATCATTAGACTATTGTTCAATTAGATTAATAAAGTTTAATTACTTATTCAATAATGACTTGTTCTTATTGTTCTTGTGTTAGAAATGATAGTTTAATGATTCAAAGCTAAAACCTCCGTTAGAGGGGTTTGAGGAAGCCTTGATGATGACTTGATTTTTGTTAGCATAGATATAGTTGTAATGTTCTATTCTACTCTAGAAAGTAATTAGTTCACCATGAGAATAGGTTTGATTGCTTCACATGCTAGTTATTAGTTGGTAGAGATTACCATGAATAATTAGGGATTAGAAATACCCAACCTTTACGTGAAAACGTAAAGATTAGGATTACAACGTATTCTATGCTAGTTTATTAAGTCAAATTAAGGTGGAATAAAATTCCCCTAATTCCTCCTCATATTGTCCATTTAGTATTTCCGTAGTTTGATTTATATCATCTTGATTGTTGATTCACCATCGTAGTTAAATTCAATTCTATTACTCTCACGACTTTGTTGTCTTACACGAACTAGGAAACTTAACATCTAAATGAATTAGGAGTGGAACAAATTCTATACTCCAAACATATTGCATTGATAACGAGAGTAGATAACTTTGATACATAAGAACAAAAATAGTTTTAGTCTTACTTACATTTGAGTTTCATCGCCTATTCTTATGTAAAACTATCATTTTCAATATTATCAAATGGCACCGCTACCATCTTAGTTGTGTTTAGTTTCATTTCCATTAGTAGTGTTAATCCTACTAAAGTGCATTTTAACCCTCGATTATGGCTTTTGTTTAGCCATCTTAGTGGACTAATAATGTTTGTAAGTTATGTTTTATGATTCTACAGGAGAAAAGTGAGTTTTGTGGAATATTAGAGAAAATGGGGTAAAACGAACCAATTCGGAGCATTAAGGATCACATGGGAGGCCCGTGGACAATCATGGAGAAGGCCAAGGAATTGGAGCTATTAAAGATGCGACTTGGACCTATTTTAAAGCCTATTTGGAAGCCCAAGGCCAAAGGATTCGTTGCTTGGACCAAAGCCCGCAAAAGAGGATAGAAGGATAGAGCAGAAAAGGGAAAATAGACTTCTGAGTCTGAGACTCATGGATCGTGAGTCTGGACTCAATGCTCGCATCTGGGACACATAGATCGTGAGTCCAGTCGCATTGCTTGAGTTTGAGACGCATGGATAATGAGTCCAGACGCATGAATCGACACAGTAGCTAATTCCTTCTCAGTTTTGGACATGAAGTTGGACTCTGAAAGAAGTCTATTTGTATTAGGAAACAAATGACGGTTTGGAATGCTTCTAGAGCTCATTGTAACCCCTATAAATAGAGGACCTAAGTGCCTCATGTAATGGGCCAATTCACTTATATTCTTGTCTCCCTAACTTGAGGCAAAGAGAGATTAATAATAAAAGATCGGTTTTAACTAGCTGAGTCTTAATAAATTAGTCTTTCTAGTCTTATGTTCTTCGACTCTTCTTCTTCTCGTTCTTCGTGTTCTTCCTTCTTTATGGAAGGCTAATCTTCTCCTTCAAGGGAGGAGATGAAGCCGGTGCTTAAGGTTTAATGATTCTTCTGGTTTATGGTGTTCTTCAATCAAGTTAGTTCTTTATGTTTTTAGTTATTAGTTCCATTGCCCACACCAGGGGATGGAAGTATAGATTAAGGTTTTTATTTATTACAATTGAATATCATGCTAGTTTAGGGTTTTATTTATTGCAATTGAATATTTGCTAGTAACATGCTTTTATTTATTGCAATTGAATATAATGCTAGAATAGAGTTTTATTTATTGTAATTGAATATTATACTATTATTCTCTACTTTTCTTCTAATTGTGTAGTGTTTTAGAGTAAGGGAAGTATTCCTTGTGTTTGCCTTAGATGGTGATTCATTGAATAACTTCCCAAGCTCACATAAAAGGAAAGAAGATACTAGTAACATGAACATAGGAACAACCTTAAGTAGAGTTAATTGTTTAACGATGTTTCACCCAAAAAGGCATCGGCACTCGCTCGATTGCCCGATTGTAGTCTACTTAGAGAACAACATGAAGCAAAAAGTCATTGAATCAAAAGCATTGGTGGATTTGAATCTCTTGAATCTATCTCTCTCATATTCTCTCCCTATTTCCAATTCTTAGCTTTAGTATAAGTTTAGTTTAGTTTAGCATTAGAATCTAAAATCTCTACAATTATAGTTTTTAATCCCTCAAACCCCCTTTCCAGTCCTGTCCTTCATATAAACATACACTTAAAAGTGGAACGATACCCTACTCATCCTTTACTTATTGAGGGATAATTAGGTTTTGATAGGCTTCTCTTTGTTCAACGACCATCATCTATCTACATCATCCATATACCACATCTCACACACAAAAAGGAGGCAGTGTCAACTTCGAGTCAGGTAGGAGCGCGACCCACTCCCTTGAAAGGCAAAATCTGAGTGCGCCTCGCGCCTTATTCTGAACAACCCGATTTCACAGGTTAGTACCAACTTCCATTTCTTCAGGTTATTCAGTGTTTCTAACTTGTTAAATACACTGAGCTTGTGTTTACAAGTCACTATTCATAAGCGAAGCAAGGAGGCATTCAGGTACTTCTTTCTTCCACTCCTCGTATCTCCTGTTAGAAGATTTATACTAGCATATCAGGGTTATTTTTTATTGTTGTCGTGTTTCTTTAATATTTGACTTAGCCTTGCATGAGATTAAGGCCAGGTAGAGAAAAAACGACTACTGTAATCTATCGTGAACGTCAAAACACACAACTATCTAGTATACCACACACTACATTTGAAATTATTGTTGAAGAAAGAGAGTCTCCTCTCTCTGACTTTTACAAAGCCCTGAACGATAACCCTAAGTCTTACATCATTCTTGCAGACCCAATGGAGGATTTCCGAATCCTCGCGAATATATTTAATTTGTTACCAGTTTTTCATGGCTTAGACCATGAAAAACCTTATCAGCATATGCGTATAATTGAACAAGTTCTTACCACATTCCATCATCCTACGGTAGGCGCAGAACAAATTAAATTGAGGGTGTTTCCTTTCACTCTAGTCGATAAGGTGGCGTCTTGGTTAACTGCCCAAGCGCCTAATTTTGTAGACTCATGGGCCAAACTTGTTCAATTGCTTATGGAACATTTTTACCCACCACTGAAGACAGATGAAATGCTTTTCAAGATTCATTTTTTCCGATAGAATCCTCATGAATCCTTTTTAGAGGCTTGGAATCGTTTCGCTGACCTTCTTATAGAGTGTCCACATCACAACCTTGCGAAAGACACGTTAGTTCGTGCCTTTTTCAAAGGACTGTTACACCACCAAAAAAAGGTCCTTGATATAATGAATGGGGGTAGTTTTCTCAGTAAAGGAGCCTTAGAGGCTTACACATTTTTAGAAGATAAAACAAAGCATAATAATAACTGTGGGGGGGGGGGGGGGTAGTGACGATTTCCCCCACTCCGCTAGTTCTTCTTCAACAGTTAAGGCTGCCGGTATATTTGAGATTAAACCCGATCCTAAGCTTAAAACTTTAATCAAATCTCTCATTAAAAAGGTAGAAGTTATTTCTATTCAACAAAAGCCTATCCCTGCCATGAATGTCAACTCTATTCCATGTAATTTTTATTTGAGTCCTGAGCATCCCGACTCCTATTGTAACGCCCGTATTTTTAAATACGTATTTTTCTATTTTAATTAATTAATTAAATTATTTATTTTCAAAATTCGTCGGATTGGACTCGGGATACGTGGGCCTGGTTTTGGGCCCGAGTCGGTGTTGGGCTTGGGTTTCGGACCCAAGTATATAAACACATTTTTCTAGAAAATAGGGTTCAGAGAATAATAAAATAATTAAAAATGGAGGCAGAGCATGAAAGCTGGTTTGCTGGAGCGTTGGAGCGCGACGGCTCGGACTCGGAGGAATTTCGTCTAGCTGTTCATTATTGTGAGTAGTTCGTTTCTACTTCACCGTTATCTGACAACAGTTTTTCGTCCCATGTTTTCTTTAAATTCGTTCGTTCATTATCTTTGGTGTCTGTTGAACTGTTAAAACTAGCTAAGGGGTAGTATGCCATTTTTTTGCGTAGTTATTAAACCGTCGAAACTACTGAAGGGTCATGTTAAGAAAGTGCACGCCTCAAACTAACTTTGTATTGAACTTCGTTTTTCTGTTATGTTGTGGGGTTGGGAGTATATGAGTTTGGAACCGCTGTTGAAACAAACTCAAAAAACTCTTTGGACCTTTGTCAAAGAAGGCGCCAGCCATAAAGCGAACTGCCTCTAACTGGGTCGTTTGGTGTTGTGGGATGGAGTACGGCAGTTGGGTTATGGATTGGAGTCTGTGGTGTGGTTGGGGGCGGCAGTAGAGCTGTTGGAAGCTCCCAAGAAAATCGTTAATGGCAGCCAAGAAAAAACCGCCAGTAACTGTTATTGTCGGCTGTTGTGTTTTTTTGATTTTGGATGTTTGGGTTTTGCTTTTTGATTGTTGGTTGGGTGGTTGATGTATGTTGGTATGTTAGGATGCTAATGGTGCTGTTGAAAGCTCCAAGAAGCCGCTAATGGAGGTCGCGATTTCAGATCTAGATGTAGAAAGAGTTTTGATTTTTTTAGGATTTTCGGTTTTTGATTTTGTTAAAGGTGTTGGGTTTTTTCAAATTGAGTTAAACCGATGTGTTAAAAGGAGGAGTTGTGTGGAGGTGGTGGTGGCCGGATTTGGGCTGCTGTAGGTGGAGGGAGATGATGAACAGTGATTTCGGTTTGGGCTTGGATTTGGGGCGAAATGTTTTAAGTTCTTGGGCCCTAGCTTGTTTTGTTTGGGCCCGGATTCTATTATTTTGTTGGGCCGGTTTTGTTTTAAGTGGTTGGGCCATTTTTCTATATGTTTAGTTTGGGCCAGTTTAAATTAAAGTTTTTGGACCGAACCACTTAACTGTTTTTGGGCCGTTTCTAGTATTGTTTGGGCCCAGTCCATAGGACTTAAAATAGATCTATTTGGGTTTTTCACTGTTTAGACTTCCGGGTTTTAAGGTTTGGGCTTGGCCAGTTGGGTCCGAATCATTACCTTGGTCATGAGCCCATGAGCCATGCACATGGACCTTAGCCATGAACCTGTCGAACACGGAAACGACGGTTTGACTTTGACAATGACAGTTTGACTTCGACCATGACGTGTTGATTTTGACTTTGATCATGATGGGTTGACTTTGATTTTGACCATGATGAATTGACTTTGACCAGGACATGTTGACTTTGACCAGGACAGTTTGACTTTGACCATGACACGTTGACTTTGACTAGGACATGTTGACTTTGACCAGGATAGGTTGAGTTTGACTTTGACCATCGACGGTTGACTTTGACCTTTGACCATGGACGGTTGACTTTCACCTTTGACTTTGACGATGACAGTTTGACTTTGACCATGACATGTTGAGTTTGACCTTGACCATGAGGTGTTGACCTTTGACCGTTGACTTTGACTGTTGACCGTTGACTTGGACCGTTGACTGTGAATGTTGACTTTTCTAGTTTTTCACATATTTGATTATATAAAATATTGTCGATATTATATAACTTGGTTGGTCATTATCTAATTTAGATTTGACGTGAGTAGTGTGTAAAGCATATATATATTGGGCTTTGATTGTGGACTGTGGACTGTTTATTTGTGCTACGTTTTATGTGTATATTATATGGACACATATAATAATAAAATGCTGTGGAAGCTAGTATAAATTTGGTTGTCATTCTCTAATAAAGATTTGACATTGATGTTGTGTATTTTTGACACGTGACGATATTGAGATGTTAGGAGACATTATATTCCTAATACGTTATAATAAATAATGTATGCGATACGTGGAAGCATTGTGACATGACATGATATAATACGTTATAATATATTGATGCAATATCTTGGAGAAATGTATATACACTCCATTATTTTATATGTGAGATGCTAGTATAGCACTGGTGAATATTTGCCCACGGGATTGTGGCGTAGTGCAATAATATATTGGCACGTGAAAGTATGAAAATGGTTATGAGATATATTGAGATGTTTCTAAATATTATGGCTTAGTGCAATAAGGTAATTGACCTGCACGTGATATAGTGGAATGTTTATGAGTCATTAACGTATGACACCTGAATAAATTACATAACGAAAATCCTAGAACCTGACTACCACAACTCATGTGATTGGCCCTTCTGGCGTTTGAATCTTAATGGCCTTCGGCGCCCGGCGCTTTCCATGGCGCTTCGCTTAATCTGAATGGCCTTCGGCGACCCTCCCCGGCGAAAGCCGAATAGTGGCTTTTGATTATTCCGTCGCAAAAATAGAACGATGATGCGCAATATTTTATGCCGAATAGTGGCGGTGCTTACATAGATTTGGCTTCCGTGTGAGGATTTACGGTGTCGCGCGCATCCCGCCGGGTGGTTACGCACGGAGTGGCTCATTATGTAAGGGAGGCATGTGGATGTACATGTTCGGCGTTGGGTTCGCGATTGTGGTAGCCAGGAAACTAGGTAAGACATAGATACGACGTGATTTTAGGGACACGCAAAGAAAGCCCTGAAATAATCTAATTATGGTAATATGTTTGGTTGGTTATTTGTTTAGTTAGAACCTAAAGGCCTTGATGGAGGAACTACATGCCTTATTTATGATGTGTATAGTTTGTTGTGTGGTTAGTGGAAGTTAAGTTAAAGCCTCGATGGAGGAACTACCTACCTAGATTATTGAACTTAAGGATGTTGTATTAGTCGTTAAAAGTTAAAGCTACCTCGATGGAGGAACTAACCGCATGATGGATTGTATGTATATGTATAATTATATGTTGTATTTTAGGGCTACTCACACCAGCATTTTTATAATGCTGACCGATTTGCATGTTTGTTTATCGGTGTGTTCATTCAATGAACATAGTTGATAAGTTTTGACAGGTTTAGTGTTGAAGAAGATTGGTTCTTTGCTTGTGGTTTTGCGTTAGCATTGCATCTCGTGTTGTGTTTTGTTTTCCCTTGAGGTGATATAGATTTTCAGTGAGATAATATTATTTGCATTTTCATTTGTAAATTGTTTTATAATGAAGAGGACTTTGTTTAAGTTAAAATTTTTATTGGTTTTAATTATCCGCATATTTTAAACTGTTTATGGGCTTTTGGAAGTGGAGAGTGCGTCACACCTCGGAGATCGAAGAGTCGGGGACAAATAATGTTTTTCCGAATTCTGTCGAAATTCGGGGTGTGACACCTATTGTCCTCTCGCTTATGAATAATAACCATCACAACCAGATAATGTTTGCTCCATTAATAGCTATCCTATTCCTAACCCCCCTTGGAGACAAAATCCCAACTTTAATTGGAGAAATAATTAACAAGTTACACCTCCAGGGTATAATAATCAAAATGTTAGGCCAACGAACAATTACAACCAAGTTCCACCACGACAAGGACAAGGACAAGGTAATTATAATAATAATAATTATAATGCTAATAGAGGTATCGTTTCGGTAAATAATAACTATCACAACCCACCCATTAATAATCAACGTGACATAGTTCCTGTCACACAACCTGTAACAAACACTCCTCCACAACCAGATCGTTTTGATGCCTTTATGCAAACCCAACAACAGATTTTATAGTCAATCCAACTTTCCTTACAGCAGTTAACCCAAGAGAAAGTACAACCAAAAGGTGTGTTTCCAGGTCAAGCGATACCTAATCCTAAAACAACAAACACAGCTTTTGAGGTAAACGGTAATACTAGTAATGAAAATGGAAACATAAGTGAGTTAAATGCCATCACCACTCTCTGTTCTGGCAGAGTGGTTGATAACGCCATAACTATGCCTGTAGTTACCCCACCAGTAGCCCCTACACCTGATATTTTACTAGATACTGAACTAGAAATTAAAGATCCTACCCCTGTAGAGGTACCAGTGAAACCACAACCTAAGAAACAAAAAACCAAGGTTAGACATCATGTTGATCCATATGCTAAATATAGAGAGAAACCACCGTTTCCCCAGAAATTAGCCATGTTAACCAAGGATTCAAATTTCAACAAGATTAGGGAAGTTTTTAAGAATCTAACGATAAACCTACCTTTTCTTGAAGCTATAAAAAAGTTACCACAACATGTTAATTTTCATAAAGAGTTGTGCACTACTAGGCGTAAAACAAATATTCCAAAAGACGTCTTTCTAACTGAACAATTTCCAACTTTATCTGAAAATAATGGAATCGTTGATAACCGTAAAATGTATAGTTTACCTACGAAATGAACGATGAATTCAATCCGTAAGTAAACTAAAACTAATCTTTTACTATCTCAATTATCAAAGTTTCTACTCTCAATGCGAATTGCACTAAGTGGAGTAGGAAGTTCGTTCCACTCCTAGTTCCCTAGCATGGATTGTTTTCTAAGTCTAAGAAATCAGTCTTAAGTCAATAAGAGCTTTACGAAGGGAATTATACTACGATGCAATATGAAATTGATTATTTGAATTTAAACTACGAATGCTATGGAAATATGATTGTTTGAATCTAGATAAAGAAATTAGAGGGGAATTGAATCCACCTCGACTCCAACTTAATAACCTAGCGTAGAATGTTGTATCTCAATTCTCACGCTCTTCTTTGCGAGAATTTCGAAGTTCTAATCCCTAGTGTTCATGGCATTCCTACCGATACTAACTAGCATGTGAGGTCGCCCACCCATTCTCATGGCGAAACACGACCTTCTAGAGTGGAATAGATTCTACAACCAATTCTATACTAAACAACTAAGTCTTCATCAAGGCTTCATCAACCCCTCTAATGGAGGTTTTAGCCTTGAGTCATCAAAACATCATTTCCCATATTATTATAACTAAACATACTATCAAGATTCAAAATTTACTTAATTTAAATAATAATGAAATCTAATTTAATGACTAAAATGAAATAAGGACAGAAATTGAAATTAGATCTAGAATTGGAAATGACAAAATCGAAATTGATAAAGAATACTACTTTATTTATCTAATCAAATTGAAGAGCAAGATTCAAAGGTTTAATCTAATACAATAATTTAAATGGAACTAAACTTAATTAAAACAATTAAATCTAGATCTAGAAGCTATTCTAATGACTACTTTCTATATAAGCTATCTACCCTAATTCTCTACTAAATAATCTACCATTAACAATGAGCTTCCTAACCTAACTGCCATTAACAATGAGTCAAGCTTTTGTTTTTATACATCCAGATCCAAAAATCGTGCATGGGCTTGGAGCTATGTTTTGGGCGCCGAGAATCAGCCCAAAACCCAATTCTTCAAAAAAAAGGCCTCTTCAGCTAGATTCGGCTTCAACAGACTTTTCGTCCACTTTTGCTCCTCTGATTGGATCAAGGCTTGGACCATTGCAAAGCTCTTTCCGAGCCAGTCGTTTTGACATAAGGTAGGTCCAATTCCGAGGTCTGAGTCCAAAGATATGGCATTCGAAGTTCTCACGACTTTTTGCTCCTTTATCTCGCTAAAGTGGCACATTTCTCACATATAATGGACTTTGAAGCCTGAAATGCATAAAAACACGTAATCAGTATTAGCTCTTACTTATTATTCACATAATTGGTCTAACAAGATGATTATTAAGGGGTTAAAACTACAGTTTTGGCTCTTATCAAACCACCCCCAAACAGCATTTTGCTTGTCCTCAAGCAAAGATGAGAAATTAGAATAAGTGACCAAAAATGGAGTTCTAACTATTCTCGTTTCGCTGAGTGCGATTGGATTGACCATATGCAACAAGGCCTTAAACCACTAGGAATTCCCTAGTGGACGAGTTATAGCCTCGTGAGAGTTTTCCAGTGAAGGTACTCACAAACTTCATCTATACTACAACGACTAAGAAAATAAAACTATTGTTTCCTTATTCATGCTCAACTATCTATACATCTCTCTAGCAATTGAATAAGAATAACCAAGTCAGAAACCTAAGTTAATATATGCATAATAATCTATCATCTACAATAAACATATACACAATGAGTAGTACTATAAAATGTTTAGCGGGGTTTGTTTCTCGAACTTCTAATAGCCCCTAAGTAGGTTCTCACAATAATAGTCAAGAAACAACACTCACGATTTTTCCACTCAAGTTTCATTACTCCAGATTAATACAGTGGGCACACTTTACCTTACAATCTCAATGACACACAAGAAGCCGGAGTCGATCAAACACATCTGCCACTTACTATCACACTAACCTATTCCTAATTGAGCTAGAGGTCTTTATTAGGTGTTACGGGGATTAGGAGATGGTTTAAGAAGGAAGGAAATGGATATTCAAAAGGACAAGTCTGAGATAATAGAGTCTTCATATTATGTAACTAGAGAAAACCTTGTTATTTACTTTTGCTTCTACACTTTGTTTCCATCCTTAGCCATATTTTTTTTTTTCTTTTCTTTGGCTTTTGACTCCCTTTTATTCTATTTTTGGAGTTTTTATTTTATTTCTATTTTTATTTTTTTCTTTTCTTTGGATGGAAACTTATTTTCTTTATTTTCTCTCAAAGCACTAACTAATTTTTGTTTACACGTTTTCTCTTCTTCTTTCTTCATCATTCTATTCTCGGACTTATTCTAAATTGGGTAGGTTGATTTATTTTTTTTATTTTGTTTTGTTTTTGTAAATGGGGTAAAGGAATTGTGGTTTATGGAAGGGCTAATGAAAGGCTCGATTAGGCTAACTAGCGGAAAATAATTCATAGGTTTGAATTTCTGGCTATATCGATCCAAAGAGGGCCTAAATTCTCGCTTAGGATATGGTTTAGTGATCAAGCAAGTGGACGTGTGAATTCTCTATCCGGATTTTACTTCTCCCTTGTGTCATTTCTCAAATAATGTTTCATTCATATAAGACTTTAGGCTATATTCTCACAGGATTTGTAGAATAAGTACTCTAGCCTAGATTTCAGAAACTTACTGCTAACAATCATAGATACTCATGTAATATATTTATAGATAGATGTAAAGATTATTACCTATATATTAACCTAAGTTTCTAACAATTATTCTGACGCAACAGCTACGTGAGACTTCTAGATTGTTAAGAGCATGGAGAAAGAAACAATACCAATATTCCTAAGTGTATAGCATAACTTATTTATTTATATTTTTGAATTTTTGAAATTTTAACTAGAAAACAAATGCATATTATACATATTTATATCCTAGCAGATGTCTTAATTACACGCGGTTTCTATGCCCCCAAACAAGAAGCATGCTTTGTCCTCAAAGCATTTAAATAAAGAGGGTAGGAAAAATACCATTGAAGCGTGGAAATTCGAAACATCCGCAAAACAAGGTTAGAACGTACTAATATAGGAAATAAAACCGACGCAACTCTATAAGAGTTCCACCCATTATGGGGTTAATGTAATTAAATTGCTTGGGACATAAGCGGACACTAACGTAAACTAAAACTTCCTCCACTCCCGCTGTTATTATTCATCTTCGTCATCCTCTACTTCTATAAAGAAGTGAGGCTCCTTCGCGTTCTGCCATGCTATGATAATTTGCCAGGCTTCACGCCATTTATCATCTATGGTTGCTAACCTATTAAGTGCCACTTGGTCTGATGGGGTGTAGGGTGCAACCTGGTGAGGTTGTATCCGCCACCCTTGCCAAGTCATTGCACAGAAAGATCGAATAATACTATTGGTGGGTCGCACCGTGTCTACCCTAATCCAATCCGTGAAAACGTGTACAAAAAAACAGGAAAGAAACATAGCATAATAATATCGCGAAATTAGAACAGGCATAAGAAGGTACTTATGCCTCATGGTATGGGCTCGTGCTAAACTAGACATCAAAGTTCGGGAAGGTCATAGAACCCGGCGTCCCCGTGGCTAAAGCAAGGAAAACGCCGCAAGTGGCGCCATTCACGTAAGAAAAACGCCATTCCCCTAAAATGTTTAGCATAATCCAAAACATAACAGTTCCTATGTTCATGGACCCGGGCTACCAAGGGCAACGTTATAGTCCCCTTGGTCCTCAATACAGAAAATGCCGCCCCATAAGCCTCGTGCAAAGACTCATAAGTGTAGACATGCATATTATCGAATCCAATAGCACCATGGGTCTTGTATCTCAAATGGGCATAGCAAGTCCAAGAACAAATGCTAGCAAGAACCTGGGTAATTTCCATTGGTTCATCGTCAATGTTGATGGAGAACACTTGTTCTCCGTCCGGTCTCTCAAAGAAAATGCAGTTATTATAAAAATAAGATGCAAGTCTTTGGAGAATAAAGTTCACCCGGTCTTACCATAAGAGGTTCCCAGTGCAACGATGTGATCACCTCAAAACCAAGCACCGTAAGTAGTGCTTTGGAACAAATCTTCGTAAAGACTGTTCGGTATTATTATAGGAGATGTCATCTCAAAACTACGCCCGAACAGCCGCAAAACAACCGGGCACAACTTCGCGAAAACCGGAATTTTTCGGTCCACGGAAGGCGCGCTGAAAGGCCATCAACTAGGGCGCCGAAGTCGCGCTTTTGTATTTTGGAATTCCAGTGTTTGAGCGCGAAGTCGCCGCTTGACTTGATGCGCTGGCGCTCTGAGCAAAATTTTCTATCGGCGTAGAGGCGCGAAGCTCTCCTCCTCCGCGTGGCGGCCCGAAGCTGCGAGATTTGCGAAAAATGGAGACGAAACGGGGAATCACGCGAGGCGTGAAGGGTGCGTGATGGAAGTTAGATGTAGTGTGAGTTGTGAGTGTAGAATGTATGAAGTTTATATAGGTTTTAAGTTGCTAAAACGGATCGAAGTTGCCAAAAAGTATTTACGGCGGTTTCGAAAATCCTAAAATTTCCAAACCCAAAACGGAAACAACTCATTTTCTTGATTCTAATTCAAACCCAAGATCTTTTAGGTTGATTTTATGATTGAATGTACCTATTTAATCTAGATTTCATCCTACAATGATTCTCACTCATAGATATGCCTAAACGGCCATATTTTCACCTTACTCCGCAATAAATTCTAACACTAGGGTTATATAAAAATAAAGCTTGAATTGATAAAACCACCCCCAAACAAGTTGGGAAGGTGGGATCAATATGAAACAACCACACATACTGAAAATAACCCCTTATATTAAAATTTTCATTCGGAGTACCTTTCACTACAAAATTCAAAATACGAAAATAAAAGTTACATTACAATAAAAACAACAAAAATAAATAAAACAACAACCACTATCAATCCTCAGACTCTCTAAACACCTCGCCACTGGTGGCGGAGGGCACACTCTCTAGTGGTGGCTCCTGGGCTCCCGGGTCCAGCAGAAGAGATCGTCCTTCATCGACGACGCCATGCCTCGTGAGTCGTGTCCTCGAAGCGTAGTCTCAGATAAGGTAGGAAGCGTGCAAGCATGTCCACTCTAAACCGGGCGGGCCTCCATCTCACCCTCGCTGTTCCCATCTCTCATCCTCTCTCGGGTGCGGATCTCGGTTGTGATGAATAGTCGCCTGTCGAGTCCGGAGGTCTGCACAGATAGTGTTTAGTGAAGCGATGCCCCTATGAAGCATAGCCATGCGTTACGCATCGAACCAACACCTCGGAAGGCATCCGTATCAAAAGCAAGTCACGTCCTCCTCATCCTCCTCCGAATCATCCTCATCCTCCTCCCTCTACCTCATCCCGTTTCCTATCCGTGGGCAATATCCAGCGTTGTTGGACACACTCCCTATAGATACGCGGGTTACGGTGCGGGGGTAATGTAAATCCCATCGTATCGACGGAGCTACTTTCATCTTCAAAGATGATCTTGGTAATTAACACGTGAAGAGGTGCCAAAGACTTTCCGACCCCTAATCATGCTCAGCAAAAACTCCAAGATACAAAAATCGTTATACTCCCCGAGTACCCATAAGATGTGGAGGCAGGCGGACCGATGTCACCGACCTTGTCCTTCCCTAGGACATTCCGGACCAATCCAATCGAAATTTTGTAGCCAATTGGTTGGTCCCGAGGGATGCCCGGGCGCATACCAATGGGAGTTTGTATTGTAGCTCCCATTGATGACATCACGCCCATCAAAGGCTCTACCCCCCTCAAACCGGGGGCTCTGTAAAAGTGGCATCGGATGGATTCTAGGCGGAATGCCTAGAATCTCACCAACAAATCCGTAGTCAACTCCTTTCTTCTTCCTTACCAACACAAAAATCCTACTCCCTCCAACTCCCCGGTGTTGTAGAACCGTCGGACCAAGTCTTCGTGGTAGAAGGCTTCGGTCGAAAGTACCATAAACTACTCCAGTCCCTACTAGCCATTTCACACCGTGAAAAGCGGTAGCGAAGTGGTCGGCAAAGATGAAAACTTGCTCCGTAAAATTCGGCGCTTGTTGAGCCATTTGAAATTTGAATACGGTTTGGGGTTTGTAGAAGGTGTAGGAGTAATGAGGAAAGACCTTACTGATAAAAAACGATGGTGGTGGCGATGTAGTGGCGGCGCAACACCAAATTTTGATTTTTTCGGTGGTTTTTGGTGGTTTGAATTGATGGTGTTTGTGGGTGGTGGAGTTTGGAGAAGATTTGGGGTTAGGATTTGATTTTGGGCGTGGGTTTATTGTATTTTCTTTTTAATTTTTTATTTTGTTTTAGGTTTTGGTTAAAGCTTGGCGTTAATGGCGGAATGGAGGAAGAACGATGAACTGTTCGTGGAGGTAAAGCGCCGAAAGCGCTATCCGTATGGCTGAAGTTGGGTTTGGTTTGGGTTGGGCCCCAAAATCGAAATTTTTGATTTTTTCGATTTTTTTTTCGAACTTCAAATCAAAATTGCCGCCGTTACGGGTCCGATTTTTGCGAATGAGATATGGAAATGATCAGGAGAGAATTTCCTATCCAATGATCTATAAAACACTCTATTCCGACTTCAAATGACATACGAGATAGTGGAAAACACCTCGAAGTGCGTGCATGACGTAAGTTATGCGAACGAATGAACTCTAAATTAATAGATTATGTCAATCCGAATCGTAATACAATAAAACGGCCGAAGCAACTCTAATTGGACATAAAACCTTTTAGTAATGCGAACATTTAACACCCACCCCCAAACAAATTTTTACAACGAAGCTTAGAAAATTTGTTTTTAGCAGTGGGTCTTTTAAAGTCAGATTCCCGAGACTTCCTAGATTACTATGTTTATTTTTATTTTTTATTTATTTATTTTTTATTTATTTATTTATTTATTTATTTATTTATTTATTTTTAGAAGGAAAAACAATAAGCAATAAAAACATAATTCACACCATAGAGAAACATGACTCAAAAATCCGAGAAAAACATGCAAGAGTGGAAAACGTGAACTATGTGAACCGTGGACTTAGGATCCGGTATTTACAGCCACACACTCCATATGGAGGGCCCGGTTACCTTAATGGTGCACTCACCAATATATTAAAGTGAAAGGAAGTGCACCAAACACAGAAATTGAGTCGCTTTATAGTCGATACTTTCGAGACTTTATCTAAAATATATGTATGAACATGCAGTTGATCATATATCAACAACCTAAATAGTTGTGGATCATTCCATAAATAAATATCACAGAAAACATATCCAAATACAATCAAGCACCAAGATTTCCTACGACGCAGCCTAGTGGAATGAAAACGGTCGGATAACCCTATTGTGTAACCTATCATGCACCTTCTTTTTAATTTTTGAATGAGTGGGTGTTTTAGTAAATAAGTGTGGAAAAGTGAATGGTTGTGGAGAATATGGTGGATATGGATAAGTTGTAGAAAGACAGCCCCGCATACAATGAGGATGTGGTTTTAGCACCGAACTCATTCATTGTGTGTGTAGGGACTCTCTCAATTCTGAAAATGAAGGTGTCAAATAGTTTGTCCTTCCGAAAGTATCATTTTGCTAGGAGGATTTAAAAATTATGAAGCACGGGAGAAACAAAAGGATCGAGTGCAAACTCGAGATTCCTTTGAAAGGGTGGAAGGAGGGGAATCGAGGTGGATGTTGTGCAAGGTAGATCTTGATAGGGTGAATCGTCACCTACTCGAAGAAACTCATCGAATTCTCATCTAGATTGGTCATATCCACATTACTATGGTAGTCCTCTACATCTTTGAGAAAGTCATCTATCCCGGCCCTCATCAATAATATGTGTATCGACTAGTGTAGGGATGAAAATGTTGAGTCCGACTTTCCAAAGGAAAGAATTTTGGGCATATGACTATCGGGAACGTGTTGTTGAAATAATCTCGAAATTAAGCTCTCGATCATGCTTACCTCTCCATCCATAGACGAATCGGGTAATCTGGTCCTTGTTTTAAAAACATTGACTTCAACAGCAAGATGGCCAAAAGACATGGACATTGAACCATCACGGCAATTAATGAGCGCATTGGCGGTTGCCGTGAAAGGACGCCCTAAAATGATCGACACCAGTCGTTAGCGACTTTCGTATCGAGGACTACAAAATCAGCCGGATAGTAGAAATCCCTCGAACTTTTACCAAAGACATTTTCGACTACACCCTTAGGATACTTAATAGACCGATCGACTAATTGCAACGCCATTTTAGTGGGTTGCATCTTGTCTAGACCTATTTGTCTATACAAATAAAATGGGAGTAAGTTAACACTAGCCCCCCCGTGTCTAATAACGCTGTCGTCGATAGGAATCTCCTAAGGTGCATTGTCTGATGGGGCGACCGAGTGGTCCTTGTACTTAACAATTCCATTATTTTCGATAAGGTTGGGAATTGTTCGTTAAAAAGGCCTTTTGGTATATTTGTCTTACGCCTAGTAGTACACAATTCCTTAAGAAACTTAGCATGATGTGGTAGCTTTTTAATAGCTTCGAGGAAGGGAAGGTTTATAGTTAGATTCTTAAAAACGTCTCTAATCTCCTCGTAATTTGTATCCCTAGTTAACATGGCTAATTTTTGTGGAAACGGTGGTTTCTGTCTATATTTAGCAATGGTATCACTTGGATGTTTAACTGTGGCTTTCTGTTTCTTAGGTTGTGTTGTAACTGGTACCTCTACAGTGGTAGGCTCTTCAGTTTCTATTTCGGTATCTAGTAAAATAGTAGGTGTAGGGGCTACTCTTGGTGGGGTAACTATAGGCATAGTTACCTTGTTATCAACCACTCTGCCAGAACGGAGAGTGGTGATGGCATTTATCTCACCTACATTTTCATATTCATTACTAGTATTATCGGTTACCTCAAAGGCTGTGTTTGTTGTTTTAGGATTAGGTATTGCGTGACCTGGCAACACACCTTTGGTTTGGGCTTTATCTTGAGCCAACTGTTGGGTTAAATTATTAACGGATTGTAGAAGCTGTTGGTTAGATTGAGCCATGGTTTGGAAAAGTTTTTGGCTCACTTGTATGAAGGTGTCAAGGCGATCCGGTTGTGTGGGTGTAGTAGTCACGGGTGGTGTGACTGGAACTATTTCACGTGAATTATTTATGGGTGGATTTTGATAATTATTATTGACCGGAACGATACCTCTATTAGCATTATAATTATTATAAATACCTTGACCTTGTGCTTGACCTTGTCGAGGTTGCACTAGGTTGTTATAATTATTAAAATTACCCTGACCCTGTCCTTGTCGTAGTGGAGCTTGGTTAAAGCTGTTCGTTGGCCTAACATATTGATTATTAAACCCTTGAGGTGTGACGTGTTGGTTATTTCTCCAACCGGAGTTGGGATTTTGTCTACAAGGGGCGTTAGGTTCACTATTAATGGAACAAGCCTGTTCATAGGCTATAGGACAGTGGGACTCGGGATGCTCAGGACTCAAATGAAACTACATGGGTTTGAATTTACATTCATGACGGGATAGGCTTTTGTTGTACGAAAATGGCCTCTACCTTTTAGTGAGTGATTCGATTAGAGTTTTAAGCTCGAATCGTGTTTAATTTCAAACATACCGCCGGCCTTAACATTGTTGAAGAAGAACTAGCGAGCGGGAGTAATCGTCACTACCCCCAATTATTATTTCGCTTTAGTTTGGTCCTCTAAAATTTATAAGCCTCCGAGGCTCCTTTGCTTAAGAAACTACCCCATTCATTATGTCAAGGACTTCTTTATGGTGGTGTAGAAGTCCTTTGAAAAAGGCAATTAACTAATGTGTCTTTCTCTAAGCTATGGTGTAGACACTCTATAAGCAGATCGGTGAAACGATTCCAAGCCTCCTAAAAAATGATTCATGAGAATTTTGTCGAAAAGAAATGAATCTTGGAAAGCATCTAATCCGCCTTTAGGGGTGGGTAAAAATATTCCATAAACAAATTGAACAAGTTTAGCCCACGAGTCCACGTAATTAGGCCAAGGCGTTAACCAAGACGCCCTTATCGGCTAAGGTGAAAGGGAATACCCTTAATTTAATTTGTTCCGCACCAACCACCATAGGATGGTGGAATGTTGTTAGGACTTGTTCAATCCTACGCATGTAATGCCGATAAGGTTTTTCATGGTCTAAACCATGAAAAAACGGGTAACAAATTAAAATATTTGGAGGGATTCTCAAATCCCCACTGGTCTCGCTAGAACGATGCAAGATTTGGGGCTATCGCCAAGGCTTTGTAGAAGTCCGAGAGAGGAGTCTCTTTTCTTCCCCATTATATCGGGTGGTGTGTGTGAAATAGTAGTTAGAGGTGTAGTGGGTGGTATACTAGATAGATTTGATTGTTGATGTTGTTGTGTATTTACGCTCGGTGTTTTGTTCGGCCGACCTTAATCTCATGCAAGACTAAGTCGAACTTAACTAAACATGCAACACTCCAAACAATTCGATATACTAGTATAAACCTCTAACGAGGAGATCGCGAGGTGTGGAAGAAAGGAATACCTGATTAGGCCCTTGCTTCGCTTATGAATAGCGTCTTGTTTACGCTTTTGTTCAATTGTATAGAGCAGTTAGAACACTGAAAAATATGAAAGATCAAAGTTCGAATCAAAACGCCGAAATCCGATAAATTTAACCCGACAGAGCTGTCGGCTCGCGATAGGGCGCGGTCGCGCTCCGAGTAATTTTCAAATTACAGTGTTTTTAGCGCGGGTCGCGCTCCACATGGGGGCGGGTCGCGCTCAGTGTAAAGTCAAATTCCAGTAACTTAGCGCGGGTCGCGCTTTTGTTAGGCGCGTGGTCGCTTCGATGTAAAAAGTCAAATTCCAAGAACTTAGCTGGTCGCCTTCCTTTGGTGCGCTGGCGCTCAGGTATTTTTTTCGCAGAATTTGTCAAAGCTGAAATGGGAAACCACAGTATGAAACAAACAAGAGTGGGTGGGTTTAATGGGACTTAAAAATGATTACTTCTACAAGGAAAACAATGCTAAAGTGCAACTAAGATGGCGGTAGCGTTGATTTGATAACCGTAAAATGTATAGTTTACCTACGAAATGAACGATGAATTCAATCCGTAAGTAAACTAAAACTAATCTTTTACTATCTCAATTATCAAAGTTTCTACTCTCAATGCGAATTACACTAAGTGGAGTAGGAAGTTCGTTCCACTCCTAGTTCCCTAGCATGGATTGTTTTCTAAGTCTAAGAAATCAGTCTTAAGTCAATGAGAGCTTTACTGAAGGGAATTATACTCACGATGCAATATGAAATTGATTATTTGAATTTAAACTACTAATGCTATGGAAATATGATTGTTTGAATCTAGATAAAGAAATTAGAGGGAATTGAATCCACCTCGACTCCAACTTAATAACCTAGCGTAGAATGTTGTATCTCAATTCTCACGTTCTTCTGCGAGAATTTCGAAGTTCTAATCCCTAGTGTTCATGGCATTCCTACCGGATACTAACTAGCATGTGAGGTCGTCCACCCATTCTCATGGCTAAACACTCGACCTTCTAGAGTGGAATAGATTCTACAACCAATTCTATACTAAACAACTAAGTCTTCATCAAGGCTTCATCAACCCTCTAATGGAGGTTTTAGCCTTGAGTCATCAAAACATCATTTCCCATATTATTATAACTAAACATACTATCAAGATTCGAAATTTACTTAATTTAAACAATAATGAAATCTAATTTAATGACTAAAATGAAATAAGGACAGAATTGAAATTAGATCTAGAATTGGAAATGACAAAATCGAAATTGATAAAGAATACTACTTTATTTATCTAATCAAATTGAAGAGCAAGATTCAAAGGTTTAATCGAATACAATAATTTAAATGGAACTAAACTTAATTAAAACAATTAAATCTAGATCTAGAAGCTATTCTAATGGCTACTTTCTATATAAGCTATCTACCCTAATTCTCTACTAAATAATCTACCATTAACAATGAGCTTCCTAACCTAACTGCCATTAACAATGAGTCAAGCTTTTGTTTTTATACATCCAGATCCAAAAATCGTGCATGGGCTTGGAGCCATGTTTTGGGCCAGAGAATCAGGCCCAAAACCCAATTCTTTCAGTCCAAAATGGCCTCTTCAGCTAGATTTGGCTTCAACAGACATTTTGTCCACTTCTGCTTCTCTGATTGGGTCAAGGCTTGGACCATTGCAAATCTCTTTCCGAGCCGGTCGTTTTGACATAAGGTAGGCCCAATTCCGAGGTCTGAGTCCAAAGATATGGCATTCGGAAGTTCTACTGACTTTTGCTCCTTTATCTCGCTAAAGTGGCACATTTCTGCACATAATGGACTTTGAAGCCTGAAATGCATAAAAACACGTAATCAGTATTAGCTCTTACTTATTATTCACATAGTTGGTCTAACAGTATGATTATTAAGGGGTTAAAACTACAGTTTTGGGCTCTTATCAATCGTTAAGTACAAGGACCCTGGTCGTCCTACTGTACAATGCACCTTAGGGGATACTCACACGACCACTGCTTTATTAGACCTGGGGGCGAGTGTCAACTTACTCCCGTATTATCTCTATAAACAAATAGGTCTACAAGAGATGCAACTAACTAAAATGACGTTGCAATTAGCTGATCGGTCTATTAAGTATCCTAAGGGTGTGGTTGAAAATATGCTTGCTAAGGTGCAAGATTTTTACTATCCAGCTAATTTCGTTATCCTCGATACAGAAGTCGCTAACGACTCTGTTCTTATCATTTTAGGACGTCCTTTCTTGGCAACTGCCAATGCGCTCATAAACTGTCGTGATGGTTCGATGTCCATGTCCTTTGGGCATTTTTCTGTTGAGGTAAATATTTTTAAAATGACGCAACAGTGACCTGATACGACTAACAATGGAAAAGTTAGCATGATTGAGAGCTTAGCTCAAGATTATTTTAACAACACGTTTCCCAAAAATTAGATGCATAAATTCCTTTCCTTTAGAAGTTCAGATTTTACCGATGACTCCTTCTTAGAGGAAGTCAATGCCATTTTCAAGTCTGCTCCTATCGTAGACCCTTTTGTTGCTCCATCTACTGAGTTTGAAGACCTGCTACCTAAACAAGTCTTCACTACTCAAGATGAGGACCCTCTAGATGCATTTATCGACATTCCTCCCACCCCTGTGCTTAAACCTCTTCTTTCTGAGTTGAAGTACATTCAACTTGATCTGTATGGTAGTCATCCGGTAATTATATCTTCTCTATTGTCTGCGGATGAAGAGACACGTTTGATTAGGGTGATTCGAGAACATCGTTCTGCGATTGGTTGGTCCCTAGATGACATTAGGGGGATTGACCCTAATGTATGCACACATTGTATCCATTTGGAGGATAATGCAAAGACTTCTCGCGAACCTCAGTGTCGCTTGAACCCTGCCATGGAAGAGGTGCTCAGGGAAGAAGTTTTACGATTACTCGATGCGGGTATCATATACCCAATCTCCGATAGCGAATGGGTAAGTCCCATTCATGTAGTTCCTAAGAAATCGGGGGTTACCATGGTACGTAATGCTAAGGGTGAATATGTTTCCACACGAGTCCCTATAAAATAGAGGATCGGTATTGATTACAGACGTTTAAATGCCATTACACGAAAGGATCATTTTCCTTTACCCTTTATAGATCAGATGCTCAAACGTCTAGCTGGTCATGCTTATTATTGTTATTTAGATGTCTACTCTGGCTATTTTCAAATTATTATTGATATTGATGACCAAGAAAAAACTACCTTCACATGTCCTTTTGGAACTTATGCCTATAAACGAATGCCTTTTAGCCTTTGTAATGCTCCTGGTACCTTCCAGCGGTGTATGCTTCATATATTTAGTTACATGGTAGAGCGCTTCATGGAAGTTTTCATGGATGATTTTTCTATCTATGGAGATTCTTTCACTGACTGCCTGTCTAACCTGTCTAAGGTTTTGACACGGTGTGAAGAGAAGAGTCTGGTTTTAAATTGGGAAAAATGTTATTTCATGGTTAAAAAAAGAATAGTGCTAGGTCACATCGCATCTAGTGATGGCATCGAAGTAGATAAGGCCAAACTAGATAAGATAGCGTCTCTACCTATACCACAGACTGTCCGTGACATTAGAGCCTTTCTAGGCCATGCAGGTTTTTATAAGCATTTTATCAAAGATTTTTCAAAAATAGCAAGGCCTTTAAGTAATCTACTTTTAAAGGATGCCATTTTTTATTTTAATTATAACTGTAAACAGGCTTTTGAAACGTTAAAAGCCGCTTTAACATCTGCACCCATTATACAGCCTCCCGATTGGTCTAAACCTTTCGAACTCATATGTGATGCTAGTGATTATGTTGTTGGTGTTGTTTTGGGACAGAAACTAGATAATAAGTCCACCATTATTTATTATGCTAGTAAAACTTTAAATGATGCTCAAAGGAATCATTCAAGTACGAAAAAGAATTTTTAGCTGTCGTTTATGCTTTAGATAAGTTTTGTCCTTATTTGGTTGGTATTAAGACTTTAGTTTACACGGACCATGTAGCCCTTAGGTACCTTCTCGCAAAGAAGGATGCTAAACAGAGATTGATTCGATGGATTCTTCTCCTGTAAGAGTTCACCTTAGAAATTAAGGACAAAAGAGGGGTCAAAAATGTAGTTGCCGACCACTTATCTAGAGTAACAAATGACGATGATAGTGATTCTGAGTCCATTCCTGATGAGCATCTTTATGCTATTTATTCTACACCATGGTATGCTGACATTGTGAATTATTTAGCATCTGATATTATTCTTGATGTTTGGTCAAGAAATGAACGTAAGAAGTTCTTTGCTAGAGTTAAGCTATACTACTGCGATGAGCCCTACCTTTTCAAGTATTGTGCGGATCAAATTATTCGCCATTGTATTCGCCAGTGGGAATATAATGAGGTTATATCGTTCTGCCATGACAAAGAGTGTGGTGGCCATTTTAGTGGTATAAAAATAACTACTAAGGTTCTTCAATGTGGGTTTTATTGGCATACCCTTTTTAAAGATGCCCAAGTGCATTGCAAGATGTGTGTTCGTTGCCAACAACTAGGGTGAATCATTAAGTATAATATAATGCCATTAAATCCCATCATGGTAGTAGAAATTTTTGATGTATGGGGCATTGATTTCATGGGTCCTTTTCCTGTTTCCCACAGATTTATTTATATTTTTGTTGCCGTGGACTACGTGTCTAAATGGATAAAGGTCATGGCTTGCCATAGCAATGACTATAAGATAGTTGCATTTTTTGTTAAGGAATACATTTTCTGTCGGTTTGGCATTCCTAAAGCCATCATTAGTGATGGTGGAACACATTTTTGTAATAGAGTTGTTGCGTCTCTAGTTAAAAAGTATGGAGTTACACATAAAGTGGCAACTCCTTATCATCCACAAATTAGCGGCCAAGTAGAAGTTACTAATTGGGAAATCAAAAAAATCTTAGAAATAACTGTAAATCCTGATAGTAAAGATTGGTCTAAGGGTCTAACTGATGCCTTATGGGCGTATAGGACTGCTTTTAAAACTCCTATAAAAAGCCTTAACTTCAATTTTGATGAGGCGGGTGTCAAGCACAAGTTGCAATTAAATGAGCTTGAAGAAATCCATAGCGATTCTTATAATCTCGCAAAGGATTATAAAGCTAACATGAAACGTGGTCATGATAAGCAAATATTGCGCAAAGAGTTGGTGGTTGGTCAAAAGGTCTTGCTTTACAACTCTCATTTGCATATTTTTCCCAGGAAATTAAAAACCCGTTGGTCTGGTCCTTTTCTGGTTACTGAAGTCATCCCTTACGGGGCAATCACCTTGGTAAATCCCAAGGACAACAGTACCTTTCAAGTCAATGGCCAACGGTTAAAACAATTTCACTAGTTAATGTCCCCTGATGTGGAGGAAGTTCTTTTACAGGACCCTGTCTATGAGGACTGACCTTTGTTGTTTGCTGTACTTCTTTTCACTTCCATCTATTGGTAAGTGCACCATTCAGGTAACCGGATCCTAAGTCAACGTTTAACATAATTCACGTTTTCCACTCTTGTATGTTTTCTTAGTTTTTGAGTCATGTTTCTCTATGGTGTGAATTAGGAGTCTAAAAAAAAAACCGTTGACCTATCATCCGGTAGGGTACCCGGTCTTCACCCGCCACCCAAACCCACACCAACCCGAAAATAGACCCACCCCGCCCCGCCACCGTTTTTGTGCGGTCGGGCTATGGGTGTAGGTTCTATGCTCAAACCCGACCCGTACCGTGTCAAAAGCCGTTGACCCGCATAATTTCAATACTCTAACTCTAATATTTTTGTATTTTGTTTTTAATTTTTTTCAATTTTTGTAGGAATTTGATAGATATGAATACAAACTTATGAGTTCAACATCAATTTCACATATTCAAGTTTGAACATTGGAAAAATATCAAAAGTTCAAATTCAACTTTTGAATTTTGGAGAAGATAAATCATTCATCCTTGTATTAATTTCGAATTCTTTTAGTTTATATTTTATTGTTTTGTACCATAAATCCTTGCTCCTATCTTCATTTTATCATACTATGGAAAATAATCAATTTACAAATGGTAAATCAGGATAAATAAGTTTCAAATTTACAGATATGGTTTTGGGTTCAAATTCAAGTTTTTTTATTTTTGTTCATTTTTTATTGATTGATTCAATTTTTTCTCTATGCTGTGAATTGGAAATATATTACTTGTAGAATTAGAAAGTTTTTTTTTGAGTGAAATTGGGTTAAAATGATAATTTCCACCCGACCCAGATGACCCGCCCCGTAAGCTGACCCAACGGGCCGGGTGATGGTACTAAGACATGACACTTCAACCCGCCCCGTCGGGGACCACTGGATTTGTATCCCCTAGACCCGCCCCGCACCGACCCATCACTATTTGACCCACAGTTGACCCGACCCGCCACGTATTACACCCTAGTGTGAATTATGTCGTTATTGCTTTATTGTTTTCCAGTAGATTAATCTGTATTTATAAAAAGTAAAAAAATGTTAAAACCATAAAAATAGTAATCTAGCAAGTCTCAGGAATCTGACTTTAAAAGACCCACGTTTTAAACAAATTTTCAACTTCGTTGTCAAAAATTTGTTTGGGGGTGGGGTGTTGGTCTTTCCATTCTTGATTGCTTCTATTTTTGTTGCTTATGCCGTTTAATTGTATTTTGATTCGGGTTGACATTATCTATGAATTTAGATTTCATTTGTTCACATAACTTACGTCATTCACACACTTCGAGGCATTTTCTACCTTTTTATATATTAACAATGGTTAGATTAGAGTCCTTTATGGATCATTGGATTGGAAATTCTCTCCTGATCGTTTTCATATCTCATTCGCAAAAATCGGACCGGTAATGAGTCGAGAATTTCAATTTTAAGTTTGCGCATATAGGGACAAAATGGGTATTTCCGAAATTATTTGGTCTTGGGCCCAAAATATCGGAGTCCATAGTACAACCCAAAAATGCATCGCGTTCTTCATCTTCCTCACGCCATCAGCCTCCATTAACAAACCAAAAATAAAATAAAAAATAAATAAAAAAAGAAAAAACACCACCACCGATTGTTCCCACTCTAATCAAATTTCGATTTCTATGTTAAATACCTCTCCTCCACCTTACCTTAACCCATTTTCGAAATCAAAAACTAAAAAATGGCCCAAAAATGCAAAATCCTCCTGGAACAAGTTTTTTAATAGTACCATTTTACACTGTTTTATGATGACGAGATGAAACATAGGGATTGGAAAAAATTGTGGTATACGGAGAATGATTTTTACCATGAGGATTTGGTTTTGAATTTTTACAAGAAGCGGGAAATCAAGGGTAGGAAGATTTTTGTAAAGGTAAATGGTGAGAAAAAAGAAGTGTGTGCTTCGATATTGACTCATGTTCTGGGAATTATGCCAAAACGCCAGCTTGTAGCCATCATGCAGGAATCCCAGTATGGTGGGGTCGAGGCTTTGATGAACGAGACTGTTTTGGAGGGAAAGTACAATGCGAAATTGCATTGCGTTCGACAGTTGTCTCTGAGAACCAACCAGCTGGCTATAGCTCAGTGGGTTGGTAAGAATGTCATTGGGAAAGAGAAGTTTAGTGACATCAGTCTTAGCTATCTGCACGCACTCTGGATATTACAGCAAAAAAAGTATGATTTTTGTATCATCGACTTCTTGTTAACTATGATTAGAGGCGTTGGAGTAAGTACCACACCTTTTCCTGTTTTAATTACGAAGATGATGTTGTCTTTTGGTGAGAAACCGAAAACTGAGCGGACTATGTTGAAGTTGCATGCAAATGCAATTGCTTATACGGAATGTATCCAGAAGACGTGGAGGTTGCCTGGAGATAGGGTTGTGGAAAATGTTAATTCGGATGATGAGGAGGAGGACACGGCATGTTTTGATGCCAATGCCTTGGAGAAGTGTAATTCTGATTTAGAACGCATGTCAGTGCTGCATCGTGGTTTGTGTTCCCTGAACCATATTTGTGAAGACTTGCGGAATAGGCAGGTTGCCATTCATGATGAAAATGTGAACATGCAGAAGACGGTGGAGACAAACGTCCAGCGCGTGGATGAGCGTTGGGCAGAGATGAGGAATTTATGGAGGGACAGTGGCAGTTCAAAGAGGAAGTTCTAAGATGCTTTCCACCTTATCAGAATCCTATTTCTGACAATTCTGACAGGCATGAACGTAGTCGACGCCGGACTGACGACACTGGACCATCTTCCTCTCATGGTGAGTAGTTTTGTTTGGTGTTTAGGATGTTTTCCTATTTTCGTAGAATTTTATTTTCGAGTTGTTTAGTTTATTAGTTAGATTTGAATTATGTATATGCTTTCGACTATTTGATCGTTAGTTGAATTTTTAATTTAATTTAGTTTTTGTCTAAGCATGCAATGATTTCTCCATGAATCCCACCTTCCCGAATTGTTTGGGGGTGGTATTATTATGTTTTGCAGTGTTTTTATCTTATCCACCATTTTAGAAGTTAAATTTTGCAAACTGTGAAACTATGAGTGTTTAAGAATGTTGCCGATATTGGTGCGGCTAAGATTATATATTGTTGTAGTGATGGAATTTCAATGAATAGAATTAAGAAGTTGCTATTTTGAATTCAACCAAAAAGCTATTAGTTTATATTCGGAATATGCACCTTACTTGTTTCCGTTTTGGTTTTAGAATATTATGTTTCCGGAAATTGCCTTAATAATTTTGGAAACTTGTGGATGTTGATTTTAGAAACTAAACCACTATAAATACTTGATTTACTCTACACATACAAACCACACCTCTCACCTTTCACTCCTCACTTTTTTCTTAGTTTTTCACTGCAGAGCACTCAAGGTATACGGAGCGCACCCCATGCCCTTAACAGACTAATTCCGAGCGCACCCTGCACTAAAGTGCTTGGAACTCGAGTTAGGCAAGAGCGCACCCTGCGCCCTTCACATGCCAGTTCTGAGCGCACCCTGCACTGTAGTGCCTGGAACTCGAGCAATACTGGAGCGCACCCTGCACCCTTCACAGGCCATTTCTGAGCGCACCACGCGTTGTAGTGCCTATACCTCGAGCAAGACAAGAGCGCACCCCGCACCTTGCCCTTTGCAGCCACTTAAATTTCTAATTTTATGTGAGTTTTTCCTAGGTTGTTTGTAGCACTTTTAGAGCGTATTTTTTGTGATGACATCCCCTCATATCATCCCGGAGCAGTCTTTTGAAGATTTGTTCCATAGCGACATCTATAGAGGATGGTTTTGTGATAGAATCGTGCAGTCAAAATGGACACATCTACTGGTAAGTCCTGATGACTCATATTCACCTCAACTTACGAAATATTTCTATAATAACTCTAAGTTCTTTTGTCGACTAGATGGAGAACAAATGTTCTCTATCATAGTTAATGATACGACTATGGATTTCAGCAAGTTCTTAGTTGCTTTTGTTATGGGAATACCAATGCCTGTTCCTACAAACTCATGGGGATATTTGACTAAGAACGTATACCTTTATAACTATGAGTACTTTCACGAGACTTATGGGGGAGGGGTTTTTCGTGTAATGGACCAAGGTCAGTATAACATAGCCCTTGGTAGACTGTCCCTAAACATAGGCCTTACCATATTTTTCATTATGATGAATATTTTAGGTGATTGGCAGTTTACTTTTGCGCATAGTACCGCTGGTAATGTTTTCCTTGCTTTAGCTGAGGGACGTATCCTATATGACATTCCAAGAGTTTTAGTGGCTAGTCTAGCTAGAGGTCATAGGATGAGGCATAAGTACCTTCTTATGCTTGTTTTGGTTTGTCGTATCATGTGCTATTTTTTCCCTGATTTCTGTACCCACTACACGGATTGGGTTAGGGTTGAAATTATGAGACCCACCAATTGTGTTGTTCGTTTGTTTCGTGTTATGACTTGGCCGGGATAGCGGGTACAACTTCAATGGGTTGCTCATTACACCCAATCGACCGAGTAACACTTAACAGGTTAGCACGGGTTGATGATACATGGAGAGAGGCGTGGCAAATTATTATGGTGTGGTAGGATGCAAAAGAACCTCGCGTCTATGCATTCGAGGATGATAACGCCTAAATGTTGGATATGAGGTAAGTTTTTATTTTTGTTCGTGTCTGCTTACGTCCCAAGCAATTTACTTCTTGTAACCCTATAACGGGAGGAACTCATATAGAGTTACGTCTGTTTTTATTTATCTATATTAGTATGTTTTAACTTTGTTTTGCAGGTGTTCCAAAAATTTCACGCGTTTCCATGGTATTTTTCTACCTTTCTTATGTATATACTTTGAGGACAAAGCATGTTTTTTGTTTGGGGGTGGCATAGAAACACGTGTAATTTAAGGCATCTGTTAGGATATAGGTATGTACAATATGCACTTGTTTTCTAGTAAAAAAATAAAAAATAAATTATTTTTTAAAAAAATATAAATAAAAAGTTATGTTATACACTTAGGAATATTGTTATTGTTTTCTTTCTCTATGCTCTTAATAATCTAGAATTTTCACGTTAGCTTTTGCATTAGAATAGTTTTTAGAAACTTAGGTTAATATATAGGTAATAATCTTAGCATCTTTCTATAAATATATTGCATGAGCATCTATGTTTGTATTAACAGTAAGTTTCTGAAATCTAGGCTAGTATACTTATTCTACAAATCCTGTGAGAATATAGCCTAAAGCCTTATATGAGTAAAATATTTAAGAAATGACATAAGGGAGAAGTAAATTCCGGATAGAGAAATCACACGTCCACTTGCTTGATCACTATGCCATATCATAAGCGAGAATTTAAGCCCTCTTTGGATCGATATATCCAGAAATTCAAACCTTATGAAATTATTTTCCGCTAGTCGCCCTTCTGAGCCTTTCTTTAGCCTTTCATAAACCGCAAATCCTTTACCCTTTTACAAAACAAAATAAAAATAAAAATCAGCCTACCCATTCTTTGAATGAGTCTGAGAATAGAGATGAAGAATAGAAAAGAGAAAAACCTTTGAAATCAAGAATTCGTTAGTGCTTCAAATAAGAAAATGAAGTTTCCATCCAAAGAAAATAAAAAAATAAAAAATACAAAAAAAATAAAGAGTGAGAACTCCAAAAACAGGATCAAAGGAGTAAAAAGCAAAAGAAAAAAAAATGGCAAAGGATGGAAACAAAGTGTAGAAGCAAAGTAAGAACAATGTTTTCTCTAGTTGCATAATATGAAGACTCTATTATCTCAGATTGGTTCTTTTTGAATATCCATTTCCTTCATTCTTAAACCATTACCTAATCCGTACAACACCTAATAAAGACCTCTAGCTCAATTAGGAATAGGTTAGTGTGATAGTAAGTGGCAGATGTGTTTGATCGACTTCAGCTTCCTTGTGTGTCATTGAGATTGTAAGGTAAAGTGTGCCCACTGCACACTACAGTAGCGAAACTTTAGCGGAAAAATCAGAGTGTTTTTGTTTAGACATTTATGTGAGGACCTACTTAAGGACGTTATTCCAAAGTTTCAGAAATAGACCTGTTACTGCATTTCATAGCATTGCTCATTGTATATATGTTTATTCGTAGATGATTGATTATTATACATATATTAACTTAGGTTTTGACTTGATTATTCTGTATTCATTGCTAGTGAGATGGATAGATATCTGAGAATAAGTAAGGAAACAATAGTTTTATTTCTTAGTCGTTGTATTATAGATGAAGTTTGTGAGTTTCTTCACTGGAAAACTCTCACTAGGCTATAACTCGTCCACTAGGGAATTCCTAGTGGTTTAAGGCCTTGTTGTATATGGTCAATGCAATCACACTCGGCGAAACGAGATTAGTTAGAACTCCATTTTTGGTCACTTATTCTAATTTCTTATATTTGCTTGAGGACAAGCAAAATGATATTTGGGGGTGGTTTGATAAGAGCCAAAAACTTTAGTTTTAACCCCTTAGCAATATTGTTTTTTGACCAATTATGTGATTAATAAGTAAGAGTAAGTACTATTATCGTGTTCTTATGTATTCCAGGCATTGGAGTCGAATATGTGAGGAAATGCATCCCTTTTGCGAGATAATGGAGCACAGGTTGGTTGCTAAGAAGTTTTATGATTAAAGGCCAAGATTCAAGGAGAAAAAAAACCTTTTTAAAGCCCGGTCAAAGCTGAAAAGTCAAAGTCAATGTGGACAGAAATAACGCACAAAAGTTAACAGAACTTTCCACAGGCCGTATCTTTGGACTCGGACCTCAAAATTGGGCCTACCATAAGTAAAAACGACCGGCTCAGAATGAGATTTCTAATAGTCGAAGCCTTAACCCAATTAGAATAACAGAACTAGATGAAAAGGCTGTTGAAGTCATTTCCAGCTGAAAACCCCTTTGTGGGACTGAAGTAATAAGGTTTTGGGCTCGATTTTCCGGCCCAAAATATGTATCCTAAGCCCATGCACGAAAATTATGGATCTAGCCTCTTTTATATAAAGAGACTATGGCTTAGCTCTTAAGTTATCTAGTTAATTATCAATAAAATTAGTTTTAGAACAAGAAATTAGTTTGTTAGACTTAGTTACTTAGTTAAGAATCAAATACTTAGTTTATATTTCAAGTTTTAGTTTATAATTCAATATTTAATTCATAGATTTAGTTTGTCTTAAATTGATAATTAGTCATTCATAATCTTACTTCAAAATTAGTTTTAAATCCAGTTTTAATTCATTTTGAATCATTAGACTATTGTTCAATTAGATTAATAAAGTTTAATTACTTATTCAATAATGACTTGTTCTTATTGTTCTTGTGTTAGAAATGATTGTTTAATGATTCAAGGCTAAAACCTCTATTAGAGGGGTTTGAGGAAGCCTTGATGATGACTTGATTTTTTTTAGCATAGATATAGTTGTAATGTTCTATTCTACTCTAAAAAGTAATTAGTTCACCATGAGAATGGGTTTGATTGCTTCACATGCTAGTTATTAGTTGGTAGAGATTACTATGAATAATTAGGGATTAGAAATACCCAACCTTTACGTGAAAACGTAAAGATTAGGATTACAATGTATTCTATGCTAGTTTATTAAGTTGAATTAAGGTGGAATCAAATTCCCCTAATTCCTCCTCATATTGTTAATTTAGTATTTTCATAGTTTGATTTATATCATCTTGATTGTTGATTCACCATCGTAGTTAAATTCAATTTCATTACTCTCACGACTTTGTTAGCTTACACGAACTAGGAAACTTAACATCTAAACGAACTAGGAGTGGAACAAATTCTCTACTCCAAACATATTGCATTGATAATAACGAGAGTATATAACTTTGATATATAAGCACGAAAATAGTTTTAGTTTTATTTACATTTGAGTTTCATCGCTTATTCGTAGGTAAAACTATCGTTTTCAATATTATCACCCAGCTGATGAGTTGAGAATTGGATGAATATCAGAAGAAGAGAAGAGAAGACATTGTACAAAAATAGAACAATTATTTGCTTCAAAAAGAAAAGGAAAGAGAAGAAGAAAGACCCATCAAAAACTAAAACTCCAAAAAAAAACAAAGGAGTCAAAAATCGAATGGTTTAAATACAGCTATATGCAACGTACTTAGGTCTTATTAACACTTGTATCAACATAGAATTTTTTTTCACAAACGATACAATGTACTATGCCCGATTTTACAAAAATAGCAATCTGTTAGGTTCCGTCAGTTAAGTGATGATGTGTCATTGTTTTTCATTTTCGCTTTATTTGTATTTTCCACTAGGCATACCACCTCAAAGATTTTTTGACCAACTCGAATTTTTAACCACCTCAAATTTCTCAAGACCCTCTAAAACACGTGACCTCTAAAACACAAAACCTTCTCCAATTCGAAACAATTTAATCCCCTACATTTGTGCATTTCCCACTCTTTCTCATTTCTCAAATTAGGGTTCAAAATCAAACTTGTGCATTTATTAATCAAAATCAAATTTGTGATTAGGGTTCAAAATCAAATGTCTTCTTCAAAGTGTGCTTCAACTTCTTCTCCAAATTATTCTCCAAATTCTTCATATTCAGTAACGTCATACACTTGTTTTTGTGGACATCCTACGATCATGAAAGTTTCTAGGAGTGTCAAAAATCTAGGGAGAAAATATATTGGTTGTCCCTATTTTCCTGGTCCCAATCATTGTGGTTATTTTTTTTGGGCTAACGAAATTGAAGAACATGAGTTGCGAAGGGTGAATAAATTGTTGAAAGATGAGAACTTGGAACTAAAAATGGAATTGGGTGAGTTAAAGAAGAAGTTTAAGGAGTTGAAGAAGAACCATCAGAAGACTGATGCGAAGAAGAGCTTCTTCTTGACTGTTATTGTTGTGTATTTGTTACTTGTTATGTTCAAAATTTCTTGTAAGCTACTGAAGAATGTGTAATGTGAATTTGGAATGTTAATTAAATTTCTTGTAAGCTACTGAAGAATGTGTAATGTGAATTTGGTAATGTTAATTAAATTTCTTGTTGTGTATTTTGCTTGGTTGGATTTTTGTCTGAATTTGGGTTTTCTGATTGTGTGCATTATAGTTGCATTTAGAGTGCACGTTGATTTCAACTGAATTTTTTGTGCATTTAGAGTGCACCTGAATTCTTTTGCATTTGGACTGCAATGTTACCTACATTAGGACATAACATACACAAGTGCAATAACAAACAATTTAAGTACAAGAAACAATTGAATTTAAGTCTTAACTGCAAGAAACAATAGCATTTGGATTGCAAGACATAGGATTTCTGACATGAACATGAACATTCATGCTTAGATTTCTGACATGAACATGAACAAAAAAACAATAGCGTCTGACAGAAAAAAACCAAAACAAAATTACATAAGACCGAAATCCTTCCAATCATTTCTGACTACCCCCATTATTATTGGTCTTAGACCTAGTCTGACTTGCCACTGGTGCACATGATGACCTAGTAACAACTCTTCCTGCTGCCACTGGTTTAACTTCCAAATCCTTTGTTGCAGCTTCTATGTTTGTTGGGCTTCCCACTTTCTGTGACCTAGTAGCAACTCTTCCTACTGCCACTAGTTTAACTTCCAAATCCTTTGTTGTAGCTTCTATTTTTGTTGGGCTTCCCACTTTCTGTGACCTAGTAGCAACTCTTCCTGCTGCCACTGGTTTAACTTCCAAATCCTTTGTTGCAGTAGCTTCAGTTCTTGTTGCAGCAGCTTCAATTCTTGTTACAAGAGCGCCTTGTTGCGGCGAAATTTCAGTTCTTGTTGCAGCAGCGGTTCTTTTGTTCGCAGCTCTTGTCGTTCTTGTTGCGATGGCTTGAGTCTTGTTCAGCAAAGCCGTTCTTGTTGCAAAGCGTGCAGCTCTTGTTGCAGAAGCTTCAGTTCTTGTTGCAGCAACTTTAGTTTTTGTTACAGTAGCAGTTCTTGTTGCATCAGCAGTTCTTGTTGCAGAAGCTTCAGTTCTTGTTGCAGCAGCTTTAGTCTTTGTTGGGCTTGAAACTTTCTGTGACCTAGTAGCAACTCTTCCTGCTGCCACTGGTGGTCTAACTCCCAAATCCTTTGTTGCAGCTTCAGCCTTGTTGTTTTGTTTTGCTTCCCACTTTCTCAGGACCTAGTAGCAACTCTTCTTGTTCCAACTTTCAGTTCTTGTTTGCCTTCCCACTTTCAAAGGACCTAGTAGCAACTCCCAAATTCTTTGTTGCAGCTTTAGTTCTTGTTGGGCTTCCCACTTTCTTTGAAGTTTCTGCAGATCCATCCTTCTTTGGTGGTACACCATAATCATTCAAACTAATAGGTTCACCTCTCTGTAGCTGTTTGAATATAACCAATTCAATTTAAAAATAAACTTAAATGGTAACCAATTCAATTGAAAGTTAGCAAAATAACTAACTAACCATGACATAAGATTCTCCAGTGGTAGGGGATACAAATACACCAAAACCTTGTGGTATTTTGTCTTTTTGGTGTGTTTCATCAATTGGGGCTCTCTGAGCCTAAGAAATATTTATATAATCATACACAAAATGGAATCAAACACAACATACACAAAAATGAATTTATACAATCATACACAAAAAATTACTTACAGTAGGTGTTGTTTGATTGGTTATTTTTTCTTTTCCTTTTGATTTCCTATTAGTCCTCCCTCTTGCATTGGCATTGGCATTGCTAGTAGCATTAGCAGCAATATTGGAATTGGCACCATCTGAAGCATGGGCATTGGCAAAGAACACCCTCACCAAAGATTGGCAAAGAACACCCTCACTAACATTGGCAACAAAGCAAAGCACCTCACCAACATTCTCAACTCCATTTCCATCCTCACCAGCATTCTCAACTCCATTTCCATCCTCAGCAACAATGTATACCTGAAACAATGATGCAGAAACAAAATAACAATTTACCTTCATGCAGAAACAATGATGCATTAACAAAATAACAACAATTTATAATAATTCATGCAGAAACAACAGTTTACCTTCTCTGGACATGTCCTCTTGTTATGCCTAGCTTTCTTGCATAGTGTACAATACATGATTCTTCCCTTTCTACTTACTTGTGAGCCAACTCCTTCTACTTCATGTACCTCTTTCCTTCTTGCTTTCTTGGGCCTTCCAGGCATTCTTCTTAGTGCTGGAGGTAAGAACTTCTGACAATTTGTTTTAGGCCATAACATTTCCCCATTCAATGGCTGCAAGTAGAAGTCATATATTTTCAAGTTTGTTTCTTTCTTGAACAAATGAGCAACATACTTATCAGGGTTTTCATGAAGGTGATATATGGCTGAAACTGCATGAGAGCAAGGTATTCCTAACAAGTTCCACCCCCTACATGAGCATGACTTCTCCTTCACATTTACTACAAACCCTTTACATGAATCAGGTACTGCACTAGTGTTACTACTCTTCACCTCATACTTGGAGTCACCAATATAATGTGCTCTCCAAAACCTTGAATGTACTTTGCTCTTCTCTAGTTTCTCTCTAGCTTTGGGACAAAGATCATCACTCCACTTCTCCATTAATTCCCTCTTCTTCTGACACCTAAGTGCTTGATTGATTCTTATGTCTTCTAGCATATTAATGATGGACTTTCTTCTTGCATCAAGTATGACACCATTAAAAGTTTCACACATATTATTTTCCACTGAATCACTTGAAGATCTAAAATCAAAAAAGGCCCTACACCAATACTGTGGGTATTGCTTCATGAGTGTATCATATGCAGGTGGTGAGGCTTTCTTCAACTCATCAGTGACAATATCCCATTCTTGTGGAGTCCTACTCTTGGCCATTCTCCAGAACAAATTCTTCAACTGAGTTCCACTATGAAGCTTTCTAAAGTTGGCATAGATATGCCTGGCACAACATCTGTGCTCAACCAATGGTAACAACAATTCAATTGCTTGAATGAGTCCCTTCTGTTGATCAGTGATCAATGTCAACCCAGTCCCATCACCAATTCCAAGATCTTCTATCAGCAGTTGTAAAAACCAAATCCAATTTTCCTTGTTTTCCACACTAACAACAGCCCAAGCTATTGGGAATATTTGATTGTTCCCATCTCTACCAACAGCTGTAAGAAGCTCCCCTTTACAAAAGCTTTTTAAAAAAGCTCCATCAAGCCCTATTACATGCCTGCATCCTGCCTTCCACCCTCTTTTAAGTGCAGCAAAACAAACATAAAACCCTTTAAACCTACCTTCATCCACAGCTATCTTGCAAGTAGTTCCTGGGTTGGACTTGTACACTTCAGCTCCATAGTCCCAGAGTTTAACATAAAGGCTTTTTAAAGATCCTTCAACTTCCTCCATTGCTTTTCTCTTTGCCCTTAAGCACTGCATTTTTGTGACTTCAATACCAAACTTGTGCATCACCTGCTCTTGGAACTCTCTAAGTGTCCATTTGGGATTTGTAGTGATCCTGTCAAAGTAATGCTTAACTAACCATGCAGCATTTATAGCTGTAAGTTTCACAGACCTTGAACATTCATGCTTAGATTTCAAACTCTTAATTTGAAAACTTTTTTCACACTGCATCCAAGTAGCCCACAATCTCCAATCACAACCCTTACACACAGCTTCCAATAACTTAGTACCACTCCTAGGGAACCTTATGTCATACCCATGAGTCACAACATAAGCTTTCAACAATTCCTTAAGCTTTTCTTTAGACCCAAACTTCATCCCAATAACAGGTTCAACCTAAAACAAATCACAACCAAGAGGCAAGCTAGGAAACCTAGAATTAACTCTTTTAATCCCACCTTCTTCATCATCAGTTATAGGGCTGTCATAATCTGATTCACTAGCATAATCACTATCATTTTCTATAAAACCAGTAGTAACACCAAGCTCAGTTGGTTGGTTCCCATCAGTTTCTGCATTAGCCTCAACATTATCTGCTTCTATATGATCATGCTCAGTTGGTTGGTTCCCATCAGTTTTTGCAGTAGCCTCAACTTCAACTTCTATATCACCCCCAGTTGAACCTTTCTCCTTATTCTTCTATTGTCTTAACTGAATTTTCTTTTTCCTAAATTCAATTCTCTTTTTCCTAACCTCTATCAGTTCCACATCAACATCATCATCACTAATATGATCCAAGCTAGCAATATCAGAGTCTTCACTATCACTCTCCTTATGAATCCCCTCCTTTAATTTATCGTCCTGAGAATCCTCATCAATAGCATCTTCCTCAGAATCCTCATCAACAACATTTTCTTCAGAATCCTCATCAATAGCATCTAACACATAATTTCCACCCACAACATACAGCTGTATGACACCATGTGTCTTTCCCTCCTGAAGCATAGCATTGGTATCATTGTTAGACTCAATCAACTTAAGTCCCGACTCTAAAGTTTTCCATGGCATGCAATAATACATTTTAAAATAATTTATGTACCCCAAACTATTGACCACATTACAAAGCCCATAAAATGTGTACAATTCCAATTTCAAATCATAACAATACTCCATTTTTCCATTTTTATAATGCATAATGGGGGTATTACAGAACTCCCCCCCCCCATGGTGTATTTCTAACACATAATTAGTCACTGCACAGTAAAATGAATGCATTGAGTTAATAAAATGAATGAAGAACTAATTTTAAACAGACAATCAGTTAAATCAACTTACTTGGTCAAGGAGAATGTGTTACTTCTTCACCCGAGTCTTCAATTTCGTTTGGTTATTAATCAATTTTACCAATTCCAACGAATATCACATTTTTTAGGGCAAATTTTCAATTTAGGGTTTTCTTCGTCAGATAGACATTGAGGGGATTAAATTGTTTCGAATTGGAGAAGGTTTTGTGTTTTAGAGGTCACATGTTTTAGAGGGTGAGGGGATTAAATTGTTTCGAATTGGAGAAGGTTTTGTGTTTTAGAGGTCACGTGTTTTAGAGGGTGCGAAGCTGAGGTGGCTAAAAATTCCGAGTTGGTCAAAAATGCTGAGGTGGAAATGCTAAGGTGGTAGAAATGCTGAGGTGGTATGCCTAGTGGAAAATACAAATAAAACGAAAATGAAAAAACAATGACACATCATCACTTAACTGACGGAACCTAACAGATTGCTATTTTTGTGAAGTCGGGCATAGTACATTGTATCGTTTGTGAAAAAAAATTCTATGTTGATACAAGTGTTAATAGGACCTAAGTACGTTCCAAATCGAATCTCCCAAAAAGCCAAAATCAAAAGGAGACGATATCAAAAACAAAAGCAAAGCTAGAACTCCCAAAAATTTAAAATCATATGGAGTCACAAAGCCAAAGGGCTAAAAGAATGTATATTACAATTCGGAAGCAAAAGAACAAAACGAGGTTCTTCTCTGGTTACAAGTATCTTGAAGACCCAATTTCTCTACTTATAAGATTTTGTTTTTCCCTTTCTTTTTCTTTCTAAACCATCACCCTGAAATGGTTATATACTAAACGCATTACTTTTGTATTAACTCTAATTATTTATATTTTGAATGAGAATCATATGGGCAAATGTTATGCATATTATATATGTTATTAGTTATATGCATGCGTCTAATACTTTATATTGTAGATGATATGGTGTGTGGTGATACACAGAAGATCATATCATTAATACCTTATAAAGTATAAGTAAACGTTCACAACCTAGATGGATTAGGACAAATCATTGGTATGGTTGTAGTATAATCTGGTATTAGTTTATCTTGACTATAGGATTACACTAGTACACTTTGTGTGTATTGAACAGGACCAAGTGAGGTTGTTTCTCTTTATATTGACTATATAAGAGAACAAACACCTCTGTTATTATGGATGTTTGTCCTCTTAATCCGGATATAATAACGGGCACTTACGTGCATTGTACATTGCTTTAAATCATCAATGAGTAAGATTCATTTGTGAATCAACAAACTTGATGGATTGGGAAATGACATTGTATGTAAGGTGTGATGTTGATTATAGAAGGAATCCGTGACCCGCAGGAAGTCAAGCTGATGATGTCCCCATGAGGAGCTCATAAGGATTGTCATGTAAACCCTGCAGGTTGATTTAATTCGACATGACAATGAGGTTGAGTGGTACTACTCAAGGACATAAGAAGCTGATTAATATAGTTATCAGTAACTTGACTTAATCAACAGGCATTCGATACCTTAAACATGGGGAGATCAACAAGCATATAATATGGAGCCCATAAACGTAACACGTAATTTGGGATTAGGGCGGTAGTGCAACAATGGCCTTTAGTGGAATAAGCCATTTGTTGACGGACTTGGGCCGTGTGTTTTAGGCGAACATGGGAAGCCCAAGCCCGTCAGGAGGCCCAATCCTAATTTCTCCTCATGGTCTTTGTTGTAGCCTATAAATAGAAACCTTTCTTCTTGGCCGAAATTCACTATTCACTTGATTGAAAAAAAAAGAGGCAAAGAGATAGAGAAAGGATTGGTGAATCGTTGCCCACACAACGTCCATTCTAAGGATAGGAATACAACAGAAGATCAAGAGGTTGATGATTCATAGGTCTTGGATTCTTAAAGTTATCTTAGCCGATCTAAAGGTATGAATTCCTAAACGAAACTGTGAACACCTTTATTCCGCTGCACATGGTGTTTCGCAGTTCGTAGTCATTCGATGCAACCATAACGGTTCCTACACACCCGAGCCCCGTAACTCCTAATAAAAGACCTCTAGCTTAATTAGGAATATGATGGTGTGATAGTAAGTGGCAAGCGTGATCAATTGACCTCGGTTTCTTTGGAAGTCATTTGAGTATCCGAGGAATATAAGTGCTCGTTACAATTGAGAGAACAAACCTTGAATGAATTTATCAAAGAGTTGTGATTGCAACACACCCCTGCGAGAACCCACCTTAAAGATGCTTTCCAAAAACCTCAGAAACAACTCTGTTTTTGCATTTCATTGCTCATGTTTTGCACATTTATCTTTAGATGATTAAATTACTGTACATATAATATTCTTAGTTCAAAGGAGCTTGTCCCTATTCCCCTTCTAATGAGATGTATGGACTTATGAGAATAAATAAGAAAACAAGACCCTTTGTACTAAATATAAGAAGTTTGTGAGTACCTTCACTGGAAAACACGCACGAGATTTAAAGCTCGTCTACTAGAGAATTCCTAGTGGTTTAAAGCGTTGTTGTATATGGTCAATGCAATTGCACTTTGCGAAACAAGATTATTATAACTTGTAATAAATCACTCATTTGTGATCTTAGTTTTTCTCTCATCCTTGCTTGAGGACAAGCAAGATGTTATTTGTGGGTGGTGATTAGCTCCCAAATGTGCATTTAATTACCCTTATATTGCTGTATTACAGCCTTTCTTACGCTTAATGAAAAGAAAACTCATAACTTTTATTGCTTTTTCCAGATTATAGAGAATTTCAGACCACTTCCCATAAAAGCTGCGTCTTAGCACCTAAAAGAGCCTTAATCATGCTTATTATAAAGACCAAAAGTCGCTATGAAAAAGTGCTGAAAAAGTCAAAGTCAAAAGTAAAAGCCCTATACTCAGAAGACCAAAGATGGAGGCCCTTCTCTCAAAATATGGCATTCTCAAAAACCTACCTTGGTCAAGAAGAAAGCATAAAGCAAAAGGAAAAGCTAAAGCAAAAGTGAAGTGTGAGGTGTAAAGTAATTGAGGAGATCAAATCAGTAAAAGGCAAACGTAGGGGTATATAATCCAAAAGTTAGGGAGAGAGAATGCACCTAGACTTAATCTAGTGTAATTAGGATTTATTTTTTTTGTTTTTCAATTCAAGTCTTTTATGTTATTGTTCTTCATTTCTTTCATTTCAATCTTGTTCTTGTTTTTACATTTTGAATCAATCAATCAATCTTATTTCTTTGTGTTAGTTCTTCAATCAATCAATCTCCTTTATTTGTTTCCAAGTTATGTTTCTTTCAATCATTCAACAACTTTAATTTTGCTTTTAATATTCTTCATAACTTAGATAAAGACATAAGTCTAAAAGATAAGAACTCTACCTTCCTTTTTTCAAACTCTCATCATTCAAGCTCAAACAATCTAGGATGAACCTCACTTCTTACACTCTTTTGAAGACTCATCAATATACACAAACTTCGGCTACCAAAAAATTAAAACCAGCGCACGGGTTCGCATATGTGGCGTCAAACTCTAAAGACAACTCTCTCAACTTGACTTCTCAGAGAGAGAAATCTTTTTCTTTCAACACCTAAATCGGTTCGTTCCTCCCCACCTCATCATACTCTATCTCCTTCCCCTAATTTTGAAGACAATGAATTGAAGGAGGCAATTTGTTTATACCAGCATCTTCATTTTAAACTAAGGTGCTCTCTTTTCGATCTTTAAAGGGTTTCATGTTGCTACAGTTGATGAAGATAAGTTTTGTTTGTCTTGATTATGGTTTTTGGGGTTTCTAACATCATGATTTTGTTTTATAGGGTTTATAATTTTGCTCCTATGGAGTTTCAACCATTTCACAATTTCTCCACCCAATTTGTAACATATTCAGAAACGAGAACCATCTGTGCGCGAACCCTAACTATCTCCATTTCCATCACTATTGCCATTTCGATGGAGTTTTAGTTTTTCAAGAACCCATGTATTTAGTTCACAAATTCAGATCTGGATTCTGCAAAGAGTTTCGTCTAATAAGTAAGTTTTAATTTTTCTTGTAATCTCTTCATTTGTCTATCAAGTCTATTCTAATTTCAAAATTTATTTTGTTTGTGTTTTAGCCATTGAGTTTGGGTGTTCAGACTTGTGTGACGATTTTTTCTAATCTAGAAACACAAGTATTTTGTTGATGATCAAAGAACAATGAGAAATATTGAATCAAGAAGAAGAAGAGATCTAGAAGATGATGAGTTGAACCACATTCTTTAATGGCTGCCTACGTATCCTGTGAAGAGGAATCAAACTCAAAGCGTAGTTTAACTATTCTATTTATAAGAATAGATGAGGTTTCCCAATTAGTGTTTAACTAGGAGACCGTCTCTTGTTAAGTCTCATCTTGACTCTTCTAAAAACCCCATGTTTCCCAAATCAAATAAGTCCCCCTTATTGACTTAAACAACATAAAAACATGTTTAGGTTCATAGTAGTAGTTAGAGCTCCGAACCTAGTATGTGAGCTCCGGATTTGGAGTTCATAGTTAGGAGTTAGTTATACAAACCCACTACTCCAACTAGTTCCAAAGCCTATGAACCTGCTCCGAACCTAGTAGTTGAGCTCTGGATTTGGAGTTCATAATTAGGAATTGGTTATACGAACCTACTACTCCAACTAGCTACAAAGCTTACGAACCTATTTCGAACCTAGTAGTTGAGTTCCATATTTGAAGTTAATAGTTAGGAGTTGGTTATGCAAACCTACTACTCCAACTAGTTCCAAAGCCTAGGAACCGGCTCCTAACCTAGTAGTTAAGTTCCGGATTTGGAGTTCATAGTTAAGAGTTGGTTATACGAACCTACTACTCCAACTAGTTCCAAAGCCTACGAACCTGCTCCAGACCTAGTAGTTGAGTTCCGAATTTGGAGTTTATAGTTAGGAGTTGGTTATACAAACTTACTACTCCAACTAGTTTTGAAGCCTACAAACCTCCTTTTCTTGTTTCACTTCCGAACCTAGGAAGTGAGAGGATTTGGACTTGAAGTGTGTTCTAGTACTTTCTACCCACACCAAGACCATATCCGAGCTATAAGAAGATGATGCCACTTGTTATATATTTATTTGCTAAAATATGGACACACAAATACCCCACGTTTTTCTTCACGAGTTGTAACTCAAACCCTTGAGGAAAACGGGTACGTCGCATACGAAGTTGCACAAAAGAAATTATAAATCTGGACCTGCCATAATCATGCCCCGAGCCTTGTATATTAGGTCAAACCTAGTATATGAGGAGCTAGCACAAGGAATCGAAATTTGTCAAATCCGGACATCCCAATTATTACAATGATCCGGACTTGGACATTAGGAACTTGGTGAAACCCGCACCTGCCGTTTCTTCCGGACTTGGACATTAGGAACTTCTTGAAACCCGGACCTGCCACGCTTTGTGATTACCCAGACCTGCCATGCCTTCCGGACTTGGACAAGTCAGCAGTACATACATCACAAAGACCCAGACTTGATTACCTTCCGGAACTAGCTACACCTTTTATAGTGACCCAAAATTAGCCATGTGCTAGAGAGAGAGAAAATAAAGATACCAATCTTATTTTTTTATTCACTTAGATTGCATAAGCCTTCCTTCTCTTTCTTTGATTTTTGCCCCACCCAAATTCTCTTGCTTCCCCAAGCAAATAATTCTAATATATCAAAAAGTTCCAAATGGTTTTGCCCCAACAGCTCATCAGCTCATGTTCCAACTTAAAAGATTATGCCCCAAGGTTTGGAAATTTTGATGTTTTATGGTGCTGAAATTTTGATGACATTGTGTTGGATCCGAACATGTCAAACCAGCACATACTCATCCATCTGGAACTGACTAAACTTGGTCATGGGATTGGATGTCAAGCCCTACACTCACACATCCGAAATTGAGTATTCTTGGTCAAGAGATAAGAGGTCAAGCGGAAACCTCATCCGGAATTGGGAATATATAATACTTCGGTCAGGAAGTGGAAGCCAAACCACAACTAACCCATCTGGAATTGGGAATACTTCGTTACTTTTATTTGCTTGAATCAATTTTTTTAGCATACCCTAGAAGCTTGTTCTCCTTATATCAAAAAGTGAACTTTACTTTGTTAATATCTCCAAACTTCAGCACCCACCTACTAATCCTTGTTGCTGCTAGTTAAAGCTTTTCACCCCCCAATTCTCCAAACATATATTTTTCTCAATTCTATTAACCAGGAATAGAAAACAAAATTGTGTTCTTGTGCATACATCCATTTTGTCTTGATTTGCAATATTGTTAGAACTTGATTTTTGCTTCATCCAACGATTCATTCTTTTTTTTGTCAATTTTGTGTAAGAAAAACAAACTCGCCGTCAATGAAATTTTCCAGAACCGAACATTTATGTCCGACGTTGGCAACCGAGTCGTCACTTCATGGCCAATCACATGGTCAACCAGTTTAGGCCCTAACAGTTGTAGCAATTGTCTAAGCGCTACCTTCTTGTATTTACAAGGCAATTTCATGTTCGTCACTCGACAAAGCAGTTTCAGATTCTTTGATCAATAAAGCAATTCCGAGTTCGTTACTCGACAGAGCAATACTGGGTCTTTCAATTGACAATGCAATTTAATGTTCATCACTCGATAAAGCAGTTTCGGATTTGTTACTTGACCCAACAATTCCGAACTTGGACTTTCTATAGAGGAAGTTGAGTTTTTTTACTAGCTAGGAAGTGGAGTTCCAAACTTGGAGTTCTTGACTAGCCAAGAAGTGGAGTTTCGATCTTGGAGTTCCTGACTAGCTAAGAAGTGGAATTATGAATTTGGAAAACTTCCAAACAAGCGAGAAGTGGAGTTACGAGACTAGTGATGAAGTGGAGTTCTGAACTTGGACAAGTTTCGAATGTGGAGTTCCAAACTAGTTAGGAAGTAGAGTTCCGAGCATGGACAAGTTCCAAACTAGCGAGTAAACTTAGACAAGTTTCGAACGTGGAGTGCATGACTAGCTAGGAAATGGAGTTCAATTCCTAACTTGGACAAGTTCCGAATGTGGAGTTCCTGACTAGCTAGGAAATAGTGTATTTCCGAACTTGGAATTTCTAACTAGGAAGTGGAGTTTTTGTCCTACAATACTAGTCAGTTCTGAAGATCTAGCAACTCATCTTGTAGTTCCACTTCCATTCCATAAGAAGTGTGTTGATCTAGAAGTGAGCTCAAAGTATGTTCTGGTACTTGTTACCCATACTTACACGTTATCCAATTACTACAGAAGTGTTGTCATGTGTCTACTCCATATTTGTATAAATAGTTTTGTCACGTGTCTACTTCCTATTTGCATAAATATGTATACACATATGCTCCTATTTTCTCTCCAATAGTCTCACATTCGACCGTCAAGGGAAAATGACAAAATAAGTGTCGAATTATATTTTATACAAATTTGTATTACGAATCTTAGAAAAACAAGGTTTTGTAGGAAAATAGGGTTTACCCTGTGTCAATTCCTGTAAACACATTTAGTTTTGTTAAGAAATAAGGCTTTGTAGGAACGTAGGGTGTGCCCCTGTATTATATCCTGTAAAGTCCTTTAATGATCTGGTATCTAATGCATAAACTGACACTTATAAACATAAGACATTAGAACTGCTCTTAGGAGGAAAAAATCCAAGCTAAGTTAAACTTTCTCCATCACACGGAGAATAACACATGAGATCTTTCACTCATCATCCCAAGAAAGCTTTCTAAAGGTTCTGATACAACTTTGGCCAACATATGGGATTTATCACCCAACATCCAAAAAGTATCCTAATAGAAAATTATAAAAGAAACAATGCTCTAAAAAGAGAAATATAACTTTTATTGAAAATTAAGTGGCATAGATTATGCCCCCAGTGTAGTGGAAGTAGATCCAAATCTGTGAAAATTTTGTCTCTTAGAAACTAAGAGTAGTGTAACATTACTTGGAAATAGTACATGTTAGCATCGGGATTCACCGCTAGAGGATCTTTCATCAACATCTTGTTCCTGGTTAACTTCAAAGATGATGTCCTCATAAGGATGAGTTAAAGTGGTAAAGTCCCTATCCGGTGGTGGTAATTTACCACTTTCGAACATGTCACCAGTCTTCTGTCTCTTGGATTTATCATTATAGGAATTCTTATCGAATGAATTTTGTTCCGAATGTGGTCCTTCAGACTTCCTATCATTATATGATTAGTAGAGCTCCTACTGGTAGGAGCAGAGGTGACACTGGTTATCACTCTTTTGTGGAAACATTCCCTATCCAATTAGTCATATTCCAATTCTGCATATTTGTTGATCCTAGCCTGCAACTCTGTGATGTTTGCATGCTTTTTTTTTCTTCAAAGATGTGTATAGACCATAAGTGGGATCTAATCCCTTCCTAAAGGCAACTATGGCGAGGGTCTCATCGACGTTGTCAACATACAATTGAACCTCGTTGAATCTTTTGGTGAAATCCCTGATATGCTTGTCTTTTTGAATCTTCATGTCATCAGCGATCTTAGTGTATGTAAGGTCGGTTGCAACTGAATTTCACAATGAAATTTATGGATAGCTCCTTAAACTCGTGAATGCTGCCCCTTGGCAGCTTTGTGTACTAGATGAGTGTTGAGTCTGTCAAACTTGAAGCAAAATACCGGCACAAATAATGATCTTCCTTAGAAAGACCCACCATTGCTTGACGATAATTGAGCACATGAGATACCTGATCTCATTTGTCATTAAACTTAGAGAACTTCGGTGGTTTATAATCATAGGGGATGTATCCGCTCACAACATGTCGTGAAAAAGGAGTTCCAATGTCTCCCTCGATTGCTGACTGAACAACTGACTCATCCATCTTGGTTGGCTACGAACCTCGCAGTTCCTTCAGTATTTACGCCTTCAGTTGCGCAAGAGTAGTCAGTTTATGAGTTGGAGTTCTCTTATTATTGTACCTCCGACCTGGACTCTTGTAGTTCTCATCTCGATGATAATGAGGTTCAGGTTCCCAAGATCGAGTGGAGGAGTTTTCAAAACTGGATCGGGGAACTGAGGGACTCTGAGGAAATGAAGGTTCCCTTGGAATTGAAAGTTCGTACTGAGGGTGACCTTGAGAGTTGTGGATTCCGGGCAAACACATCTGGACGTCCATCCGCAGTACCTCGAGAACTTGAATACCAAGATAAGTCAATTCCGTGTGAACTCGAGCATCGGGTTGGATCCAATTCCAGATTATAATCCAAATTTGGTTGGTCGCTATGGTACCCAATGGAGTAAGGGATATAGGGCACAGGGATGTGACCCTTACCATGGTCAAAACTTGGTGGATGGAACTGCCCCTTCGAATTTCCATTAGTAGGCAACACCATTGGAGGTGAACGAGCAATAGGCAAGTTTTATAGACGTAAGCGAGAAAAGGAACGCTCCTTCGTATGGTAGTAGTCTTGGAAAAAAAGCAAACGAGACTCATATCGACCACGCTCAGCCATCACAGCATCCATGATGACTTGGTTGGTTATGGCAGATTGTGGAGTATTATTGTTGGGCTCATCTTCTTCACACCCTTCCACAAAACGACAAGCTCCTCTACGTTCAGATTGTCTTTGAGCAATAACATGTGGGTTATTGATCTCATTATTCCCCTCATTACCTTGATTCGTGTTGGCTCTTGTAGTAACTACGATTTTGAATCAAAGTGAAGAAAAGAATTATTTTTTAAAAAAAACAAAACACCCAAGAAAAATTAGTGGGCAAGAGAACCTAGAACCGAAAAAATTTCGACAAAGAAATCCAATCAATTCTGTATGGTAATTCCCCACAGACGGCGCCAATTGTGTGATGATTTTTCCTAATCTAGAAACACAAGTATTTTGTGGATGATCAAAGAACAATGAGAAGTATTGAATCAGGAAGAAGAAGAGATCTAGAAGATGATAAGTTGAACCACATTCTTTAATGGCTGCCTATGTATCCTGTGAAAAGGAATCAAACTCAAAGTTTAGTTCAACTATTCTATTTATAAGAATAGATGAGGTTTCCCAATTAGTGCTTAACTAGGAGACCATCTCTTGTTAAGTCTCATCTTGACTCTTCTAGAAACCCCAAGTTTCCCAAGTAAAATAGGTCTCCCTTATTGATTTAAACAAAAAAAAAATATGTTTAGGTTCGGAGTAGTAGTTAGAGCTCCGAACCTGGTAGTTGAGCTCCGGATTTGGAGTTTATAGTTAGGAGGTGGTTATACGAACCTACTACTCCAAGTAGTTCCAAAGCCTACGAACCTGCTCCGAACCTAGTAGTTAAGCTCTGGATTTGGAGTTCATAATTAAGAATTAGTTATACGAACCTACTACTCCAACTAGCTCTAAAGCCTACGAACCTGTTTCAAACCTAGTAGTTGAGTTCCGGATTTGAAGTTAATAGTTAGGAGTTGGTTATACGAACCTACTACTCCAACTAGTTCCAAAGCCTATGAACCTGCTCCGAACCTAGTAGTTGAGTTATGGATTTGGAGTTCATAGTTAAGAGTTGGTTATACAAACCTACTACTCCAACTAGTTCGAAAGCCTACGAACCTGCTCCGTACCTAGTAGTTGAGTTCTAGATTTGGAGTTCATAGTTAGGAGTTGGTTATACGAACCTACTATTCCAACTAGTTCCAAAACCTACAAACCTCCTCTTCTTGTTTCACTTCTGAACCTATGAAGTGAGAGGATTTGGACTTGAAGTGTGTTCTAGTACTTTATACCCACACCAAGACCGTATCCGAGCTTTAAGAAGATGCTGCCACGTGTTATATATATATTTGCTAAAATATGGACACACAAGGCTAGATCATGATTTCCTTCGTTTTAATCACATTGCTTTAATAATTTTTATGTGAGATGACATCCAAGATAACGAGATGTTGGCAGTAAATTTAATGAAAGAATGTTATAATTATTGGATCCACCAATTGAGCATTAGGAAATTAAACCAGTTTAGTGAACAAGGATTAGGCTCTAGATATATCTTTGCCGACCATTGCTAGTTTTGTGTTATAGAATTTCAACAAACAGTTAGTAATCTTAGATGAGGTTTTACTTGAAATACTTATATATTTTGCTTTAACTCCCAAGTGTAAGAAATTCATCCAAACAATGGGTCCATCTAGCCACAAAGTATGATGTTCTTAGTAGCTTTAACCAAAGGCAACAAGGATAGAACTTCTAATTGTGGTATGAGTTGTCTTGCTCTTACCTACATAATGAAGGTGTAGTTGGGCCTTATGTAGCTGCAATTGGGGTGGTGTAGTTTTGGGTTTAGCTTTTTGTCCCTTGGAATTTAACTCGTGTTACTTAGTATTGTTGCACAGGGATTAACATATCCTTTGTATCAAGTATCTAACTATTGCTAAAAAAATTGATGCTTCATTGAATCCCACATTGCTCGTATGAGATCTATGACTTGTGTTTCCCCTGGTTTTGTTATTCAATTATACATCTTCGTTGAGTACTGAAGTATTGTAACAGTTTCTTGCAACCAGTCTATGGTTTTGAATTCAAATTCGCATATGCATTTAATTAAAATCTTGTTCATATGTTGCGTGGTAAATTTTGTGGTGCTAACAAACTTAGACATGTCTCATGCCTTGACCATCTTCTTATACTCCATACAAATGTTTAAAGTGCTCCACATAGTGAATCCTAATATGTACTTGTCCTTCTTTTGCTTTGGTTTCCTGTGAAGTTCAAGTTTAAATTGTGCTAGATGGAATGGTATCTACTGAAGAGCATGAAGGCTTGAGATTAATTATTTAAATTGCTTCAAATATTTAATGTTGAAGAACAGGTGTGCTAACTGTTAGAAATGCCAATTTTACATTACAGTTGAATGCCATTATATTATACTTTTAGCAATGCTTATTTGATTTCATAGCTCCTTACTCTATGTTACAGTCTAGCTATATTTTTGCTTGTCATATGTGGTTTACAAATTTATTAAAATAGGATATTTATTCTGCTTATATAAGAGGCGTGGGGAGCCATCGGTTAAGTCATTCATGTCCTTTGTCACTTTTTTTTGGGTCTTTTTCTCTACTGTTTTAATTCTTTCCATTTTATCACATCTTTAATTGATAGGCCCCAGAGTAAACCCCACCAAAAAAATAAAACAATACTGACTGTTTCTCTTTCTTACCCGTGATCACATGTGCAAAAAGACTAGTAAACTTAATACCTAACTGCAACTTACATATAAAATAGTATACGCATTGACTAAGATCATATCATGGTATTTGTTAGTGTATGAATTGGATAGTGATACTTGTTGGGTTTTGTATGTGTATAGCCATATGAGTTTCCATTTGAATCATCTAATATATATGGTTCTCCTTGAGAGTTATTTAGGTGGCTTGTGCAATCCCCTTGGACTATTTGATACTTTTATGTGGTTGTGATATGAGAATTTAGGTACAAACTTCATAGTTGTTACATATGGTACATAACATAGAAAAGACACCTATAAGAGTACGGTTATCATAAACTAGTTGCATGCCTGCCACCTATTACTTTTGTCTTGAGATAAAAATGAGTTTGTAAGAAATCTTTTTGCAATGTATTTGTTAGTCTAGTGGTGAATGAACTTCTTATGTAGTGTATTTGTTTTTAGGTGCTTTGATGAAAAAGTAATCTATTTGTTTACATTAGTGATTCTTGGAGTGACTGTTCAGAGGAAGGGCAGGTGGAACTCCTATTGTTTGAGGAATGTCTTTCGTTATGCAAAGTGGGTTTGTCGAGTGGGTCTTCAAGGTATTTTATATGTTGCACTTTTACATTAATTCATCTTTTATTTTTTGGATGTCAATTTAAATTGTGTGAACATCTTAATTGTATCCTAGATTTTTTTTAATAAAAAATGTACTTTCTTTTTTAAATTGTGTGAACATCTTAATTGTATCCTAAAAATTGATCCTGGCTTGTCATTTCTGGCATACACTTTTAAGTGCTTGTAGTTTTCCATAAATGCAAACCCTAGGGTTCAAGAAGTAGCTTTAGAATGATTGATAGATCTAGGGAGTTGGATCGATTGTGTTTAACTTTTAATTTCCTTTTTCATTTATGCTCTTGTTTAAGTATCATTTGAATGTGTTGAGAAATAGAAGTAGAACCTTATGTTTACCATGCTACCTTTGTAGTTGTTTACCATGCTACCTTATTCTACTTGTTAGGAAGTGTTGTTGGACTGTAATATTATCTGATTTTAGAATTTTCAACTCTCTATAATCCCCAGGTAAGTAACGCTAACTTGAAAAACTGCCTTACCGTTTTTAGTTGATTAATAAAGTTTTCTTCTTTCTTTGTGAAGGGCAAGTTTAGAGTTGACAAGTTCTTTTCACTTGGTGGGAGCTTTGAAGGTGCTTCATTTCTCCTAGACCGTGGATACTTGCAAAGAAGATATACCTTGTAGTTATATATTATTGCATTTTAAAATTGATAAGTGTGAAAGTTATTTGATAATAATTTTGAGAGATATAAAGTAAATCGTGAATGTTCATCATGTGTACTTTGTAGACTATTTTTGAAATGTGAAATGGATTATTTAGCAATAGTGAAAATTTCAGTGTTGATACCTGTGTATTTTGTAGATTAATTGCAATGTTTTTTAAATAAGTTGTATCTTGGAGAGTTCTATAAGGTACAAGACTGCAAAATGATTGCTCATATAGCAAAATAATAATTACTATTTTTAAAATAAACTAAAACACGTTTACTGACGCCATAATGCAGTCACAAAGATTTGTGACGCAAGAACGCCGTCATAAATTTGTGACGCCAAAACACCTTCACAAACAAAGTGACACCATAATGCCATCACATATGTGAAAACGTCGTCACAAATTTGTGTCGCCAAAACGCCGTCACAAAAATTACTGACGCCAAAATGCCGTCACAAAATTTATTGACGCAAATTGAGACGCCAAATTTCTGACGTCAAATAGGCGTCACAAAAATTATTTGTGATGCCAAATAGGCGTCACAAAAAAAGCTGTTATGGTGGTATCCCCATAACGGGAGGAACTCATATAGGAGTTGAGTATGTTTTTATTTTTTTATATTAGTATAGATTAACCTTCTTTTTCAGGTGCTCCCATTTACAAGCACATTTCTATGGTACTCTCTATCCTTTATTTTCATTCCATACTTTGGGGACAAAGCATGATTCTATTTGGGGATGGTATAGAAACATGTTATAAATGTTTAAGCACATATTAGGTGGTATATTACGTATTAATTGTCATATAAAAATTAGAAAAGTATAAAAATCATAAATATAGTTTATACTATGCATTTAGTGATAATGGTATTGTTTCCTTCTCCATGATGATATTAGTCTAGAAATCTCACGTAGTACTTGATTAAGATTTAATTTTTGAAACTTAGATTAATATGTAGGTAATAGTCATTGCATCTTTTCATGAACATCTTGCATGAGCATCTATGGTTGTACTTGGTAGTATTTTTCTGAGACCTAGGTTAGAGTACTTATTACATATCCTGTGAGCATATAGCCTAAAAGCCTCATATGAGTTAAATATCTAAGTGATGACACAAGGGAGAAGTAAATTCCGAGTAGAGAAATAACACATCCACTTGCTTGATCACCATACCATATCCTAAGCAAGAATTTAGGCCCTCTTTGGATCGATATAGCCAGAAATTCTAACCAAAGTATATTTTCCACTAGTCTCCCCATTGAGCCTTTTCATTAGCCTTTTCACAAACCACAAATCTTTTACCCAATAAAACAAAACAAAATAAAAAAAAAAATCAGCCTACCTATCTGGATAAGTTTGAGAAATAGGATGAGTGAAGAAAAGAGAAGAGAAAAACCTGTGTAAACAAAAATTAGTTAGTTGCTTCAAAAGAAAAAGAAATAGAAAAAGAAAAGAAAAGAATGTTTCCATCCAAAGAAAAGAAAAAAAGAAAATAGAAATAAAATAAAAAGTTAGAACTCGAAAAACAGAATCAAAGGAGTCAAAAGCCAAAACAAAAGGGCTAAGGATGGAAACAAAGTATAGAAGCAAAGTAAGAACAATGTTTTCTCTAGTTACATATTTTGAAGACCCTATTATCTAAGACTTGTCTTTTTGAATATCCATTTCCTTCCTTCTTTAACCAACACCTACGCCCCGTATCACCTAATAAAGACCTCTAGTTTAATTAGGAATAGGTTGGTGTGATAGTAAGTGGTAGATGTGTTTGATCGACCTCAACTTCCTTGTGTTGTCATTGAGATTATGAGAAAGCGTGTGCCCACTGCACACTGGAGTTAGCAAACTTGAGTGGAAAAATCAGAGTGTTATGTGTCTTGACACATTCCTTGTGAGAACCTACTTAAGTACGCTACCCAAAAGTTTCAGAAATGGACTTGCCATTGCATTTCATAGCATAGTTCATTGTATAGTTGTTTATCTTAAGATGATTTGATTATTATGCATGTTTTAATTTTGGAGTTAGATTGATGATCCTTGTTTAATTGCTAGTGAGATGTATAGATTCTGAGATAAAATTAGGGGACAATTACTTTTATTTCATAGTCGTTGTAGTTTAAATGAAGTTTGTGAGTATCTTCTCTAGAAAACTCTCATGAGTCTATAACTCGTCCACTAGGGAATTCCTAGTGGCTTAAGGCCTTATTAAATATGGTCAATGCAATCGCACTCTGCGAAATGAGATTAATTAGGACCATATTTTTTGCCAGTTATCTATTTTTATTTCTCATCTTTGTTTGAGGACAAGCAAAATGTTGTTTGGGGGTGGTTGATAAGCACCCAAAACTGTAGTTTAAACCTCTTAATAGTATTACATTTAGGCTAATTATTTTTAAAATAAATAAGAGTTAGTATAGCTTACTTGTTTTTGTGTATTCCAAGTCTTGAAGTTGTTTATGTGCTTAAATATACCATTTTACGTGGAAAATGAGTCGAGATGATTGCTAGAAGAGTTCTATGTTTAAAGCCCAAGAATAAAAAAGAAAAAGCCTTTTCAAGCCCAGTCAAAGCTAGGAAGTCAAAGTCAATACAGGTAGAAAAAGAATAGAAAAGTTAACATAACTTCAAATGGACGTATCTTTGGACTCGAGCCTCAGAATTGGGCCTACTTTATGTCAAAATGACCGGCTCGGAATAAGATTTCCAATGAACCCAGAATTGCCCCATTAAAAACTGTAAAAGTTAACAAAAAAGGCACTTAAGTAATTTCTAATAGTTGTGGCCTCTTTAGATTTAACCTAATTGAGTTTGGGCTCATATCAGAGGCCTAAAGTCGCCCTTTTCGGCCTATACACGAAAATTGAACCCTAACCCTCTTCTATATAAAAAGGATTAAGGCTAAACCAAACTTGACTACTCCCACTAGATAGGGTTATATACATGCATACTATATATGTTATTAGTTATATGCATGTGTCTAATACTTTATCTTGTAGATGATATGGTGTGAACACACAGAAGATCATATCATCAGTATCTTATAAAGTATAAGTAATCGTTCACAACCTAGATGGATTTGGACAAACCATTGGTACGGTTGCAGTATAATATGGTATTAATCTATCTTGACTATAGGATTACACTAGTACACTTTGTGTGTATTGAACAGGACCAAGTGAGGTTGTTTCTCTTTATACTGACTATATAAGAGAACAAACGCCTCTGTTATTATGGATGCTTGTCCTTTTAATCCGGATATAATAATGGGCACTTACGTGCATTGTACATTGCTTTAAAGCATCAATGAGTGAGATTCATTTGTGAATCAACAAACTTGATGGATTGGGTAATGACATTGTATGTAAGGTGTGCTGTTGATTATGGAAGAAAACCGTGACCCGCAGGAAGTCGGGTTGTTGATGTCCACTTGAGGAGCTCAAAAAGATTGTCATGTAAACCCTGCAGGTGGATTTATTTCGACATGACAATGAGGTTGTGTGGTACTACTCAAGGACATAAGAAGTTGATTAATATAGTTGTCAGTAACTTGACTTAATCAACAGACATTCGATATCTTAAACACGGGGAGATCAAGGAGCATATAATATGGAGCCCATAAATGCTGATATGTAATTTGGGATTAGGGAGGTAGTGTAACAATGGCCTTTAGTGGGATAAGCCATTTGTTGACGGACTTGGGCTGTGTGTTCTGGGCGTACATGGGAAGCACAAACCCGTCAGGAGGCCCAACCTTAATTTCTCCTCATGGTCCCTGTTATATCCTATAAATAGAATCCTTCTTCTCTCTGGCCAAAATTAACCTTTTCACTATTCATATGGATTAGAAAAAGAGGCAAGGAAAGATAGATCCAAAATTGGATCAAGCTTTGTGGGAAAGAAGGGGATTGGTAGATCGTTGCCCACACAACGTCCAATCTATTCTAAAGGAATACAACAGAAGATCAAGGGGTTGATTTCGGATTTGATAAAGCTTTGATTATCAGAGATTACATTTTAACCGATTCTAAAAGGTATGTTTTCTATCTAAATCTGTGAACCCCATTAATTCCGTTGCGCGTGGGTTTTCACGGTTTGTAGAAATATTCATTCTGAAATAATGGTTCCTACACCACTTTAGTTTAGTTGTAATTAAGGTTCTTTCTTTCTTTCTCCCTCTTTAGTTTAGTTTAGGTTTAGTTAATTAGTTTAGTTTTGTGGCCACCATTAGAAACCTTCAATAAAAGCTTAGTTATTTATTTCTCTTTTATTCTTATGTCTTCAATTCATTGTTTAGTTAGTATGATTCCAATGACAAAAGGATAAACCTCCATTAAAGAGGGTTTATGAAGCCATGTGAGGATGATTAGTTCTTAGTTTATTATTGTTTTGCATAAAGAACTTCAAGTTCTTCGTTGTGAGTGTCTAGAGATAGAGCTCATAATGGAGAACTAGAGATTAGAAACCCCATCAAAGAGATTTGTGGGGGTGCTAATCTCTCTTGCTAGTCAAACAATGACTATAGAGATGTAGGTTGTTTGCTACGGATCAAGAAAGGCAATTCGATGACTAAACTAATAGCCAATCGAATCATGTAGTGGATTAACCTTCTCTAATATATTTATTTATTGTTTTTATTATCTCATATTATACTCTCATTAGTGGATTAGTTTAATTAGTCTAAATTCGTACAAGTACGTGCAAGCAAGAGTGGATAACATGATTACTCCCTTCATCTTATGATGTTGAGAGTATTATTATTGATTTATATTCATGATTTAGTATTGTTGAAACACTTGTTTTTACATCTATTAAAAAGTACTTATCATCGGGTCTCCTTGTCTCAACCCTCTAGCACCAGGAAAGAAGCCTTCTGGGGAACCATTGACAAGGATAGAAAATGATGGTGAAGCAATGCACATCTCAATCCACTTTCTCAAAGGCTATGTATATTTGAAAGTGAGAAGCATGGCTTTATCTGCATCCCAACTCACCATATCATAAGCTTTTTTGATGTCAAGTTTAATGGAGCATCTCGGAGTCCCATATTTCCTATCATAGCTTATCAATCCCCAAATGTGTATTTTATTACATTTACAATACTTCAATTATGCCCTTCTTATGCTTAATGAATAGACAACTTATAGCTATTTTTGCCTTTTGCAAGATACAAGCCATTTAGGACGTATATTCCTAAAACGTGCATTTTAGCGCAAAAAGGATTGCTATTCCAGTGTAGGAGCAAAAGTGCCAAAAAGTCAAAGTCAACTCTCAAGGACTTAAAGCCAAAATTAAGAACTCAATTGTATGGGCTTAAGTCAAAAGCCCACAAAGCTTAATCTTATCCTCAAGGAGGGGAAAATATGTAATTAGTATCCTATATAAACCAAAGTAGTAGAGAAAGAACCTTACCCTAGAATTAATCTTTGGTCATTAGCAGTAGATAATATGTTTTAAATTAATAGTGTAATTTGTTATTTACTTGTTTTCTGTTTTTATGTTCTTCAAGCTTTAGTGGTTAAATCAAGTTCTTATTATCTTCAATACTAGTTTTCAATCATGTCTTCAATACAAAGTTTTCATTACTTTTCTATCTTTGATTCAATCCCAAAAACATTAGTCATACTCATTTGATAAATTCAAATGATTATAACTTTGTGAGCAAGATATCTATCAAAACCATTTCCATACATGTTTTTCTATCCAATCAATAGTTTAATTAAGATTTCAAACCATTCTAGATAAAGAACTAGTGTTTTCACCATTAAAACCTTAAGAACAAGAGTAGAGAAAGACTAGAAAGTGAGTTTTCAACCATCAAACCAGTCCTCCAAACAAAGGATTTAAGATGAACAACACAACCCAACACACCACTATATCTACCTCTTCAAATGGCACCGCCGTCATGGATCCAAATTGAAAGAGGAAGATGGAGAAAAAAAATCACTCTTTGAACCCTTCTTCTCAATCTTATTTTCAAAATTTTCAAGTTTTTTTTTCCTTTATTTGGTTACTGATGTTTCTTTTTCGCATATTTCTAGTATACTTTTGAGCAAACGGGGCCCGAGAATAGCACGAGAAGATTCACCGGAGACTGCTGGAGAAAAACGAGCGCAAACGGAGCTAATTAACCTGCGCAGCGCCTGTCACCGATGTGCCCGCGTGTGACACGCATCCGCACTTGTCAGACACGCATCTACACTTGTCAGACACGCGCACACATGTGATACATGCCCGCACTTCATTCACCTATGCCCGTCTATGATACGCACCAGCATTTTGTTCACCCGCGCCGCACCTTGTCTGTTTCCAACGAAGATTCCGTTGGCTCAAAATCTTCATGTGTAAGTCACCTGTAATTCCCCCTAGTCTTTTTAATAAAACTATAAGTAGATAAAAAGTAGATAGATTTGCAAAGTTTTGATTTTTCAAAACCAAAAATTCAATTAAAAAACAATTTAAAAATTATAAAATTTATTAATTAAAATGAATTAGTAATCCATCAGTAAAGTTAAACATTAAAATTAGTTTAGTAGCATGTTTAGGGGTTTTTTTTTTTTTTTTTTTTTCGATTAATTGTTGTTTATGCATGATTAGATTAAGATAATATCATATAGTTAAGCTAAAATACAAAAAAAAAAAAAAATAGGATAAATACAAAATAGTTTAAGTTTTGGAAGTTTAGTCTTTTGGTTTATGTTTACTTACCAAGAGTTGGGGATTCAACCAACTTGGACCGGTTGGATGTACGAGGCGAGTAATGTAATATCACGCTCGCGCATCTCAACCCAACTTGGGGGTTGGAGTTCCAATCTTTGACGAACACTTTCTAAGCTTTTACATATTTTGTTTAAGTAATCATTAGTGAATAGTTAATTAGCTAAACATAGTTAATTTTCGTGTTTACTGCTTTCATAGTTTTAAGCCCACGAAGGCAACTTTGTTTTAGGCCCACGAAGGTAACCAATTGTATCTTATTGGCTTTGCCACATTTCAACCCGTCTTGTGGGTCTTAGATAGATTAAACTTGTAACCGTAAGGAAAAGCTGGAATGGTGGGTTGACACGTAAGACACCAAACACTTTGTCAACCCCACCACGTTGCCTTCACCCCAAGGGTCGTGCACGCACACCTTGGGCGGTAATTTTTATACCTCCTCGCTACAAAGTGTAAGAGGATACTTGTGTGTTACTAAGCATGATTGGATGATTATGCTATTTACGTTTCAGTCTCGTCTTTACATTACCGCTAAGGCTAAACCTGAGCTCCCCTTCCTTACAAATACCGTGGGTGAGATTCTTGGTGACACACCATCTGGTGAAGTAGTGATCTTCTCCCTTGACGCGTCTAGTTCCCAAAACCCAGTTTCGCACTCACTGTTAAATTCAAACAGGGCATAGTTTCTAATCTATAGACATTGCATGCAAACTTCTCAAAAACTTAAGATCTACAAACGAATTTCCCTGTTTGAGCATCCAACACATTTGTGTATGCATATAACTAGGTTCTAATTAGTCTCGCAATCGTGCATGAGACTACGCTTAGGCTAGACAAAGTTTAGCGCATTTAAAACTTACCCACGTAGGAGAGAACGTTGATCTAGAGATACTCTTATTTCTCATCCCCCAACTACTGCGATGGCGAATGAAGTAGTTCAAGCTGAAGAGCCTATCTCTAGTTTATGTAGGAACCGTTATTTTCGAATGCAAATTTCTACAAACTGCAAAAAACCACGCGCAGTAGAATTAATGGGGTTCACAGTTTTGGCTGTAAATCCGGCTTAAACAACTCTGAGAATCCAATAGCTATGAATCCGAATCAACAATCAACCCTTTGATTTTCTGTTTTATTCCTTTCAATAGATTGGACGTTGTGTGGGCAACGATCTACCAACCCCCTTCTCTCTCACAAAGCTAGATCCAATTTTGGACCTATCTTTCCTTGCCACTCTTTTCAATCCAGTGAATAGTGAATTTTGGCCAGGAGAGAAGAGATTCTATTTATAGGCTACAACAGGGACCATGAGGAGAAATTAGGGTTGGGCCTCCTAACGGGCTTAGGCTTCCCATGTTCGCCCAGAACACACAGCCCAAGTCCGTCAACAAATGGCTTATTCTACTAAAGCCCATTGTTGCACTACCGCCCTAATCCTAAATTACGTGTCAGAGTTTATGGGATCCATTTTATATGCTCGTTGATCTCCCCATGTTTAAGATATCGAATGTCCATTGATTAAGTCAAGTTACTGACAACTACATTAATCAACTTCTTATGTCCTTGAGTAGTACCACTCAACCTCATTGTCATGTCGGATCAAATCCACCTACAGGGTTTACATGACAATCCTTATGTGCTCCTCAAGGGGACATCATCAGCCCGACTTCTTACGGGACACAGATTCTTTCTATAATTAATAGTACACCTTACATACAATGTCATTACCCAATCCATCGAGTTTGTTGATTCACAAATGAATCTCACTCATTGATGATTTATAGCAATGTACAATGCATGTAAGTGACCGTTATTATATTCCGGATTAGGAGGACAAGCATCCATAATAACAGAGGCGTTTTTTCTCTTATATAGTCATTATAAAGAGAAACAACCTCACTTGGTTCTGTTCAATACACACAAAGTGTACTAGCGTAATCCTATATTCAAGATAGACTAATACCAGATTATACTACAACCGTACCAATGGTTTGTCCAAATCCATCTAGGTTATGAACGATTACTTATACTTTATAAGGTACTGATGATATGATCTTCTATGTGTTCATACCATATCATCTACAACATAAAGTATTAGACACATACATGTAACTAATAACATATATAATATGCATAACATTTGCCCATATGATTCTCATTCAAAATATAAAGAATTAGAGTTAATACAATAGTAATGCTTTTAGTATATAACCCTATCAGTTTCTATGCACCGTTACAAGATGGCCCTCCATCTTGTATACAACTTACATAGCTCAATAACGATTTCCCCATCCCACCAAACGTGTTCAATCTCTTACCCATCTTTCACGGTTTCGAACACAAGTTACCGTACGAACACCTACACCGGATACATGAGGTATGCAGTATGCTCAATCATCAGGGTGTTTCTGATGTTCAGGTTAAACTTAGAGTGTTTCCCTTCACTCTAGCTAGCAAGAGCCATGCATGGATTCTATCACAGAAGCCTGATTCTTTCGATACATGGGAAAAGATAGTGTTCTCCTTCCTGAAGAAGTACTTTCCACCGAAGAAAATAAAGGATTGGATAGATTCTCTGACCTGCTCCATTCATGTCCTCACCATTAGCTAGAAATAACCACTTTTGTCCAATATTTTTTCAAAGGTATTCTCCAAGAACACAAAGTCACACTTGATATCATGAGTAATGGAAACTTTTTAGATAAAGGTGCTAGAAAAGCTCTAACCTTTCTTGAAGACCAAGCAGAAAAGAGTATTCATTGGGGTGACATAAATAATTCCAGAACATCCCAGCCCAGTACTTCTAAAGCTAATGGTATCTTTGAGGTAAAATTCGATCCAGAGATGAAAACACTAATCGAAACCCTCACAAGAAAGATAGATGCCCTTGCAATCAAACAAAAAGACCATACTCACCAACTAGTGATGAACATCGATATAACACCATGCACTTTCTATCTCGATCTAAATCGCGATATCTACCCATTGTCCCTTGCTCAACAACAGAGCATCACTTCAACCAGAAGAAGTTTGTGCTTTCAATGTACCAAAATGCACCATGGAGGCAACACCCAAATTTTCAATGGAATATTAATCAACAAACCTAACCACCTCCAGGGTTCTCAAATCATGTCAAATCACAAAATACATTCAGTCAATTCAGACAAGGACAAGGTACCTACAACAATCAGAATAGAGCGATGGTTCCATCCAACTTTAACCATAACTACCAAAATCCACCAATCAACAACCAAAGAGACCTAGTTCCAATTGCCCAACCTACTAATGTGCCATTAGATAAAACATCATAGATGATGTTATCTTTGATGAAACAACAAACAAATATCATGGAAACCATAAAACAAACAATTCAGTTGCTACATCAAAGACAAAAACAAGCTACCAATGATCACACTAAAGCTACTAAAACACAAGAGATCAAAGCAGTCACAACCTTGTGTTCCAGCAAAATAGTTGACAATAGAGTAGTCTTGCCTAAAGATCCTGCACCTATAGAAATACCTGTTGCAGTACCTATATTACCAGAGCAAGAATCTAAAAAAATGATACCCCCTAATGTCCCTATAGCAATTCCAGTTCTTAAACCATTATCTCCCACACCTGACCCAGTTAAGAAATATAAACCAAAGGCACCATTTCCAGAATGCTTGATGACACCTAGGGATGATGAAAATTTTGATGAAATTAGAGAGACATTCAAGAATCTAACCATAAATCTACCATTTCTAGATGCCATAAAATATTTACCCAAACATGCCTAATTTCTCAAGGATATGTGCACCAACAAAAGAAGAACTAACATTCCAAAAGATGCCTTCCTTATAGAATAATTTCCATCCCTCACATAAACTAATGGAATCGTCAAGTATAAAGATCCTAGTCGTCCGACCATTCCTTGCACTATAGGAGATAAGTACACAGCTACTGCTCTGCTCGATCTTGGAGCAAGTGTTAACCTCCTTCCATACTACCTGTTCAAATAACTCAGTTTCCGTGAGCTTGCACCTACAACTATGACATTACAATTAGCCGATCACTCCATTAAATACCTAAAAGGCATAGTTGAAAATGTTTAAGTCAAAGTAAAAGATTTTTACTATCCTGTGGATTTTGTCATTCTTGATACTGAAGTAGCTCATAATTCCATACCTATCATTCTAGGGCGTCCTTTTTTTGCAATAGCCAATGCCCTTATCAATTGCCGAAATGGATCTATGCCCATGTCTTTCGGAGATCCTTCAGTGGAAGTTAATGTTTTTAAGATGATGAAGCAACATATGGAAGAGGAATTAGAAAGAGAAGTGAGTATGATAGAAAATATTGTTCAAGAATATTGCGACAAGACTTTCCCAGAAAATGATGTGCAGCAATTCTTATCCTTTGGGGACTCTAATTTCGACACATAGATCATTAAATGAAAGAGACCAGTAACAGCTTGGCATCCATTCCCTTATACAATTCAGATGATAATCTACCTAAGTATAAAGAGAACTCACCAGCCCAATTGTTCACTATGGAAGAACCTTGTTACCCAAATCACCTACATCTGACCTAAAAACTCTCCCTCCTGACTTAAAATCTATTTATCTTGATTCTGATGGCACCCATCCCATCACCATCTCATCCTTGTTAGCAAAAAAGGAAGAAAAGCGTATGATTAGGGTAATTCAAAAACATCACTCTGCAATTGGGTGGTCTCTTAATGATATAAAAGGAATTGATTCAAAGATTTGCACTCAAAAAATTCATTTAGAAGAGAATTCTAAGACTTCTAGAGAACCACAACGTCGTTTAAATCCAGCTATGAAAGAAGTAGTACGAGAAGAGATCTTATAATTACTGGATGCCGGAATCATTTATCCTATATCTGACAGCGAATGGGTTAGTCTTATCCATGTAGTACCAAAGAAATCTGGGATTACAATTGTCCGTAATACAGATAGAGAGTTAATTCCAGAACGAATTCCTATCATGTGGATGATTTGTATTGAGTACAGGAAGCTGAATGCTATCACAAGGAAAGATCATTTTCCCCTACCTTTTATTGATCAGATGCTTAAACGCCTAGCAGGACATGCTTATTACTATTTCTTGGATGGGTATTCAAGATATTTTCAGTTTTTAATCGATAAAACTGATCAAGAAAAGACCACCTTTACTTACCCTTTTGGAACCTATGCTTATGCATGTATGCCCTTCGGTCTCTGCAATGCACTTGCCACATTTCAATGTTGTATATTACACATTTTCAATGATATGGTGGAGAGATTCATGGAAGTTTTTATGGATGATTTTTGCCTCTATGGGGATTCTTTCAACAATTGTCTATCAAACCTTTCTAAAGTATTGGGGCATTGTCAGGAAAAGAATCTAGTCCTCAATTGGGAGAAGTGTCACTTCATGGTAAAAAAGGGAAGAACGTTAGGTCACATTGTGTCTAAAAAAGATATAGAGGTCGATAAAGCTAAAATAGATAAAATTTCTACTCTACCTAATCTGCAGACCATCCGTGATATACGAGCCTTTTTAGCCCACGCTAGTTTTTATAGAAGATTCATTCAAAATTTCTCCAAAACTGCTAAACCCTTTACCAATCTTCTTACAAAAGATACACCCTTTGAGTTTAATTTAGATTGCATACAGGCTTTTAAAACTTTGAAAGCCGCCTTAATAACTACTCTTATAATTCAACCTCTTGATTAGTTGAAACCATTCGAGCTCATGTGTGACGCTACTGACTATGTTGTTGGTGTCGTACTGGGTCAAAAACATTATAATGCATAGACAGTTATTTACTATGCAAGTAAAATGTGAAATGAAGCTCAATGGAATTATACAACCATTGAAAAAGAATTTTTAGCCATTGTCTATGCTTTAGGCAAATTTCGTCCTTATTTGGTAAGTTCAAACACCATAATTTACACCGATCATACAACACTAAGGTACCATCTCGCGTGAGAAGGATGCTAAGCAGAGATTAATCCAATGGATCCTTCTCTTGTAGGAGTTCACATTAGATATTAAAGAAAAAAAAAGAGTTGAAAACGTGGTGGCTGACCACCTCACAAGATTAATGACCTTGCCTCTTTTTTGTGTATGTAGATGAGATGGTATATGGATGATGTAGATAGATGATGGTCGTTGAACAAAATAGAAACGTATCGAAACCTAATTATCCCTCAATAAGTAAAGGATGAGTAGGGTATCGTTCCACTTTTAAGTGTATGTTTATATGAAAGACAAGACTAGAAAGGGGGTTTGAGGGATTAAAAACTATGATTATAGATATTATAGATTCTAATGCTAAACTAAACTAAACTAAACTAAACTATTGAGAATTTATAAGAAAGGGAATTCAAGAGATTAGAATCCACCAATACTTTTGATTCAATGACCTTTTGCTTCATGGTTGTTCTCACAAGTAGACTACAATTAGGCAATCGAGCGAGTGCCGATGCCCTCTTGGAAGAAACATCGTTAACAAATAACTCTACTTAAGGTTGTTCCTATGTTCATGTTATTAATATCTTCTTTCCTTTTATGTGAGCTGAGGCCGCTATTCAATAAATCACCATCTAAGACAAACACAAGGAATACTTCTCTTACTCTAAAATACTACACAACTAGAAGAAAAGTAGAGAATAATAGTATAATATTTAATTACAATAAATAAAACCCTATTCTAGCATTATATTCAATTGCAATAAATAAAAGCATGTCACTAGCAAATATTCAATTGCAGTAAATTAAATCATAAACTAGCATGATATTTGATTGCAATAAATAAAAACCTTAATCTATACTTCCATCCCCTGGTCTGGGCAATGGAATTAATAACTAAAAACATAAAGAACTAACATGATTGAAGAACACCATGAACCAAAAGAATCATTAAACCTTAAGCACCGGCTTCATCTTCTCCCTTGAAGGATAAGATTAGCCTTCCATAAAGAAGGAAGAACACGAAGAACGAGAAGAAGAAGAGTCAAAGAACATAAGACTAGAAAGACTAATTTATTAAGACTCAGCCAGTTAAAACCGATCTTTTACTATTAATCTCTCTCTGCCTCAAGTTCTGGAGATAAGAGTATATATGAATTGGCAAATTACATGAGGCACTTAGGTCCTCTATTTATATAGGTTACAATGAGCTCTAGAAGCATTCCAAACCGTCATTTGTTTCCTAATACAAATAGCCTTCTTTCAGAGTCCAACTTCGTCTCCAAAACTGAGAAGAAATTGGCTACAGTGTCGATCCATGCGTCTGGAAGCACTATTCATGCGTCTCAGACGAGATCAATGTGTCTGGATGCTCGATCCATGCGTCCAGCCTATTTTGTCTCTTCTGCTTTATCCTTCTATCCTCTTTTGCCAGCTTTGGTCCAAGCAATGAATTCTTTGGCCTTAGGCTTTCAAATAGGCTTTAAAATAGGTCCAAGTCGCATCTTTAATAGCTCCAATTCCATGGACTTTGACCATCCTCTTTTTGTGTGTGTAGATGAGATGAATGATGTAGATAGATGATGGTCATTGAACAAAATAGAAGCGTATCAAAACCTAATTATCCCTCAATAAGTAAAGGATGTGTAGGGTATCGTTCCACTTTTAAGTGTATGTTATGTAAAGGACAGGACTAGAAAGGGGGTTTAAGGGATTAAAAACTATGATTATAGAGATTTAGATACTAATGCTAAACTAAACTAAATTAACTAAACTATTGGGAATTTATAAGAGAGGGAATTCAAGAGATTAGAATCCACCAATACTTTTAATCTATGACCTTCTGCTTCATGGTTGTTCTTACAAGTAGACTACAATTAAGCAATCGAGCAAGTGCCGATGCCCTCTTGGACAAAACATCGTTAACAATTAACTCTACTTAAGGTTGTTCCTATGTTTATGCCATTAATATCTTATTTCCTTTTATGTAACCTCAGGCCGCCATTCAATGTATTACCAAGAGCAACATCAAGGAGTACTTCCTAATAGGGCGGCCATTCAATGAATCACCACTTAATGCAAACACAAAGAATACTTCCCCTAGGCAGCCACTCCCTGAGCTACCCCTTCTAAGGCAACACAAAGAATACTTTCCTAACTCTAAAGAACTATACTACTAGAAGAAAAGTAAAGAACACTAGCATGATATTAATATTACAAAACATAAACCCTATTCTATACTTCCATCCCCTGGTGTGGGCAATGGAACTAATAACTAAAAACATAAAGAACTAACCTGATTGAAGAATACCATGAACCAGAAGAATCATTAAACCTTAAGCACTGGCTTCATCTCCTCCCTTGAAGGAGAAGATTAGCCTTCCATAAAAAAGGAAGAACACGAAGAACGAGAAGAAGAAGAGTCGAAGAACATAAGACTAGAAAGACTTATTTATTAAGACTCAGCTAGTTAAAACCAATCTTTTATTATTAATCTCTCTCTGCCTCAAGTTCTGGAGACAAGAATATAAGTGAATTGGCCCATTACATGAGGCACTTAGGTCATCTATTTATAGGGGTTACAATGAGCTCTAGAAGCATTCCAAACCGTCATTTGTTTCCTAATACAAATAGACTTCTTCCAGAGTCCAACTTCATCTCCAAAACTTAGAAGGAATTGGCTACAGTGTCGATTCATGCGTCTGGATGCACTATTCATGCATCCCAGACTTAATCAATGTGTCTGGATGCTCGATCTATGCGTCCCAAACGCATGGGTCACGTCTGGACGCACGATAGTTGCGTCTCAAACGCGAGACTCTATTTTTCCACCTTTGGTCTATTTTTCTTTCCTCTTTTGCGGGTTTTGGCCCAAGCAACGAATCCTTTGGCCTTGGGCTTCCAAATAGGCTTTAAAATAGGTCAAAGTCGCATCTTTAATAGCTTTAATTCCTTGGCCTTCTCCGTGATTGTCCACGGGCTTCCCATGTGATCATTAATGCTCCGAATTGCTCTATTTTATCTCTTTTTCTCTAATATTCTACAAAACTCTCTTTTTCACCTGTAGAATCTTAAAACATAACTTACAAACACTATTAGTCCACTAAGATGGCTAAACAAGAGGCATAATCGAGGGTTAAATTGCACTTTTTGAGCACTTATCACAACTCCCAACTAGCCTTTTGCTAGTCTTTTAGCAAATAAGATAAAAAAATAGATAGGTGATCAAAATTACATCCTAAAAAATAAAATCCTAACTCACTTTCTCAGGCATCGCGATTGCATTTACCATATGCAACAAGGCTTTAAACCTTTAAGTTCCCTGATAAAAGATAAAATTCAATAGTCTTACCTACGAAATAAAGTGATGAAACTTACAAACGCAAGTAAAACTAAACTAATTTTATGGGTCTATGTTTATCAAAGATTCTACTCTCAAGTCTATGAGATATAGTGGAGTAGAGTGATTCGTTCCACTCTTAGTCCTTCCGCATGCTATGTTCTCAAGTGTAAGTACTCTAAACTTAAAGTCTAATGAGAGATTTACGAAAAAGAGCAACTAGACAACGATGCAACTACCCACGAAATGCAACTAGTCGATGATGGGAATAACTAAGGGAATGCTACGTTGATTCTATGATAAGGAGTTAGAGGGGGATTGATTCCACCTTAACTCGACTTAATCCTATTAACGACGAATCGTCGTAATCCGAATTGAACTGCTTCGCAGAACAATTGGTTCTTCCTAATCCCTAATTACACATGGCATTCCTACCAATTCATAACTAGCATGTGAACGATTAAACCCATTCTCATGGTGAACTAATCGTTTCTAGAGTGGAAAGGAAATTACGACGATTCTACGATATTCGGAATCAAGCTTTCATCAAGGCTTCTCAACCCCCTCTAATGGAGGTTTAGCCGAGAATCATTACGCAATCATTTCCGATTACATTTAAACTAAACATGATATAAAGAATTGAAATTTACTTAATTAAACAATAATGAAATCTAATTTAATGACTCAAATGAAATAAAGACAGGAATTGAAATTAGATCTAGGTATGGAAATGACAAAATCGAAATTGATAAAAATACTACTTTATTGATCTAATCAAAATGAAGAACAAGATTCAAAGGTTTAATCTAATACAATAATTGAAATGGAACTAAACTTAATTAATCTACATGAAAAACTAGATCTAGAATTCATTAATGGAGGCTACTAATCTAATCTATTTCTAGGTCTAACTATCTACCATTAACAATCTACTAAGCTTTTGTTTTTATACATTCAGATCCAAAAATCGTGCATGGGCTTGGAGCCATGTTTTGGGCCAGAGAATCAGGCCCAAAACCCAATTCTTTCAGTCCAAAAAGGCCTCTTCAGCTGTAGTTGGCTTCAACAGACTTTCCGTCCACTTCTGCTCCTCTGATTGGGTCAAGGCTTAGATCAGTGGAAAGATCTTTCCGAGCCGGTCATTTTGACATAAGATAGACCCCATTCCGAGGTCTGAGTCCAAAGATATGTCCTTCGGAAGTTCTGCTTACTTTGTGTGCTATTTCGGCCCGCGTCGACTTTTCAGCTTTTGACCGGGCTTTTAGAAAGGCTTTGTCTTCTCGAAACTTGGCCTTTAATCACGGAACTCCTTAGTAACCGACCTTTGCTCCTTTATCTCGCTAAAGTGGCACATTTCTGCACATAATGGACTTTGAAGCCTGAAATGCATAAAAACACGTAATCAGTGTTAACTCTTAATTATTACTCACATAATTGGTCTAAAAGTATGACTATTAAAGGGTTAAAACTACAGTTTTGGACTCTTATCATTCCCCAAAAAGGATGAGTTATAGTCTCGTGAGGGTTTTCAGGTGATATACCCACAAAATCAATCAATAACATGACAGTATTTTTCAGAGAGAGAAATTCCTTACCCACTTAGTGCTTACTCCAATAGAAAGTCTCCATTGCTGACTACATTGCTACAAAGACTCATAGATTATGATGGGAGATAGTAAAAATTGACAAAATTCTCAATCAAGGCTTATGTGTGTAGTTAGTCAATCTCCTGTACTCTCCTATCCAAAAAACGGAATCCCTAGTTTACTATAGGTAGATAATCTCGACTTTCAATCCTCACCGGTTATACTCTCAACAAAGAATCTCTCAGAAGATGGTCTACTATTTTACCTCATCTATGTGGGGAAAAGAATAATACATACGAACATCCCACATACTACCTTGAAAAATAGACTTCTGAATGAAAGTAGTCTCATGGAAAGAATGTTAATCACATATGAAGTGTCAGGTCCTTCACTTTAGCATCCTCTCACCTATTCTAGACTTCGTACCATACTGTAGTGATAAGTCATAGGTTGTAACTTGGCTTGGGTATTGGTTTATGAAGGAAAGGTAAAAATGATTCAAAGGTTGTTTTCTGAAAAACACTAAGGGTTTTGCTTCATTATTTGGAATATTTCTTCAAATTTTGTATTGCAGAGAAAATTCTTCCTTTGTCTTAGCTTTTCCATCCATTCTGTTCACCTTCTTCCTTTTTATTTTTATTTTTTATTTTTTTTATTTTTTAGTTAAAGCTCAGTGGTATATCCTTGATTAGTATTGGATATGCTTGTTTTCCACTAGCTTCTTTCACTTTGAACAGAATGATGGACTTCATTGTATCTCTCTGATATTTCCTTGTAATCTTCCTTTTGTGGTCTTTCTTCCTCTTTGTGCCCCTCGTAATCTCAGAAACATATGGGTATGGCTGATAAAGATTTTGGCTATACTCCTTGTCTGGAGTTGGGTGACGGGTAAAGGGTTTTATGAAAGAAAATGGCTTATTGTAAGGCTCAAAAGGGTTTAGCATGATGGTCCTACTAGGTGGGATAAAGGCTGAATGGGTTCACTACTTGACTTATCAGTATGATACTCTGTTTCGAATAGACTACAAGACCTAATGGCTATCTCCCCAGTTGATGTCACTTCGTGATTAACCAAATCAACGAATAATGAGACTATATTACAACGACATAAAGAACTGAAAGATGTTGAGTCATTAAAACTCGGATTTTTCATAAGAACTCTCCAAAGAATGGGTATAAAGCTCAAGTCTTACGGGTTAAGTCTAAAAATTCTACTTCCAGTTTACTAGGGGTTTAAATCTCTCTTCTAGCAAAAGTACACAAAACTGACCAAGTACTATGGTGGTGCCTTGATAAAGAATTCTATCAATAAGAACTATGTCCGAGAATAATAAATAGTCTAAGTGGTAATGAAATCAATAATATTAACTATCTATCAAACTCAACACTAAGCAGTATAGAATATATATTCCAGACTCATCATTAAAATTCATTTTTCTCATGCTACTGATATAGAAACCAAAATATTTTAGTTTTTTTGAAAACTAATTTTCGAAATTCATTTCTCAAGTACACCCTCCCCCTACTTATGCATGCATTGACCTCAATGTATAAAGAAGTAAATGAAATGGATGAGAAAAAGGTAGGATATTACCATTGATGCCGAATATCAAAATTAGTTCAAGAAACAAATTTTTAGGTCTTTTTACGTCAGATCCCCAAGACATAATGTGAGTCTTTTAAAGTCAGATTCTCAAGACTTTTGAGTCCTTTATAGTCAGATCCTCAAGACTAGTACTCCCACCCACTAGGTTCCACTTTGTAGGAATTCTTCTAATCTCTCTCAGCATGTGATTGACAAAAGTATACCTTGTACCAACAATTTTCTCTTAATGGTCAGAACCCAGGACAAGTTTCAGAAGGCAATTCTTAAAGCAACCTAGCTTAACACTCTCCTCTCTTGTGTACAAATGGACTTTTACCGAACCCTACACGAGCCATAGAAATAATCTTCCTTTGAAGGTCAACAGGGAGTAAATCCCATAAACTAACAGGTGGGGAATACTTAGGTTTCCATCTCAAAACTGATTTTTTGACAACATGCTTACTTCCTGTAGATATTTTTGCTCGATCTACTAGAATTCCTTCCAGCAGTATCCCTTCCTTTACCATGAAGTGACACTTTTCCAAGTTCAGAACTAAGTTGGTATCGCAACAACGTTTAAGGACTAAGGAGAGATGATGCAGACAATCCTCAAAAGGACATGTGAATGTCTTCTCTTGGTCCTTAGGGTGAATATGGATCTGAAAGTATCCTAAGTAACCATCAAGAAAGCAGTAGTAAGCTTGTCTAGCTAATCTTTCTAATATCTGATCAATGAAAGGCAATGGAAAATGATCTTTCCTCGATGCGCTATTCAACTTCCTGTAATCGATGCAAACTCTCCATCCAGTATGAATCCTGGTTGGAATCAACTCATTGTTCTCATTCTCGATTACTGTGGTTCCGGACTTCTTCGGCACAACTTGAACTGGACTAACCCATCGACTATCAGAAATAGGGTAGATAATGTCAGCGTCAAGGAGTTTGACAACCTCTTGCTTAGAAGTCTTGGAATCCTCTTCCAGATGAATCCTATGTTGAACTATCATAGGGCTGATCCCCTTGATATCATCAATTTTCCAACCTATAGCTGACTTGTATTCCTTTAAAAGTGCTACTAACCTAGATTCCTGCTCCGCAGTCAAATCTGATGCAATGACTACTGGGTAGGTTCCCAAATCTCCCAAGAAAACATACTTGAGTGTAGACGGTAAAGGCTTCAATTCTAGCTTAGGTGGCTCCTTCTTAAGCTTTTTAGGTGGTCCATCAAGCATAGGCGATTCAAGCTTTTCTTTGAACTTGATGTCATCCATGACAGGTGATGAATCCAAAATCGCATTGATTGACTCAACACTAAGTTCCTCACAATCTGAGTCTGTCAGAGCTTTCAATAACTCGTCAGCATGATATATATGAATGAGTCAGATAATCCTGTGCTAACGCTTCAATCATGCATACCTCGTTCACAGCACATACCTCCTGTGGTTGCTGTAACATATGGAAAACATTGGTCTCGACTTTCATATTACCAAACGATAACGTCATATTACCGTTTCGATAGTTGATGAGTGCATTTGCAGTGGCCAAGAATGGTCTGCCTAGAATGATTGGTATCTGCCTATCGGATGTAGGTTCTGTGTCGAGTACTATGAAATCAACCGAATAATAGACATCTTCGATCTTGACTATGACGTCTTCAATGATTCCTCTAGGTATCTTCATTGATATATCTGCCAACTGTAAAGTAACATCAGTCAGTTTTAGATCCTTCAAGCCCAACTTCTCGTAGACGAAATATGGTAGAAGATTCACACTGGCACCCAAATCTAATAAAGCTTGTTCCTCCAAAGAATCTCCAATTGTGCATGTAACAGTTGGACTTCCAGGATCTTTCAGTTTCACAACCGATAGATTTTGTAGGTACGATGAACATCGTTGAGCGATAAAAGCTTCTTTCGGAATATTGGTCTTCTTCTTCACTAGATCTTTCAGGAACTTCGCATACGAGGGAACTTGCTTGATGGCGGTCAGAAATGGGATATTAATCTGTAAATTCTGAAATACATCGCAAATCTCCTTGTACTTGTCATCTTTTCTGGTATTCACTAGTTTCGAAGGAAACGGTGCTGGCGGATTCTTCAATATCGGTTCTCTTCGTTCGGCTTTGGTTGGTTTGGTAACAGATAGTGGAGTGACAGGTGGAGTCACTCGTGATGGCTTCTTCTTACTTACTTCCACAGTAGTTCCTTCAACTTCTTTTGCAACAATTTCTTCAGTAGGTGGAATGTTAGAACTGGGTGGGATGGTGGGGACATAAGTTACCTTAGGCTCCGCAGAATCTTTTCCTGATTTATAGACAATCCTGTTATCAACTTTCTTGCCTGACCTCAGAGTGGTGATAGAATTAACTTGGGCATTCGACTGAGTAATCTCCGTTATATCCACCGGGACACCTCTTCCTTTTCGAATTTGGCTCGGTGGCTTGGTAATGCTCCTTTTGATCTCTCTCTCAAAGGCGGCGATTTTCCCTATCCGGCCTTGAATGACACTAAAGTTATTCTCCAACTTCTGGGTTCTTTGATTTGTCTGTTTCAGCTCATTGACAATGGTGGTGATAGCATCTTCCAGATGTGGGGTAACTGCTTTGCTTGACTGAGGCGTAGGGGCAATATATCAACTCATAAGATCTGGTACTAACTCTCTATTTGTGTTGGCTTGATATTGCTGGTTCTGGTATGACTGTTGATTTCTGTATGGTTGCTGGCGGTTTTGGAACTAATACTGGTTATTCTGGAACTGATTTGACTGATTCTGAAATCCTGGAGGAAAATTCCTCTGATTTGTATTTTGTGGCTTCCAATAATTCTGTCCTTGATTGAACTGGTTATTTCTTCCTAAAGAGTTGATACTACATGCCTCTGCATTAGTATCCAGATAGTACGAACACTCTTCAGTGGTGTGGCCTTCATCAAAACATAGCTCACAAATGGTATAACAAGGCTTGGATGGCTGAGGTTTAGCTTGGAAATTGTTTGGTTTTGGCGGATTCATGGAGAACTTATCAAACTTCTTGTTTAGATTTTCAAGTCCTGTTGATAGGCTTGCCATAATTGATAGCATTGCTTGATTTGGGTCTTCTTGAATTTGGTTGCCAAATTTCTTCAGCACCCCCTCCACTCTAGCTATGTCCTCATTGCTAGTACTCCATTGTTGAGTGTCTTCAGCTAAATTCTCGAGAAAGTTGTAGGCTTCCTCTCCATCCAATGATGTACACTTACCTTGATGCATTGACTGTATCATCTGCTTGTTCATAGTAGAAAGTCCTCGAAAGAAAAAATGAGCCAGTGTACTCTAATCATAACCATGATGTGGACATGAGACTAGCAGATTATTGAATTTCTCCCAGCTTTGATGATATTCTTCAGTCACCTTCCCTTTGAAATTGTTGATGGCTTGCTGCATGGCATCTGTCTTCTGGGGTGGGTAGAAGTTGTTCATAAACTTTGTTCTCAACTTCTCCCAGTTATTGATTTAATTGATCGACTGTGCAGGTAACCATTCGGATGCTTTACCTTCGAGGGACAGTGGAAAAAGAATGAAGTTGATACTCTCATCCCTGATATTATGGTTCTTGAAAGTTCTGAGGACTGATAGAAATTTGTTCATGTGAAGATAAGGTTGAACATTATCTAAACCATTGAACTTTGGAAGCATAGAGATTACTGATGCACTAAGTTCAAACTGATTAGCTTCTGTCTCTGGAAAAACAATACTGCTGGGTGGGTCTCCAATTATTGGCGAATAGAAATCGCTCAGCTTCTTCCTCTGTTGTGCTTGCATGGGTGGGATAGCTTCAGGATTATTGGTGTCCAAAACACCTCCATCATTGCGTGCGGCCATTATATCAATCTCGTCTAGTATTCTTGTGAGTCAGTTGTTAAACCTTGTCCACTGTTGTGTTCTTACCGGACGATGATATGGACGACGGGGCATACACTAGAAAATGCTATGTGAAAATGACGAAAAACTATCCTACAATGCTTGAATAATATGCAACTATTCTAAATTATACTAAAATGTAAAACTACTTTCCTTCAACTGGGTTGTGCTTTGCAGCTAGTATCTCGCCCGTTGTCTAAAGCTGTCTCTTCTAGGGTTATGGTGAATCACTTGGATTGCTTAAGTACCACTGCCCACAGATGATAGTCCGTTTGTCAAGATTCAGACAAGAAACACTAGAGTTTGATGTTTCGCTGTGTTGGCTTACAACTTCAATTGTTGAAAAGGTCCTAAATGCAATTATACTAGAAAGCAATAAAACTAAACTATGATGCAACTATACTAAGAAAGCAATAAAAAGAATGAAGATTCGACTAACCTGGATGGTAGATCTTGTCTTCGAGATTTCCTTCAAGCTTCTTTCTTTCTTCAAAGGATGGATGATGTGGCTAAAATTACCTCAAGATCCAAAATTCTAATATTGAAAAAAACGTTAAACATAAACAACTTAAAACGGCAGCGGCGCCATTTGACCAGCCTCTTTTTGTGTGTGTAGATGATATGAATGATGTAGATAGATGATGATCGTTGAACAAAATAGAAGCGTATCAAAACCTAATTATCCCTCAATAAGTAAAGGATGAGTAGGGTATCTTTCCACTTTTAAGTGTATGTTATGTGAAGGACAAGACTGGAAAGGGGGTTTAAGGGATTAAAAACTATGATTATAGAGATTTAGATTCTAATGCTAAACTAAACTAAATTAACTAAACTATTGGGAATTCAAGAGATTAGAATCTACCAATACTTTTAATCTATGACCTTCTGCTTCATGGTTGTTCTTACAAGTAGACTACAATTAGGCAATCGAGCAAGTGCCGATGCCCTCTTGGACAAAACATCGTTAATAATTAACTCTACTTAAGGTTGTTCCTATGTTTATGCTATTAATATTTTCTTTCCTTTTATGTACGCTCGGGCAGCCATTCAATGTATTACCAAGAGCAACATCAAGGAGTACTTCCTAATAGGGCGGCCATTCAATGAATCACCACTTAAGGCAAACACAAAGAATACTTCCCCTAGGCAGCCACTCCCTGAGCTACCCCTTCTAAGGCAACACAAAGAATACTTCCCTAACTCTAAAGAACTATACTACTAGAAGAAAAGTAATGAACACTAGCATGATATTAATATTGCAAAACATAAACCCTATTCTATACTTCCATCCCCTGGTGTGGGCAATGGAACTAATAACTAAAACATAAAGAACTAACCTGATTGAAGAATACCATGAACCAGAAGAATCATTAAACCTTAAGCACTGGCTTCATCTCCTCCCTTGAAGGAGAAGATTAGTCTTCCATAAAAAAGGAAGAACACGAAGAACGAGAAGAAGAGAGTCAAAGAACATAAGACTAGAAAGACTAATTTATTAAGACTCAGCTAGTTAAAACCGATCTTTTATTATTAATCTCTCTCTACCTCAAGTTCTGGAGACAAGAATATAAGTGAATTGGCCCATTACATGAGGCACTTAGGTCCTCTATTTATAGGGGTTACAATGAGCTCTAGAAGCATTCCAAACCGTCATTTGTTTCCTAATACAAATAGACTTCTTCCATAGTCCAACTTCATCTCCAAAACTTAGAAGGAATTAGCTACAGTGTCGATTCATGCATCTGGACGCACTATTCATGCGTCCCAGACTTAATCAATGCGTCTGGATGCTCAATCTATGCGTCCCAAATGCATGGGTCACGTCTGGATGCACGATAGTCGCGTCTCAAACGCGAGACTCTATTTTTCCACGTTTGGTCTATTTTTCTTTTCTATTTTGCAGGTTTTGGTCCAAGCAACGAATCCTTTGGCCTTGGGCTTCCAAATAGGCTTTAAAATAGGTCTAAGTTGCATCTTTAATAGCTTCAATTCCTTGGCCTTCTCCATGATTGTCCACGGGCTTCCCATGTGAACCTTAATGCTCCGAATTGCTCCATTTTATCTATTTTTCTCTAATATTCTACAAAACTCTCTTTTTCACCTGTAGAATCCTAAAACATAACTTACAAACACTATTAGTCCACTAAGATGGCTAAACAAGAGACATAATCGAGGGTTAAATTGCACTTTTTGAGCACTTATCAGCCTTCTCCATGATTGTCCACGGGCTTCCTATTTGATCCTTAATGCTCCGAATTGCTCCGTTTTACCCATTTTTCTCTAATATTCTACAAAACTCAATTTTTCTCCTGTAGAATCATAAAACATAACTTAGAAACACTATTAGTCTACTAATATGGCAAAACAAAACGCATAATCAATGGTTAAATTACACTTTTTGAGCACTTATCATAATCCTAACTAGCCTTTTGCTAGTCTCTTAGCAAATAAGATAAAAAAAATAGATAAGTGATCAAAATCACATCCTAATAACAAAAATAAAATCCTAACTCACTTTCGCAGGCATCGCGATTGCATTTACCATATGCAACAAGGCTTTAAACCTTTACGTTCCCCAAAAAGGACAAGTTATAGTCTCGTGAGGGTTTTCAGGAGATATACCCACAAAATCAATCAATAGCATGTTCAAGAATGATAGTATTTTTTAGAGAGAGAAATTTCTTACTCACTTAGTGCTTACTCCAACAGACGATGTCCATTGCTAACTACTTTAATGCAAAGACTCAGAGATTATGATGGGAGATAGTAAAAATTGACAAAATTCTTAATCAAGGCTTATGTGTGTGCTTAGTCAATCTCCTATACTCTCCTATCCAAGAAACGGAATCCCTAGTTTACCATAGGTAGATAATCTCGACTTTCAATCCTCACCGGTCATACTCTCAGAAGATGGCCTACTATTTTACCTCATGTATGTGGGGAAAAGAATACGAACATCCCACATACTACTTTGAAAAACAGACTTCTGAATAAAAGTAGTCTTATGGAAAGAATGTCAATCACATATGAAGTGTCGGGTCATTCACTTTAGCATCCTCTCACATATTCTAGACTTTGTACCATACTGTAGTAATAAGTCATGGGTTGTAACTTGGCTTGGGTATTGGTTTATGAAGAAAAGGTAAAAAGGATTCTAAGGTTGTTTCTGAAAAACACTAAGGGTTTTGCTTCATTATTTGGAAGATTTCTTCAAATTCTGTATTGTAGAGAAAATTCTTCCTTTGTCTTAGCTTTTCCATCCATTCTGTTCAACTTTTTTTTTTTTTAACTCAGTGGTATATCCTTGTTTAGTACCGGATATGCTTGTTTTCCACTAGCTTCTTTCACTAAGAACAGAATGATGGTCTTCATTTTATCTCTCTGGCATTTCCTTGTAATCTTCCTTTTGTGCTCTTTCTTCCTCTTTATGCCCCTCGTATTCTCAGAAACATATGGGTATGGCTGATAAATATTTTGGCTATACTCCTTGTCTGGAGTTGAGTAAAGGGTAAAGGGTTTTATGAAAGAAAATGGGTTATTGTAAGGGTCAAAAGGGTTTAGTATGATAGTCCTACTAGGTGGGATAAAAGCTGAATGGGTTCACTACTTAACTTATCAGTATGATACTCTGTTTCGAATAGACTACAAGACCTAATGGCTATCTCCACAGTTGATGTCACTTCGTGATTAACCAAATCAACAAATAATTAGACTATATTACAACGACATAAAGAACTCAAAGATGGTGTGTCACTAAGACTCGGATTTTTTGTAAGAACTCTCCAAAGAATGGTTATAAAGCTCAAGTCTCATGGGCTAAGCCTAAAAATTCTACTTCCAGTTTACTAGGGGTTTAAATCTCTCTTCTAGCAAAAGTATACAAAACTGACCAAGTATTATGGTGGTGGTGCCTTGATAAAGAATTCTATCAACAAGAACTATGTCAAAGCATAATAAATAGTCTAAGCGGTAATGAAATCAATAATATCAACTATCTATTAAACTCAACACTAAGCAGTATAGAATCTGTATCCCAGACTCATCATTAAAATTCATTTTTCTCATGCTACTGATATAGAAACAAAAATATTTTTGTTTTTGAAAACTAATTTTTGAAATTTATTTTTCAAGTACTTCTCAAGAACACCCTCCCCCAACTTAACATATGCATTATCCTCAATGTATAGAAATTAAGTAAATGAAATGAATGAGAAAAAGGGAAGATGTTACCATTGATGCCGAATATCAAAATTAATTCCAAGAAACAAATTTTTAGGTCTTTTTACGTCAGATCCCCAAGACGCAATGTGAGTCTTTTAAAGTCAGATTCTCAAGACTTTTGAGTCCTTTATAGTCAGATCCTTAAGACTATATATCATGCATTATCAGTTTGGAGTGAGGAGATCATATTTTTTTACCCAAATCTGACGAATGTTTGGAGGACGAGGAGGTCTCACCTTGTGGTTTGTCAAAAATACTCCTTGATATACCGGAAAGATTGCTGGTGAAGCTGCTTCTCTACCTTGAACTATTTCAGGTCTGATGATTGTGTGATAAGCCTTGTGGTTCCTCTGTGTAGAAGATTGACGAAAATCTTTCTTTCTAACAGGACAATAATATATGATGTGCCCTTTACCACCACAGTAATGATAATAGATATCTGGCTGACTGCGCTCAAGGTGGGCGGTAGACTGGTTAACATACTTCTCTCGTTCAGACAATGATGGTGTAGAAGAGGCTTCAACAGTGCAATGCTTCTTATCAATATGGTTCACTTTCTGCTTCAGAAGACTCATTTCAGTTTCTAGATTCTGTTGTTTTTCCAAAACTTCTTTAAGCTGATTCTCTAGTAATTGATTTTTCTGGGCAGAAGTCTGTTGTTCATCTTGAAATGTAGAGTTCATCTTCTCAAGGTATGATACTCTCTCTTCCAATTTTCCATTCTGCTCACTTAAATCCTGAGTTTTCTGTAGAGATTCCAAGAACTTGGCTAGCAACACCTCTGTGGTAGGGTTTCTCATGTTCATCACAGTTTTCTGTAGATTGAGCACTCTCAATTGTATCTTCGAATGGGAAGGATTCTTGTATCATGCTATCAAGGAAGTACACCTTTCCACCTTCAGCGTCATCATAATCCTTATGCAACAGGTGAAAGATATTTATGTCCATGGACATCTTACCAAAGTTGATCTTCATTTCACCGTTGTGACAATTTATCAAAGCTTTTGCGGTAGCGAGGAAATGTCGGCCTAGAATAATTGGAATTTTATCAAAGGCCTCCTGGGTGTCTATCACAATGAAATCCACTGGATAGTAGAAATCGGCTACTTGAACAAGAACATCCTTAACTATGCCTCTAGGAATCTTGGTAGAATGGTCAGCCAACTTCAATTTGACTTTTGTAGGCTTTAGGTTCTCCAGGCCCAACGCTTGGTACACATGATATGTCAAGAGATTAACACTAGCACCAAGGTCTAAAATAGCATTACCTGTGAATTTTTCCCCTATCTTGCATGATATTGTAGGACTTCCTAGATCTTTGAGCTTGACTGGAGGTTGCTGATGGATAATAGATGTTGTTTGTCTAGCTAGAAACGCTTGCTTTGGAACATGAGTACTTCTCTTTATGTTGCATGCATCCTTCAAGAATTTGGCATATGATGGCAACTGCTTGATTGCTTTGAGAAAGGGGATATTGATGTTATCTTTCTCAAATGCCCCTTCATCTCTAAAAATTGCTTGTCCTTTTTGCTTTGAGCAAAAAACATAGGAAAAGGTGCCTTTGGTACAAACACATTAGCATGTGTCTGCTCTTCTTTCTCTTCGGCATTCTTGCATATCTTGTCTTGGTCATCTTGACAAATGGGAGTGGAAAGGATTTCCCCCACTTCTTTTTTATCTTCATTTGAAATCTTGACCGATTGCTCTATTGCAATGTCATCATGAGAAGGTAAGTCAACCTTGTTGTCTATTTTCAATCCTGATCTAAGAGTAGTAACTGAGCTGACATGATCATGGAGGTGATCAATACTAAAAGTTGTCCCAATGTGGCATACACCTTCACTATTCGATATTGGTTCCAATAAGCTAAGTTGAATGGCTTGTGTCTTTACAGACAAAGCAGTAGTGAGTTGGTCAACCTTGGCCTCGAGAGACTCCATTCTATAATATTGACTTGCCTGAGATTGCTGGAGATTGAGCTGAGACTGTACAAGAAGCTCTAGAATACTTTCAAACTTCTGATTTTTCTATGATAGCAATGTAATTGCATTCTCCAACTTGGCAGGTGCGGCATAATTTCTCCTAGGATCAGGCACTAACTCTTCACTTGTATTGGAATTCTGCTGAGAGTAAAATTGTTGTTGAGGAACCAACTGTGAAGCTTGACTTGTCTGTGAAATATAACTTTGATCTTTAGAACCTGGGGGTCCAGCGTTCTATCTCCAATAATTGCCTTGAAAGTTATTACCACCTTGGTTGGGCCTCTGAAATGAATTCACATTGTACTCTCCAACTGATGCATGTTGATAGTAACCAAGACATTCTAAAGTTGCATGAGAAGTGTTCGAACAGACTTCGCAATATCGGTTAGCTTGCATGACTAGGAGAGATTTAGCTTGAGAATTGTTGATCTCGGAGGGATTCATAGAGAACTGGTTAAATTTCTTACTCAGAGTTTCAATGCTGGTGGCCAGGCTGGCCAATGTAGACTTCAGTTCTTGATCTGATTGTTCATGTGCTTGGTAACCAAATTGCTTTGGCACCCCTTCCATTTTAGTTACATCCTCGTTGCTAGTAGTCCATTGTTGTGTTTCTTCAGCTAAATTCTCGAGAAAGTCGTAAGCTTCCTCTCCATCCATTGATGTAAACTTGCCTTTGTGCATTGACTGTATCATCTGCTTGTTCATCATCGAAAGTCCTCGATAGAAAAAATGAGCTAGTGTGCTCTTGTCATATCCATGATGTGGACATGAGACTAGCAGATTATTGAATTTCTCCCAGCTTTGATGATATTCTTCAGTCACTTTTCCTTTGAAATTGCTGATAGCTTGCTACATAGCATCTATCTTCTGGGGTGGATAGAACTTGTTCATAAACTTTGTTCTCAACTTCTCCCAGTTGTCTATTGAATTGATTGGCTGTGCAGTTAACCATTCAGATGCTTCACCTTCGAGTGAGAGTGGGAATAGAATTAACTTGATACTCTCATCCCTGATATTCTGGTTCTTGAAAGTTCTGAGGACTGATAGAAATTTGTTCATGTGGACATAAGGCTGAACATTGTCTGAACTATTGAACTTTGGAAGCATAGAGATTACTGATGCTCTAAGTTCAAACAGGTTAGATTCTGTCTCTGGAAAAACAAGACTACTGGGTGGGTCTCTAATGATTGGCGAATAGAAATCGCTCAGCTTCTTCCTCTGTTATGCTTGCATGGGTGGGATAGCTTCAGGATTATTGGTGTCCACAACACCTCCATCATTGTGTGCAGCGATTGTATCAATCCTGTCTAGTATTCTTGCTATGCGAAGATGATGAAAACTATCCTACTATGCTTGAATGCAATTAAACTAATATGCAACTATTCTAAATTATACTAATATGCAAAACTACTTTCCTTCAACTGGGTTGGGCTTTGCAGCTAGTATCTCGCCCGTTGTCTAAAGATATCTCTTCTAGGGTTATGGTGAATCACTTGGATTACTTAAGAACCACGGCCCACAGACGATAGTCCGTTTGTCAAGATTCAGACAAGAAACACTAGAGTTTGATGTTTCACTGTGTTGGCTTACAACTTCAATTGCTGAAAAGGCCCTAAATGCAATTATACTAGAAAGCAATAAAACTAAAAAATGATGCAACTATACTAAGAAAGCAATAAAACTAAACTACGTTGCAACTATACTAAGAATGAAATAAAAAGAATGAAGATTCAACTAACCTGGAAGGTAGATATTGTCTTCGAGATGTCCTTCAAGCTTCTTTCTTTCTTAAAAGGATGGATGATGCGGCTAAAATTACCTCAAGATCCAAAATTCTAATCTTGAAAGAAAACGTTAAACATAAACAACTTAAAATGGCAGCAGCGCCATTTGACCTTTCCTCTTTTTGTGTGTGTAGATGAGATATGGGATGTGGATAGATGATGGTCGTTGAAGAAAATAGAAGCGTATCAAAACCTAATTATCCTTCAATAAGTAAAGGATGAGTAGGGTATCGTTCCACTTTTAAGTGTATGTTTATATGAAGGACAGGACTGGAAAGGAGGTTTGAGGGATTAAAAACTATGATTATAGATATTATAGATACTAATGCTAAACTAAACTAAACTAAACTAAACTATTGAGAATTTATAAGAAAGGGAATTCAAGAGATTAGAATCCACCAATACTTTTGATTCAATGACCTTTTGCTCCATGGTTGTTCTCACAAGTAGACTATAATTAGGCAATCGAGCGAGTGCCGATGCCCTCTTAGAAGAAACATCGATAAGGAATAACTCTAATTAAGGTTGTTCCTATCTTCATGTTACTTGTATCTTCTTTCCTTTTATGTGAGCTTGGGCAGCTATTCAATGAATCACCATCTAAGACAAACACAAGGAATACTTCCCTTACTCTAAAATACTACACAACTAGAAGAAAAGTAGAGAATAATAGTATAATATTCAATTACAATAAATAAAACCCTATTCTAGCATTATATTCAATTGCAATAAATAAAAGCATGTCACTAGCAAATATTTAATTGCAATAAATAAAAACCTTAATCTATACTTCCATCCCCTGGTCTGGGCAATGGAATTAATAACTAAAAACATAAAGAACTAACCTGATTGAAGAACACCATGAGCCAGAAGAATCATTAAACCTTAAGCACCGGCTTCATCTTCTCCCTTGAAGGAGAAGATTAGCCTTCCAAAAAGAAGGAAGAACACGAAGAATGAGAAGAAGAAGAGTCGAAGAACATAAGACTAGAAAGACTAATTTATGAAGACTCAGCTAGTTAAAACCGATCTTTTATTATTAATCTCTCTTTGCCTCAAGTTCTGGAGACAAGAGTATAAGTGAATTGGCAAATTATATGAGGCACTTAGGTCCTCTATTTATAGAGGTTACAATGAGCTCTAGAAGCATTCCAAACCGTCATTTGTTTCCTAATACAAATAGACTTCTTTCAGACTCCAACTTTGTCTCTAAAACTGAGAAGAAATTGGCTACAGTGTTGATCCATGTGTCTAGATGCACTATTCATGCTGCCTCTCGACGCTTCAATCGTCTGGGCCTTTCGATCCATGTGTCCAAATTTATTTTGTCTCTTCTGCTTTATCCTTCTATCCTCTTTTGCGGGCTTTGGTCCAAGCAATGAATTATTTGGCCTTAGGCTTCCAAATAGCCTTTAAAATAGGTCCAAGTCGCATCTTTAATAGCTCCAATTCCTTGGCCTTCTCCATGATTGGCCACGGGCTTCCCATTTGATCCTTAATGCTTCGAATTGCTCTGTTTTTTTCTCTAATATTCCACAAAACTTACTTTTTCTCCTGTAGAATCATAAAACATAACTTACAAACACTATTAGTCTACTGAGATGGCTAAACAAGTGGCATAATCGAGGGTTAAATTGTACTTTTTGAGCACTTATCAATTAACTTATGATAGTGATTGTGATTCCGAGTCCATTTCAGAATCTTTTCTTGATGGGCACCTTTATATTATCCTGTTCGCACCTTGGTATGCTGATATTGTTAACTATCTAGTTAATGAAGGCACTCCACCCTGCTGGAATAGAAATCAGCGGAAGAAGTTTTTAGCACAAGTAAAGTATTATCATTAGGATGATCCTTACCTTTCCAAGTACTGTCCGGACCAGATTATCCGACGTTGCATTCCAGATTGGGAACAATCTACCGTTCTCTCTTTTTGTCACAAACAGTCTTGTGGAGGACATTTTAGTGCAAACAAAACCGCATCGAAAGTGTTGCAATGTGGATTTTATTGGTCGACACTCTTTCGTGATGCTTTTGATCATTTTAAAGCTTGCCTTCATTGCCAACATCTTGGTCGTATTTCTAAACCTAACATGATGCCCTTAAATCCCATTCTCATAGTGGAGATTTTCGATGTATGGGACATCGATTTCATAGGACCCTTCCCACATCGCACGGTTTCATCTACATCCTAGTCGCAGTAGATTATGTATCCAAGTGCATCGAGGCTGTACCATGTCATAACAATGATAACAAAACTATAATTTCTTTTATAAAAGAAAACATTTTTTCAAGATTTGGTGTTCCAAAAGCCATCATTAGTGATGGTGGCTCACATTTTTGTAATCGAGTCTTTGAACAGTCATGAAAAAATATGGAGTAACCCACAAGGTTGCAACTCCATATCATCCCCAAAACAAATGGTCAAGTGGAAGTCTCTAATCAAGAGATTAAATGTATTTTGGAAAAAATATTAATCCAAATAGGAAAGACTGGTCTCTCCGTCTAAATGATGCCTTATGGGCATACCGAATTGCTTTCAAAACACCTACAGGCTTGTCTTTGGAAAACCTTGCCATCTGTCAATGGAACTAGAACATCGCACCCTGTGGGCAATAAAAAACCTTAATTACAATCTTGATGCAGCAGGTGAGAAGTGTAAACTACAAATAAATGAACCTAAAGAAATTCGAAATGATGCGTATGTTCTCCCTACAGATTACAAACCCAACATGAAAAGAATTCATGACAAACATATTTTACGAAAACTAAAAATATCATCAACTTAAGCTTTCAATGTTCTCCATTCATAAACTAAAAACTAAACAAGTTCTAAACTAAGAGTCTACCTTCTTCCTTCAAACTCCCAACATTCAAACTCTAAACAATCTAGGATGAATCACATCAAAAACAAACTTTGAGATACTCTAAACTAGTCTACTTCAAATGGCGCCGCTGTCATGGATTAAAGGAGCAAAAATGCTTGGTTGAACATCTAAGGAGGAAGCACCATTCTCACATTTCCATTTCTTATTTTTCTAATTTTCATTTTTTTATTTTGTTGTTTTACATTACTAACTTAGTTTTCTGCAAATCCAAGTTCAAGATCAACATACTGGAAAGGAGCTGAAGCTGTGGACGAAAACAGACGAACTTTCACCAGAACCAGACGCGCGACCGTGCCCTAGCCGTTGCATGACTAATTTGGGCTCTAGTTGATTGATTTTAATTCATTTTTTTTTCTAGGGCTTCAAGAATCAAACAATGTCCAATTTACCTATATTGGGGAATGACTTCCCAATGGTTGTTATGTGGCTCGGGTTTAGTCTTATGCGCAAATGTAAATTGCAGTGTGGAAATTAAATTTCAAACAAAAGCATGCTTGAACACACAAGGTATCCTCTTATGTGGGCTTTGAGGAGGTTTAGAATTTGCCTCTCAAGCCATGCTTACATGCTACTTGAGGAGAAAGCGACGTCAGTTGGCGTGTGATAAACATCTAAAAGTGTAGTTTAAACCCTTTAATAGCATTATATTTAGGCCAATTATGTTTATAATAAATAAGAGTTAGTACTGTTTGCGTGTTTTTGTGTATTTCATGTCTTGAAGTTGTTTATGTGCTTAAAGATGTTATTCTAGATGGAAAAGGAGTCAAGATGATTGCTAGAAGATTTCTACATTTAAAGCCCAAGAATCAAGAAGAAAAAGTATTTTCAAGCCCAGTCAAAGTTAATTCAGGTAGAATAAGAATAGAAAAGTCAACAGAACTTCAAATTGGTGTATCTTTGGATTCGGGCCTAGGAATTGGGCCTACTTTATGTAAAAATGACCAGCTCAGAATAAGCTTTTAAATGGACCCATTTTTGCCGAATCAAAGCTGTAAAAATGGACAAAAAGGGTACTAAAGAAATTTCCAATAGTCGTGGCCTCTTTACACTTAACCTAATGGACTTTGGGCTCACATTAGAGGCCCAAAGTCCTCTTTTTTGTCCCATGCACGAAAATATAACCCTAACCCTCTTTTATATAAAGAGTGTTAAGGCTAAACTTATTCTCTCCTTCCTCCCCTTAGTCTATAATTAGCTTAGTTTAGTTTTAGTTTAGTTTAAGGTTAGAATTAGTTTATTCTTGTAGCCTCCATTAGAACACCTTATCAATAAAACTTTTAGTTAATTTCAATTCTTGTCTCTACTTTAATGTCTTTCTTTTCTCTCATTAGTATAGAACATCCAATGACACAAGGCTAAAGCATCCATTTGAGGGGGATAATGAAGCCATATGAGGATGAGTAGCCATTACTTTTTATTGTTTTGCATAAAAGAACTTCAAGTTCTTTGTTGTGAGTGTCTAGAGATAGAGCTCATAATGGAGAACTAGAGTTTAGAGCCACCACTAAAGAGATTTGTGGTGGAGCTAAACTCTCATGCTAGTGAAACCTCGATCCAAGAGGACTTGGTATTCACTAAGGATCAAAACAAGTGATTTGATACTAACTAATAGTCAATCGAATCGCATGGTGGATTGCCCCTCTCTATATTCTTTTTATCATCATTATATCTACTGTTTTAGCATTTAAATTTACTATTTTTGTATCAAGAATTGCTCTCTCATATTAGTTAATAGTTATTTAGTCGATTTAGATTTGTTTTAGTGGAAACGCGATTATTCCTCTATATCAACATGTTTTAGAGAGTATTATATAAATTGATAGCATTATTTTAGTATTGTTTTAACAACTATTTTTACCATATCAAAGCCTACTTATCAAATGGTGCTGCTTGCCATCTTGCTTTGTTACGTATTGCGTGTTTAGATTAGCAAAAATATTTTCACTATTTACAAAACACACACTGAAAACACTGTTCGAGAGCATACGAGTTGTGCAACCAACTTTCTGCCTTCCTGTGACCTGACCCTAAAAATTTCAAACCCTAGTTTTAATTCACGCCAAGATTCATTTTTGCCTTCCTTCACAGTCGCGACCCACACTTTACTTTTAACTTCAAGACCGCCTAATTTGCACTATTTCTCAACGCACACGTTCCCTAGGTTAATTACAATATATTAATTTTTTAATATTATTTGCAATATTACGTAATAAGTACAATGCAGTGCTCGTATGCCCTACCACTCCAGTAATTGCATAAAAAAAATTCATATTTTACGGTGTCTAGAAAATTCAAAGAATTGGGGTTCTCTAATTAAGGAACGTGCACGCACATACAACCTCCCTCAATTCTTAAGTGGCCTGGCCATTGGTTTGATACAAAAATACCAAAAAAATTAATTAATATTAGTTAGTAAGCCCACCCACTACCAAAGCCCATTTCATTGGCCTAACATCAAGGCCCAACACGAAGCCCATAGTAAAAAGCCTAAACCTTATTTTCAAAACCTTGTCACTAATCAAGGTTAACTTTTTACAAGACTTCACTATCCACCTCGTGTACCTGGACCAGTACTCGTATAATTGTTCAAGTAACATAGACGTGCTTCAAATCTGTTGAAGACGCTATTTATACGCGTAGCAAGGACCCTCCAGGTAACACCTCTCTACATCCTCGAATCTACTATAAGAGGATTCTATTTCTAGTAATAATCAGGCTATTTTTGCATGCTCGTTAGAAATTGCATATTAGACTTAAAACTTGCATGAGATTAAGATCTAGTACGTATAAACTTGCCTTATTTGTTTATCATAGACACAAAAATAATTGCCTATCTAGAAATTCACACATCACCACACCTACACCTACCCTAACTACATTTGTAGCAATGGGTGAAGAAATAGTAGAGAGACCCCTTTCTGATTTTTATAAGGCTTTAAATGATGGACCTGAGTCCTGCATAATTCTTGCAGATACTACGGGAGATTTTAGAATCCCCCCCCCCTAATATATTTAATCTGCTACCTGTTTTCCATGGGTTAGACCATGAGAAGCCTTATCAACACTTACGTAGGATACAACAAGTTATTGCTACATTACATCATCCTAACGTAACACCTAAACAAATAAAGCCCACTACTAAAAGAATGGCTTTTTGTGTCACTTATTTTTTTTGTCTCGTGTCACTTACTAGAAAAAAGTGACATATAGAGTTTTGATGTGTCACTTTTTTATGGAATGAGGGTTGATGTGTTGCTTCTAGGAAAAGTGACACAAGTAATTTTATTTTTTGTGTCTCATTATTTGAACGTGACACTAGTAGTTTGCCTTGTTGTGTCACTTCTGGGTGTAAAATAATCGAAAACAAAATTAACAAATTATCGAAATAAATAAGCGACACTAGTAATTGCTTATGCCATGAAATTGAAAGTCGTGATTTGGGCCGGGGATATATTTTTAGGTTCGCTCCAAAAAGAAATTAACTTAAAAAGAACACTTAGGGTTAAAAAAGAAAAAAAATGGAAGATAAAAAAAGAAAAAATGTCTCGCAAAAATGGCTGAGGAGACCTCACCATTCTTCCTCCCAACTAATTCTCACCGGCGTTCTAACACCACGCGCGCTCTTCCACCCAGCGGTCTCTCGTCCATCTCTCGTTCTCCGTCCTAGTTCACTTTCCAGCTATCTCTCTCTCTAAAATAAAGGTAATATTGTTTTTTGTTTCTATTTAATTTCAGTTTATCTCTTGCGATAACTTAGTTTGAGAGTCATAGAAAGTTTGAAATCAAGATCAAAAGCGAGTAGTTTCAGCAGCAGTCAAGGTTTCAGCAACAGAATCTCCTTGGCAAGAATAAGATTAGTAAAAATATCGGCAGCAAAAAAAAAAAAAAAAAGGTTGTAGGCAAGGATGCTTGCAGGAGATGTGCCACCAAACCAAACTATTTACATAAAAAATCTCAACGAAAAAATCAAGAAAGATGATTTGAAAAGATCTTTGTATGCTCTGTTCTCTCAATATGGAAGAATCATGGATGTTGTTGCATTGAAAACAGCTAAACTTCGAGGCCAAGCATGGGTTGTGTTTAGTGAAGTTACAGCTACTAGTAATGCAGTGCGTTCGATGCAAAACTTTCCAATTTATGATAAACCAATGACGATATAGTTTGCAAAAACAAAATCTGATTATCTAGCCAAAGCAGAAGGCACATTTGTTCCTAGTGAAAATAAAAAGAAGCAGGAAGAAAAAGATGAAAGGAAACGCAAGGCTGAGGAGCCGCATAGTGCTGTTACAGCTAATGACTCAAGTGTCTAGAGTAATGGGGCTTTTGTTGCTTCTCATCGACAAGGAAAGCCTGGCGAACAAGAGGCTACTGCTCCAAATAGTATATTATTCATTCAAAATTTGTGCTATGAAACCACGAGGAGTATGCTACAACTTTTGTTTGAACAATATCCAGGTTTCAAGGAAGTCCAGATGACAGCAGCGAAGCCTAGGATTGCTTTCATAGAGTATGAAGATGTGGTCCATTCATCAATTTCCATGCAGTCCCTTTAGGGCTTTAAAATTACTCCTCAAAACCCCATGACCATCATTTATGCCAAGAAGTGAGAGACCCTTAGTGGTATGTACTGTCCCTTTCTCCTTTTTTTTTTTAATAGAGGAATAATTTGTGGATCCATATCTGATTCAGTGCTTGGAATCAGTTGTTTAGTTAATGAAACAAAAGGTTGTCCAGCTGTTTGATTTCCTTTTAGTTTTAACAACCTATGCCAATAGACCGAGAGACTTCTAGCCAAAATTGCATCTCTGAAGCATATTACTTCTCTACTCATGATCTTGTATGATCGAAAATCTTGTAAGATTTGAATGATAGGCTTGATTAACTGATTATTGAAATCTTAACTGGAAAAAATAATATTAAGATTAGTGATCATGCTGTGCCATGACTTACTTACACACTTGAACCGAACAAGTTCTTTAACAGGAGAACGGAGTAAAATATACGAGATTAGGTGGTTTTGTTTTGCTATAAAGTATGTATGTAGTTTCTATTAGTGGTATATACCTTACATAAAATTTGTTTTATGGTTCTTAGACAGGGAGTGGTCAGCTGAACATTAGCTGCAATTGTAAGTGGGCTTTCATCAGTTCTTTTGCTAGTAGCAGATTCCAAGAAGTTCAATAAAATAAGGATCAAGCACTCAGCTTTCAGAAAGTTTTGGAACAGAAGCTAATCATCATGACCTTAGTTTCAATAGGTTCTAATTCCCCTGATTTCCTTTTGTTCCACCCTATTGCAACAAGCAAAGGTTCCATTTTACAGGAAATTGGAACACACAAGAATACAACTCGTACACTTAAGTTTTTGTTTGTTTCTTTCAAATGAAAAAACTTGCCCTTGAGAAGTCTTACACATCTTTAAACATCAATCTGAATTGGGTACATACATCAAAGAACGTAACGAGTCAGGCTGTATCGGGATGACATTTCACTGGTGGACTGGGGTGACTTTTTGTTGTTGGGATGGGATGTTTCATTTTGACTCATTGATATGATCAAGAACAAACAAGAGAGCATATTGATATTCTTGGTGGAGGGATGAAAAAGAGGGGAGACTCCATCTCTATTTACTCACTCTCTCATTATCACCTCAAATGGGCTGCAAGTTTATAATATCTTTAAGTTAATCTGGCGGTTCAAAATACTATATGATCAGTCTTCTTCCCAAAATAATATATTATCTTTCTTTCTTTAAGTTTCATTATTATTTGACGATGTTTGTGGTTGTTCTAAGCATTAGTATTAGTATTACTAGTTTTATTGAATTCTAAGCAAATTTTGGATCTCGAGGTAGTATCTATTAAAGTTTGAGAAATGCCACACCTTAGGTATCCATGTCATTATGGTTTCTTTCTCTATAGTTAAATATATTCTTGACATCCGTGTTTCTCCATATACGTGAGATGTTTTTTATTTCAAAATCTGTATGTTAAAAATAACTCATTTATGTGTGGATATGATTAGCTTGGTAGTTGACATGTACAACGGTTTCCTTACTTGTATTGAGTTCCTTGTAGGATGAATATTAAGAAGCACTTTGAGGAGGGACCTATGGAATTTCTTGAGGTAAGTTATCAATGCTTCTATTTAACTACCTGGCATGATTTTTTTGTGATCACCATAACCTATTTTGTAGTGAATCTCCTATGCATGTTGCTGCTACCTACGACAAAAATAGTGGGTTCCTTTGTATTGCCTTTGTCTTTGTTGCTTTTTGATCCTTCCATCATATTCAAAACCATCTCTACTGCAGTTTCCTATTGGGTTCCTTTATACTGCCTTTGTACTGATAGAAATATTGGATTCTTATCTTATTTTGTAGGAGGAGCTGAAAAATAAGGCAGAGGAGGGGGTTTTGGCAACAGAAGGAAAAAATGACATACTTACTATGGCATTGGGAACTCCAGAGCCTAGTGGTCGAGTCAGGGCAAGTGGACAATATACCACTCCCACTATGTACTTCAATCTAGCTTCCTAATAAAAGATCAAAGAACTATTAAGAGGATTTGGAAGCGAAGTTGAAAGAGAAAGAAGCTCAACACGATAAGTTGAAAATTTTGGTGCTACATGTGCTTAAAGAACAAGGTGTGACTAATTCACCAGCGACGACAGAACTGTTGAGATAGTTGCTCAAGTAAGGACCAAAACTCATCAACTCGATGTCATTAGAAAATGTGAAATCCAGTAGTGCCAAAAGTGATTATAAGCAGCAGGCGATTGCCAAGTCTAAGCACGTTAGTTTTTTGGCCTAAAAATTTGTATTTATGATTTTCTACACATTTCAAGTGTTCTCTTTAACTAAACTCATATTTAATGTATAGAGAAAAGATGGTGGTCAACAAAAAAGAGGTGTGACTTCAGTAAAACTTAAGTCAAAAAATGTACAGGTAAATTCATTCTATAGTTGCCTTAACCATGTTATACTCATTGTGGTATAGTAAATGTAGGGAATGATACATAGCTTTTTTCATTCCTTTATTACAAGTGTTTCACATATACTAACTTGATGTACACTTCGTCTTATAGTCAAAAATAGACAACGGAAAGAGCATTGTGGATTCCGAAAAGCTTAAAGCTAAAGATGGGAAGGTAAAAAAAATATTTTCTTAATTAAACTCAAATGTTGATTAAATGTATGCATGCATTATTCATTTTCATAATATTTATAATATATATTTTGTTGAACAGGTATTGGAGTTCTCTAGCAGTCTAGCAAGAGGAGTTACACCACTGAAATAGATGAAGTTCGTCTTGAATTTATTGACTTTATCCAACAATTTATCTGAGTACTTAATTTAGTAAGTGGGCTTCCATATTTTCCCTTTCTTTATGTATATTTACTTTTCTTATAGATTTTTTTTTCTTACTTGTGCAATATACCCTTCTTGATTCACTTGCTTTTTAATTTTATATACTAGTCATAGTCATAGTGGAATGACAACTTCATGATATGATGCAGGTGCATGGATCGATTAACAGATGAATAGATGGCAGCTAGGTTTTTTGGTGTTGGAAGTGCGCACAACAAGCTAAGATATTGCTAGGCTAGCGTTAGCGTCAAGCATGTAGTTTTTTTTTATTTTTGGCTTTAATTTATTGTGATTATTTTGGTATTGGAATGACTTATTTTGTTGGGAGTCAAACTGGATAATAGATACTAGGTTTGATCTATGAAATCAATAGAAGTTAATTGTTTTGAATGTTGTTTCTTTTTTTCCGAGTGGATGTTGTTTCCATATCATAAAGCATGTTAAAGTAATTTTGGTTGTGATGTTCTAATAAATGTATGTGGATGTTGTTTATGCCATAAACCAGGTTAATGGGATTTTGGTTATGACATATGATACAAGTTAAGAAATGAATACGATCGAATACAAAAATGAGAAAATGTTTTAAAAAAAAATTATTTTCATTTGTCTCACTTTTGGAAAAAGTGACATAATATCTATTAAAAGTGACACAACTGACCACTCTTATGTGTCACTATCTTTTTCTTATGAGTTATATGGAGTTGATTCCCAAAAGCGACACAAGAAGTGGGGGGCTTATTGACCAGCCTCTTTTTGTGTGTGTAGATGAGATGAATGATGTAGATAGATGATGGTCGTTGAACAAAATAGAAGCGTATCAAAACCTAATTATCCCTCAATAAGTAAAGGATGAGTAGGGTATTGTTCACTTTTAAGTGTATGTTATGTGAAGGACAGGACTGGAAAGGGGGTTTAAGGGATTAAAAACTATGATTATAGAGATTTAGATTCTAATGCTAAACTAAACTAAATTAACTAAACTATTGGGAATTTATAAGAGAGGGAATTCAAGAGATTAGAATCCACCAATACTTTTAATCTATGACCTTCTGCTTCATGGTTGTTCTTACAAGTAGACTACAATTAGGCAATCGAGCAAGTACCGATGCCCTCTTGAACAAAACATCGTTAACAATTAACTCTAGTTAATGTTGTTCCTATGTTTATGCTATTAATATCTTCTTTCCTTTTATGTAAGCTCGGGCAGCCATTCAATGTATTACCAAGAGCAACATCAAGGAGTACTTTCTAATAGGGCGGCCATTCAATGAATCACCACTTAAGGCAAACACAAAGAATACTTCCCCTAGGCAGCCACTCCCTGAGCTACCCCTTCTAAGGCAACACAAAGAATACTTCCCTTACTCTAAAGAACTATACTACTAGAAAAAAAGTAAAGAACACTAGCATGATATTAATATTGCAAAACATAAACCCTATTTTATACTTCCATCCCCTGGTGTGGGCAATGGAAGTAATAACTAAAAACATAAAGAACTAACCTGATTGAAGAACACCATGAACCAGTAAGAATCATTAAACCTTAAGCACTGGCTTCATCTCCTTCCTTGAAGGAGAAGATTAGCCTTCCATAAAGAAGGAAGAACACGAAAAACAAGAAGAAGAATAGTCGAAGAACATAAGACTAGAAAGACTAATTTATTAAGACTCAGCTAGTTAAAACCGATCTTTTATTATTAATCTCTCTCTGCCTCAAGTTCTGGAGACAAGAATGTAAGTGAATTGGCCCATTACATGAGGCACTTAGGTCCTCTATTTATAAGGGTTACAATGAGCTCTAGAAGCATTCCAAACCGTCATTTGTTTCCTAATACAAATATACTTCTTCCAGAGTCCAACTTCATCTCCAAAACTTAGAAGGAATTGGCTACAGTGTCGACTCATGCGTCTGGACACACTATTCATGCATCCCAGACTTAATCAATGCATCTAGACGCTCGATCTATGTGTCCCAAACGCATGGGTCGCGTCTGGACGCACGATAGTCGCGTCTCAAATGCGAGACTCTATTTTTCCACCTTTGATCTATTTTTCTTTCCTCTTTTGCGGGTTTTGGTCCAAGCAACAAATCCTTTGGCCTTGGGCTTCCAAATAGGCTTTAAAATAGGTCCAAGTTGCATTTTTAATAGTTTCAATTCCTTGGCCTTCTCCATGATTGTCCACGAGCTTCCCATGTGATCTTTAATGCTCCGAATTGCTCCATTTTATCTCTTTTTCTCTAATATTCTACAAAACTCTCTTTTTCACCTGTAGAATCTTAAAACATAACTTACAAACACTATTAGTCCACTAAGATGGCTAAACAAGAGGCATAATCGAGGGTTAAATTGCACTTTTTGAGCATTTATCATCAATTGTCCAACCTATAGCTGACTTGTGTTCCTTTAAAAGTGTTACTAACCTAGATTCCTGCTCCGCAGTTAAATCTGATGCAATGACTACTGGGTAGGTTCCCAAATCTCCCAAGAAAACATACTTGAGTGTAGACGGTAAAGGCTTCAATTCTAGCTTAGGTGGCTCCTTCTTAAGCTCTTTAGGTGGTCCATCAAGCATAGGCAATTCAAGCTTTTCTTTGAACTTGATGTCATCCATGACAGGTGACGAATCCAAAATTGCATTGATTGACTCAACACTAAGTTCTTCACAATTTGAGTCTGTCAGAGCTTTCAGTAACTCGTCAGCAGGATATGAATGAGTCAGATAATCCTGTGCTAACGCTTCAATCATGCATACCTCGTTCACAAAGACATACCCTCCCGTGGTTCTTTGTAACATATGGAAAACATTGGTCTCGACTTTCATATTACCAAAGGATAACGTCATATTACCGTTTTGACAGTTGATGAGTGCATTTGCAGTGGCCAAGAATGGTCTGCCTAGAATGATTGCCTACCAGATGTAGGTTCTGTGTCGAGTACTATGAAATCAACCGGATAATAAAAATCTTCGATCTTGACTACAATGTCTTCAATGATTCCTCTAGGTATCTTCACTGATCTATCTGCCAACTGTAAAGTAACATCAGTCGGTTTTAGATCCTTCAAGCCCAACTTCTCGTAGACGAAATATGGTAGAAGATTCACACTGGCACCCAAATCTAATAAAGCTTGTTCCTCCAAAGAATCTAAAATTCTGTATGTAACAGTTGGACTTCCAGGATCTTTCAGTTTCACAACCGATAGATTTTGTAGGTACGATGAACATCGTTGAGCGATAAAAGCTTCTTTCGGAATGTTGGTCTTCTTCTTCACTAGATCTTTCAGGAACATGGCATACGAGGGAACTTGCTTGATGGCGGTCAGAAATGGGATATTAATCTGTAAATTCTGAAATACATCGCAAATCTCCTTGTACTGGTCATCTTTTCTGGTATTCACTAGCTTTGAAGGAAACGGTGCTGGCGGATTCTTCAATATCATTTCTCTTCGTTCGGCTTGGGTTGGTTTGGTAACAGATAGTGGAGTGACAGGTGGAGTCACTCGTGATGGCTTCTTCTTACTTACTTCCACAGTAGTTCCTTCAACTTCTTTTGCAACACTTTCTTCAGTATGTGGCACAACACTGATATATCTGGAATGTTCAAACTGGGTGGGATGGTGGGGACATAAGTTACCTTAGGCTCCGCAGAATCTTTTCCTGGTTCATAGACAATCCTTTTATCAACTTTCTTGCCTGACCTTAGAGTGCTGACAGAATTAACTTGGGCATTCAACTGAGTAATCTCCAGGTTATCCACCTGCAGGACACCTCTTCCTTTCGGATTTGGCTCCGGATGGCTTGGTAATGCTCCTTTTGATCTCTCTGTCAAGGCGGCAGCAATTTGCCCTATCTGGCCTTGAATGACACTAAAGTTATTCTTCAACTTCTGAGTTCTTTGATTTGTCTGTTTCAGCTCATTGACAATGGTGGTGATAGCATCTTCCAGATGTGGGGTAACTGTTTTGCTCAACCGAGGTGTAGGGGCAATATATCCACTCATAAGATCTAGTACTAACTCTCTGTTTGTGTTAGCTTGGTATTGCTGGTTATGGTATGACTGTTGATTTCTGTATGGTTGCTGGCGGTTTTGGAACTGATACTGGTTATTCTGGAACTGATTTGACTGATTCTGAAATCCTGGAGGAAAATTCCTCTGATTTGTATTTTGTGGCTTCCAATAATTACGTCCCCTCGATTGAACCGGTTATTTCTTCCTAAAGAGTTTATACTACATGCCTCGCATTAGTATCCGGATAATCTGAACACTCTTCGCTGGTGTGGCCTTCATCGAAACATAGCTCACAAATCGTTATAACAAGGCTTGGATGGTGAGGTTTAGCTTGGAAATTGTTTGGTTTTGGAGGATTCATGGAGAACTGATCAAACTTCTTGTTCAGATTTTTAAGTCTTGTTGATAGGCTTGCCATAATTGATAGCATTGCTTGATTTGGGTCTTCTTGAATTTGGTTGCCAAATTTCTTGAAACCCTCCCACTCTAGCTACGTCCTCGTTGCTAGTACTCCATCTTTGAGTGTCTTGACTAAATTCTCGAGAAAGTTGTAGGCTTCCTCTCCATCCAATGATGTAAACTTACCTTGATGCATTGGTCAGATCATCTGCTTGTTCATAGTAGAAAGTCCTCGAAAGAAAAAATGAGCCAGTGTGCTCTTATCATAACCATGATGTGAACATGAGGCTAGCAGATTATTGAATTTCTCCCAGCTTTGATGATATTCTTCAGTCGCCTTCCCTTTGAAATTCCTGATGGCTTGCTGCATGGCATCTGTCTTCTGGGGTGGGTAGAACTTGTTCTTAAACTTTGTTCTCAACTTCTCCCAGTTGTTGATTGAATTGATCGGCTGTGCAGTTAACCATTCGGATGTTTTACCTTCGAGGGAGAGTGGAAAAAGAATTAACTTGATACTCTCATCCCTGATATTCTGGTTCTTGAAAGTTCTGAGGATTGATAGAAATTTGTTCATGTGAACATAAGGTTGAACATTAACTAAACCATTGAACTTTGGAAGCATAGAGATTACTGATGCTCTAAGTTCAAACTGATTAGCTTCTGTCTCTGGAGAAACAATACTGCTGGGTGGGTCTCCAATGATTGGTGAATAGAAATCACTCAGCTTCTTCCTCTGTTGTGCTTGCATGGGTGGGATAGCTTCTGGATTATTTGTGTCCAAAACACCTCCATCATTGCTTGCAGCCATTGTATCAATCTCGTCTAGTATTCTTGTGAGTCGGTTGTTAAGCCTTGTCCACTGTTGTGTTCTTACCGGACGATGATATGGACGACGGGGCATACACTAGAAAATGCTATGCGAAAATGACAAAAAACTATCCTACAATGCTTGAATAATATACAACTATTCTAAATTATACTAAAATGTAAAACTACTTTCCTTCAACTGGGTTGTGCTTTGCAGCTAGTATCTCGCCCGTTGTCTAAAGCTGTCTCTTCTAGGGTAAAACTAAATGCAATTATACTAGAAAGCAATAAAACTAAACTATGATGCAACTATACTAAGAAAGCAATAAAAAGAATGAAGATTCAACTAACCTGGATGGTAGATCTTGTCTTCGAGATGTCCTTCAAGCTTTTCTCTTTCTCAAAAGGATGGATGATGCGACTAATTATACCTCAATATCCAAAGTTCTAATCTTGAAATAAAACGTTAAACATAAACAACTTAAAACGGCAGCGACGCCATTTGACCAGCCTCTTTTTGTATGTGTAGATGAGATGAATGATGTAGATAGATGATGGTCCTTGAACAACATAGAAGTGTATCAAAACCTAATTATCCCTCAATAAGTAAAGGATGAGTAGGATATCGTTCCACTTTTAAGTGTATGTTATGTGAAGGACAGGACTGGAAAGGGGGTTTAAGGGATTAAAAACTATGAATATAGAGATTTAGATTCTAATGCTAAACTAAACTAAATTAACTAAACTATTGGGAGTTTATAAGAGAGGGAATTCAAGAGATTAGAATCCACCAATACTTTTAATCTATGACCTTCTGCTTCATGGTTGTTCTTACAAGTAGACTACAATTAGGCAATCGAGCAAGTGCCGATGCCCTCTTGGACAAAACATCATTAACAATTAACTCTACTTAAGGTTGTTCCTATGTTTATGTAAGCTCGGGCAGCCATTCAATGTATTACCAAGAGCAACATCAAGGAGTACTTCCTAATAGGGCGGCCATTCAATGAATCACCACTTAAGGCAAACACAAAGAATACTTCCCCTAGGAAGTGGGGAAGTCACTCCCTGAGCTACCCCTTCTAAGGCCACACAAAGAATACTTCCCTAACTCTAAAGAACTATACTACTAGAAGAAAAGTAAAGAACACTAGCATGATATTAATATAGCAAAACATAAACCCTATTCTATACTTCCATCCCCTAGTGTGGGCAATGGAACTAATAACTAAAAACATAAAGAACTAACCTGATTGAATAACACCATGAACCAGAAGAATCATTAAACCTTAAACACTGGCTTCATCTCCTCCATTGAAGGAGAAGATTAGCCTTCCATAAAGAAGGAAGAACACGAAGAACGAGAAGAAGAAGAGTCGAAGAACATAAGACTAGAAAGACTAATTTATTAAGACTCAGCTAGTTAAAACCGATCTTTTATTATTAATCTCTCTCTGCCTCAAGTTCTGGAGACAAGAATATAAGTGAATTGGCCCATTACATGAGGCACTTAGGTCCTCTATTTATAAGGGTTACAATGAGCTCTAGAAGCATTCCAAACCGTCATTTGTTTCCTAATACAAATAGACTTCTTCCAGAGTCTAACTTCATCTCCAAAACTTAGAAGGAATTGGCTACAGTGTCGGTTCATCCGTCTAGACACACTATTCATGCATCCCAGACTTAATCAATGCGTCCCAAACGCATGGGTCGCGTCTCAAACGCGAGACTCTATTTTTGCACCTTTGGTCTATTTTTCTTTCCTCTTTTGTGGGTTTTGGTCCATGCAACGAATCCTTTGGCCTTGGACTTCCAAAAAGGCTTTAAAATAGGTCCAAGTCGCATCTTTAATAGCTTCAATTCCTTGGCCTTCTCCATGATTGTCCACGGGCTTCCCATGTGATCCTTAATGCTTCGAATTGCTCCATTTTATCTCTTTTCCTCTAATATTCTACAAAACTCTCTTTTTCACCTGTAGAATCTTAAAAGATAACTTACAAACACTATTAGTCCACTAAGATGGCTAAACAAGAGGCATAATCAAGGGTTAAATTACACTTTTTGAGCACTTATCACTTATGTGTCGCTTTTGACGTACTTGTGTCACGCTATGGTCCAAAAGTGACACAACTAATATATTTAATGTGTCATTTCCAAAAGTGACACAACTAGTATACTTAATGTGTCACTTTTGACGTACTTATGTCTCGCTCTGGTCCAAAAGTGGCACAACTAGTATACTTAATGTGTCACTTTTGATGTACATGTCTCGCTCTGGTCAAAAAGTGACACAACTAGTATACTTAATGTGTCACTTTTGACGTACTTATGTCTCGCTCTGGTCCAAAGGTGACACAACTAGTATACTTACATACTTATGTCTCGCTCTGGTCTAAAAGTGACATAATTAGTATACTTAATGTGTAACTTTTACTAAATGTGTCACTTTTGACGTACTTATGTCTCGCTTTGGTTTAAAAGTGACACAACTAATATACTTAATGTATCACTTTTCACGAAATTATGTCCCACTCTGGTCCAAAAGTGATACAACTAGTGTCACTTTTGACAAGCATTGTGACACTCTTTCTTAAAAGTGACACAAGAGGTTATTCTTAAGTGTCATTTTATTAACAAAAAGTGACACATTTAGTAAGGCTTTTGTGTCACTTTTGGTAGAACTTTATGTCTCGGGGGCTGTTAGGTCACTTCAAAATTAGTTTCAAAAGTGACACAAGTGATTTCTTGTGTCACTTAAAAAGTGACACAAAAAGCCTTTCCTTTAGTAGTAAACTAAGGGTGTTTCCTTTCACCCTAAAGCTGACAAAGCGGCTGCGTGGCTAACAGCACAAAAGCCAAACTCGTTCGACACATTGGAAAAACTAGTAGAATTATTTATCGAACAATTTCTCCTACCACAGAAGACTGATGAAATGCTATCACATATTCATTTCTTTCACCAAAACCCTCAAGAATCCTTTTCTAAGGATTAGAATTGTTTCACTGATCTTCTAGTAGAATGTCCCCATCATAATCTTGGTGAAGGCACACTAGTTCATGCTTTCCTCAAAGGCTTATCCCAACACCATAAAGAAACTTCAGATATCATGAATGGAGGTAATTTCCTAGGTAAATGAGCCACAGATGCTTATAACTTTCTAGATAATCAATCCAAGAAAAGTAACAACTGGGGAGGTAACGATTACTCCCACTCCATTCATTCTTCTTGAACAACTAAGGCAGCAAGTATGTTTGAGGTTAAACATGATCCTGAACTTAAAACTTTAATAGAATACCTCATTCGTAAGGTAGATGCCCTTTTTGTAAATAAACAAGAAATGAAACCCATTCCTGTAATGAATATTTTCCGTGCTATAATTTCTATTTTAGTCTTGAGCATTCCGATCATTATTGTCCTCTTGCCTATGAACAACAACCACCACTACAACCAGAAGATGTTTGCGCTTTTCATATAACTAATGCACCTTAGAGACAAAATTCTAATTTTAGTTGGCATAATAATTACCATCAAGGAGCACCTCCAGGTGATAAGAGCCCAAAACTGTAGTTTTAACTCCTTAATAATATTACATTTAGACCAATTATGTTTATAATAAATAAAAGTTAGTACTGTTTACGTACTTTTGTGTATTTCAGGTCTTAGAGTCAACTATGTGAAGAAATATGGCACTTTTGCAAGAGAAAGGAGCAAAAATTGGTTGCTAATAAGAAGTTCTATGGTTAAAGCCCAAGTTTTAAGGAGAAAAAGCTTTTTTGAAGCCCAGTCAAAGGTGAAAAATCAAAGTCAACGCGGACAAAAATAGAGCATAAAAGTCAACAGAACTTCCGCAGGCTGTATCTTTGGACTCATACCTCAGAATTGGGAGTATTATATGTCAAAAAGACCGGCTCAGAAAGAGATTTCTAATGGTTCAAGCCTTGATCCAATCAGAGTAGTAAACGTAGATGAAATATTTGTTAAAGTAATTTCCAATAGAGAAACCCTTTTTAGACTTAAGTAATTAGGTTTTGGGCTTGATTTAGTGGCCCAAAACATAGCTCTATAGCCCATGCATGAAATTATAAAACTAGTCCTCTCCTATATAAAGAGGACTAAGGCAAAATCCAAACTCTCACCTACTTCTTCTCTTTAGTCTAAATCTAGTTTATGTTTTATTAGCCTAGCCACCATTAATACAGTTCAAATTATTTTTAATACAAGTATTCATTTAATTACATCTTTTTCTTCTCATTATTTATTCCATGATAGTCTAATGAACCATAGCTAAACCTCCATTAGAGGGGTTTGATTGAAGCTTTGTTGAAGACTTGATGTGTTAGTATAGAATAAGTTGTCTTTAAGAGCTTCAAGTCTAGGGTTTTCTATTTAGCAATAAGTAAATAAACCTAGGCTAGAGGGTAGTTCGTTCACCATGAGAATGGATTTCAATATCCTCTCATACTAATTATTAGTTGGCTAGAGATATCATAAATAATTAGGGATAAAAAGACATAACCTTTATGTTAAACCTTGTGTGAAAACATAAATATTAAGGTTGCAACAAACTCAATACTAGCATGTTAGGGATTAATCAAGGTGGATTTCAAATCTCCCTAATTCCTTCTTTATATTCAAATCTTAATATTTAATTGCCCTAGTTTAATTTAGAATATATTCAGTATTAGTTCTCACCATATTAGTTCTATTTTAAATCATTACTATCATGTTGTTTAATTGTTCATCATTAGTGGAATTAGTTACTATCTAAGCAATTAGGAGCGAAACGAATTCTTACTCTAGTTTTATTACATGATAATTGAGAGTAGAAGTTTGATATAAAAAGACATGCAAATTATAGTTTACTTTTTCCTAGTATAATTAGCTAAGTAGGAGTAAAAACATAATTTTCATTCTATCAAATGGTGCCGCTACCAACATAGTTGTCTTTAGAATTAAATTCCCTTAGTTTTTCAATTCTACAAACAGCCCAATTCACCCACCCACCCTACTATTCGCAAGTGTTTGGTTATTTCTACCACTATTCCTTGATTCCTTACTATATTTCTATTTTCTGAAAATAGGATTTTGCTCCTGGCCTCACAGGAAGTCTACTGGAAATTTTCAAAGTTGTACACTTGGAGCGCACACGCGCCCTGCCTTCTAGTAAGCTTGTTTTGTGTTTTATTTCCAGTTTCAAGGCCCAGCCCATTAAGAAATCGCATGAAAGCCTGTTTCTAAAAATATTAATAGAGCGCGCACGCGCCCTTGTTACTTTATAATTGAGCGCGCCCGCACCCCTTGAAGAAAGCCCGATTTACATAGGTTAGTTTATAGTCATCTTTTTGTTGGAAATAATTGTTGCTGATTCAATGTTCCAAGCTTCTACAGGACACTAAGGTTCGTATTAAAGACGTTATTCATAAGCGTAGCAAGGAGGCCTTCAGGTTTTCCTCCTTTCACTCCTTGTCTTTTCTGTCAGAGGAGTTTATTTCTAGTATATCAGGTTTTTGTTTGACTGTTGTTTGTGTTTCTTTCATATTGGACTTAGACTTGCATAAGATTAAGGTCTGGTAAGAGAAAACCGTCTAACGTTATCTATCATAAACGTCAATGCACACGCCTATCTAGAATATCACACACTACACCTGCATCAATGGCTGAAAAAGCAGAGACTCCTTTCTCTGATATTTACAAAGCCCTAAATGATGGCCCTAAGTTATGCATCATTATTGCAGACCCAGTGGGGGATTTTCGAATTACCCCGAATATTTTTAATTTGTTACCCATTTTTCATGGTTTAGACCACGAAAAAGCCTTATCAGCATATGCGTAGGATAGAACAAGTTCTCACTACATTCCATCATCTTACCATAGGTTATGAACAAATTAAACTAAGGGTGTTTCCTTTCACTCTAGCTGATAAGGCGGCGTCTTGGTTAATTGCCCAAACGCCTAATTCCATAGAGTCATGGGCCAAACTTGTTTAATTGTTCATGGAACAATTTTACCCACCACTAAAGACAGATGAAATGATTCAAAAGATTAATTTCTTCCACCAAAACCCTCATAAATCCTTTTTAGAGGCCTGGAACCGATACACTAATCTTCTTATAGAGTGTCCACATCATAACCTTGTGAAAGACACGCTTGTTCGTGCCTTTTTCACATCATCATAAGGAGGTTCTTGATATAATTAATGGGGGTAGTTTCCTTAGTAAAGGAGCCTCAGAGGCTTATAGGTTTTTAGAAGATCAATCCAAGCATAATAATAACTAGGGGGGTAACAACATCCCCCGCTCCGCTACTTCTTCTTCCACATCCAAGGCTGCTAGTATGTTTGAGGTTAAACCTAATCCCAAGCTTAGAACTCTAATCAAATCCCTCACAAAAAAGGTAGAAGCCATTTCTGTTCACCATAAGCCTACTCCTATCATGAACATGAACTCTCTTCCATGTAATTTCTGTTTTAGTCTTGAGCATACTGACTCCTATTGTCTTCTTGTCTATGAACAACCACCGCACAGCTGAAAAATGTTTGCTCCTTAAATAGCCTTCCTAACACACCTTGGAGACAAAACCCCAACTTCAGTTGGCAAAATAATCAACCAGTTACACCTCCGAGGTTTAATAATCAAAATGTTAGGCCAGCAAACAACTATAACCCAACTCCACCGAGACAAGTACAAGGAACAGATAATTATAATAATTATAATAATTATAATAATATAGTTATCATTATGGTTAATAACAACTGTCATAGCCCACCCATTAATAATCAACGTGAGATAATTCATGTCACACCACCTGTGGCCACTGCACCTTCACAACCGGATCATTTCGATGCCTACATGCAAGCTCAACAACAAATTCTACAATCCATTCAACAATCCATACAATACTTAACCAAAGATAAAGTTCAACCAAAAGGTGTGTTTCCAGGACAAGCTATACCTAATCCTAAAATGCCAAACACAGTCTTTGAAGTAACTGGTAATACTAGTAACAAAAATATAAACATAGGTGAGTTAAATGCCATCACCACTCTCCGTTCTGGCAGAGTGGTTGATAACACCGTAAATATGCCCATTGATACACCACCAGTGGTCATTGAAAATGAAACTTTACTAGATACCGAAATAGAAATTGAAGATCCTACCCCTGTAGAGGTACCATTTAAACCACAACCCAAGAAAAAAGCGGCCAAGGTTAAAAATCATATTGACCCATATGCTAAATATAGAGATAAACTACCATTTTCCCAGACACTAGCCATGTTAAAAAAGGATACAAATTATTATGAGATTAGGGAAGTTTTTAAAAATCTAACGATAAACCTACCTTTTCTTGATGCTATTAAAAAATTACCACAACATGCTAAGTTTCTAAAAGAGTTGTGCACTACTAGGCAAAAAACAAACATTCCAAAAGGCGCCTTTTTAACTGAACAATTTCCCACTCTATCTAAACATAATGGAATCGTTAACTACAAGGACCCTGGTCGTCCTACTATACAATGTACCTTAGGGGATACCCACACGACAACTACTCTATTAGACCTGGGGGCGAGTGTTAACTTACTCCCCTATTATCTATATAAACAAATAAGTCTACAAGAGATGCAACCAACTAAAATGACGTTGTAATTAGCTGACCGTTCTATTAAGTATCCTAAGGGTGTTGTTGAAAATGTGCTTGTTAAAGTTCAAAATTTTTACTACCCAGCCGACTTCGTTATCCTAGACACAGAAGTCGCGAACGACTCTGTTCCTATCATCTTAAGGTGTCCCTTATTGGCAACCGCCAATGTGCTCATAAACTGCCACGATGGTTCGATGTCCATATCCTTTGGACACTTTTCTGTTGAGGTGAATGTTTTCAAAATGATGCAACAGTTACCCGATACAACTATCGATGGAGAAGTTAGAATGATCAAGAGCTTAGCTAAAGATTATTTCAACAACACGTTTCCTGAGAATCAGATGCACCAATTCTTTTTATTTGAAAGTTCTGACTTCGATGATGACTCCCTGGACATAGATGAAATCGAGGAAGATTTCTTTCGACTCTTTTACAACTCTTCTTTGCCACCTCGCAAGTCCTCCCTATCAACATCCATTCATCCCTCGATGCCATGACGGAAGAAGAGTTTTTCAACCTCTATCCCACTGATTCTTCTGACCCACCTATTAAGGAATGTCTTGCATATCTCTAGGCATCTGATGATCTAGAACTGAGAACACTAGTTGAGCTCCATTCACCCACCTCATATCCTAATGTCACTCATTCACCTTCAATCACCAATATTCCCCACCTTCCAACTTTTCAAAGGAACCTCGAGTTTGCACTTGACCCTTTTGCTTCTCTTGTGCTTCATGATTATTTAAACCCTCCTGATACAAAAATAATACCCAAGGAGAAGCCACCCGACCCTTTCATTTTCAGATGTGTGATTATACTAACCAATGCCACCAATGAGTTTTGTGCTAAACCCACATTCTCATTTTTTCCATTCCTTACTTCAAAAACTTATCCATATCCAACATATCTTCCACAAACATTGATTTTCTCCCGATCATTAACTTGCCCACCCTTTCATTGGAGGAAAAAGAAGAAATTGCATGCTAGGTTCGGTTCTAAATCCATCAGTATTCACTCCCATTCTGCTATGCCACATCATGGGAAATCACAGTGCTTGATTTTGTTTGGGGGTGCTTTTTGTGATAAATATTTATGGAAAGATCTATAGCTATTTCAGTTGTTAATATATGGTAATCTGCAGGTTTATATATATATTAGATAGACAGTCTAAGGAATCTGACTTTAAACGACCCATGTTTTTGTACAATACCACCTCTCTGGAGTATAGGCTACAAAAAATTTCAAACTTAAAAAGATTTTTCAAATTTTGTTTGGAGGTGGCGTATTTTGGTCTTTCATTTCAAAACTTTTTGCCCCCTTTGCCTATCCTGTTTACTCCAGTGGAGTCTAGGTTAGTTAGTTATGTAATTTAATTTTGCTATTGAATTATTTAATGAACCCCCTTCTCCCAACTTGTTTGGGGGTGGTATATTTTAGAACATTGTACGTTCACATATTAAAATTGCATGTATAAATATCAAAAGAGATAGAACCCATGGAGCTTGTTGATTTAATTGGGATGTGTAATGTAATTAGGTACCTTAATTTCATAAAATTTCCTTATTTTGTGGAATTTCGGAAATTAATCCTATAGGAGCCACGATATGCGCATGCTTGAATTGTGAACCTATGGTTTTATTTTATTTATGTTAGTGTCCGCTTATGTCCAAGCACTATTTATTATTTCATGATTATTTCCCTGTTCAGTAGAATTAGTATTCCAAGTTGTTAGTTTAAGTAGTTAATATTGGATTATGTAAGTTGGTTGTTATTTGAATTTCAAGTTGGTTTAATTTTTGTCTACGCATGTTATTTATTTTTCGTGAATCCCACCCTTTCGACCTGTTTGGGGGTGGAATAATTTGCTTAGCACTGTATTTTACCATATCAACATGTTTTTAGAATTAATATTGCAATGCTTAAGGAATATAGCTTATATGAGCATCCTGCTAATAGGGTGTAGCTAGAGTTAGCTACTGTTGTTTAGTGCAACCTCAAGGGTTAGAAGCATTAAGATTGCTATTTTGATTCCATGCTTAAAAACATATAGGTTTGGTGCTGGAGTCTACTCTCGGCTTTTTCTATTTTGGTTTTAGAAACCTTTTTCTTATCCCATCTCTTTCCTTATCAATTTGGGAACCTTGGGGACCTTTGTTTAAGAAACTTGTGTTCTATAAATACATGGCACACCATGTACTTCACTCTACACCTTTCAAAATCGTATCACAAGTCTTGCTCAGAGCATGCATGCCCTTATATTGCATTAACACAGAGCATACCCGCGCTGTAATCCAGTATCGCAGAATTTGATTTTGTCAGAATAGAGCGTGCTCGCCCTCTTACATAAGCCATTATGAGTGCGCCAGCGCCCTTCGTTCAACATATATCCAGTACTATTTTTTTTGGTTATTCTGCAGTAAATTCTAGGAGTTTAGTAGTGTGTTTGTTTGCTATGAAATCTCCTGGAATCATACCGGAGTAGTCCTTTGAAGAATTACTCGAGAGTGACACATATGGGTTCTTGTTCCGCGACATGATTGTGTAGTTAGGATAGCATCCTCTAATAGTAAGTGCTGATGAATCTTTTTCTCTTGCACTTACTGCTTATTTCTATGATAATTGTAGGTTTTTTTATCGACCAGATGGGGAACAAGTGTTCTCTGTCACAATTTATGATGAAACAATAGATTTAAGCAAGTTTTTGTTTGCCTATGCTATTGGACTTTATGTGCCTGCTGCCCAAGACTCATGGGGCTATATGTCTGGTAATGTGTACATCTATAATTATGAGAATTTCCATGAGACTTATGGGGTGGGGATTTTTCATGTAGAGGACGAAGGGCAATATAACGTAGCCCTTGGTAGCTTGTCCCTTAACTTAGGCACTATTATGTTCTTTATTATGCTGAATATTTTAAGGGAATGGCATTTTTCTTCTGTGAATATCACCACTTGTGACGTCTTCCTTGCTCTAGCTGAGGAACGTATGCTGTATGACATTCCCCAGACCTTAGTGTCTAGTTTAGCACGAGCCCATAGTTTGAAGCATAAATACCTTCTTAGGCCTGTCTTGGTTTGCCGTATAATGCTATGTTTCTTTCTTGAGTTCTGTACCCGTTTCAAGGATTCGGTTGGGGTTGACATTATGCGACCCACCAATTGCATTGTACGCTCTTTACGTGTTATGAATTGGCCAGGGCATCGTCTACAACCTCATAAGGTAGCCCCTTATACCCCATCAGACCAAGTAGCGCTTAATAGGTTAGAAAAGGTAGGTGATAAACGGTGTGAGGCCTGGCAAATTATCATGGCTTGGTAGGACACAAAGGAACCTCATTTCTTTATAAGAGGGGAGGACAACGCTTAGTGCTGGATATAAGGTAAGTTTTACTTTCTGTTAGTGTTTGATTATGTCCCAAGCAATTTAATTCTTGTTATTCCCATAACGGGTGGAACTCATATAGGAGTTTCGTCTGTTTTTCTTTACCTATATTAGTATGTTCTAAATTTGGTTTCCAGGTGCTCTAAAATTTTCACGCATTTCTATGATATTTTCTATCTTTCTTATTTCTATACTTTGAGGACAAAGCATGTTTTTGTTTGGGGGTGGCATAGAAACTCGCAGAATTTGAGGCACCTATTAGGATATAAATATGTATAATATGCACCTTTCTTTCTAGTAAAAAATTAGAAAAAATAATAAAAATATAAATAAAAAGTATTTATACTATGCACTTAGGAATATTAATATTGTTTCTTTTTTTGTGATGATAGTAGTCTAGAAGTTTCACTTTAGCTCTTAAATTAGAATAGTTTTTAGAAACTTAGGTTAATATGTAGGTAATAGTCATTACATCTTTCCATAAATATATTGCATGAGCATCTATGTTTGTATTGGCAGTAAGTTTCTAAAATCTAGGTTAGAATACTTATTCTACAAATCCTGTGAGAATATAGCCTAAAAGCGTTATATAAGTAAAATATCTAAGTAATGACACAAGGGAGAAGTAAATTCCGAATAGAGAAATCACACATACACTTGCTTGATCACTATACCATATCCTAAGTGAGAATTTAGGCCTTTTTGGATCGATATAGCTAGAAATTCAAACCTATAAGAAATTATGTTCCGCTAGTCGCTCCTCTGAACCTTTATTTAGCCTTTTCATAAACAACAAATCCTTTACCCTTTTATAAAAACAAAATAAAAATAAAATCAGCCTACCCATTTTTGAATGAGTTTGAGAAGTAGGATGAAATGGAGAAAAGAAAATAGAAAGACCTGTGGAAAATCAAGAATTTGTTAGTTGTTTCAAATAAGATTAATAGAATGTTTCCATCCAAAGAAAAAAAAAAAAAAAAAAAAAAAATATATATATATATATATATATATATATATATATATATATATATATATATAATTGCCGGGGACCTTTCTTGGCAACTTTAAATGCCTAAATCAATTGCCGGGGTGGATGAATGACTCTTTCCTTTGGCAATCTTTTTGTGGAGGTTAACATATTTAGACTCAAGCATGGACAACTAGGTTTGCTTGTAGAAGGAGAAGTGAAGTCTATTGAGAGTTTTGTATATCAAATTAGTGCTTCTGACACTTTCCTTCCCATACTAGTAGATACCCCTCTTAGGGAAGAAGACAAAGATCACAATTTTGACTCCTTGAACTTAACTGAAATAGAGGACGAATTTTCCACCCTACCTTCCAACCATATAAGAGATGAAGTCAACCTCACAATGGATGAGATAGATGAATACCACAATTATGTGGATGCAAACAACCTAGATAAGGAATTCAACGAGTTTCTAAGAGCCTGTGACGATCCACGTGCACCCTCTCCAAAACTACCTAAAGCACCACCCGACCACCATCCACCTTAGCTAATCCCTAAAAAATACCAATCATTTACCACCACCTCGATTCCCTCCCTCCACCTTTTCTAAGACACCTTCAGTTTGCACTAAACCTTATTGTTTCTCCTATGCTTCATGACTTTCTAAACCCATATGGTGAAGAAGTAATACCCAAGGACAAGCCACCTGACACTTTCTCATTTTTTCCATCCCTTCCTTTTAAAACTTATCCATATCTCAAGAATTTTCCACAATCATTCTTTTCATCACAATCATTTACTTGGAGACCCTTTTGTTGGGGGAAAAAAGAAGAAAGTGCATGCTAGATTAGGTTTTTGGTCAATCAGATCTCACTCTCATTCTGCCACGTCACGTCATTGAAAATCATGGTGTCTTATTCTGTTTGGGGGTGCATTTCATATTAATTATTTATGGAAAGACCCACAACTCTTTAGATTGTTGATATATGGTAAACTGCATGTTAATACCTATTTTAGATAAAGTCTCGAGTATCTGATTATAAACAACTCATTTTATTTAGTTGTAATTTTGATTTTCAAAAATAAAACCTATAAAAATTAAAATTAAGATTAAAAACATAAATATATATTATTAAGTCTAGGGAATCTGACTTTAAAATACCCAAGTTTTGTACAATACCACCTTTCTAGAGTATATACCAAACAAAAAATTTCAAACTTTAAAAGTGTTTTCAAATTTTGTTTGGGGGTGGCGTATTTTGGTATTTCATTTCAAAACTTTTTGTCACCCTTTGCCTATCATGTTCACTCTAGAAGAGTCTAAGTTAGTTAGTTACGTAATTTAATTGTGCTATTGAATTATTTCATGAACCCCCTTGATAAGCACCCAAAACTCTAATATTAGACCCCATAGAGACATAGCAAATTTGTTAATTATGTGTTTAATAATCAAGAAATAATTGCAATTTCGTGCCTTTTGCAGGTTGGAGCTATTAACATAAAAATAATGATAAAGCCAGCATTTAAGCACGGAATAGAGAGTATACATAAGCTTTCCAATTAAGCCCATGTGAAGCCCAACAAATCCGGACTAAAGCCCAAATACTCAAATAGTACAGAATTCAGTTAGAAACGGGATTACGTGCACAGAAGCATCAAACTGCCGAAGCTCATATCTCTTGAACCAGGACTCCGAATGCGACAAGTGAGCTGCTCAGACGATCAGTGCGAAGAACTTTACACATAGGCGGAAAGTTGCAAAAATGCCAAAAGACCGGACCACCACTGGACACTACACATGGACCCACTATGCGGGCCCATAATAGTTGATGAGTCATCATGCAAGTCAAGATAAAAGTGCAAATAATTGGTGCAAAATTGACACCTTGCATGTAATTAATGAGGTTAGATAAGATTGGGTGCAAATAATTGGTACAAAAGTGACACCTTCCATGTAATTAATGAGATTAGGTGCTAATAGTGAAAACAAAGCAAGTTGTCACTTTGTTTTGATTTGGTGGATAAGATGGAAATAAATGTGTGTGTGTGATTCACGTAGGATAGGGGGAGAATGCTCTAATATGATAGGAAGAAAACAAAAAAAAGGATTCACTCCATTTCACTCCCTTGACTTTTATTTCCTTTTCCCTTCCTTGTTTATTAGTTAGTTTTTAGTTTTTAGTTTTAGGAAAAAGCTTGTAATAGTGTTAATGGAGAACATGTTTAGTTCTTAATAAAAGTTCATCATTCTCTTTAGGTAATCATGTTGATTTACATTCCTTTCTTATTTCTCTCTCTTTAACTTATATGCCTTGTAGCCTTCAAACAATCCAAGGATCATGAGCTAAAACCCTCCCAAGGGGAGGGTTAATGATGCTCATGTGAGAATTAGGGTACAATTTTAGGATTCCAGAATCACTACTTAGAGACTTAGGTTATATTTTTCATCTTGTCCCAAAATGATAGAGATTAACCAATATCTGATCAACTGTTGTAAAATAGAACTAGGAGTTGGAATAATATTTCAGAGATGAAATATCATTTCAATTCCATATACTAGCATGATATGTTTAGAGATAGATATATTGTGTTAGGGATTTGAGATGGTGGTGACCTATTTCTAAAAGACTTGTAACTAGGCTTTGCATGATGAGTAGGATTAGTCCTTCCTTATTTTTCTCTCTCTTTTATTTAACTAAAAAAACAAACTTACAAATTTTAGATAACTTATGTAGTAAAAATCTATCTATCAAATCCTTCTCACTTAGTTCTCCAAGGTGTAGATTTCAGTTGTGATCATATAGATTCTTGCCTTAGGAGTTAGAATGAAATCCCTACTCTAACTAGAAAAACCGAAAAAAAAATAGTGAGTAAGGAAATATTGAGTTTTTGCACGTAGTAAGTAAATTTCTAAAAACACTAAAAAGTGCTAACATCAAATGGCGTCGCTGGCATTCTAAAGACCCAAAGACCTGTGCTTGCAAACTAGAATTGCTCCAAGGGGAAACCCCACTCTCATCCTTTCATTTATTTCATTTTCTTGTGTTTTCTTCATTTTTATTTAAAAAATTTCCCGCATTTTGCTACTGATCTGCATACTGCTTTTGGTTGCACTTATAGGTTCCAAATGCTAGGACCTGGAAACTAGGCTACAACAAACACTAAGCTTACTGTGAAAAATTTGGCCTATTGTGCACGTTTCTTTTCTTTAGCGGACTTGCGGGACGCTAACAGGTTTTAAATTTTAATAGACTATTGTATGATTCACATGTATGAAGTTATGTCGTAGCATGGACTATTATTTGTATATTAGGTTAGAAATATGCATGAATCATTTGAATATGCCTGTGAATATCTATATACAGTTAAGTGACTATGAATTACATCTAAATGTATATGTACATGTCCATGGTACTGTTTTGCATTGTTATCTATCTATATATATATAAGTCGCATGTTTAGCATATATATAAATATGGATGGAATATAATTACATGTTGGCATATTTAACTTTTGAGTTATACATAGTAATTAAGGTGTGTTTTGGTATTTTGGTCATAACTTTGGCTACGGTTCTCTAAATCACGTGTGTGAGCTCAATTCGGAAAGATCTCGACGGCGCGCACGCTACCAACACCCAACTACACTTGGTGGAGGTCATTTTCGAGGTCAAAATCTACTGTTTTCCCCTCCAAAATCATCATTTTAGAAAATTGTCTTGTTTAATAAGTCGATCTTGTCATGAAAGAGGAGAACATTCCAACGAGGGTTAAAATCTGAGTTAGGTAAGTTGTTTCTAAACCCTACGGGGTGAAGATGCTCTCTATATGATATTCACAATCTCCATGAGTATTGACGAAATCGAATTATTTTGCAATACAATATTCGTATTTTAGTTTCTGTATAATATGTTGCATGTTTAGGTTACGTCTTTGCCTAGTTGTATATATCCGCATACGTATAGTATCTTCACATGTTATAGTAACTAGATATGTGATAAAAGTAATTTTACGTATTCTAACTATCTATGCGTAAACACAAATAATCATAATACGTAAATACGTGTTTATATCAATATTCCTACTCTCAATAATGAAGTAATATCAGAGAGTCAGGATTCGTTCCACTCTCAATCTATCAAGACTAAATAGAATTCAACTAATCAAACCAAAAGGAACAATGGTGAGAGTGATGTGTTATGTGAATTATCTATTCTACGATTATACTACGGATTCAATTTATACTAACAAGATACGATAATTTAACTACAGAAATACTAACTAGACTCTATGATAAGGAATTAGGGGGATTGATTCCACCTCGAATCCAACTTAACAACCTAGCGTAGAATGTTGTATCTCAATTCTCACGTTCTTACGGCGAGAATTTTGAGTTCTAATCCCTAGTGTTAGAGTGGCATTTCTACCTATACTAACTAGCATGTGAGGTCGTCCACCCATTCTCATGGCTTAAACACGACCTTCTAGAGAGTGGAATAGAATCTACAACCAATTCTATACTAACCACTAAGTTTTCATCAAGGCTTCATCAACCCCTCTAATGGAGGTTTTAGCCTTGAGTCATCAAACTAACATTTCCCATTGAATCTAAACTAAACATAATATAAAGATTGAAACTTGCTAAATTTAAACCTTAATAGCAATTACTCATGCAAGAATTATTTCAATCTAATAAAGACAACTATTGAATCTAAGAATTAAACTAATTTAAGTAAAGGAAATGAACAAGATTATCAAGAACACTAATTTATTTATCTAATGAAATCAACAACAATAATTTAATACTGAATTTAAGGCAAGAATAAAAACTAATTAATTAATCTAAAACTAGATTTAGAACTAAGGTTTAATGGCTAACATTCTAACCTAATTTATTTTCTAACCTAACTATCTACCATTAACAAAGAGCTAAGCTTTTGTTTTTATACATCCAGATCCAAAAATCGTGCATGGGCTTGGAGCCATGCTTTGGGCCAGAGAATCAGGCCCAAAACCCAATTCTTTCAGTCCAAAAAGGCCTCTTCATCTGCAGTTGGCTTCCACAGACTTTTCGTCCAGTTTTGCTCCTCTGATTGGGTCAAGGCTTGGACCATTGGAAAGCTCTTTCCGAGCCGGTCGTTTTGACATAAGGTAGGCCCCATTCTGAGGTCTGAGTCCAAAGATATGGTCTTCGGAAGTTCTGTTGACTTTGTGCACTGTTTCTGCCTGCGTGGACTTTGACTCTTCATCTTTTGACTGGGCTTTACAGAGGCTTTGTCTTTTTTAATCTTGGCCTTTAATCACATAACTCCTTAGCAACCGACCTTTGCTCCTTTATCTCGCTAAAGTGGCACATTTCTGCACATAATGGACTTTGAAGCCCGAAATGCATAAAACATTCGATTATTAACTCTTACTTATTATTCACATAATTGGTCTAAATGTATGATTGTTAAGGGGTTAAAACTACAGTTTTGGGCTCTTATCAATATGTATGAGTGATTACAACTTATTTGTTAGTGTAGATATCCGTATACGTAATATATATCTACCTATTTGCCTACATATACGTATTACTGATGTGTATTTTGTCAATACGTATCGAAGTATTTATTGATGATGCAACCTTGCCTATTCATATTGCTATACGTATGAGTAGAGTATCTTCACATGCTATTGTATCTAGTAATGTATGAGTAGGTTGTATTTGCATGATTGTACTTTCTCCCTTGCATAAATTTTAATTTAATTAAAATAAATAAATAAAGTAAAATTGAGGACATTGCATAAATTTTAAATAATAAATAATAATATTAATCTGTAGTGGCTTTATCCTTTGCATAAATTTTATTTAAAAAAAAATCCCATAAATTTTAATCATATTCCAACGGTGTCTAGGAAACTGGAAAGATTGAGGTTACTTAATTAGAACGGTGCTTGCACGGAAATCCTCCCTCATATATCTTTCTTGTGACCTGGCTATTGCTTTATGTACATGTATTCCTAGCTTTACTACTACGTTAGCAGCAGCTTTGCCCTATGTTGTTCAACTCTAATGCTTCAGATAATAATAAAATTCAAATATTAATAATTTCCTTCTCTACATCAGATCTAATTTAATACTTGTATGAGATTAAGATTTGGTGCTACTTAAGAAGTTGAACATACCTATCGTAGGAGAAAATACGATAGGCAATTGCGTAAGTTCTCACCTAAAAATTGTTCTTCATCTGTTAATAAACTTCATCACGATCCTTTGTCGTCATTATCTTCTTTCAGTATAGCCGACGAAACTCCACCAGCTGAGAAACCCCTTTCGACTTCTATACTGCTTTACAGGAAGGACCTTCTTCCTATATCAAACTTGAGGATATTGTCGGCGATTTTCGAATCCCGCCTAACATTTTTGGATTGTTACCTGTTTATCATGTTCTAGATCATGAGAAACCGTACAATCACCTTAATAGGATTCAACAAGTAGCCACAACATTTCACCATCCCGCCGTCTCTACCGAACAACTCTTGCTTAAGTTGTTTCCTTTCACTTTAGCTGATAAAGCGTCAGTTTGGCTAGCAGGCCAACCGCCACAATCCATAGATACATGGAATAAACTTGTGCAAGCTTTCATGTTAAATTTTATACTCAAAAGAAAACTACTGAAATGCTTCAGAAAATATAATTCTTTCGTCAAAATTCTCATGAATCCTTTATGGAAGTATGGAGTCGATATACTGATCTTCTTTTAGAATGTCCTCATCATCAGCTCGATACCATTGTCCTTGTTTGTTCATTCTTTAATGGACTTTCCGATCATCAAAAAGAAACACTTGATATCATGAACGGCGGTTGCTTCATAGACAAAGGAGCTGCTGAAGCGTATAATTTTCTTGAAAAACAAGCAAAACGAGGTACACATTGGGGTAACACTGATTCTTCTAGGTCATCTAAGAATATTGTTACAAAAGCCACATCTATTTTTGAGGTAAAACCTGATACTGAATTAAAAAAATTTGATAGAATCCCTCACTAAAAAAGTAGATGCCCTCGCAGTTCAAGTAAACGATCAACTCCCAAAACAAGTCATGAACGTTAACACATCCCCTTGTGTTCTTTGTCTCAGTCCTGACCATCCTAATGCTTATTGTCCCTTGTTATATGTCTCCCCTCCCCAACCATCAGAAGACGTATGTGCATTCAACATTCCTAATGCACCTTGGAGACAACATCCGAATTTCACTTGGCGCCCGACTACACAACAGATGGCTCCTCCAGGTTTCACCAATCCACCTGTTCGACCACCCAACAAATTTATTCCATACCGCCCAGGAAATAATCAGCAGTACCAATAAAGTCAAAATCAATTTCAAAGTAATTCCAATGCTAATTATCAAAACAATCGCAGCCTTGTTCTCAGCTAATCCCAGTCCAGGCTATAATCAACAACTTTTCAGCAATAATCGTGAACTAGTACCAGTTACACAACCTACGCCACTTGTTATGGATAGGACAGGTGAGATCTTCTTAGCTTACATGAACCAACAATCTCAAATTTTAACATCTATACAACAATCACTTCAACTATTAGCGCAAGAAAAGAGTCAGAAAGGCGTGTTTTCTGGACAAGCATTTCCAAACCCTAAGCCAGCAAACACTACCTTTGAACTCACCAATGCTCCTGGTACAAGTACTCCAAACCAGGAATAGGTGCACGCAATCACTACTCTTTGATCTGGCAAAACTATAGACAATCAAACACGTATGCCAGAGGAGCACCCAAAGGTATCCAGAGGTTCCAATGAATATATTCCTAATAATGAACCTACAATTGATACACCAACTCCAACGAAGTCAACAACTAAAAAATTGATAGACGAGTAGGCGGACCCTTATGCCAAATTCCATCGTAAGGCACCGTTTCCTGCCCGTTTGGCAAAGAATAAACCAGATGAAAATTTTGATGAAATTCAAGAAACCTTTCAGAATTTGACAATCAACTTACCTTTTCTTGATGCCCTCAAACTATTGCCAAAACATGCAAGCTTCTAAAAGATATGTGCACCACAAAAAGGAGAACCAATGTTCCTCAACAAGCGTTCCTCACCAAATAGTTTCCATCCATCACTGAACACAATGGTATAGTCAAATACAAGGACCCTGGTTGACCAATAGTTCCTTGCACATTATGGGACAAATATACGGCTACTGCACTACTAGACTTAGGAGCTAGTGTGAACTTACTTCCATATTATTTATTCAAGCAACTAGGTCTTCATGAGCTTAAACCTACTACCATGACTTTGTAATAAGCAGATCATTCCATTAAGTATCCAAAAGGCATTGTGGAAAATGTCCTTATAAAAGTCCAAGACTTTTACTATTCTGTCAATTTTGTCATTTTGGATACGGAAGTTGCATGTGATTCCATTCCAATCATCTTAGGACGTCCGTTCCTAGTGCACAACTACTAATGCTCTCATTAACTATAGGGATGGTTCCATGACCATGTCCTTTGGAAATCTTTCGGTCAAGGTGAATGTATTCAAGTTGATGAAACAAATTCCAGAGGCTGACATTGAGGGTGAGGTCAACATGGTTGACAGCCTTATGCAAGAATATTTAACAAATTTTTTTCCTGATGAGGAAGTATACCAATTTCTTTCCTTTGGCGGGTCTAAATTTGATGTTGATGATTATACTCAAGAAGTAAACGCGTTATTAGAGTCAATACCACTATTTAACCATACTACCGTGTTGTCCAGCCACGTGGACGATCATCAATCTGTTTTCTCCATGGAAGAAGACTTTCCTCAAGAATCTTTAATGCCCACGCCTCCCGCCCCTGACTTAAAGCCTCTTCCTTAGAATTTAAAATACGTACATCTTGATGCAGATGGTAGTCACCCAATTATCATATCATCACAAGTGAGTAACGATCAGGAATCCCATTTAATTAATGTCATTGAACAACACTGTTCTACTATTGGATGGTCTCTCGATGACATTAAGGGCATTGACCATAGTGTGTGCACCCATCGTATACACCTTGAAGATAATGCGAAGACGTCTCATAAACTGCAACGTTGTCTAAACCCAACTATGAAAGATGTGGTACGAGAGGAAGTTTTAAGGTTACTCGATGTAGGTATTATTTACCCTATCTCTGATAGTGTTTGGCAGAGTCCAGCACACGTTGTTCCCAAGAAGTCTGGCATTACAGTTGTGCGAAATGAGAAAGATGAATGCATATCTGCTCGTATTCCAGTGAAATGGAGAATATGCATCGATTATCGGAGACTTAATGTCGTCACTTGTAAGGATCACTTCCCACTTCCCTTCATCGATCAGATACTTGAACAGTTAGCGGGTCATGCATATTACTGTTTTCTTAACGGTTATTCAGGATATTTTCAAATAGTCATAGATCTTGCTAATCAAGAAAAAACAACGTTCACCTGTCCATTTGGTACATTTGCATATAAGCGAATGCCTTTCGGCCTTTGCAATGCACCTGGTACTTTCCAACACTGTATGCTTCACATTTTCAGTGATATGGTTAAACGTTTTATGGAAGTCTTCATGGATGACTTCTCAATATATGGTGATTCTTTCGATATCTGTCTATCAAATCTTGAAAAGGTCTTGACACGTTGTGAAGAGAAAAACCTCGATCTTAATTGGGAAAAATGTCATTTCATGGTTGCAAAAGGAATAGTTCTAGGGCATATTGTTTCAAAGGATGGAATCGAAGTCGATAAAGCTAAGAGTGAAAAAATTGCTTCACTTCCTATACCAAAAACAGTTCGCGACATTCGTGCATTTTTAGGACACACAGAGTTCTATAGGAGATTTATTCAAGATTTCTCAAAGATTGCTCGACCTTTAACCAATCTCCTGCTTAAAGATGCCGTCTTTGACTTCACTTTCAATTGAAAACAAGCTTTTAAGACTATAAATCCGCCCTAACTACTGCTCTTATAATTCAACCACCTAATTGGTCTAAACCTTTTGAATTAATGTGTGATGCGAGCGACTATGCTATTGAAGTTGTCCTAGGGCAATGCCAAGAGGACAAACCAATTGTCATTTACTACGCTAGTAAAACTCTCAATGAAGCTCAATGTAACTATACCACCATTGAGAAAGAGTTTCTCGCTGTGGTATATGCTTTGGATAAGTTTCATCCTTACCTAGTTGGTTCTTCCATAATAGTCTATACTAGTCATGCGGCGCTTTGTTACCTATTAGCGAAAAAAGATGCTAAACAGAGGTTGATCCGATGGATTCTCCTCTTGCAAGAGTTTACTCTAGAAATCAGAGATAAAAAGGGTTGTGAGAATATGGTTGCAGACCATTTATCATGCCTCATCAGTAAGGTCGATAAAGATACAGAACCCATCTGTGATTCCTTTCCCAATGAACACTTATATTATGTCTTTTCGTCTCTTTGGTACGCTAATATAGTAAATTACCTAGTTACCAAGGAAGTCCCTTCATCTTGGTTTCGTAATGACCGGAAAAAAATTCTTATCCACTGTGAAATTTTATTTCTGGGATGATCCCTATCTCTTCAAGTATTATTCCGACCAACAAATCCGCCGTTGCATTCTCGACTGGGAACACAATGATGTGTTATCCTTCTGCCATGAACAATCTTGTGGTGGTCATTTCAGTAGTAAGAAAACTACGGCCAAGGTTCTACAATGTGGATTTTATTGGCCAACACTATTTAAAGATGCACATGAGCATTGAAAAGCATGCACCCGCTGTCAGCAGCTAAGACGCATTACTCAACGTAATATGATGCCATTAAATCCAATTTTAATTGTGGAAATTTTTGAAGTGTGGGGCATCGACTTCATGGGTCCCTTTCCAAATTCTCATGGTTTTCTCTACATACTGGTAGCTGTTGACTACGTGTCAAAATGGATAGATGCAAATGCATGTCGTGCAGATGATCACAGGACTGACGTTCTGTTCGTAAAAGAAAATATTTTCTCTCGTTTTGGTGTGCCCAAAGCTATTATTAGTGATGGGGGAAAACATTTTTGTAATAAAATATTTGAGTTATTAGTAAAGCTAGTCACTCACAAGGTGGCCACTCCGTATCATCCTCAGACCATTGGCCAAGTAGAAGTCTCTAATAGAGAGATTAAATCTATTTTGGAAAAAGTTGTTAATCCACCTACGAAAGACTGGTCTCTGCGATTATCTGATGCCTTGTGGGCATATAGAACAGCTTTTAAGACACCTACAGTCATATCTCCTTACCGCCTCGTTTTTGGAAAACCTTGTCATCTGCCTGTTGAACTTGAGCATCGTGCTCTATGGGCTATTAAAACCCTAAATTATAATACCAATGTGGCAGGCGAGAAGCGAAAATTGTAGTTAAATGAGCTTGAGAAGATTCGGAGTGATTCCTATGATCACTCGAAATCCGATAAAGCCAACATTAAAAGAGTGCATGACAAGCACATATTGAGAAAAGATTTCAAGATTGGTCAAAAAGTTTTGTTGTACAACTCAAGATTACACTTTTTTCAAGGAAAATTAAAAACTCGAGGGTCTAGTCCTTTCATTGTCTCTGCTGTCACCACTTATGGGGCTATCTCTTTGAAAAATTTAAACGATAACAGCGATTTTCAAGTAAATGGACAACGCCTTAAACATTATCATGAGTTGTGGTCTCCAGATGTCAAGAAGACTCTTCTCCAAGATCAAGTCTACAAAGACTAATAGATTCGTTGGTGAACTTCCTTCCATGTGTTAAAACATGGAAAGTACGCCATTAGGGAAGTCGGGCCCTCTTCTTTTTTCTTTTCTCAAATCTCCTAAGTGTGTGGTTGCAAGTGCCGAAACCTTAGTCCACAAAAACTCTATTCATAACTGAGTATAAATGTCTTATGATAATCGAGTAAACATGCCTTCTGGTAAACAATGGGTACCAAAAATTTCCCCTCCTTCCTTCTCTTCCCTTTTCTATTCTCTTCCTCGCGAACTTCATCTAATCATTTGGTATTGATAGGGTTATATACTAAAAGAATTACTTTTGTATTAACTCTAATTCTTCATTTTTTGAATGAGAATCATATGGGCAAATGTTATGCATATTATATATGTTATTAGTTATATGCATGTGTCTAATACTTTATGTTGTATATGATATGGTGTGAACACACAGAAGATCATATCATCAGTACCTTATAAAGTATAAGTAATCGTTCACAACCTAGATGGATTTGGACAAACCATTAGTACGGTTGTAGTATAATCTGGTATTAGTCTATCTTGACTATAAGATTACACTAGTACACTTTGTGTGTATTGAACAGGACCAAGTGAGGTTGTTTCTCCTTATAATGACTATATAAGATAACAAACGCCTCTGTTATTATGGATGCTTGTCCTCCTAATCCAGATATAATAATGGGCACTTACATGCATTGTGCATTGCTTTAAATCATCAATGAGTGAGATTCATATGTGAATCAACAAACTCGATGGATTGGTTAATGACATTGTATGTAAGGTGTGTTGTTGATTATAGAAGGAATCCGTGTCCCGTAAGAAGTCGGGTTGATGATGTCCCCTTGAGGAGCTCAAAAAGATTGTCATGTAAATCCTGCAGGTGGATTTATTCCGACATGACAATGAGGTTGAGTGGTACTACTCAAGGACATAAAAAGTTGATTAATGTAGTTGTCAGTAACTTGACTTAATCAACAGACATTTGATATCTTAAACACGTGGAGATCAACTAGCATATAATATGGACCACATAAATGCTAACACGTAATTTGGGATTAGGTCGGTAGTGCAATAATGACCCTTAGTGGAATAAGCCATTTGTTGATGGACTTGGGTTGTGTGTTCTGGGCGAACATGGGAAGCTCAAGCCCGTCAGGAGGCCCAACCCTAATTTCTCCTCATGGTCCCTATTGTAGCCTATAAATAGAATACTCTCTCTCTAGCCGGAATTCACCATTCATCTGAACAGAAAAAGAGGCAAGGAAAGATAGATCCAAAATTGGATCTAGCTTTGTGAGAAAGAAGGGAATTGGTAGATCGTTGTCCACACAACGTCCAATCTATTCTAAAGAAATACAACAGAAGATCAAGGGGTTGATTGTTGATTCGGATTCATAAAGCTTGGATTCTCAGAGTTATCAAAACCGGATCTAAAAGGTATGTTTTCTATCCAAATCGTGAGAACCCATTAATTCCGCTGTGCGAGGGTTCTCGCAGTTTGTAGAAATATTTGCATTCTGAATAACGGTTCCTACAGGTATAAATCTCACCCATCTCAAATAGGTAATGGTCGTAGTACTTTTGCTCGAAAGTGACGTGCGAAAAGGATGGGGGTGGTGTATGAATTGTCAAACACCTTTCTGTCAAGGTCTTAAATTATTATCCAATATGAGCCGGTATAAAGTATATTTTTGTCTAACACCAACTCAACAGGATAAACTTCATCATAGCCCCGTTGCTCCCACAAGTTGGGATTTGTCTTGAGGATCTGACGTTAAATGACTCACATTCGTCTTGAGGATCTAACGTTAAAAGACTCACATTCGTCTTCAAGATCTGACGTTTAAAGACTCAACATGTATATATTCATGTCTTTTATTTTTCCCTTTGCACTAAGCTTTGTGCACAAAGAGAGTCATGATATGCACCATCGGTTGTTCCCTAACTAATTCGTACGGGCAATGGATTCCACCAGGCCAACCCCTAGCAGTTGCTATCTGATTGCATTGCGGGGCAGTTTGAGGCTATACCATATGTACTAAGGGTAATATTATTACTAGACCATTGCACATTGGTCAGGGATGGTACCGTCCTAAACCCTAGACCCCCAAAGCATAAAGGATAAGCCAGAGTCTTGCTGGATTGGGTTCGCTCCATAGCTGACATGACAGTTGCCTGATTTTACTGTTTGTGGTGTTTCTTCTAGACTTCTGATGTTGTTGACACGTTCATCTCCCCTTGTAAATTTGTGTATATATATTAAAAAAGGGGGACCCCCAAAAAAATAAAACAAAGTTTTGAATGTGTCTTTTTCATATTCCATTGGATGACAAATTTTAATGTCGATCATTTTGGCACCTCATTCATTCCATTTGGAGTTGAAACGAATCGAGATTTCAATTTGAAAATTTCAGACATTTCGAGTCATAATGGAAATTTCCGGAATTCATATGGCTTGGGCCAAAAATTCAAAACCGACCCAAGTCACATGCCCAGCCAATAAAGCCCTCACGCGATATCCATAACGATCAGATTCACAACGGTCAGATATCCACAAACAGTCAGATTTTGGCCTATAAAATCCGTCACTCCTCATCCAGCTTCACTCATCCCATTCTTTCGCTCTCCACAACTTAATCTTCATATACTTTCATCTTCTCCAACATAATGGGTCCGATCGAGAAATTCAACAAGGAGCAACGTGAGGGGGATTTCACAGTCATCCTGATAACAGTATTTATCCTTGTGATATTGTTAATCATGCAAAACATCATCCAGAATATCTAGATCTATGTAATCTACATATCTATTTTCCTTTGTCGTTTTGTATATTAGTGTGGTGTGTTAAATAATTCTCAAATGTTGGTACGGGTTACGTATTAAATGGAGAAGTTCCCTTTTTATTATTTGTGTGTATTAGTTGTATTTTTACCTTATCATCAACATAAAAAAAAAAAAAAAAAAAAAATTATCAAACAATAACAAAGAAGAACTCACAAAAATCATTCAATCTCAACTCATTGTGTTCTTAGTAGATCGCGCACGCTACACGGTACACCTAAAGGTTGCCACGCACACAACACGATTAGTCTATCCATCTTCCATTATTGAGGTATGATCATCAATTCAGAAATTACCTGTAGGTCTAACTGCCATGTGAAACCTTCATCCATATTTTCTACCATTGGAACACCTCATTAATTGTTTTTGGAATTTTGACATGAAAAGACATACTATGGATACTGTTACATAATTATGTGAGACAACATCATATGGTTCACTTGTGTTTTCACAATTTAATTCTAGATATGACTGCACTTGGCTATAAATCTCTTCTTTTCAGCCAGGTTCTTCTCACGCATTCTTCCCTATCCTTCCCTCACTTATACTTTCAAATGGATCAACCAAAAAAGATAGTGCCTGAGAAAAACTACCTGAAATTTTTTAATGATAGCCAATTTTCTCCTTATTTTGACACAGAAATTGTATGTCGAGGTTGGATGCCTCTTCTATATCATGCAGAAGCAGCTTATTCCAGAGAATTGGTCTGGATGTTCTACCAATTTTGCAGACCTGAAAATGGAAAATTCTATTTCCATGCCTATGGACAATAATTTGAATTGACTAGGGAAATTATCTCTGACATACTTCAAATTCCAATGAATAACTCGAAGTTCCATCTTCCAGAGTCCACATTTGATTCCGTCAAAAATTCACTGCAGGCCACCGTATCTCATGGCGAAGTCGGAAATAAAAATCACGTTGTTCTTCAACGGTCTTTGAAACAGAATCAACGAGCTATGCTCCACTGGTTGGAACATAATGGGGTGGGTACGGCATACCAATCTGAAGTCACCAAGCCTCGACTCCACCTACTTTGGATTATGCAGAATCGAAGGGATGATTTTTGCATTATCCAACACCTCTGGAACGCGATCACCAGGAAAACAAAAAAGTTAGCACCTCTGCCTACTTTAGTCACGAAAATTATGATGTGTTGGGGTTATCCAACAGTTTCTCCGGAAATACCTCTTCAAAGAGTAGCCATTACTATACATCACAAAGACTGTGCCGGTGGTTTTTGGACTCCAGATACATTGACAAATGAACTGGAAGACCAAAGCTCAAACTCTGAACATTTCTTTGATGAAAATGCCATGCAGAACCTTTTTAATCCCATGGAAGGCATTCAATTTCTTCATCAAGGCATGATGAAGAAATAATAATAATAAATAATCTAGTAAATTATTACATTTTTTGTTGTGTGCTATAATAATCTAAAATTTGTTGTTATCTTTGTGTCTTCTTTTGTATGAAATGGCTACTAGGATTGTCATATTTCAAGTTGTGATATGAACAATTTTAACCTGTTATTTTAAACTTGTTTATAGGAGGTTTTATCTTCTTCCATACTCAGTCATCCATCCAGTCAGACTTTACTGGACATTTTTCTTGTTACATCCTTACCCATCTCTTTACTCCATCACACATGGCATCTTCATCAAATATGACACCTCCAAAAGTCATTCCTGAGCAATCCTTTCAGGCTATGATGAATTCCAGTACTTATGGCCATCTTTTTTGTGACTACTTCACTAACATCGGGTGGTCTTCCCTGGTTCTTCAACCTGACCAAACTTATTCTCCAACTTTGGCTGCAAACTTTTATGCTAATATGGAAGACACACAAGCATTCAACCATGCGCCCTGGCTTCTTCTTAGATGGGTTCACAATCCTAGTTGGTGGCACATGACATATTTTTTCTAAACATCAACTTGCCCTAACTTTGGATCTTCCCTATCACGAGCCGGCAGCCACATGACATTACATCTTCCATAATTCTCCCCATTCCTTTCCTTGGCCTGCTTTTCGCGCAGCATACGATGATGGCCTTGAAATTAAACAAGAAGGAGAAGGACCTATGGCATGGCGAGACATCACCATTCCCTTAGTAAGCATGACCATGAGCATGGGGAATGTGATGTTGTTTATACTGCTGAACATCATGGGAGATTGGCACTTCTCTACTACTAATGAGGCTGCCTGCATAGTATTCAATGTACTTGCCCAAGGTCATACATTGTTTGATATCTTGAGCTGTGTTATCTCCAATCTGAAACGAGCTCGCACTGTTCGGGATCAGCATATACTTTTATCGGTAACCGCTTGAAAAATTATAAGGACGCATTTCCCGCAGTTTTCAGCTACATTTCATGACTGGGTCAGGGTAGATTCTATGTGCCCAGTAAACAAAATAATTCACTCATTGAGGTTTCGGCAATGGCAACGTCTTGCTCAATACCTGAGCCATGTTCGTTGTTATCTAAATGATGAAAAAATGATAGCACATTTGAACAAATTCGGAGAACAACAATGGGCAGAAATTTGGCAGACTATTATCTTCTGGCGCGATGCTAAGGAAATGCATTTCACTCGCAAAGACGCTAGACCATCACGACATACTGGATGGTAAATTTGAGGAGGATATTGTACATATATTTAATTGTAAATAGTTATGTTTCGTGTGTTATTGTTTTTCTTTGTTTATTTTTATATAATATACTATGTTGTAACAACTTTATGTTCCAACAATCTAGCCCTAATTTTGCTCACGGTTCATAGGTAATTTATTTCTTTATCTATTGATACTTCGAGGACTAAGTATCACTCAGTTTGGGGGTATTTTAAACCTGTAGCAAAAATTAGGCAACTTGTAGGCTGTATATAGTTTTATTTTCTTGTTAATAAATATACTTAGTGACAAAGTCTTGTTTTCTTTTCAATGATGAAAATTATTTAGAAATCTCACATTAGTATTCGAATTAGGATTCGTTTTTAAAAAATTTAAGATAATACGTACGCAATAGTTTTTACATCTTTTCATGAGTATTCATGCACTGAGTATCATCGATTGTACATAGCAGTAAGTTTATGGAATCCACGGTTAGTTTACTTAAATTATCAATCTTGTGAGAATCTAACCAAAAAGCCTCGATATGTGTAATATGTGAGTAATGACACAGAGGAGTAGTTGTTCCGAGTAGAGAAAATCATGCATCTACTTACTTGATCACCATCCGAACCCTAGACGAGAATTTAGGCCGTCTTTGGATCGACATAGCCAAAAATTCATACATGTTATAAATTCTACCGCTAGTTACTCCAATAGACCTTTCAGCAAACCTTCACGTTCACCAAAAATTCCTTACCCATCTATTAACCCAAAATAAAATAAACCTACCTAAATGATGAGTATGAGAAATAGGATGAAATGTAGAAAAATAAAGAGAAAGACTTGTCCCAAATAAAAGTCAATTACTTGCTTCAGGAAATAAAAATAGAATCATGTTCTTAAGCATTGGTAAAAAAAATAAAAATATAAAAAAAATTTAGAGTTCAAAGGCTTAAGAGCAAAGTAGGAAACTCAGGTAGAAGCAGGAAAAGAAGACAAGGATTTCTCTAGTGTAAATATCTTGAAGACCTTATTATCTCATTCTTGTCATTTTTTATTGTCCATTTCCATTTTCTTCTACACCATCACCTAAGCCCCACAATACGTAATAAAGACCTCTAACTCGATTAGGAGTAGGATGGTGTGATATTAAGTAGTAGATGTGATCAATCGACCTCGGCTCCTCTATTGTCATTGAGATGTGAGGAAAAGTGTGCCACTACATACTAGAGTAAGCAAAACCTGAGTGGAACAATTATGAGCGAATTTGTGTTTCGACACATACCTGTGACAACCCATTTAAGGAAGCTCTCTAAAGGATTCAGAAACGGTCCTGCTTGTACATTTCAATGTAAAGTCATTGTATGCATGTTCATATGTAGATATTTTAATTATTGTATGCATATTAACTTGAGTTTCAAAGGAATTAATCCTCGTTCCCCGCTAAGGAGATGTATAGATATCTGAGAATAATTTAAGAAACAAGCTTTTGTTACTAAGTCATTGTAGCATAGATGAAGTTTGTGAGTATCTTCTCCGGAAAACTCTCACGAGGCTATAACTCATCCACTAGGGAATTCCTAGTGGTTTAAGGCCTTGTTGCATACGGTTAATGTAACCGCACTCTGCGAAACAAGAACTAGTTAGGACTACACATTTTTGGCCACTTATCTGTTTTAATGTCTCTTCTTTGCTTGAGGACAAGGAAAGTGTTGTTTGGGGGTAGTGTGATAAGCAGCCAAAACTGTAATATTAGACCCCATAGAGACATAGCAAATTGGTTAATTATGTGTTTAATAATCAGGAAATAATCGCAATTTCGTGCCTTTTGCATGTTGGAGCTATTAACGTAAAAATAATGATAAAGCCAGCATTTAAGCAAGAAATAGGGAGTATATATAAGCTTTCCAATTAAGCCCATGTGAAGCCCAACAAATCCAGACTAAAGCCCAAAGACTCAAACAGTATATAATCCAATCAGAAACGAGATTACGCGCACAGAAGCATCAAACTGCCGAAGCTCATATCTCTTGAACCAGGACTCTGAATGCGATAAGTGAGCTACTCAGACGATTAGTGAGACGAACTCTACGCATAGGTGAAAAGTTGCAAAAATGCACCGCCACTGGACACTGCATGTGGACCCACTATACGGGCCCACAAAAGTTGATTAGTCATAATGCAAGTCAAGACAAAGGTGCAAATAATTTGTGCAAAAGTGACACCTTGCATGTACATAATGAGGGTAGATAAGATTTGGTGCAAATAATTGGTACAAAAGTGACACCTTGCATGTACATAATGAGGGTAGATAAGATTTGGTGCAAATAATTGGTACAAAAGTGACACCTTGCATGTAATTAATGAGATTAAGTGCTAATAGTGAAAACAAAGCAAGGTGTCACTTTGTTTTGATTTGGTGGATAAGATGAAAATATATGTGTGTGTGTGTGTTTCACGTGGGATAGGGGGAGAATGCTCTAATATGAGAGGAAGAAAACAAAACAAAGGATTCACTCCATTTTACTCCCTTGACTTTTATTTTCTTTTTCCTTCCTTGTTTGTTAGTTAGTTTTTAGTTTTTAGTTTTGAGAAAAAGCTTGTAATAGTGTTAATGGAGAACATGTTTAGTTCTTAATAAAAGGTCATCATTCTCTTTAGGTAATAGGGTTGTTTTACATTCCTTTCTTCTTTCTCTATTTCTTTAACTTATATGCCTTGTAGCCTTCAAACAATCCAAGGATCATAAGCTAAAACCCTCCCAAGGGGAGGGTTAATGATGCTCATGTGAAGATTAGGCTATAAATTTAGGATTCCAAAATCAGTACTTAGAGACTTAGGTTCTATTTTTCATCCTGTCCCAAAATGATAGAAATTGACAAATATATGATCAACTGTTGTAAAATATAACTAGGAGTTGGAATGATATTTCAGAGATGAAATATCATTTCAATTCCACATACTAGGATGATATGTTTAGAGATAGGTATATTGTGTTAGAGATTTGAGATGGTAGCGACCTGTTTCTAAAAGAATTGTAGCTAGGCTTTGCATGAGTATGATTAATCCTTCCTTATCTTTCTTTGTCTTTTATTTAACTAAAAAAACAAACTTACAAATTTTAGATAACTTGTGTAGTAAAAATCTATCTATCAAATCCTTCTCACTTAGTTCTTCAAGGTGTAGATTTCAGTTGTGATCATATAGATTCTTGTCTTAGGAGTTGGAACGAAATCCCTACTCGAACTAGAAAAATCGAAAAAAAAATAGTGAGTAAGGAAATATTAAGTTTTAGCTCGTAGTAAGTAAATTTCTAAAAACACTAAAAAGTGCTAACATCACCCCTTCTCCCAAATTGTTTGGGGGTGGTATTATTTAATTTTAGGACATTGTACGTTCACTTATTAAAAATTACATATATAAATATCGAAATATAGAAACCATGAGCTTTGTTGATTAATTGGAATGCATAATATAATTCGGTACCTTAATTTCGTGAAATTTCCCTATTTCACGGAATTTCTGACACTAATCCTATAGGAGTCATGATATGTGCATGTTTGATTTGTGAACATATGGTATTATTTTATTTATGTTAGAGTCCACTTATATCCCAAGTGCTATTTATTATTTTATATTATCCCCATAACGGGAGGAACTCATATATGAGTTGCGTATGTTTTTATTTCTTTATATTAGTATAGATTAACTTTCTTTTTCAGGTGCTCCCATTTACAAGCACTTTTATATGGTACTCTCTATTCTTTATTTTCATTCCATACTTTGAGGACAAAGCATGATTCTGTTTGGGGGTGGTATAGAAACATGTTGTAAACGTTTAAGCACATACTATGTTGTATATTACGTATTATTAGTCGTATTAAAAATATAAAATCATAAAAATAATTTATACTATCCACTTAGTGATAATGGTATTGTTCCCTTGATATAGTCTAGAAATATCACGTAGTACTTGAATTAAGATTTAATTTTTGAAACTTAGATTAATATGTAGGTAATAGTCATTACATCTTTTCATTTACATCTTGCATGAGCATGTATGAATGTACTTGGCAATTTTTTTTCTAAGACCTAGGTTAGAGTACTTAATACATATCATGTGAGGATCTAGCCAAAACCCTCATATAAGTGAAATATCTTAGTGATGACACAAGGGAGAAGTAAAATCCGAGTAGAGAAATAACACATCCACTTCTTTGATCATCATATCATATCCTAAGCGAGAATTTAGGCCCTCTTTGGATCGATATAGCCAGAAATTCTAATCTAAGTATATTTTCCGCTAGTTGCCCCACTGAGCCTTTTCATTTAGCCTTTTCACAACAACAAATCCTTTACCCATATTTAAAGCCAATAAAAATAAAAAATAAAAAATAAGACTACCCATCTTGAATGAGTATGAGAAATAGGATGAGTAAAGAGAATAAAGAGAAAGACCTGTGGAAAACCAAAATTAGTTAGTTGCTTCAAAAGAAAAATAAAATAAAATAAAAATAGAAATAGAAATAAAATAAAAACTCCAAAAAAATAGAATAAAATGATTCAAAAAGCCAAAATAAAAGGCTTAGTATGGAAGCTAAGTGCAGAAGCAAAGTAAGAACAAGGTTTTTTTAGTTACATATTTTGAAGACCCAATTATCTCAGACTTGTTTATATGAATATCCATTCCATTTCTTTTTAAACCATCACCTCAGCCCCGTATCACCTAATAAAGACATCTAGCTCAATTAGGATTAATTTGGTGTGATAGTAAATGGTAGATGTGTTTGATGGACCTCGGCTTCCTTGGATTGTCATTGAGATTATGAGAAAATGTGTGCCCACTAAACACTAGAGTTAGCAAACTTGAGTGGAAAAATCAGAGTGTTATGTATCTCGACACATTTCTTGTGAGAACCTACTTAGGCACGCAACCCAAAAGTTTCATAAACGGACCTGCCATTGCAATTAATAGCATAGTTCATTGTATAGTTGTTTATCTTAAGATGATTTGATTATTATGCATGTATTAATTTAGGAGTTAGATTGATGATCCTTGTTTAACTACTAGTAAGATGTATAGATTCTGAGATAAAATTAGAGGACAATTACTTTTATTTCTTAGTCGTTGTAGTATAAATGAAGTTTGTGAGTATCTTCTCTGGAAAACTCTCATGAGGCTATAACTCATCCACAAGGTAATTCCTAGTGGTTTAAGGCCTTATTGCATATGGTCAATGCAATCGGACTCTGCAAAACGAGATTAGTTAAAACCAAATTTTTGGCCACTTATCTGTTTTTAATTCTCATCTTTGCTTTAGGACAAGCAAAATGCTATTTGGGGTACGTTGTGTGATAAGCACCCAAAAGTGTAGTTTAAACCCATTAATAGTATTATATTTAGGCTAATTATGTTTATAATAAATAAGAGTTAGTATTGTTTACGTGTTTTTGTGTATTTCAGGTCTTGAAGCTGTTTATATGCTTCAAGATGCCATTTTGCAAGGAAAATGAGTCAATATGATTGCTAGAAGAGTTCTATGTTTAAAGCCCAAGAATCAAGAAGAAAAAGTCTTTTCAAGCCTAGTCAAAGCTGGGAAGTCAAAATCAATTCCGGTAGAAAAAGAACAAAAAAGTCAACAGAACTTTAAATGGGCGTATCTTTGAACTCAGGCCTCAGAATTGGGCCTAATTTATGTCATAATGGTTGTCACAGAATAAGCTTTCCAATGAGTCTGGCCTTGCCCAATCAAAGTTGCAAAAGTAGATGAAAAGGGCACTGAAATAATTTCCAGCAGTCATGGCCTCTTTACACTTAACCTAATGGACTTTGGGCTCACATTAGAGGCCCAAAGTCCTCCTTTTTTGGCCCATGCACAAAAATTTAACCCTAACCTTCTCCTATATAGAGAGGGTTAAGGCTAAACTTATTCTCTCCCTCCTCCCCTTAGTCTCTAATTAGTTTAGTTTAGTTTTAGTTTAGTTTAGGGTTAGAATTAAGTTATTCTTGTAGGGTCTATTAAAACACCTTATCAATAAAGCTTTTAGTTAATTTCAATTCTTGTCTCTACTTTAATGTCTTTCTTTTCTCTCATTAGTATAGAACATACAATGACACAAGGCTAAAACCTCCATTAGAGGGGGTTAATGAAGCCATGTGAGGATGAGTAGCCATTAGTTTTTATTGTTTTGCATGAAAGAACTTCAAGTTCTTCGTTGTGAGTGTCTAGAGATAAAGCTCATAGCGGAGAACTAGAGTTTAGAGCCACCACCAAAGAGATTTGTGGTGGAGCTAAACTCTTATGCTAGTAAAACCTCGATCCGAGAGGACTTGGTGTTTACTAGGGATTAAAACAGGCTATTCGATACTTACTAATAGTCAATCGAATCGCGTGGTGGATTATTGCCCCTCTCCATATTCTTTTTATCATCATTATATCTACTGTTTTAGCATTTAAATTTATTGTTTTCATATCAAGAATTGCTCTCTCTTATTAGTTAATAGTTGTTTAGTCTAAATTTGTTTTAAGTATGTGCAAGCAAGACTCTTCTTATAAAAATTCAACACCAAATCAGTGTGATAAAAATCATCCTTAAAATACCACAAACTATGCCACTTCCTACGAATCATCTCAGTATCATAAAAGGGTGTGAATTGTCGAACTTCAAAAAATTGTTCCTGAAGAATTTTTTGGGTTTTAGTAGCCATTGAGTTTGGATAGGGAATCTGGGGTGAATGTACAGTGGGGAAGAGTTTTAATTCTCTCAAGAATTTAGATTGGGTGGAGGTTATGTCGCTGTGGTTGGTTTTTTTTGGTCCATTTCTTGGAGGCGGAGAAGAAGAACTCGCGAAGGGTTTTTCTCTCTCTTTTGGTTTTTGGAAAATCACATGCGATTCACGTGACTACGCGCAGGGATAACCTGGTTTGGGTCGAAGCCCAAAAAAATTCTGAAATACCCATCCTATCCTTATGCCTCATAAACTTAAAACAAAAATACCCGATTCATTAACGGTCTAATTTTTGCTAATGAACAATGAAAACCATCAGCAAATAGAGTACAATCCATTGATCTATAAAAAAAACTCAAATCTAACCGTGGTTGACATATAAAAATATGGAAAATGCCTCGAAGTGCGTGAATGACATAAGTTATGTGATCAAAAGGAATCTAAATTCATAGATAGTGTCAACCTGAATCAAAATACGACTAAACGGCATAAACAACAAGAATAGTAAGTTGAGCGATCAAGAATGGAAAGCCCAAACCACCCCCAAACAAATTTTTGAAAACAGGATTTAGAAAATTTGTTTTAAGCGTGGGTCTTTTAAAGTCTAATTCCCAAGACTTGCTAGATTACTATTTTTATGGTTTTAATATTTTTTACTTTTTATGAATGAGATTTAATATAAAGGAAAACAATAAAACATTAAAGACGTAAATCACTCCATAGAGAAACATGACTCAAACACCGAGAAAATATGCAAGAGTGCAAAGCGTGAATTACGTTAAACGTGAACTTAGGATCCGGTACTTACAGCCACCCACTCCAATAGGAGGGCCCAGTTACCTTAATGGTGCACTTACTAATATATGGAATTAAGAGGAAGTACACCAAACATCAAAGGTCAGCCTTCATAGACAGGGTCTTGTAAAAGGACATTCTCCACATCTTGAGACATTAAATCGTGAAAATGTTTTAAACATTGGCCATTAACTTGAAAGGTACTGTTGTCCTTAGGATTTACCAATGTGATTGCCCCATAAGGGGTGACTTCAGTAACCAGAAAAGGACCAAACCAACGGGTTTTTAATTTCCCTAGGAAAATATGCAAACGGGGGTTGTATAGCAAGACCTTTTGACCAACTACAAACTCTTTACGCAAAATTTGTTTATGGTGAACATGTTTCATGTCATCTTTATAATCCTTTGCAAGATCATAAAAATCACTGCGGATTTCTTCAAGCTCATTTAATTGCAATTTGTGCTTAACACCTGCCGCATCAAAATTGAAGTTAAGGCTTTTTATTACCCACATAGCACGGTGCTCCAATTCAACGGGCAAGTGACAAGGTTTTCCAAACACAAGTCTAAAGGGAGACATACCTATAGGAGTTTTAAAAGCTATTCGATACGCCCATAAGGCATCAGTTAGACGCTTAGACCAATCTTTTTTATCAGGATTTACTGTCGTTTCTAATATTTTTTTAATTTCCCTATTAGAGACTTCTACTTGGCCACTAGTTTGTGGATGATAAGGAGTTGCCACTTTATGGGTAACTCCGTACTTTTTAAATGGCTTTAGGAATGCCAGAACGACAGAAAATGTATTCCTTAACCAAAAACACAACTGTCTTATGGCCATTGCTACGGCAAGCCATGGCCTCTATCCATTTGGAAACGTAGTCCACAGCAACAAGAATAAAAATAAAACCGTGGGAAACAGGAAAAGGACCCATGAAATCAATGCCCCATACATCGAAAATTTCTACTATCATAATGGAGTTTAAAGGCATCATATTATATTTAGTGATACGCCCAAGTTGTTGGCAACGAACACACGTCTTGCAATGCACTTGGGCAAATTTAAAAAGGGTAGGCCAATAAAAACCATATTGAAGAACCTTAGCTATCGTTTTCATACCACTAAAATAGACACCACATTCTTTGTCATGGCAGAAGGATAAAACCTCATTATATTCCCATTAGGGAATGCAACAACGAATAATCTGATCCGCACAATACTTAAAAAGGTAAGGCTCATCCCAGTATTATAGTTTAACTTTGGCCAAAAACTTCTTACATTCATTTCTTGACCAAACATCAGGAATAATATCAGAAGCTAAATAATTCACCATGTCAACATAACATGGTGCAGAAAAAATAGAATAAAGATGCTCATCAGGAAAAGAGTCAGGTATAGACTCAGAATCACTATCACTGTCATTGGCTAATCTAGATAAGTGGTCGGCAACTATATTTTTTACCCCTCTTTTATCCTTAATTTCTAAGGTGAACTCTTGCACGAGAAGAATCCATCGAATCAATCTCTGTTTAGCATCCTTCTTTGCGAGAAGGTACCTAAGAGCTGCATGGTTCGTGTAAACTAAGGTCTTTGTACCAACCAAATAAGGACAAAACTTATCTAAAGCATAAACCACAGCTAAAAATTCCTTTTCTGTAGTAGTATAATTTCTTTGAGCATCATTTAAAGTTTTACTAGCATAATAAATAATAGTAGACTTATCATCTAGTTTCTGGCCTAGCACAACGCCAACAACATAATCGCTAGCGTAGTTTTAACCACTTAATAATATACTGTTTGGGGTGGTTTGATAATAGTGGACTTATCATCATTTGAGGACAAGCAAAATGCTGTTTGGGGGTGGTTTGATAAGAGCTGAAAAATTTAGTTTTAACCCTTTAATAATATTACATTTAGACCAATTATGTGATTAATAAATAAGAGTTAGTACTGTTTACGTGCTTTTGTGAATTTCAGGCATTGGAGTCAAATATGTGAAGAAATATGTCTCTTTTGCAAGAGAAATGAGCAAAGGTTGGTTACTAAGAGGTTCTATGGTTAAAGCCCAAGTTTTAAGGAGAAAAAGCCTTATTAAAGCCCATTTAAAGCTGAAAAGTCAAAGTCAACGCGGGCAGAAATAGTGCATAAAAGTTAGTAGAACTTCCACAGGCCGTAGTTTTAGACTCAGACCTCGTAATTGAGCCTACCATATTTCAAAATGACCAGCTCGGAAAGGTCTTTCTAATGGTCCTAACTTTGATCTAATCAGAGGATTAAAAGTGGACAAAAAGGTTGTTGCAGTAATTTGCAACAGAGAAACCCTTTTTAAACTTAAGTAATTAGGTTTTGGGCTCGATTTTATGGCCCAAAACATGGCTCCAAAGCCCATGCACAAAATTGTAGACCTAGCCCTCTTCTATATAAAGAGGACTAATGTATAACTCTTAAGTACTTAGATTTTAATTCATAGACTTAGTTAATTATTTAGTACTTAGTTTTTAATATAGTTTGGAAGTCTTAGACTCTCTTCCATTAGATTAATAAAGCCAATTTATATTCTTTCAATGAGATCTTCTTCTTATTCTTCTATTAATGGTAGTTTGATGAATCTGAGCTAAACCTCCATTAGGTTGATGAAGACTTGATGTATTAGTTTAGATTTATTGCTTGTTCAAGAGTGTCACTCTAGAGGTTAGTTTATTCACCATGAGAATGTGTTAAACTTCCTCTCATGCTTTCTATTAGTTGGTTAGAGATTCCATGAATAGTTAGGGATCAAATACTTAATCTTTATTGGTTAGCATTGCAATAATCTATACTAGCATATTAGGAATAAATCAAGGTGGAATCAAATTCCCCTAATTCCTTCTCCATATTCAAATCTTCTCATTAAATTGTCATAGTATAAATTAGAACATCTAAATTAGTTATTTTCATCATATTAAGTATAATTTCAATCCATTACTCTCATTCATTTTGTTAGAATTTATTAAACTAGTAAAACTTAACGTCTAAACCAACTAGGAGTGGAACGAATTCTCTACTCCACATATTGCATGATTAACGAGAGTAGAACTTTGATCTTCTACTGAATTCATGTTTTACTTGTTCCTAGCATAATTAGTTAAGAGTAGGTAAAACACCTATTTTTACATTTATCGGACAGTATAGGGTATGGTTTCATTTTCAGCTTCTATTTGTGGGCAATCTTCAGGCATAGTCACTTTATTATCAACTACTTTCCCATAACGAAGGTAGTGACGGCCTGTAGGTCCCCTTGGTTTATATTACCATTACATCAAATATTGTTTACTTCGAAGGCAACGTTTGTTGACTTAGGATTATGCACTGCTTAACCTGGAAACACGCCTTTTTGGTTATTATTTTGGTTAGGAGATAGATCAATAACCTTTTGGCACAAAGATTGCAGTATTTGCATCGTTTGCTGTAGGTTAGAGTTTTGATCATGCTGATCTTTCATAAATATGGAGTTTTGTTCATTTTGTTCCTTCATCAAGTTGGAGTTTTGTTGCATAAGTTGATTTTTATGTTGCAGCAAAGTTACTACCACTTCCTCTGTAGATGGTTTAACTGGTGGAGTGATTGGAACTAAGGCTTGTTGAGTGTTCATGTCTTTTTGTTGATAGTTATGGGTCATGGGCATTAAACCTCTGTTCTGGTTACCCAGATGTCCTTGTCCTTGATGTTGATTAAATGGGTTAAAGTTTGTAGTAGGCCTAACATTATGATTATTAAAACCTGGAGGTGTAGCTTGTTGTTGTGGATTATAATTAATGTTTTGCCTCCATTGTGGTTAGGGTTGTTATAAAAATCACAGATATTTTATGACTGTGGTGGAGGTTGTTCATAGACTACAGGACAATAGAAGTCGGAATGCTCAAGACTAAAACGGAAATTACGAGGAGAGTTGATGTTCATGACTGGAGTGGGTTTCGCTTCTTGTTTATGCACAGAGAGGGCATCGACCTTTCGAGTGAGGGATTTAATTAAAGTTTTAAGTTTAGGATCTGGTTTTACCTCAAACATACTGGTTGCCTTAGCGGTAGAAGAAGAAGGGATGGAGTAGGAGTATTCATTACCTCCCCAGTTGTTACTTTTCTTGGATTGATTATCTAAGAAGTTATATGCATCTGTGGCTACTTTTTTTAAGAAATTACCTCCGTTCATGATGTCTAAAGTCTCCTTATGGTGTTGGGATAAGCCTTTGAAGAAGGCACGAACTAGTGTGTCTTTACCAAGATTGTGATGGGGACATTCTACTAGAAAATCAGTGAAACGATTCCGGGCCTATGAAAAGGATTCTTGAGGATTTTGGCGAAAGAAGTGAATATTTGAATAATTTCGTCAGTCTTATGTGGTGGGTAGAATTGTTCCATAAATAATTCAACTAGTTTTTACCATGTGTCGACAGAGTTCGGCTTTTGTGCGGTTAGCCAAGTAGCCGCTTTGTCAGCTAGGGTGAAAGGAAACACCCTAAGCTTTACTTGTTCAGGTCTTATATTAGGATGATGAAATGTAGTAAGAACTTGTTGTATCCTATGTAAGTGTTGATAAGGCTTCTCATGGTATAAACCATGGAAAATTGGTAGCTGAAGCTTTAGTATTTGTGGAAGTATACTTCAAAAGAGTGTAGAAGTTGAGGTTCATCCTAAATTGTTTAGAGTTTAAGTGAGGGAGATAGAATAAAAAAAGGTAGACTCTTGAATATTAGAATGGTTCTAAGCTAAAGAACTTGAAAGCTTTGATTTTTTATTAAAATGACTTGAAAACATGAAAGGAAGATTGATTAAAACATTGAAATGAAACAAGTAAACAAGATGAAGATTGAAACAAAGAACAAGTAACAAGTTGATTGAAATAAAAGAAATGAAATAACAAGTTGATAAAAATAAAGGAAATGAAATAACAAGAAATTAAAAACATAAATTAAAGACAAGATAAGAAAATAAACAAACCAAATAGTTTGGATCCTAAGACAATGGATGAGTTCTCTCTCCTTTGCTTTTTGATTATATACCCCTACTTTTGCCATTTACAGATTTTCCCTCATCCATTATAAATGAGACACCTCACCCCTTTCACTTTTGCTTTATGGGTGCCTTCTTGACCAAGATAGGTTTAAAGATAAGTCTTCATAATTTGAGATAAGGGCCTCCATTTTTGGTCTTCTGATTTGAGTCTTTTGACTGTTGACTTTGACCGATTGACTTTGACTTTTTAGTACTTTTCCATAGTAGCTACTGGTCTTCATTATAAGCATGATTAAGGCTACTTTTGGTGCTAAGACACAGCTTTTATGATAAGTGGTATGAAATACTCCTTAACCTGAAAAAGGCAGTAAAAGCTATGAGTTGTCTTTTCATTAAGTATAAGAGGGACTGTAATGCGGCAATATACGGGAAATAAAATGCACATTTAGGAGCTGATCACCACTGCCAAATAGCATCTTGCTTGTCCTCAAGCAAGGACAAGAGAAAAAACTAAGATCACAAATGAGTGATTTATTATACGTTATACTAATCTCATTTTGTAGAGTGCGATTGCATTAACCATATGCAACAAAGCCTTAAACCACTAGGAATTCCCTAGTGGACGAGCTTTAAGCCTTGTGAGATTTTTCCACTAAAGGTACTCACAAACTTCTTCTATTTAATACAAAGGGTCTTGTTTCCTTATTTATTCTCAACACTCATTAACGGTGAATAAAGACAAGCTCCTTTGAACTCAAAACAACATATGTACAGTAATTTAAACATCTAAAGATAATTGTACAAAACATGAGCAATGAAATGCAATAGCAGAGTTGTTTCTGAGGCTTTTGGAGAGCTTCCTTAAGTTAGGTTCTCAAAGGGGTGTGTTGCAATCACAACTCTCTGGTATATTCACTCAAGGTTTATTCTCTCAAGTGCAGTGGGCACTTATATTCCTCACATACTCAAATGACTTCCAAAGGAACCCGGGTCGATTGATCACGCCTTCCACTTATAATCACATCATCATATTCCTAATCGAGCTAGAGGTCTTTTATTAGGAGTTACGGGGCAAGGGTGATGGTTTAGAAAGAAAAAAAATAAGGAAAAACAAAATCTGATAAGATGAGAAACTAGGTCTGCATGATATTTGTAACAAGAGAAGAACCTCGTTTTGTTTTTTTGCTTCCAAATTGTGATACATTGTTTTAGCCCTTTGGCTTTGTGACTCCATATGATTTTCAATTTTGGGAGTTCTAACTTTGCTTTTGATTCTTTCTGTTTTTTATATCGTCTCCTTTTGATTTTGAACTTTTGGGAGATTCAATTTTTGACTCCTTTGGATTGTTGGAGTTTTGGTTTTGGATGGGTCTTTCTTTTCTTTTCTTCTCTTTCTTTTATTTTCTTTCTGAAGCAAATAACTGTTTTGTTTTTGTACAAGGTCTTCTCTTCTCTTTTTCTAATATCCATCCAGTTCTCAACTCATCAGATGGGTAAGCTTTTTATTATGTGTTGTGATGGGTTATGAATTATTGGTGAAGAATAAAAAGGTTTTTAGAAAAGGTGAAAGCTCAAGAGGGGTAATTAGAGGAAAACTATCTTTTTGGGTTTTTAACGTTTATTTGGCTATATCGATCTAAAAAGAGCCTAAATTCCCTCATAGGATATGGCATGGTGATCAAGCAAGGGGACGTGTGGTCTTTCTATCCGGACATCCTTTCTGTCATCACTCAATAATCATTCAGATGAGGCTTTTGGCTAGATTCTACAGGATATGGAACTTAATTGTTCTAACCTTGGCTTCAGAAACTCATTGCTATATACACACAAATGCTGATGCATGCTATTCATGAAAAGATGCAGAAACTATTATACGTATATTAGTCTAAGTACAAAGAACAAGTCCTTACTCTATTACTATAATGAGACTTCTAAACTTTTTATTCATCATAGAAAAAGAAAACAAGACTTTTTAATACTAAACGGAAAAATATTTTTGGTCTTTTTCGAAAAAAATTTAGAAAGGAAGAAACATACTATTATATATACTATATAGAAAATGCCTAGTTTTTTAGCAAAATGTCACTATACCAACTCTATGATAGAACTATGCTTATGCTCAAAGTATGAACATATAAGGAAAGAGATTATCATAGAAACATGAGCAAAAATGGCGATAGACCTGTATTCTGTTCTTTATAATGAAAATACGCCACCCCCAAATAAGTTTGGGGTGTGGGTTGTTTGATATAGAACGAGAAATACATGGTTTATTATACTAGGGATATTTATTATACTATAACATCTTTTTGGGTTTTTGTAATTTTTTGAAAACATATATAAAAATGCAAAAAATCTAACATGCATGCACTATTACATTAAAAATTAGAAATGTAAAGTATGTAAACAACTATCTATACAAACACATAAAATGTGTGTGTGGTTTTCTTTTTTTTTTTTTTTAGAGTAATTGTTTTTCTCAATCTAAAGATATCTTTAACCATATAGAGGTTTTGACAAGAAGATAAAATTATACATTGATTCGGTATCATTTTGGTTACTCCAGGGCGTATAATTTTCATTTTTATATCCTCAAGTTTTGAAAACTATGTAGAGATGTTATAAAGAGACTCGTACTCAAAAACCATGATTCTTAACGCTAAATTTTTAAAGCAACCCATAATAGGTGATCTTAGGCAACTTTCGTGTCGGCTCTTTATTGATCCCAATCTAGTCAAACTGTGGCTTTAGTTATGTGTGTGTTGGTGTTTACTGCGCAAGATGTAATGGAATGGTTTATGATTAGACACTAGTGGTTGGTGGAACTAGGTCTCTTTGGTGGATTTTGGTAGTTCTGGTGAAAATGGGATGGGAACCAATGCTCTGTTCTGATTGTTGTAGGTACCTTGTCCTTGTGTGAATGTATTTGATGGTTGATGTGATGATATGTTGGTGAGTGATAAGAGCCCAAAACTGTAGTTTTAACCCTGTAACAGTCATACTTTTAGACCAATTATGTGAGTAATAATTAAGAGTTAATACTGATTATGTGTTTCTATGCATTTCAGGCTTCAAAGTCCATTATGTGCAGAAATGTGCCACTTTAGCGAGATAAAAGAGCAAAGGTCGGTTGCTAAGGAATCTTGTGATTAAAGGTCAAGATTCAAGAAGACAAAGCCTTTCTAAAGCCCGGTCAAAAGCTGAAAAGTCGACGCGGGCAGGAACAGCACGCAAAGTCAGCATAACTTCCGAAGGCCGTATCTTTGGACTCAGACCTCGGAATTGGGCCTACCTTATATCAAAACGACCGGATCAGAAAGAGATTTCCAATGGTCTAAGCCTTGATCCAATCAGAGGAGCATAAGTGGATGAAAAGTCTGTTGAAGCCAACTGCAGCTGAAGAGGCCTTTTGATCGAAGAATTGGGTTTTGGGCCTGATTCTCTGGCCCAAAACATGGCTCCAAGCCCATGCATGATTTTTGGATCTGAAAGTATAAAAACAAGAGCTTGACTCTTTGTTAATGGTAGATAGTTAGACCTAGATTAGTTAGCCTCTATTAATTAGTTTGAGAATTTCAATTAGTTAATTAATTAGTTTTTCATATCTTGTTTTAGATCTAGTTCATGTTTAATTAATTACTTTAGAACAAGTAGATTATTAATTTAGTATTTGAATAATTGTTTTATTATTCATTAGATTAATAAAATAGTGTTCTTGGTAATCTAGTTCATTTTCCATTTACTTATTTAGTTCAATTCTTAGATTCAATTGTTTGTCATTATTAGTTAAATTCAATTATTGCATGAGTAGTTTTGAATTGAGTTTAAACAAGCAAAGTTTCAATCTTTATATCATGTCTTGTTCAAATTCCATTGGGAATGATAGCGTAATGATTCTCGGCTAAACCTCCATTTAAGGGGGTTGAGAAGCCTTGATGAAAGCTTGATCCCGATTATCGTAGAGTCGTCGTAATTTCCTTTCCACTCTAGAAATGATTAGTTCACCATGAGAATGGGTGTAATCGTTCACATGCTAGTTATGAATTGGTAGAAATGTCATGTGTAATTAGGGATTAAGTCGTTAGTAGGATTAAGTCGAGTTAAGGTGGAATCAATCCCCCTCTAACTCCTTATCATAGAATGGACGTAGCATTCCCATAGTTGTTCTAATAATCGACTAGTTGCATCTTGTGGGTAGTTGCATCATAGTCTAGTTGCCATTTCGTAAATCTCTCATTAGACTTTAGTTAAGATTATTTATACGTAGAAAACATGACCATGCGGAAGGACTAGGAGGGAGCGAATCATCTACTCCACTATATCTCATAGGATTGAGAGTAGAAATCTTTGATAAATTAGGCACGTATTAAGTGTTAGTTTACTTACGTTTTGAGTTTTATCGTTCATTTCGTAGGTAAACTTTATCTTTTTAACGTTTATCAAATGGCGCCGCTGCCATCTTAGTTTCACTTTCGCATTGTCTTCATAGTATAACTCATTTTCTTAAAGTCCCATTTCACCCACCCACCCTTGTTTGATTCTAAGCTGTGGTTGTCTTTTTCAGCATTGAACTTCCTCGGAAAAAAAAAATTGCACGGAGTCGCGACTTCAAAAAAAGCTCAAAGCTATCGTTCGGAAGCCGAGTTAATTGCGTCTAAGCCGAAATGACCAGCACCCAAACACTTGTAACTTGAACTTACACCGAGCCACCAGCGCCAAAAGTGAGCGCCCGCATTCACCTTTAGCTTAATTTTGCTAGATTTCCACAGGTTTGATTCGAACTTTGATTTTTCAAGTTTTTCAGTGTTCTAACTTATTATATACACTAAACACGCGTAAACAAGACGCTATTCATAAGCGAAGCAAGGACGCAATCAGGTATTCCTTTCTTCCACACCTCGCAACTCCTGTTAGAGGTTTATACTAGTATATCAGGATTGTTTAGAGTGTTGACGTGTTTAGCTAAGTTTGGTCTTAACCTTGTATGAGATTAAGGTCTGGTCGAACAAAAACACCGAACGTAATTACACAACAACGTCAACAAACAATTCTATCTAGTATACCACCCACTACACCTCTAGCTACTATTTCACACACACCACCTAACACAATGCCCGACGAAGGAGAGACTCCTCTCTTTGACTTCTACAAAGCCTTGAGCGATAGCCCCAAATCTTGCATCGTTCTAGCAGACCTAGTGGGGGATTTCCGAATCCCCCCAAATATTTTTAATTTGTTACCCGTTTTTCATGGGTTAGACCATGAAAAACCTTATCAGCACATGCATAGGATTGAACAAGTCATAACAACATTCCATCATCCTACGGTTGGTGCGGAACAAATTAAACTGAAGGTATTCCCTTTCACCTTAGCCCGATAAAGGCGTGGCCGTGGTTAAGCGCCCAAACGCCTAATTACGTGGACTCGTGGGCTAAACTTGTTCAGCTATTTATGGAACATTTTTACCCACCCCTAAAGACGGATGAGATGCTTTCCAAGATTCATTTCTTTCCGACAAATCCTCATGAATCATTTTCAGAGGCTTGGAATCGTTTCACCGATCTCCTTATAGAGTGTCCACATCATAACTTAGCGAAAGACACGTTAGTTAAATGCCTTTTTCAAAGGACTTCTACACCACCATAAAGAAGTCCTTGACATAATGAATGGGGGTAGTTTCTTAAGTAAAGGAACCTCGGAGGCTTATAAATTTATAGAGGATCAAACTAAGCGAAATAACAACTGGGGGGGTAGTGACGATATCCACCGCTCCGCTAGTTCTTCTAATACAGTTAAGGCTGCCGTTATGTTTGAAATTAAACACGATCCCGAGCTTAAAACTCTAATCAAATCACTCACTAAAAAGGTAGAGGCCATTTCTGTTCAACAAAAGTCTATCCCCGTCATGAATGTAAATTCCAATCCATGTAGTTTCTGTTGGAGTCCTGAGCATCCCGACTTCCACTGTCCTATAGCCTATGAACATGTTTCTTCCATTAATAGTGAACCTAACGCCCCTTGGAGACAAAATCCCAACTTCGGTTGGAGAAATAACCAACACGTCACACCTCCAAGGTACAATAATCAATATGTTAGGCCAACGCACAATTTTATCCAAACTCCACCACGACAAGGGCAGGGTCAGGGTAATTTTAATAATTATAACAACCAAGTGCAACCTCGACAAGGTCAAGCACAAGGTCAAGGTAGTTATAATAATTATAATGCTAACAAAGGTATCGTTCCGGTAAATAATAACTATCAAAATCCGCCCATAAATAATTCACGCGAGATAGTACCAGTCACACCACCCGTGACTACTACACCCACACAACCGGATCGTCTTGACACCTTCATACAAGTGAGCCAAAAACTTTTCCAAACCATGGCTCAATCTAACCAACAGCTTCTACAATCCGTTAATAATTTAAGCCAACAGTTGGCCCAAGATAAAGCCCAACCCAAAGGTGTGTTTCCAGGTAACGCAATACCTAATCCTAAAACAACAAACACAGCCTTTGAGGTAACCGATAATACTAGTAATGAATATGGAAATATAGGTGAGCTAAATGCCATCACCACTCTCTGTTCTGGCAGAGTGGTTGATAACAAAGTAACTATGCCTATAGTTACCCCACCAGTAGCCCCTACACCTACTATTTTACTAGATACCGAAATAGAAACTGAAGAGCCTACCACTGTAGAGGTACCAGTTACAACATAACCTAAGAAATAGAAAGCGAAGGTTAAACATCCAGGTGATACCATTGCTAAATATAGAGTGAAACCACCGTTTCCACAAAAATTAGCCATGTTAACTAGGAATACAAATTATGAGGAGATTAGGGACGTTTTTAAGAATCTAACTATAAACCTTCCCTTCATCGAAGCTATTAAAAAGCTACCACACCATGCTAAGTTTCTTAAGGAGTTATGTACTACTAGGCATAAAACCAATATACCGAAAGACGCCTTTTTAACAGAACAATTCCCAACTTTATCTGAACATAATGGAATTGTTAAGTAAAAGGACCCTGGTCGTCCTACTGTACAATGCACCTTAGGAGATTCCTATACGACGACTGCGTTATTAGACCTGGGGGCTAGTGTTAACTTACTCCCATTTTATTTGTATAGACAAATAGGTCTAGACGAGATGCAACCCACTAAAATGACGTTGCAATTAGCTGATGGGTCTATTAAGTATCCTAAGGGTGTGGTCGAAAATGTGCTGGTAAAAGTTTAGGATTTCTACTATTCGGTTGATTTTGTCATCCTCAATACAGAAGTCGCTAACGACTCTGTCCCGATCATCTTAGGGCGTCCTTTCCTGGCAACTGCCAATGCGCTCATTAATTGCCGCGATGGTTCAATGTCCATGTCTTTTGGCCATCTTGCTGTTGAAGTAAATGTTTTTAAAACAAAGACACATTTACCCGATTCGTCTATGGATGGAGAGGTTAGCATGATCGAGAGCTTCGCTCGAGATTATTTCAACAACACGTTTCCTGATAATCATATGCCCAAATTTCTTTCCTTTGGAAGTTCAGACTCCAACATTTTCATCCCTACACTAGTCCATACACATATTATGGATGAGGACGAGATAGATTACTTTCTCAAAGATATAGAGGACTACCATAGTAATGTGGATATGACCAATCTAGATGAGGAATTCGAGGAGTTTCTTAGAGCAGGTGATGAATCACCCTATCAAGAACTACTTTGCACAACATCCACCTTGACTCCCCTCCTTCCACCCTTTCAAAGGAATCTCGAGTTTGCACTCGATCCTTTTGTTTCTCCTGTGCTTCATAATTTTTTAAATCCACCTAGTAAACAAATACTTTAGAAGAACAAACCATTTGACACCTTCATTTCAGACTTGAGATAGTCCCTACCTACACCATAAATGAGTTTTGTGCTAAACCCACATCCTCATTGTTTACATGCTTTCCTTCTACAACTTATCTATATCCACCATATCTTCCACAACCATTCACTTTTCCACACTTATTCACTAGGCCACCCTCTCGTTCAAAAATGAAAAAGAAGGTGAATGCTAGGTTACGTTATAGGTCTATCCGACTTCGTTGTCAATTCACTAGGTTGCGTCCTAGGAAATCTTGGTGCTTGATTGTGTTTGGATATGTTTTCTGTGATATTTATTTATGGAATGATCCTCAACTATTTCGGTTGTTGATATATGATAAACTGCATGTTCATATATATGTTTAGATAAAGTCTCGAGTATCTGACTATAAACAACTCAACTTTTGTGTTGGTGCATTTCCTTTCATTTTCATATATTGGTGAGTGCACCATTAAGGTAACCAGGCCCTCCCTATAGAGTGTGTGGCTGTAAATACGGATCCTAAGTCCACGTTTAACATAATTCACGTTTTCCACTCTTGCATGTTTTCTCTGATTTTTTAGTCATGTTTCTCTATGGGGTGAATTATGTCCTTATTCATTATTGTTTTTCCTTACAAAAATAAAAATATTAAATAATAAACATAGTAATCTAGGAAGTCTCGGGAATCTGACTTTAAAAGACCCACTTAAAAAAACAAATTTTCTAAACTCTGTTGTAAAAAATTTGTTTGGGGGTGGGGTGTTCGTGTTTCCATCCTAGAATGTTTTATGTCCCATTAGAGTTGCTTAGGCCGTTTAATTGTATTTCGATTCAGGTTGACATAATCTATGAATTTAGAGTTCATTCGTTCGCACAACGTACGTCATGCACGCACTACAAGGCATTTTCCACTATCTTATATGTCACCCACGGTCGGAATAGAGTGTTTTATGGATCATTGGATTGTAAATTCTTTCCTGATCATTTCCATATCTCATTCGCAAAAATCGGACCGGTAACAAAGCGGCAATATTAGTTTGAAGTTGCGCGAAAAATCAAAAAATTCGAATTGGGCTTGGGTCCAACCCGCGTGCACCTGTAGCGCACCTGCGCCCCTTACCTTCGCACCAATAGTCGCGTTCTTCACTTCCAAACCGCCATTAACGACCACAAAGCTTCAAACCCAAACCGAAAAAAAAAAAAATTAAAAAGAAAAACAATACACCCACGCCAATTATCAAAAACCCACTCCAAATCTTCTCTAAAACCATACCACCACTACCTCCACCAATTTAAATTATCAAAAACCACCGAAAAATTATAAAATTCAACCTGCCGCGCCACCACACCACCACTACCATCGTTTTTTTCAGTGAGGTTGTTCCTCATTGCTTCCTACACCTTCTACAAACCCCAAATCAGTTCAAACTCCAATGGCTCAACAACGTCGAATTTCGCCGGAGCAAGCATTTACTGGCGACCACTTTGCACCGTTTTACGGTGACGAAATGATTAGTAGAGACTGGAATAGCATGTGGTACTCAACCGAAGCCTTTTACCATGAAGACTTAGTCCGACGGTTTTACAACACGAGGGAGTTGGAGGGTAGTAAAATTTTTGTTATGGTGGCGAAGAGGAGGAAGGAAGTAACTGCTGGGTTGTTGGCTAAGATTCTAGGCATTCCGCCTAGAATCCATCTGGATGTCATGTTACAGGAGTCCCAATATAATGGGGTAGAGCCGTTGATGAACGTGACAGTTACCGAAGGGAACTACAATGCGAGCTCGCATTGTGTTCGCCAGGCATCCCTCAGAACCAACCAGCTGGCTGCAGCTCAGTGGATTGGTCGGAACGTCCTAGGAAAGGAGAAGGTCAGCGACATTGGTCTGAACTGCCTCCACATTTTATTAATACTCCAGGAGCAGAAGTATGAGTTCTGTATCTTGGAGTTTATGCTTAATATGATTAGGGGAGTAAGGAAGTCTATTGCACCTCTCCCTGTGTTAATAACCAAGATCATGCTGAAGTTGAGAGCAGCTCCGACGTCTGGTAGGATTTACCTCACCCTGCACCGAAATCCTCGTATCTATAAGGATTGTGTCCAAAGAGTTTGGAGGTTGCCTGAGGATAGGGAAGAGGATGAGGAGGATGGTGGAAATGAGAATGCCTCGGAGGATGAGGAGGACTTGACTTGTTTTGATGCTGATGCCTTGGAGAGGTGTTGGTCAGATGCAGAACGCATGGCTGTGATTCATCGTGGCATGTGTTCACTCAACGCTATCTGCGAAGACCTCTGGACTCGACAGGCTATTATCCACCATAACTTCGAGATCCGTACCCAGCGGGAGGATGAGCGGTGGGAACAGATGAGGACTGAGCTAGAAGCTCAGCGCCAGTTCCGGGCCGATATGCTTGCACGATTCCCACCTCGCGGGGATTCTCCTTCTGAGGACACACCATCGAGGCACGAACGTCGTCGCCGAAAGACGAATGGTGCTGGCCCATCGGGAGCTCAGGAGCCATCTCCTGAGCGTGTGCCCTCCGCTACCAGCACCGACGTGGTCAGGGATAGTATAGCTTAATGTTTTTGTAGTTTTATTATTGTTAGTTGTTTTAATGTAAGTTTTAATTCCGTAATTTGGATTTTGTAGTAAAGGGCATTTAATGCCAATATTAATATAATGTCGTTATTTTCATTGTGCGTGGTTGTTTAATGTTGATCCCACCTTCCCAAATTGTTTGGGGGTGGTGTTATCTATTCCAGCATGATTTTTATATGACCCTTGTTTTAGAAGTTATTGCGGAGTCAGGGTGAGAATATGGCCGATTAGGCATATCTATGAATAAGTATCATGGTAGGATGAAATCTTGATAAAATAGGTAGATTCTATCCTAAATTCAACCTAAAAGATACTAGGTTTGTTTTAGAATCAAGAAAATGAGTTGTTTCCGTTTTCAGGTTTGGAAATTTTAGTATTTCCGGAAACTACCGTAAAAACTTTTTGGCAACTTCCCGATCCGTTTTTGCAACTTAAAACCTATATAAACTTCATTCATTCTACACTCACAACCCATACTACACCTAACTTCCATCACTCACCTTTCACTCCCACGTTTCCCACGTTTCCCACGTTTCATCTCATTTTTATCTTGACACCTCGAGGCACTGCTTCTTCGGAGGAGCGCCTCGCGCTACACATTTGTCGAATTTTGTACAGGCGCGCTTTTCAGCCAAACACCGAATTTCAAAATCATCGAGCGCCTTTTCGCGCTACGACTTCCGTGGACCAGAAAAATTCCAGTTTTCTGCGGGTTGTTGCCTGGTTATTCGCAGCTATTCCAGAGCGTAATTTTGAGATGACATCTCCTACATTGATACCGGAACAGTCTTTCGAAGAGTTGTTCCAAAGCACTACTTATGGTGCTTGGTTTCGCGAGGCGATCACATACGTAGGCTGGGAACCGCTTATGGTAAGACCTGATGCACTTTATTCTCCAACACTAGCATCTTATTTTTACGATAACTGCATTTTCTTTGAGAGACCAGATGGAGAACAAGTGTTCTCCATCAACATAGATGATGAACCAATGGAAATTACCAGGTTCTTGCTAGCATTTGTTCTTGGACTTGCTATGCCCGCAGAAATACAAGACCCATGGTGCTATTGGGTAGATAATATGTATGTCTACACTTATGAGTTTTGTATGAGTCGGGGCAAGCAAGCATTTTTTTTCAGATCGAGGACCAAGGGGACTATAACGTCGCCTTTGGTAGCCTGTCCATGAACATAGGAACTGTTATGTTTTGGATCATGCTAAACATATTAGGGGAATGGCGTTTTTCTTCTGTGAATGATGCCACTTGCAGTGTCTTCCTTGCTTTAGCCACGGGACGTATGTGCCATGACCTTCCCAGAACCTTGATGTCTAGTTTAGCACGAGCCCATAGCATGAGGCATAAGTACCTTCTTATGCCTGTTCTAATTTCCCGTATTATGCTATGTTTCTTTCCTATTTTTTGTACACGTTTCACGGATTGGATTACGGTCGACACTGTGAGACCCACTAATAGTATTATTCGATCTTTCCGTGCAATGACTTGGCAAGGGTGGAGGATACAACCTCATCAGGTTGCACCCTACACCCCGTCAGACCAAGTGGCACTTAATAGGTTAGCAATAATAGATGATAAATGGCGGGAAGCCTGGCAAATTATCATGGCATGGCAGGACGCGAAGGAACCTCACTTCTTTATAGAAGAAGAGGATGAGGAGGATGATGAATAAAGCGGGAGATAAGGTAAGTTTTAATTCTAGTTAGTGTCTGCTTATGTCCCAAGCAATTTGATTCTTGTTAACCCCATAATGGGTGGAACTCTTATAGAGTTGCGTCAGTTTTTAATTTCCTATATTAGTACGTTCTAACCTTGTTTTGCAGATGTTCCTGAAACTCACGCGCTTCAATGGTATTTTTCCTACCCTCTTTATTTAAATGCTTTGAGGACAAAGCATGATTCTTGTTTGGGGGGGGGCATAGAAACACGTGTAATTAAGGCATCTGTTAGGATATAGATAGGTATAATATGCATTTGTTTTCTAGTTAAAATTTCAAAAATTCAAAAATATAAATAAATAAGTTCATGCTATACACTTAGGAATATTGGCATTGTTTTCCTTCTCTATGCTCTTAATAATCTAGAAGTCTCACGTAGCTTTTGCATTAGAATAATTTTTAGAAACTTAGGTTAATATGTAGGTAATAATCTTTGCATCTATCTATAAATATATTACATGAGGATCTATGATTGTTAGCAGTAAGTTTCTGAAATCTAGTCTAGAGTACTTATTCTACAAATCCTGTGAGAATATAGCCTAAAGCCTTATATGAGCGAAACATTTGAGAAATGACACAAGGGAGAAGTAAAATCCGGATAGAGAAATTACACATCCACTTATTTGATCACTATGCCATATCCTAAGCGAGAATTTAGGCCCTCTTTGGATCGATATAGCCAGAAATTCAAACCTATGAATTATTTTCCGCTAGTCGCCCCTCTGAGCCTTTCTTTAGCCTTCCATAAACCACAAATCCTTTACCCTGTTACAAAACAAAACAAAATAAAAAATTCAACCTACCCAATTTAGATAAGTCTGAGAATAGAATGAGGAAGAAAGAAGAAGAAAAAACCCGTGTAAACAAAAGTTAGTTAATTGCTTCAGAAAATAAAGAAAAGAAGTTTCCATCCAAAGAAAAGAAAAATAAAAATAGAAATAAAATAAAAACTCCAAAAAAAATAGCATAAAAGGAGTCAAAAGCCAAAGAAAAAGAAAAAAAAAATATATGGCTAAGGATGGAAACAAAGTGTAGAAGCAAAAGTAAATAACAAGGTTTTCTCTAGTTACATAATATGAAGACTCTATTATCTCAGACTTGTCCTTTTTGAATATCCATTTCCTTCCTTCTTAAACCATCTCCTAATCCCCGCAACACCTAATAAAGATCTCTAGCACAATTAGGAATAGGTTAGTGTGATAGTAAGTGGCAGATGTGTTTGTTCGACTCCGGCTTCCTTGTTGTCATTGAGATTGTAAGGTAAAGTGTGCCCACTGCAGACGGGAGTAGCAAAACTTGAGTGGAAAAATCAGAGTGTTGTATCTTGACTATTATTGTGAGAACCTACTTAAGGACGCTATCCCGAGTTTCAGAAACGAACCTGCTAGACATTTCATAGTATTACTCATTGTATATATGTTTATTGTAGATGATTGATTATTATGCATATATTAGCTTAGGTTTCGACTTGATTACTCTATATGCATTGCTAGTGAGAGGTATAGTTAATTTAGAGCATGAATAAGGAAACAATAGTTATATTTCTTAGTCATTGTAGTATAGAAGAAGTTTGTGAGTACCTTCACTGAAAACTCTCACAAGGCTATAACTCGTCCACTAGGGAATTCCTAGTGGTTTAAGGCCTTGTTGCATATGGTCAATGCAATCGCACTCAGCGAAACGAGAGTAGATAGAACTCCATTTTTTGTCACTTATTCTAATTTCTCATCTTTGCTTGAGGAAAAGCAAAATGCTGTTAGGGGGTAGTTTGATAAGAGCCCAAAATTGTAGTTTTAACCCCGTAACAGTCATACTTTTTTAGACCAATTATGTGAGTAATAATTAAAGAGTTAATCTTGATTCGTGTTTCTATGCATTTCAGGCTTCAAAGTCCATTATGTGCAGAAATGTGCCACTTTAGTGAGATAAAGGAGCAAAGGTCGGTTGCTAAGGAATCTTGTGATTAAAGGTCAAGATTCAAGAAGACAAAGCCTTTCTAAAGCCCGGTCAAAAGCTGAAAAGTCGACGCGGGCAGGAACAGCACGCAAAGTCAGCAGAACTTCCGAAGGCCGTATCTTTGGACTCAGACCTCAGAATTGGGCCTACCTTATATCAAAACGACCGGCTCGGAAAGAGATTTCCAATGGTCTAAGCCTTGATCCAATCAGAGGAGCAAAAGTGGATGAAAAGTCTGTTGAAGCCAACTGCAGCTGAAGATGCCTTTTTGGACTGAAAGAATTGGGTTTTGGGCCTGATTCTCTGGCCCAAAACATGGCTCCAAGCCCATGCACAATTTTTGGATCAGAAAGTATAAAAACAAGAGCTTGACTCTTTGTTAATGGTAGATAGTTAGACCTAGATTAGTTAGCCTCCATTAATTAGTTTGAGAATTTCAATTAGTTAATTAATTAGTTTTTCATATCTTGTTTTAGATCTAGTTCATGTTTAATTAATTATTTTAGAACAAGTAGATTATTAATTTAGTATTTGAATAATTGTTTTATTATTCATTAGATTAATAAAATAATGTTCTTGGTAATCTAGTTCATTTTCCATTTACTTATTTAGTTCAATTCTTAGATTCAATTGTTTGTCATTATTAGTTAAATTCAATTATTGCATGAGTAGTTTTGAATTGAGTTTAAACAAGCAAAGTTTCAATCTTTATATCATGTCTTGTTCAATTCCATTGGGAATGATAAGCGTGATGATTCTCGGCTAAACCTCCATTTGAGGGGTTGAGAAGCCTTGATGAAAGCTTGATCCGATTATCGTAGAAGTCGTAAGTAATTTCCTTTCCACTCTAGAAATGATTAGTTCACCATTAGAATGGGTGTAATCGTTCACATGCTAGTTATGAATTGGTAGAAATGCCATGTGTAATTAGGGATTAGGAGTAACCCGATTGTTCTGCGAAGCGATTCAATTCGGATTACGACGATTAAATGGATAGTAGGATTAAGTCGAGTTAAGGTGGAATCAATCCCCCTCTAACTCCTTATCATAGAATCGATGTAGCATTCCCATAGTTGTTCTAATAGTCGACTAGTTGCATCTTGTGGGTAGTTGCATCGTAGTCTAGTTGCCATTTCGTAAATCTCTCATTAGACTTTAGTTTAGATTATTTATCACGTGAAAACATTACCATCTTGGAAGGACTAGGAGTGGAACGAATCATCTACTCCACTATATCTCATAGGATTGAGAGTAGAAATCTTTGATAAATTAGGCACGTATTAAGTGTTAGTTTACTTACGTTTTGAGTTTTATCGTTCATTTCGTAGGTAAACTTTATCTTTTTAATGTTTATCAGTGAGCAAGGGACAATTAGTATCTTTATTGTTTAAGCTGAGACAAAAAGTGCATGGTGATATGGGCAACCCTGAGTAACACATAACTGATCCTCAAATCCCCTTTAGAAGAATGGAGATTGCCTACTTGTAAGAGTTGGTCTATGTGGAATCCATTGCCCGTTTTGTTTTTGGAAAATCACATGACTATTGATGTATCAAGAATCTTTTATGATGAAAGTAGAGAAAAACAACTATTTTTAAAAAGAAATGTAAAATAAAGAAAAGAAAAATTGTGTACTTGCTCCACAGGTTCACACTTACTCAAACGACAAGTAAAAAGTGTTTCACAAAGAATATGTGAGATATACTGTGTGCTAAGGCTCTGGCACTTACAACCACACACTCCAAGTAGAGTGGTCTGGTTACCTTAAGGATGCACTCCCATGGAATGCATCAAGAAAACACGGTGTGTGTTTTATAGTCAAGACTATATGTGGTTGTTTTAAGTCAGATTCCCCAAGACTATGCATAAGATGGATGATATGTTTGTTAACTATATACTAATAATCTAAACAGTTGGAGATCTTTATAGAAAAACATATGAAAGCATACACCCCCAGACAGAATGAACTGATGTAATTGGAGTGTAAGATGCAGAATGATAAAAAGATGCTTGTGTAACTCATTATGGAATTTATGCAATAACCCATCATGTTTGAACTGTCCAAAAGAGTGAGAGGTTGGTAGTATCTGTCCTTCATGAGGCTCAAATGATGGGGAATAGGACATACCAAGTTTCTCAACTATTAAAATGATGGACCCTTGTGTTTCTATATTGGGCAAAGTCTCTTTACTGGGAAGGTTTAGAAAATTATGAATGATCTCAAAGGCAATTGGCTTAAGTGCGAATTTGAGGTTTCTTTGAAATGATTTTGTGGTGTCGTTCTCAGAATTGGGTGGATTTTTTATGAATGGAGGTTGGATTTCACGAGGTGTTAAATTGGGATGGTGACGGTTGGGTGGTGGTTCCTCACATGATCTCGAGGTCTTATAGAATATTTCATCTAGTTTTGGCATTTCCACAAGATTGTGGTTCATATCTACAATATTAAGGATGTCACAAATTTGTTCCAACGATAAGTCTTTAATCGCCAAACTAAATTGAAAACCACTTTCCACCATAGATTTTACTTCCTCTTTTCCAAGCACTTCATTTTCTTTGTCCTCTCTGCCTAGATCTTCATAAATTTTCTCAATGCCATTTTCCAAGTATGTCGAGTTCAATACATGTTCTTGAGTTTCTTCTACAGGAGTTTTCTCATTTATGGGTGATGATATATTAAGGCATGTGAGAGAAATTGTGACTTCAGGCATATAGTCATTATCATAAGATCTGGAATTCACACGATAGTCAGGTGGATGGTGGTGGAATTTTAATTGGTCATTAATATCAGGATGGGCTTTAGTAATGGGCTTTGTTATAGTAACACTTAGTTTCTCTTGTTGGATGGGTTTTAGACTGGTGGGAAGAATATTAGTCTCAAATGTTGTATTATTTGAATCGGATTAGAGAAAACATAAGGTAGTTGCTATTTGCCTGGCCATTTCCTAGTAGAGTTGGTCGGTGATGGATGGTGTAGTGGAATATGAATTTGGTATGAATGGTGATGTGAATGGTAATGGGCTTTGGGTGAAACTGTACTCTGACTGAGCAGGTGGATATATGAATGGTGGTTGACTATTTGTGGTGGAACTCCATGAATTGTTGACATGACTAGAAAACTCTTGAGTGTATGGGTTACTAGGGATGTTTGAAAATTGAAGTTCGTAAGCATAAGGATTTCCCGTAGTAGACTAGAATTCAGTATATGATCGACAATGGGATAACCAATGATAAGGATTATCACCAAAAGAACAAGGTTCTAGGTTTGCATTATAATTCCATGACGGTTGCGCTGCATATTGATAAGACATGAATGCCCAATCAATGATGATGCATAAACAGTAGAAATTCATTTTTTTTTTTTTTTGAAAATATTTGCTTTGGTCTATAATTTATTATGCCCTGTTCAGAGGTACAATTGGGCGCGAGACTAGGATGGCTCTACTACATGTCTCAGAAGAGTAGACAGTCACTTCACCAAGTGGTATGCTACCAAGAATCTCACTCACGATGAATCTGGGGGACGGGAGTGAGGAAGGTAGTTGGTCCACCGGAATCTGGTAACTGATTACTCTAAATCCTCATGGCTTTTTTTTTGTCCTTTTCTGGAGGAGCGTGACTACTTGGGCTCTAGTTGAATGATTTTAATTAATTTTTTTGGTCTAGGGCTTTCAAGAATCAAGCAACGTCCAAATTTACCTACATTAGGTAATGACTTCCCAATGGCTCAGGTTCAGCCTTATGCGCGAATGTAAATTGCAATGCGAAAAGTAAATTTCAAACAATCACGTAAGCATGCTTGAAAACACAAGTATCCTCTTACTTGGGCTTCGAGGAGGTTTAGAAGTTACCTCTCAAGTCATGCTTACACGCTGCTTGAGGAGAAGATGACATCAGTTGGCGCTTGATTTGAGAATCAGGCCCAACTTTCCAAGCTTTACCCTGTTTTAAGTTACAAAAAAAGGCACACTTAAAAAGCCCACAAGTTGGGTTTTTGACAATTTATACAACTTTGCCTTCAACGACCCAAACTTAAAACTAAACTAAGATTATATTAATCTAATTAACTAGTTTTAGATTAATCTCCTAGATTAACTAGAGTCAATTAAACTTAGAGTGTTGATTACCAAACTGATTCAAAGTGTGTGAGCTATGATCCTTAACTTGCCTCACATACTTGAACTTCCCAAGGCAATTAAAAGTCTAATCCCCTTGTAAGTATTAAACTTAAGCCAAGTTTAACTCAAGTTCATCAGAAGAAATCAATCAAAAACTAAGTTTTCTTTTCTTTTTTTCGTTTTTCTTTTTATCACTTACTATTACAAACAAGTTCCACTATTTTCTCCTACTCTATTACAAAATCCGGGTTCGGAGTACAACTGTGTGTCACAAATGAACTGGACCTCGAAAAAATCTCACACACTTCTGTGGAGGTGAACAAGCGGTCGCACTCACGCCGCCCGCGCGGTCTCCTACCCGCGTCGGTGGACGGCGGTCGTCTTATGCCTGTTGGATCACCTCCTCTCCACCTTTGTTGTCCCGCAAACTATTTTGCAAAAAAGTATCTCAGTACAGAGAAACAATAAAAATAAAATGATGAAAAATAAATAAATAGAAATAGAGGGGTGAGAATGATGCTCCCTTCTTATATTCTCAACCAATCACTCTCACTCCTTCAATCCATAACGGTGGCGCCATTTGAAGCTTTATTGGTGGAAGTATACTTCAAAAGAGTTTAGAAGTTAAGGTTCATCCTAAATTGTTTAGAGTTTGAGTGAGGGAGATAGAAGAAGAAATGTAGACTCTTGAATATTAGAATGGTTCTAAGCTAAAGAACTTGAAAGCTTTGATTGTGGATTAAAATAACTTGAAAACATGAAAGGAAGATTGATTAAAACATTGAAATGAAGATTGATTAAAACATTGAAATAAAACAAGCAAACAAGATGAAGATTGAAACAAATAACAAGTAACAATTTGATTGAAATAACAAGGTGATTGAAATAAAGGAAATTAAATAACAAGAAATTAAAAACATAAATTAAAAACAAGATAAGAAAATAAACAAACCAAATGGTTTGGATCCTAAGACAATGGATGAGTTCTCTCTCCTTTGCTTTTTGATTATATACCCCTACTTTTGCTATTTACAGATTTGCCCTCATCCATTCTAAACTAGACACCTCACCCCTTTCACTTTTGCTTTTGCTTTTGCTTTATGGGTGCCTTCTTGACTAAGGTAGGTTTAGGGATAAGTCTTCATAATTTGAGATAAGGGCCTCTATTTTTGGTCTTCTGATTTGAGTCCTTTGACTGCTGACTTTGACCGTTGAGTTTGACCGGTTGACTTTAACTTTTTTAGCACTTTTCCACAGTAGCTACTGGTCTTCATAATAAGCGTAATTAAGGCTCCTTTTGGTGCTAAGACGCAGCTTTTATGATAAATGATTTGAAATACTCCTTAACCTGAAAAAGGCAGTAAAAGCTATGAGTTGTCTTTTCGTTAAGTGTAAGAGGGACTGTAATGCGGCAATATACATGTAATAAAATACACATTTGGGAGCTGATCGGTAGCAGATTAAATATATTGGGGATTCTAAAATCTCCCGTAGTATCTGAAAGAATGATGTAGGACTCAGGTCCATCGTTTAAAGTCTTATAAAAATCAGAGAGAGGTCTCTCTGCTATTTCTTCACCCATTGCTACATATGTATAGTAGTGTTGGTGGGTGTAGGTGTTGTGTGTGTGGTGATATGTGTATTTCTAGATAAGCGATTATTTCTGCGTCTATGAGAAACTAATATACTAGATCTTAATCTCATGCAAGTTTTAAGTTTAGTAGGCAATTCCAAATAAGCATGCAAAAATAGCCTGATTATTACTAGAAATAGAATCCTCTTAGAGTAGATGTAAAGAGGTGTTACTTTGAACATCCTTGCTACGCATATAAATAGTGCCTTCAATATCCTTGAAGCACATCTATGTTACTTGAGTAATTATACGAGTACTGGTCCGGGTACAGGAAGTGGATTGTGAAGTCTTGTAAAAATTTTAACCTGATTAGTGCTAGAATTTAAGAATATGGTTCAGGCTTTTTACAATGGGCTTCGTGTTGGGCCTGGATGCCAGGCATGTGAAACAAGTTTTGGTAGTGGGTGGGTTTACTTAATTTAACTAATATTAATTCTTTTTTTTCTTTTTTTTTTGTATCAAACCAATGGCCAGGCCACTTAAGAATTGAGGAAGGTTGTCCGTGCATGCACGCTCCTTAATTAGAGAACCCCAATTCTTTAAGTTTTCTAGACACCATATAGTATGAAAAATTAATTTTGAATTACTTAAGTTGTTGGGCATACAAGTATTATACTGTACTTGTGGCGTAATATTGCAGTTACTGTAAAGAAATTAATTTCTTCTATTTAAACTAGGGCGCGCTTATGAATAGGCTAATGATGGCATGGGGCGCGCTTTGTTACTTTTTTTTTTTCGTAAATTTAAAGGAGTGAGGGGTGCGCTGTAAACAGGCAAAATGAGGGCGCGACGCTCTCACAAGTAAATAGTGCAAGTTGAATTTTTAGGGTCAGGTCACAGGGATGCAAGGAGTTGGACTCTCAACTTGTATGCACTAACACAGTAGCAAAAAAAATTCGGAAAAATGTGAACAGTAAAAATAGTGTTTTGGTTTGAAGAATAGTGAAAATAGTTTTTTTCAAGGTCTAATCATGCTAAAGGAAACAAGATGGCAGCGGCGCCGTTTGATCTCACTAAAAACAATAGTTTTGCTACTACTTCTAATGTTATCAATACTTAATTCCAATCTACTCTCATAACACAATCTATAGCATAGATGAGTCACGAGGTCATTACACTCTTGCTTCTCAAACACTTAACGAATAAACATAGAAAATAATTAATCACTAATGATAAGAGTAATATGCTATGAAAATAGTAAATTATGATGCTAAAACAGTGAATTAAATTGATGAGAGAAGGATATAGAGAAGGTTAATCCACAACGTGATTCGATTGACTATTAGTTTAGTCATCGAATTGCTTTTCTTGATCCCTAGTGAATACCAAGTCATCTCTGATCATGGCTTCACTAGCATGAGAGATTAGCACCCCCACAAATCTCTTTGATGAGTTTTCTAATCTCTAGTTCAACTCTTATAATTTTTATCTCTAAAAAATCATAAGAATTAAACTTGACACGTTATACAAAACAATAACTATACTAATTAGCTATCATCCTCACGTGGCTTCATTAACCCCCTCTAATGGAGGGTTAACCTTGTGTCATCGGATTGAAACTAACTAAACAATTGAATAAAGACATAATAAATAAAGGAATTGAATTTAACTAAAGTTTTTATTGAAAGGTATTAATGGAGGCTACAAACTAAACTACTTAACCTAAACTAAACTAAAGAAAATGGGAGAGAGAGAAAACCATAATTACTACTAAACTAATGGGGGAGTAGCCTAGTTAGGTTTAAACTTAATCCTCTTTATATAGGAGAGGATTAGGGTTAAATTTTCATGCATAGGCCTAGAGGCTAGACTTTGGGCCGCTAATGTGAGCCCAAAGTCTATTAGGTTAAGTCTAAAAGAGCTAATTTTGCTAGAACTTACTTAAGTGCCCTTTTAGTCTACTTTTACAGCTCTGATTGGTACAAGTCCAGCTCCATTGGAAAGATTATTTTGAGTTGGTCGTTTTTACATAAAGTAGGCCCAATTCCAAGGTCTGAGTCCAAAGATACACCCTTTTGAAGTTTTAATGGCTTTTTGTCCTCTCTCTACCCCAATTGACTTTGACTTCACAGCTTTGACTGGGCTTGGAAAGGCTTTTTCTTCTTGATTCTTGGGCTTTAAACATAGAACTCTTCTAGCAATCATCTTGACTCGTTTTCCATGCAAAATGACATCTTTAAGCACATAAACAGCTTTAAGACCTGAAATACACAAAAACACGTAAACAGTACTAACTCTTATTTATTTTAAACATAATTGTCCTAAGTAGAATACTATTAAGGGGTTTAAACTACACTTTTATGTGCTTATCAAATAGCAACTATCTTATGTTTTCTTCAATCCGATTCAAAAGATACCACATCTGAGACTAATATTCTTCCCACCAGTTTAGAACCCAACCGAAAAGAGAAACAAGGTGTTACTATAGCAAAGCCAATTACTAAAGCCCCTCCTAATACTCATGACCAATTAAATCCCCATCAACCTCCACCTGACTATCGTGAGAATTCCAAATCTTATAACGATGACTATATACCCGAAGTCACAGTTTCTCTCACATATAGTCTTGACCATCTGACTATAAAAGATTCATATTATGTTTTCTCGATGCATTCCATGTGAGTGCATCCTTAAGGTAACCAGGCCCTCCTCTTGGAGTGTGTGGTTGTAAGTGTCGGAGCCTTAGTCCACGTATATCTCATAATTTCTTTGTAAAACATTTTTTACTCGTCGTTTGAGTAAGTGTCATCCTATGGTGCGAGTTTACAATTTACTTTTTTCTTTCTTTTACATTTCTTTTCAAAATAGTTGTTATTCTCCGTTCTCATTATGAAAGATTCTCAATACATCAATAGTTATGTGATTTTTCCAAAAAAAAACAAAATGGGCAATGGATTCCACATAGACCAACCCTTAGAAATATGCAATCTCCATTCTTCTAAGGGTGGTTTGAGGATCTGTTTTGTGTTACTAAAGATCGCCCATATCACCATGCACTTTTAGTCTCAACTTAAACCACATAGATACCAATTGTCCCTTACTTAACAACATATCATCACCTCAACCAGAAGAAGTCTGTGCTTTCAATGTGCCAAATGCACCATGGAGGCAAAACCTAAATAATACATGGAGTACTAATCCACAAACCCAACCACCTCCAGGGTTCGTTCACCAATCATGTCAAACCACCAAATACATTCAGACAAAGACAAAGTACCTACAATAATCAGAACAGAGCATTGGTTCCATCTTATTTTAACCAGAACTATCAAAATCCACCAAAGAGACCTAGTTCCAACACCTACTAGTGTCCAATCAGATAAAACCTCCAATTATATCTTACATAGTAAATCACCCAACACACATAACTAAAGCCACAGTATGACTGGATTGAGTTCAATAAAGAGTTGACACAAAAGTTCCCTAAGATCACCTTATGGTTGGTTTTTTTTTAAAAAAAATTAGAGTTAAAGAATCACTGTTTTTGTGTATGAGTATCTTTATAACATCTTTACATAGTTTTCAAAATCTGAGGATATAAAAATGAAAATCTTATGTCCCAGAGTAACCAAAATGATACTGGACAAACATATGAATTTATCTTCTTGTAGAAACCCTCTATATGGCTAGAGATAAATTTAGATTAAGAAAAACAATCAATCTAAAACACACACACACACACACACACATTTCATACAGATAGTTGTTTACATACTTGCATTTCCCATCTTTTTATTTCTTAACTTCTAGTATAATTCTGATTGCATATTTAGTTTTTCATAGTAGAATAATTACGTAGTTCCAATAAATATAAACCATGTATTTCTCATTCTATATCAAACAACCCATGCCACAAACTTATTTGGGGGTGGTATATTTTCATCATGAAGAACATAGTACAGGTGAATCGCCGTTTTTGCTCATGTTTCTATGGTAATCTCTTTCCTTATCTTTTCATACTTTGAGGGCAAAACATATTTCTATTTAGGGGTGGTATAGCAACATTTTGCAAAAACTAGGCATTTCTTATATTAGATATAGTAATATATTTCTTCCTTTATTAAAAATAATTTTTTTGAAAAAGACCAAAAATATTTTTCTGTTTAGTATTAAAAGTCTTGTTTCCTTTTTCTATGATGAATAAAAAGTCTAGAAGTCTCATTATGGCAATAGAGTAAGGATTCGTTCTTCGAACTTAGACAAATATACATACAATAGTTTCTGCATCTTTTCATGAATGACATGCATAAGCATTTGATTGTATATAGCAGTGAGTTTTCGAGACCAAGGTTAGAACAATTAAGTTTCATATCCTTTAAGAATCTAACCAAAAGCCTCATCTGAATGACTATTGAGTGATGACACAAAGGATGTCTGGATAAAAAGACCACACGTCCACTTGCTTAATCACCACGCCATATAGCCAAATAAACATTAAAACCCCAAAAAGATAGTTTTTCCTCTAGTTACACCTCTTGAGCCTTCACAATTTTCTAAAAGCCTTTTTATTCTTTACCATAAATATCTGAACTGTTACAACACACAATATAAAGCTTACACAGCTGACGAGTTGAGAATTGGATGGATATCAGAAAAAGAGAAGAGAAGACCATGTACAAAAATAGATCAGTTAGTTGATTCGGAAAGAAAATAAAAGAAAGACCCATCAAAAACCAAAACTCCAAAAAAATCAAAGAAGTCTCCCAAAAGTTCAAAATCAAAAGGAGATGATATCAGAAACAACAGCAAAAAGAATCAAAAGAAAAGTTAGAACTCCCAAAATTTCAAAATCATATGTAGTCACAAAGCCAAAGGGCTAAAGAATGAATCATAATTTGGAAGCAAAAAACAAAACAAGGTTCTTCTCTAGTTACAAGTATCTTGAAGACCCAATATCTCAACTTATCAGATTTTGCTTTTCCCTTGCTTTTTCCTTCTAAACTATCACCCTAGCCCCATAACTCCTAATAAAAGGCATCTAGCTCAATTAGGAATAGGATGGTGTTATAGTAAGTGGAAAGTATGATCAATCATCCATAGTTTCCTTTGGTCGTCATTCTTGTATGTGAAGAATATAAATGCCCACTACATTTGAGCGAACGAAACTTGAGTGAATCTATCAGAGAGTTTGTGTTTTAACACATCCCTGTGAGAACCCACCTTAAGAACGCTCTCCAAAAGTTTCAGAAACGACTCTGTTTTTGCATTTCATTGCTCATGTTTGCGCATTTATCTTTAGATAATTAAATTACTGTACATATGTTATTCTAAGTTCAAATAAGCTTGTCCTTATTCCTCACTAATGAGATGTATAAACTTCTGAGAATAAATAAGGAGACAAGACCTTTTATACTAGCTAGAAGAAGTTTGTGAATACCTTCTTTGGAAAACTCTCACAAGGCTTAAGCTCATCCACTAGGGAATTCCTAATGGTTTAGGGCCTTGTTGTATATGGTCAATTAATCAGCTCCCAAATGTGCATTTTATTACCCTTACATTACTGCATTACATCCCTTCTTACGCTTAATGAAAAGACAATTCATAGCTTTTATTGCTCCTTTCAGGTTACAGAGAAATTCATATAACTTAATTATCATAAAAATTGCGTCTTAGCACCAAAAAGAGCCTTAATCACACTTATTATGAAGACCAGAAGCTGCTATGAAAAAATGCTGAAAAAGTCAAAGTCAAAGGTCAAAGCCCTCAACTCAGAAGACCAGAGATAGAGGTCCTTAGCACAAAATATGGCATTCTCTAAAACCTATCTTGGTCAAGAAGAAAAACATAAAGGAGAAAAGCATAAAGTAAAAGCAAGTTGTGAGGTGTCATGAATCTATAGGAGAGGGGTAATTTTGTAAATAGTGTCATATATAAGCTAAAGAGATGTAGATAATTAGGTATTCATTGCATTTAGGGTCCAAACCAATTGGTTTGTAGGAGTAGAATGCACCTAGACTTAATATAGTGTCATGTAGGATTTATTTTTCTAATCTTTTTTTCATTCAACTCATTTACTTTATTGTTCTTCATTTCAATATATATTGTTATTTGTTTTTGTTATTCAATCAATCAATCTTTTTTCTAGTTGTTATTTCTTTCAATCAATAATTTCCTTTCATTGCTTTCAAGTTTATGGTATTTCAATCATCAAAACAACTTAAGCTTTCAATGTTCTTCATAAACTAGTAACCAATACAAGTCCTAAACTAAATATCCTACCTTCCTTTCTTCAACTGCCAACCATTCAAACTCTAAACAATCTATATATGGTGAACCTCACTTCCACTCTTTTGAAGACTACCACTAATACTAAAACATAAAATGGTGTCGTCGTCATGGATTGAAGGAGTAAGAATGCTTGGTTGAGCATCTAAGGAGGAAGCACCACTCTCACCTTGTCACTTCTTATTTTTCTAATTTTCGTTGATTTATTTCATTGTTTTTCATTACTGACTTATGATAAAACATAAAATGAATAGTTTACCTATGAAATGAACGATAAAACTCAAAACGTAAGCAAACTAAAACTAATTTACGTGCCTATATTTATCAAAGATTCTACTCTCAATCCTATGAGATATAGTGGAGTAGAGTGATTCGTTCCACTCCTAGTCCTTCCGTATGCTATGTTCTCAAGTGTAAGTACTCTAAACTTAAAGTCTAATGAGAGATTTACGAATGAGGCAACTAGACTACGATGCAACTACCCCCGCGAAATGCAACTAGTCGACTATGGGAATAACTAAGGGAATGCTTCACGTTGATTCTATGATAAGGAGTTAGAGGGGATTGATTCCACCTTAACTTCGACTTAAGTTCCTTTTAACGACGAATCGTCGTAATCCGAATTGAACTGCTTCACAGAACAATTGGTTCTTCCTAATCCCTAATTACACATGGCATTCCTACCAATTCATAACTAGCATATGAACGATTAAACCCATTCTCATGGTGAACTAATCGTTTCTAGAGTGGAAAAGGAAATTATGGCGATTCTACGATATTCGAATCAAGCTTTCATCAAGGCTTCTCAACCCCCTCTAATGGAGGTTTAGCCGAGAATCATTACGCAATCATTTCCGATTACATTTAAACTAAACATGATATAAAGAATTGAAATTTACTTAATTAAACAATAATGAAATCTAATTTAATGACTCAAATGAAATAAAGACAGGAATTGAAATTAGATCTAGGAATGGAAATGACAAAATCGAAATTGATAAAAAAAATACTACTTTATTGATCTAATCAAAATGAAGAACAAGATTCAAAGGTTTAATCTAATACAATAATTGAAATGGAACTAAACTTAATTAATCTACATGAAAAACTAGATCTAGAATTCATTAATGGAGGCTAACTAATCTAAATCTAATCTAGGTCTAACTATCTACCATTAACAAAGAGCTAAGCTTTTGTTTTTATACATTCAGTTCCAAAAATCATGCATGGGCTTGGACCCATGTTTTGGGCTAGAGAATCAGGCCCAAAATCCAATTCTTTCAGTCCAAAAAGGCCTCTTCAGCTACAGTTGGCTTCAACAGACTTTCCGTCCACTTTTGCTCCTCTGATTGCGTCAAGGCTTAGACCATTGGAAAGCTCTTTCCGAGCGGGTCGTTTTGACATAAGGTAGGCCCCATTCTGAGGTCTGAGTCCAAAGATATGTCCTTCGAAAGTTCTGCTGACTTTGTGTGCTGTTTCTGCCCGCGTCGACTTTTCAGCTTTTGACCGGGCTTTTAGAAAGGCTTTGTCTTCTCAGAACTTGGCCTTTAATCACGGAATTCCTTAGTAACTGACCTTTGCTCCTTTATCTCGCTAAAGTGGCACATTTCTGCACATAATGGACTTTGAAGCCTGAAATGCATAAAAACACGTAATCAGTGTTAACTCTTAATTATTACTCACATAATTGGTCTAAAAGTATGACTGTTAAAGGGTTAAAACTACAGTTTTGGGCTCTTATCAAACCACCCCCAAACAGCATTTTGCTTGTCCTCAAGCAAAGATGAGAAATTAGAATAAGTGACCAAAAATGGAGTTCTAACTACTCGTTTATTGAAAGTCGCGATTGCATTGACCATATGCAACACAAGGCCTTAAACCACTAGGAATTCCCTAGTGGACGAGTTATAGCCTCGTGAGAGTTTTCCAGTGTAGGTACTCACAAACATCATCTATACTATAACGACTAAGAAATAAAACTATTGTTTCCTTATTCATGCTCCAAACTATCTATACATCTCACTAGCTATAAACAAGAATAACCAAGTCACAAACCTAAGCTAATATATGCATAATACTCAATCATCTATAATAAACATATATACAATGAGTAATACTATGAAATGTCTAGTAGATCCGTTTCTGAAACTCGGAATAGCGTCCTTAAGTAGGTTCTCACAATAATAGTCAAGATACAACACTCTGATTTTTCCACTCAAGTTTTGCTACTCTAGTGCGCAGTGGGCACACTTTACCTTACAATCTCAATGACACACAAGGAAGTCGGAGTCGATCAAACACATCTGCCACTTACTATCACACTAACATATTCCTAATTGAGCTAGAGGTCTTTATTAGGTGTTTCGGGGATTAGGAGATGGTTTAAGAAGGAAGGAAATGGATATTCAAAAAGGACAAGTCTGAGATAATAGAGTCTTCATATTATGTAACTAGAGAAAACCTTGTTATTTACTTCTGCTTCTACACTTTGTTTCCATCCTTAGCCATATATTTTTTTTTCTTTTTCTTTGGCTTTTGACTCCTTTTATGCTATTTTTTTGGAGTTTTTATTTTATTTCTATTTTTCTTTTTCTTTTCTTTGGATGGAAACTTCTTTTCTTTATTTTCTGAAGCAATTAACTAACTTTTGTTTACACAGGTTTTTCTCTTCTTCTTTCTTCCTCATTCTATTCTCAGACTTATCTAAATTGGGTAGGTTGAATTTTTTATTTTGTTTTGTTTTGTAACAAGGTAAAGGATTTGTGGTTTATGGAAGGCTAAAGAAAGGCTCGAGGGGCTTACTAGCGGAAAATAATTCATAGGTTTGAATTTACGGCTATATCGATCCAAAGAGGGCCTAAATTCTCGCTTAGGATATGGCATAGTGATCAAGTAAGTGGATGTGTAATTTCTCTATCCGGATTTTACTTCTCCCTCGTGTCATTTCTCAAATGTTTCGCTCATATAAGGCTTTAGGCTATATTCTCACAGGATTTGTAGAATAAGTACTCTAGACTAGATTTGAAAACTTCTTTGCTAACAATCATAGATACTCATGTAATATATTTATAGATAGATGCAAAGATTATTACCTACATATTAACCTAAGTTTCTAACAATTATTCTGATGCAACAGCTACGTGAGACTTCTAGATTGTTAAGAGCATGGAGAAAGAAACAATACCAATATTCCTAAGTGTATAGCATAACTTATTTATTTATATTTTTGAATTTTTGAAATTTTAACTAGAAACAAATTCATATTATATATATCTATATCCTAACAGATGCCTTAATTACACGTGTTTCTATGCCCCCAAACAAAAAGCATGCTTTGTCCTCAAAGCAATTAAATAAAGAGGGTAGGAAAAATACCATTGAAACGCGTGAAATTTAGGAACATCTGTAAAACAAGGTTAGAACGTACTAATATAGGAAATAAAAACTGACACAACTCTATACGAGTTCTACCCATTATGGGGTTAACAAAAATGAAATTGCTTAGGACATAAGCAGACACTAACTAGAATGAACACTTATCTTATTCTCCGCATTACTCGTCATCTTCCTCATTCTCTTCTTTCATAAAGAAGTGAGGTTCCTTCGCATCCTGCCATTCAATGATAATTTGCCAGGCTTCCCGCCATTTATCATTTATGATTGCTAACCTATTAAGAGCCACTTGGTCTGACAGGGTGTAGGGTGCAACCAGATGAGGTTGTATCCTCCACCCTTGCCAAGTCATTGCACGGAAAAGATCGAATAATACAATTGGTGGGTCGTGCGATTATTCGACCGTAATCCAATCCGTGAAGCGTGTACAAAAATAGGAAAGAAACATAGCATAATCGAGAAACTAGAACGGGTATAAGAAGGTACTTATGCCTCATGCTATGGGATCGAGCTAAACTAGACATCAAGGTTCGGGAAGGTCATGACACATCGTCCCGTGGCTAAAGCAAGGAAGACGGCGCAAGTGGCATCATTCACGTAAGAAAACGTCATTCCCTAAAATGTTTAGCATGATCCAAAACATAACAGTTCCTATGTTCATGGACCCGGGCTACCAAAGCGACGTTATATTCCCCTTGGTCCTCAATACGAAAATGCCCGCCCATACGACTCATGCAAAACTCATAAGTGTACATACATACATATTATCGACCCAATAGCACCATGGGTCTTGTATTTCAGCGGGCATAGCCAGTCTAAGAACAAATGCTAGCAAGAACCTGGTAATTTCCATTGGTTCATTATCAATGTTGATGGAGAACACTTGTTCTCCATCTGGTCTTTCAAAGAAAATGCAGTTATCGTAAAAATAAGATGCTAGAGTCGGAGAATAAAGTGCATCCGGTCTTACCATAAGCGGCTCCCAGCCAACGAATGTGATCGCTTCGCGAAACCAAGCACCATAAGTAGTGCTTTGGAACAAATCTTCGAAAGACTGTTCCGGTATCAATGTTGGAGATGTCATCTCAAAATTACGCTTTGGAATAGCTGCGAATGATCCAGATACTACGCGCGAAAAGCTGGAAATTTTCTGGTCCACGGAAGTCAGGGCGCGAGTGCGCTCTGATAGGGCGCGGTCGCGCTCTGAAGAAATTGAAATTTCCAGTGTTTGAGCGCGGGTCGCGCTCAGCTTGGGCGCGAGCGCGCTCTGACAAAAACTCAGAAAAAATATACCGAAGCGAAAGTGCGCTGTAGAAGCCGAAAAGTCGCTTCGGAGTTCTGAAACTTCGGAAAATGAGCGAAACGAGGGAATCGCGGGGAGTGAAAGGTGAGTGATGGAGTTTAGGTGTAGTGTGAGTTGTGAGGATAGATTGTATCAAGTTTATATAGGTTTAAAGTTGCTAAAATAGATCGAAGTTGCCAAAACTAATTACGGCGGTTTCGGAAATCCTAAAATTTCCAAACCCAAAACGGAAACAACTCATATCCTTGATTCTAATTCAAACCCAGTATCTTTTAGGTTGATTTTATGATAGAATGTACCTATTTAATCTAGATTTCATCCTACAATGATACTCAATCATAGATATGCCTAAACGGCCATATTTTCACCTTGACTCCGCAATAAATTCTAACACGAGGGTTATAAAAATAATGCTTGAATTGATAAAACCACCCCCAAACAAGTTGGGAAGGTGGGATCAATATGAAACAACCACGCATACTGAAAATAACCCCTTATATTAAAATTTTCATTCGGAGTACATTACACTACAAAATTCAAATTACGGAAATAAAACTTACATAAAAATAAATGACAGTAATGAAACTACAAATAAAACATAAAACATCAAACTATACTATCCCTAGCTACTCCGGAACTGGTGGCGGAGGGAACATGCTCCTGAGCTCCTGAAGAGCTAGCACCATTAGATCCTTCGGGCGACGACGCCGTGCACGGATGGTGTGTCCTCGGCGGAGAGTCCCGCGAGGTGGGAATCGAGTCGCGAACTCGTCGTCCGAATCGGCGCCCGAGCTTCTAGCTCGGCCATCTGTTCCTACCTACCGCCCTCTCTCCGGGTGCGGGCTCGTGGTTGTGATGCATCGTTGCTGTCGAGTCCGGAGGTCTTCACAGATAGTGTTAAGCGAGCGCGCCCTCGATGGATCACAGCCATGCGTTACGCATCTGTCCAAAGACCTCTCCAAGGCATCCGCGTCAAAACAGGTCAAGTCCTCCTCGTCGCCCCTCGAGGCATCCTAATGTCCCCGGCCTCCTCGACATTCTCAGCTCCTCCATCCTCTTCTTCTTCTTCTCTATCCTCAGCCAATCTCCAAACCCGTTGGACACACTCCTTATAGATCACGAGGGTTACGGTCGAGAGTGATGTATGTCCGATCGATCGCTGAGTTGCTCTCAACTTGAGCATGATCTTTGTTATCAACACGGGGAGAGGGCAACAGATCCTCCCTACTCCCCTAATCATGCTCGGTAAAAAACTCTAAGATCACGAGAAGTCATACTTCCGCTCCGGAGTATCCATAAGATATGGAGGCGATTCGGGCCGATATCGCCGACCTTCCCTTCCCCGGATGTTCCGACCAATCCAATGAGTCAGAGCCGGTTGGTTGGTCCTAAGGAAGCTTGTCGGACACAATCGCGATCTTGCATTGTAGTCCCCTCCAATAACGTCTCGTGCATCAATGGCTCTACCCCATTATCTTTGGGACTCCTGCAGGGTAACATCCAGATGGATTCTAGGCGAATGCCTAGAATCTCGACCAACAACCCGATCGTCACTTCCTTCCGCCTCTTACTAAACTACAAAAATCCTAGTCCCTTCCAACTCCCTCAGATCATAGAACCATCGGACTAAGTCCTCGTGGTAATAGGCTTCGGTCGAGTACCACAAGCTATTCCAGCCTCGACCGATCATCTAAATCACCGTAAAAGCGGCAAAGTGGTCGGTAAAAGCTTGCTCTCGCAAAATTCGGCGTTGTTGAGCCATTGGAAGTTTGGAATGTAGTGGGGGTTTAAATGTGATGGAGTGGTGTGATTTTAATAGACCGGTTGAAGCAACCCGGTGGTGGTGGTGGAGTGGTGGTCGGCAGCACCAAAATTTTTGAATTTTCGGTGGTTTTAGTGATGGAAATCGGTAGTGGTAGTGGTCGGTGGTGTTTGGAATCGATTTGGGTTGGGATTTGATTTGGGGCGTGGGTAAATTTTTGTTTTCTTTTTATTTTGATTTTTTTTTTTTTTTTTTTTGTTTTGTTTTTTAAGCTTGGTGTTAATGGCGGAATGGAGGAAGAAGAAACGACTGTTGTTGGTGGAGGTAAGGCGTCTTGTCTTGTCCGATCCGGCGGGGTTGGTCAGCTGGTTGGGCCCAAGCCCAAAATCGAAATTTTGTGGATTTTTTCCGATTTTTCGCGAACTTCAAATCAAAATTGGCGCTTCGTTACCGGTCCGATTTTTGCGAATGAGATATGGAAATGATCAGGAGAGAATTTCCAATCCACTGATCCATAAAACACTTTATTCCGACTGTGGATGACATATAAGATAGTGGATAATGCCTAGAAGTGCGTGCATGACGTACGTTATGCGAACAATTGAACTCTAAATTCATGGATTATGTCAACCCGAATCGTAATACAATAAAACGGCCTAAGCAACTCTAATGGGACATAAATATTTAGTACGGAAACACGAACACCCCACCCCCAAATAAATTTTTACAACGAAGCTTAGAAAATTTGTTTTTAGCAGTGGGTCTTTTAAAGTCAGATTCCCGAGACTTCCTAGGTTACTATGCTTATTCTTTAATATATATATATATATATATTTTTTTTTCTTTTTTCTTTTTTTAATTTTAAAAGTAAAAACAATAAACAATAAAGACATAATTCACCCCATAGAGAAACATGACTCAAAAAATCCGAGAAAACATGTAAGAGTGGAAAACGTGAATTATGTTTAAACGTGGACTTAGGATCCGGTACTTACAGCCACACACTCCATAGGGAGGGCCCGGTTACCTTAATGGTGCACTCACCAATATTTGGAAATGAAAGGAAATGGTAGATAGTTAATGGTAGATAGTTAGACCTAGATTAGATTTAGATTAGTTAGCCTCCATTAATGAATTCTAGATCTAGTTTTTCATGTAGATTAATTAAGTTTAGTTTCATTTCAATTATTGTATTAGATTAAACCTTTGAATCTTGTTCTTCATTTTGATTAGATCAATAAAGTAGTATTTTTTATCAATTTCGATTTTGTCATTTCCATTCCTAGATCTAATTTCAATTCCTGTCTTTATTTCAATTGAGTCATTAAATTAGATTTCATTATTGTTTAATTAAGTAAATTTCAATTCTTTATATCATGTTTAGTTTAAATGTAATCGAAATGATTACGTAATGATTCTCGGCTAAACCTCCATTAGAGGGGTTGAGAAGCCTTGATGAAAGCTTGATTCGAATATCGTTAGAATCGTTAAGTAATTTCCTTTCCACTCTAGAAACGATTAGTTCACCATGAGAATGGGTTTAATCGCTCATATGCTAGTTATGAATTGGTAGGAATGCCATGTGTAATTAGGGATTAGGAAGAACCAATTGTTCTCGCGGCAGATTCAATTCGGATTCTGACGATTAGATGGATTAAAAGGAACTTAAGTCGAGTTAAGGTGGAATCAATCCCCCTCTAACTCCTTATCATCGAATCAACGTAGCATTCCCTTAGTTATTCCCATAGTCGACTAGTTGCATTTTGTGGGTAGTTGCATCGTAGTCTAGTTACCTCATTCGTAAATCTCTCATTAGACTTTAAGTTTAGAGTACTTACACTTGAGAACATAGTATACGGAAGGACTAGGAGTGGATCGAATCACTCTACTTCACTATATCTCATAGGATTGAGAGTAGAATCTTTGATAAATATAGGCACGTAAATTAGTTTTAGTTTACTTACGTTTTGAGTTTTATCGTTCATTTCCCTAATTAGGTTATAATTATTTTAACCCCGGATAAAACATTGATAAAACATAAAAATGAATAGTTTACCTACGAAATGAACAATGAAACTCAAAACGTAAGTAAACTAAAACTATTTACGTGTCTATTTTATCAAAGTTTCAACTCTCAATTCTATCGAAATAGAGTGGAGTAACAAATTCGTTCCACTCCTAGTGCTCTAGCATAGATTGTTTTCTAATCTAATTAGTCGTTTTTAAGTCAATGAGAGCTTTACGAAGGTGATTACTACGATACTTACTGAATTTGATTACTTGAATTTAACTACGAATGCTATGGAAATACGATTGTTTGAATCTAGATAAAGAAATTAGAGGGGAATTGAATCCACCTCGAATCCAACTTAACAACCTAGGCGTGAATGTTGTATCTCAATTCTCACGTTCTCACGGCGAGAATTTCGAGTTCTAATCCCTAGTGTTCGTGGCATTTCTACCGAATACTAACTAGCATGTGAGGTCGTCTACCCATTCTCATGGCGAAACACGACCTTCTAGAGTGGAATAGATTCTACAACCAATTCTATACTAACCACTAAGTTTTCATCAAGGCTTCATCAACCCCTCTAATGGAGGTTTTAGCCTTGAGTCATCAAACTAACATTTCCCATTGAATCTAAACTAAACATAATGTAAGAAATTGAAATTTACTTACTTAAACAATAATGATTAAAATCTAATTAACAACTAAGAAATGGTAACCAACAATAATTAAAACAGATCTAATAGATTGAAATACACAATTCAAAATTGATAAAATAACTATTTTATTTATCTAAATCAATCAAGAACAATGATTCAAAGATTTAATCTAAAACAAGAATTGAAAATGGAACTAAAACTTAATTTTTATTAATAAAACTAGATCTAGAATTCTATATATTAATTTAGGTCTAACTAGCTACCATTAACAAAGAGCTAAGCTTTTGTTTTTATACATTCAGATCCAAAAATCGTGCATGGGCTTGGAGCCATGTTTTGGGCCAGAGAATCAGGCCCAAAACCCAATTCTTTCAGTCCAAAAAGGCCTCTTCAGCTGTAGTTGGCTTCCACAGACTTTTCGTCCACTTATGCTCCTCTGATTTTGTCAAGGCTTGGACCATTGGAAAGCTCTTTCCTAGCCGGTCGTTTTGACATAAAGTAGGCCCCATTCCGAGGTCCGAGTCCAAAGATATGGCCTTCTAAGTTCTCTTGACTTTGAGTCTTTGTTTCGCCCGCGTTGACTTTGACTTTTCAGCCTTGACCGGGCTTTAGAAAGGCTTTGTCTTCTTGAATCTTGGCCTTTAATCATAGAACTCCTTAGCAACCAACCATTGCTCCTTTATCTCGCTAAAGTGGCACATTTTTCGCACATAATGGACTTTGCAACCCGAAATGCATAAAAACACGTGTCGGTGCTAACTCTTAATTATTACTCACATAATTGGTCTAAAAGTATGTCCATTACGAGGGTTAAAACTACAGTTTTGGGCTCTTATCAAACCACCCCCAAACAGCATTTTGCTTGTCCTCAAGCAAAGATGAGAATTAGAATAAGTGACCAAAAAATGGAGTTCAAACTACTCTCGTTTCGCTGAGTACGATTGCATTGACCATATGCAACAAGGCCTTAAACCACTAGGAATTCCCTAGTGGACGAGTTATAGCCTCGTGAGAGTTTTCCAGTGAAGGTACTCACAAACTTCATCTATACTACAACGACTAAGAAATAAAACTATTGTTTCCTTATTCATGCTCCAAACTATCTATACATCTCACTAGCTATGGACAAGAATAACAAAGTCACAAACCTAAGCTAATAGATGCATAATACTCAATCATCTATAATAAACATATATACAATGAGTAATACTATGAAATGTCTAGCAGATCCGTTTCTGAACCTCGGAATAGCGTCCTTAAGTAGGTTCTCACAATAATGGTCAAGATACAACACTCTGATTTTTCCACTCAAGTTTCGCTACTCTAGTGCGCAGTGGGCACACTTTACCTTACAATCTCAATGACACACAAGGAAGTTGGAGTCGATCAAACACATATGCCACTTACTATCACACTAACATATTCCTAATTGAGCTAGAGGTCTTTATTAGGTGTTTCGGGGAATAGGAGATGGTTTAAGAAGGAAGGAAATGGATATTCAAAAAGGACAAGTCTGAGATAATAGAGTCTTCATATTATGTAACTAGAGAAAACCTTGTTATTTATACCTTCTACACTTTGTTTCCATCCTTAGCCATATTTTTCTTTTTCTTTTCTCTTTTTTTTTTCTTTGGCTTTTGACTCCCTTTTATTCTATTTTTGGAGTTTTTATTTTATTTCTATTTTTATTTTTATTTTCCTTGGATGGAAACTTATTTCCTTTATTTTCTGAAGCAATTAACTAACTTTTGTTTACACAGGTTTTTCTCTTCTTCTTTCTTCCTCATTCTATTCTCAGACTTATTCTAAATTGGGTAGGTTGATTTATTTTTATTTTTATTTTGTTTTTGTTTTTGTAACATGATAAAAGTAATTTTACGTATTCTAACTATCTATGCGTAAACATAAATAATCATAATACGTAAATACGTGTTTATATCAATATTCCTACTCTCAATAACGAAGTAATATATTAGAGTCAGGATTCGTTCCACTCTTAAAACCCTCAAGACTTAAATTGAATTCAACTAATCAAACCCAAAAGGAACAATGGTGAGAGTAATGATTTGATGTGAATTTTCTATCCTACCATTCCCAACAATTGAATCTAAACAAGACATAATATAAAGATTTGAACTTTATTTGTTTAAACTCAATTTGAAACTACTCATGTAATAATTGAATTAAACTAATAATGACAAATAAGTAAATCTAAGAATTTAAGCTAATAAATAAATGAAAATGAAACTAGATTATGGAGAACTAATTAACTTTATTTATCTAATAGGACAATAAGAACAAGATATGATTGAATGAATAACAACTATTTTATTTTTCTAATGAATGATATTCAATGATTTAAATAACTAATCTAAAACAAAGAATGAAACTAATTAATGGAGTGAAAACTAAGTAATTAACTAATCTAGATCTAACTTTTTCTTACCCTAAACTCCATTAACATTAGCTTCCTAACCTAACTGCCATTAACAAAGAGTCAAGCTTTTGTTTTTATACTTCCAGATCCAAAAATCGTGCATGGGCTTGGAGCCATGTTTTGGGCCGGAAAATCGGGCCCAAAACCCAATTTCTTTAGTCCAAAATGGGCTCCTCAGCTGCAGTTGGCTTCGACAGATGTTTTGTCCACTTCTACTCCTCTGATTGGGTCAAGGCTTGGTCCATTGGAAAGCTCTTTCCGAGCCGGTCGTTTTGACATAAGGTAGGCCCAATTCCAAGGTCTGAGTCCAAAGATATGGTCTTCGGAAGTTCTCTTGTCTTTGTGCACTGTTTGTTTTACTTTTGCGTGGACTTTGACTTTTCATCTTTTGACCAGGCTTTACAAAGGCTTTGTCTTCTTGAATCTTGGCCTTTAATCACCGAACTCCTTAGTAACCAACCATTGCTCCTTTATCTCATCAAAGTGGCACATTCCTGCATATAATTGACTTTGAAGCCCTGAAATACATAAAAAACGTGTCGGTATTAACTCTTACTTATTACTCACATAATTGGTCTAAAAAGTATGATCTGCTAAGAGGTTAAAACTACAGTTTTGGGCTCTTATCAACCACCCCAAACAGCATTTTGCTTGTCCTCAAGCAAAGATGAGAAATTAGAATAAGTGACCAAAAATGGAGTTCTATCTACTCGTTTACTTGAGTCGCGATTGCATTGACCATATCGCAACAAGGCCTTAAACCACTAGGAATTCCCTAGTGGACGAGTTATAACCTCGTGAGAGTTTTCCAATGAAGGTACTCACAAACTTCATCTATACTACAACGACTAAGAAATAAAACTATTGTTTTCTCATTCATGTCTCAACTATCTATACATCTCACTAGCAAATACATAAGAATAACCCGATCAAACCCCCTAAGCTAATATATGCATAATAATCAATCATCTAAAATAAACATATAACAATGAGTAATACTATGAAATGTAATAGCAGGTCCGTTTCTGAAAACTTCGAATAACGCCCTTAAGTAGGTCCTCACATAAATGTCAAGACACAAAACAACTCGATTTTTCCGCTCAAGTTCCATTACTCCGATTAATGCGGTGGGGCACACTTTACCTTACAATCTCAATGACAAACAAGGAAGCCGGAGTCGATCAAACACATCTGCCACTTACTATCACACTAACCTATTCCTAATTGAGCTAGAGGTCTTTATTAGGTGTTGCGGGGATTAGGAGATGGTTTAAGAAGGAAGGAAATGGATATACAAAAGGACAAGTCTGAGATAATAGAGTCTTCATATTATGTAACTTAGAGAAAACCTTGTTATTTTCTTTTGCTTCTATACTTTGTTTCCATCCTTAGCCATATTTTTCTTTTTCTTTTCTTTGGCTTTTGACTCCCTTTTATTCTATTTTTGGAGTTTTTATTTATTTCTATTTTTCTTTTTCTTTTCTTTTCTTTGGATGGAAACTTCTTTTCTTTTTCTGAAGCAACTAACTAATTTTTGTTTACACAGGTTTTTTCTCTTCTTCTTTCTTCACTCATTCTATTCTCAGACTTATTCTAGATTGGGTAAGTTGAATTTTTTATTTTGTTTTGTTTTTGTAACAGGGTAAAGGAATTGTGGTTTATGGAAGGCTAAAGAAAGGCTCGAGGGGCTTAACTAGCGGAAAATAATTCATAGGTTTGAATTTTTTGGCTATATCGATCCAAAGAGGGCTAAATTCTCACTTAGGATATGGCATAGTGATCAAGCAAGTGGACGTGTGATTTCTCTATCCGGATTTTACTTCTCCCTTGTGTCATTTCTCAAATATTTCGCTTCATATAAGGCTTTAGGCTATATTTTTTCACAGGATTTGTAGAATAAGTACTCTAGCCTAGATTTCAAAACTTACTACTAACAATCATAGATACTCATGTAATATATTTATAGATAGATGCAAAGATTATTACCTACATATTAACCTAAGTTTCTAACAATTATTCTCGATGCAAAAGCTACGTTGAGACTTCTAGATTGTTAAAAGCATAGAAAAAAAAACAACACCAATATTCCTAAGTGTATAGCATAAACTTATTTATTTATATTTTTGAAACTTTTAACTTGAAAACAAATGCATATTATACATATCTATATCCTAACAGATGTCTTAATTACATCGTTTCTATACCCCCAAACAAGAAGCATGCTTTGTCCTCAAAGCATTTAAATAAAGAGGGTAGGAAAAATACCATTGAAGCGTGTGAAATTCAGGAACATCTGCAAAACAAGGTTAAAACATACAAATATAGTAATATAAAAAAAAAAATTGACGCAACTCTATAAGAGTTCCACCCATTATGGGGTTAACAGAATTAAATTGCTTGGGACATAAGCGGACACTAAACTCAAACTAAAAACTTACCTCCACTCCAAATATACTCGTCATCCTCCTCTTCTATAAAGAAGTGAGGTTCCTTCGCATCCCGCCATGCCATTATAATTTGCTAAGCTTGCCGCCATTTATCATCTACGGATCCTAACCTGTTAAGCGCCACTTGGTCGGATGGGGTGTAAGGTGCAACCTGATGAGGTTGTATCCTCCACCCTTGCCAAGTCATTGCGCGAAAATATCGAATAATAGAATTGGTGGATCTCACAATGTCGACCCCCCAACCCAAATCCGGTGAAACGGGCACAAAAAATAGGGAAGAAACATAGTATAATCTGACGGCAAACTAATATAGGCATAAGAAGATACTTATGCCTCATGCTATGGGCTCGTGCTAAACTAGACATTAAGGTCTTAGGAAGGTCATATAGCAGCGCCTCAGCTAAAAGCAAGGAAAACATCGCAAGTGGCATCATTCGCAGAAAAAAATGCCACTCCCCAATATGTTTAGCATGATAAAGAACATTACCGTATCACATTAAGGGACAAGCTACCAAGGGCTACGTTATATGTCCCTTGGTCCTCTACACGAAAAATGCCGACCCATAAGCCTCATGCAAAAGTCATAAGTGTAGACATGCATATTATCTACCCAATAGCATCATGGGTCTTGTATTTCAGCGGGCATGGCAAGTCCAAGAACAAATGCTAGCAAGAACCATAAGCGGTTCCCGCCCTACGTGTGTGATCACCTCACAAACCAAGCACCATAAGTAGTGCTTTGAAACAAATCTTTGAAAGACTGTTCGGTATTATTATAGGAGATGTCATCTCGAACTACGCTCTAGAACAGCTTGCGAATGAACCGAACAACAACCCAGCGAAAACTGGAATTTTTCTGGTCGACGGAAGTCGTAGCGCTGGCCACAACTAGGGCGCGTCGCGCTCGTGTTTAGAATTCCAGTGTTTGAGCGAAGTCGCGCTTTGGTATGAGGGCGGTCGCTCGCCTTTCGATATGAGGGCGGTCGCTCGACAAAAAATTCTTCAAAAAAGTAAAAAAGGCGAGCGCCAGCGCTCGACAAAGCCTTGCTTGGCGTAGTAAAGCAAAAACCGGAGTTTTAGAGCAAAAAGAAGGTAAAACTTGGAGTGGAAAAACGTTTTTTTTTTTTTTTTTCAAGGGGAGCAAGGTGGGGGTAAGAATAGGAAGTTTAGTGATCAAGCATGGAAAAACCAAACACCCCACCCCCAAACAAATTTTTGAAAATAGGTTTGTAAAAATTTGTTTTAAAACGTGGGTCTTTTAAAGTCAGATTCCCTAGACTTAAAGTGATATATATGTATTTACATGCAGTTTCCCATATATCAATAATCTAAAAAGTTGTGGGTCTTTCCACAAATAATTAACATGGAATGCACCATCAAACAGAATTAAGCACCAAGATTTCCTATGACGTAGCTTAGTGGAATGAGAGTAAAGCCTTATAGATCTAAAACCTAATCGAGCATACAATTTCTTCTTTGTCCTCCTACGAAGGGGATGCCAAGTAAATGAACGTGAGAAAATTGATGGTTGTGGAAGATACGTAGGATGTGGATCATTTTGAGAAGGGAAAAATGGAAAAAATGAAAAAGTGTCCGGTGGCTTGTCCTTGGGTGTTACTTCTTCACTAGTTGGTTTTAGATAGTTATGAAGCATAGGAGAAACACCAAGGTCAAGTACAAACTCAATGGTTCTTTGAAAAGGTAGAGGGCGAGGAACATTCGTGATGGAAGGTGAATGAGTGACATGAGGATGTGAGGTGGGTGAATGGTGTTCAACTAGTGTTCTTAGGTCTATATCATCAGAGGCTTTGAGATATGCAAGACATTCCTCAATAGGTGGGTAAGAAGAATCACTGGGATAGAGGGCGAAAAATTCTTCTTCCGCCATGGCGTCAAGAGATGAATGGATGTCAATAGGAGAGAACTCAAGGAGTCGAAGGAAATCTTCCTCGATGTTATCTACGCCTAGGGGTAGAAATTGTGATCCTTGTCTTCTTCCATAAGAGGGGTATCTACTAGTGTGGGGACTAAAGTGTCACCGCACTAATGTGAGGTACAAAACTCTCAATGGACTTCACTTCTCCTTCTATAGGCAAACCTAGTTGTCCCCTGTTTTGTCTAAACATGTTAACTTCTACGAGCGATTTCCAAAAGAAAGAGTCATTGAGCCATCCCGACAATTGATTTGGGCATTGGCGGTTGCCAAGAAAGGGCATAAAGATGATGGGAATGGAATCATGAGCAACTTCGTGTCGAGAATAACAAAGTCGGCGGGGATAATAAAAATCCTGAACTTTAACAAGAATATTTTCAACTACACCCTTGGGATACTTAATAGAACGATCGGCTAACTGCAAAGTCATTTTGGTTGGTTGAAGTATTGTTAGACCCAGTTGTTTATATAAATAAAAAGGGAGTAAGTTAACACTTCGCCCCGTGTCTAATAAAGCAGTTGTTATGAAGGTATCACCTAAGGTGCATTGTCTGATGGGGATCGACCCGGGGTCCTTGTACTTAACAATTCCGTTATGTTCGGATAAAGAGGATATTGTTCGATTAAGAATGCTTCGTGGGGTATGTTGGTTTTCCTCTTCTTGGTGCACAACTCTTTTAGAAACTTAAGCGTGTCGGTAGACTTTTTATAGCTTCTAGAAAAGGTAGGTTTATAGTCAAATTTTTAAACACTTCCCTAATCTCATCAAAATTCTCATCCTTTTTAAACACAACTAGTCTTTGGGGATATGGTGCTTTATCGCTATTTTTAGCAGAAGGGATAAAAGTTTTATTAGTCTTTGCTTTATCTCTAGCCGTTTTCCAACTAGGTGTCCATATTGGAACCTCTACAGGTGTAGGGTCTTCACTTTCTATTATTGGGTCTTGTAATGTTTTCCTTTTTTGGTTGTGGTTTAACCGGGTACTTCTACGGTTGTAGGGTCTTCGGTTTCTATTATAGTATTTGGTATGGTATCATTTTTAGTTTGCGGGTAATCTTTAGGCATAGTCACTTGGTTATCAACTACTTGCCCCGAACGAAGGGGTAGTATTCACCTGTAGTCCCCTGGTTTATATTACCATTACCGTAAATCGCTTTTATTTCAAAGCGGTGTTTGTTGACTTAGGATTAGGCAATCGCTTGACTTGGAAACACGCCGGTTTGGTTATTATTTTGGTTAGAAGACATGTCAATAACCTTTTGGCACAAAGACTGCATCATTTGCATTGTTTGTTTCATCATATTAGAGTTTTGATCATCTTGATCTTTCATCAAGTTGGAGTTTTGTTGCATAATTTGATTTTGTTTCTCCAACAAGGTCACTACTACTTTGTCGTAGATGGTTGTATTGGAATTAAAGCTTGTTGAACGCTCATGTCTTGATGTTGATAGTTCCGGGTTATGGCTACTAAACCTCTATTCTGGTCCTCTAAGTTCCCTTGTCCTTGATGTTGAGTTAACCGGGTTGAAGTGTGGTGGTTGTGGTGGTGGTTGTGCATAGACAAGAGGACAATAGAAGTCGAATGCTCAAGACTACAAACCGCATATTACAACGAAAGTAGAGTTAATGTTCATGACTGGAGTGGGTTGTTGTTGAACGAGATGGCATCTACCTTTTAGTGAGGGGCATCGATAAGAGTTTTAAGCTTCGGGATCATGTTTAACCTCAAGAGAAGAAGGAGAGGAGCGGGGAGGAATCGTTACCTCCCCAATTGTTCCTCTTAGATTGATCTTCTAAGAATGTATAAGCCTCCAAGGCTCCTTTACTAAGAAAACTACCCCCGCACATGATATCTAGAACCTCCTTATGATAATGTGAAAGCCCTTGAAGAAAGCACGAACAAGCGTGTCTTTTCGCAAGATTATGATCTTGGGCATTCAATGAGAAGATCGATGAACCGATTCGGGCCTCAAAAAGGATTCATGAGGATTCGCTAAAGAAATGAATCTTGTGAAGCATTTCATCTGTCTTCATGGTGGGTAAAATTGTTCCATGAACAATTGAACAAGTTGAGCCCATGAGTCCACAGAGTTTGGTGTTTGGGCAGTTAACCAAGACGCCGCCTTGTCGGGTTAGGGTGAAAGGAAACACCCTAAGTTTAACTTGATCCGGACTTACGCTAGGATGATGGAATGTAGTGAGAACTTGGTCTATCCTACGATGTTCTGGTAAGGCTTCTCGTGGTCTAAACCATGAAAACCGGTAACAAGTTAAATATATTAAGGGGGATTCAAAAATCCCCACTAGGGTCTACAAGAACGATGCACTTACTTAGGGCCATCGTTTAGGGCTTTATAAAAATCGAGAGAGGAGTCTCTTGTTCTTTAGCCATTGATGCAGGTGTAGTGTGTGAAATTCTAGATAGGCGTGTTATATTTATTTCTCTGAAAAACAAGCCTGATTATACTAGAATTAAAACTCCTCCTCGACGAGAGGCGAGGAGGGAAGAAGGAGTACTGAATGCCTCCTTGCTACGCGTTTGAATAGCGTCTTGTATACGCGTGTTCAGTGTATTTAACAAGTTAGAACACTGAAAAACTTGAAAATTGAAAATTTGAATCGAAACTGTGAAAATCCGGCAAATTCAGCTGAGGGCGCGGGTGCGCTCTCTTTGGGCGCGGTCGCGCTCAAGGTTTTATGAATGTCCAGTGTTTGAGCGCGGGTCGCGCTCGACATGGGGGCGGGTCGCGCTCCAGGGTTTTCAAGTTTTAGGCCTTTTATCGTACTCCAAAAAATCTGAAATTTTTACAGTACTTTTCTAAGACGTCTATCAAGTAGCCTGTAAAATTTCAGATCAATCAGAGCTGTGAAAGTCCCTCTACAGCCCTTCAAAGTTTGCGAAACGGTTTTCGGACACAATACAAACAACCGAATGGTTAACCCATCAAAACAAATCCAAAAATTTCCAAATTTTTACTGGAGACTCCTGAGAGATTCTAGTTGTTCCTATAAAAAGTTTAGAGCAATTGGAGTTCTACAACCTCTCCTTATTGGATGGTGTTCCAGATATTAAGTGTTTGCAACACTGCAGAAACACACTGGAAACACTCTACTATTTAGGAGGTCAAAACAAATCAAAAACTCATCAAATTTTTACTACAAACTCCTGGATTAGGATAGATACTCCTGTAAAAATTATAGAATTTTTAGAACTCCTTAAGTAACCTTACTTGTCTGTTTTTCAAGAACATACGGTGTGAAAACTGAAATGCAGTACTGTAAAGATTGTATTTGTTTTACAAGGTAAACCAACTCTGAAAAATCTGAAAATATTCTAGTAAATCAACAACACATTAAATATTATGTATGAATATTTTTAGAATTTTCGAAAATTTTGAAATACCTTCACCGCAGTGTTTTTCTCTGTGAATCCGCAGCCCCTATGCCTGAAATAGTGAACGGTTCGAAAATTCAAGAAACAAGAATGAAAAATTAAAAGGGTGGGTGGGTAGAGAATGGGGATTGCCCCTTGATTCAAGCAATTGAATTCTTGTCTTGAACGAGATTAAGATGGCAGCTATGCATTTGATAAAAGTAATTTTAATGTATTCTAACTATTTATCGTAAAACACAAATAATCATAATAATGTAAATACGTGTTTATATCAATATTCCTACTCTCAATAACGAAGTAATATATTAGAGTCAGGATTCGTTCCACTCTTAAACCCTCAAGACTTAAATTGAATTCAACTAATCAAACCCAAAAGGAACAATGGTGAGAGTAATGATTTGATGTGAATTTTCTATCCTACCATTCCCAACAATTGAATCTAAACAAGACATAATATAAAGATTTGAACTTTATTTGTTTAAACTCAATTTGAAACTACTCATGTAATAATTGAATTAAACTAATAATGACAAATAAGTAAATCTAAGAATTTAAGCTAATAAATAAATGAAAATGAAACTAGATTATGGAGAACTAATTAACTTTATTTATCTAATAGGACAATAAGAACAAGATATGATTAAATGAATAACAACTATTTTATTTTTCTAATGAATGATATTCAATGATTTAAATAACTAATCTAAAACAAAGAATGAAACTAATTAATGGAGTGAAAACTAAGTAATTAACTAATCTAGATCTAACTTTTTCTAACCCTAAACTCCATTAACATTAGCTTTCTAACCTAACTGCCATTAACAAAGAGTCAAGCTTTTGTTTTTATACTTCCAGATCCAAAAATCGTGCATGGGCTTGGAGCCATGTTTTGGGCCGGAAAATCGGGCCCAAAACCCAATTTTTTTAGTCCAAAATGGGCTCCTCAGCTGCAGTTGGCTTCGATAGATGTTTCGTCCACTTCTGCTCCTCTGATTGGGTCAAGGCTTGGTCCATTGGAAAGCTCTTTCCGAGCCGGTCGTTTTGACATAAGGTAGGCCCAATTCCAAGGTCTGAGTCCAAAGATATGGTCTTCGGAAGTTCTGCTGGTCTTTGTGCATTGTTTCTACCTGCGTGGACTTTGACTTTTCATCTTTTGACCAGGCTTTACAAAGGCTTTGTCTTCTTGAATCTTGGCCTTTAATCACCGAACTCCTTAGTAACCAACCATTGCTCCTTTATCTCATCAAAGTGGCACATTCCTGCACATAATTGACTTTGAAGCCTGAAATACATAAAAACACGTAATCAGTATTAACTCTTACTTATTACTCACATAATTGGTCTAAAAGTATGACTGCTAAGGGGTTAAAACTACAGTTTTGGGCTCTTATCATAACACAGTAAAGGGATTGTGGTTTATGAAAGGCTAAAGAAAGGCTCAGAGGGGCGACTAGTGGGAAATAATTCTTAGGTTTGAATTTTTGGCTATATCGATCCAAAAAGGACCTAAATTCTCGCTTAGGATATGGCATAGTGATCAAGCAAGTGGACGTGTGATTTCTCTATCCGGATTGTACTTCTCCCTTGTGTCATTTCTCAAATGTTTCGCTCATATAAGGCTTTAGGCTATATTCTCACGATTTGTAGAATAAAGTACTCTAGCCTAGATTTCATAAACTTATCGCTAACAATCATAGATACTCATGTAATATATTTATAGATAGATGCAAAGATTATTACCTATATATTAACTTAAGTTTCTAACAATTATTCTGATGCAAAAGCTACGTGAGACTTCTAGATTGTTAAGAGCATAGAGAAAGAAAACAATACCAATATTCCTAAGTGTATAGCATAACTTATTTATTTATATTTTTGAATTTTTAAAATTTTAACTAGAAAACAAATGCATATTATATCTATCTATATCCTAACAGATGCCTTAATTACACTTGTTTCTATGCCCCCAAACAAAAAGCATGCTTTGTCCTCAAAGCATTTAAATAAAGAGGGTAGGAAAAATACCATTGAAGCGCGTGAAATTCAGAAACATCTGTAAACACTACTACAGAATGACACATATACCACAGTCAATAAGAACGTTTATACCACGGTTCTTCCAAAAACCGTGAGAAATACTTATATATCACGGCGGAAATTTCTTTGGTCATTAGTTTACTAGTATATGCCACAATTACATGAAAACCGTGGGATAAGTTGGGCCATATACCATGGTTAGTTTTTTTTTTTTCAGCATGAGAGTACTCCACATCCCCACTACTTTAAACATAAACAGTGGTATATAAATTTTCCACTTTCTACCGTGGTTTATGACTTTATACCAAATAGTCAAATATGCGAAAAAAAAAATACACAGTACGAAACTCATTCAAATTGGATTCCCGCTATTCTCTCGGTCTCTCCCCACAACTTCTACAGTTCTACGACCTCTTAGGATTCCCGCAACAGTGAGAAAACCCACCGTCACTACACCATAACAGTGCAAAGAATTGGATTTCTTCTTGACCTCAACTCAAGAACACAACAAAGAGAAACCCTTCCCTCTTAACTCCGCATGATGTTTTCTCCATGTTTCTTGATATATTCGAATTCCACCTCATTTTCGTTCATCTTCCCCAAATTTCGATGAAATTGAACTAAAGGAAGCAGTTTTGTTCATCTCAATTTCTTCATCTCGCATACAAAGGTACCATCTTTCCGATTTTTTAAGGTATCCATACTACTACTTTTCGACGGTTCAATTTTGTCTTTCGCTATTTTGGTTTTGTAATTCTTGAATTCGTTTTCTAGGGTTTATAAATTTCTTGTTGATTGAGTTTTAAATTTTATTGTTTTTTTGACTATATCGGCCGTCATGGGGACTAAGAGATTACCGTATCCCGGCGGGGTCTTTGATCTTGTCCACTTTGTGCATCTTTGTAGGTACCGTGGCACATTGAAGGTATTTCTATCTTACAATGGCTTTCGGTGATGTTATTTAGTATAACCGCTCTTACGTTACGAACTCATTGGGATTTGAGTATGCGGTGGCAAACTTCTTTTATTTGCAACCCGGTGGTTACTTCGTGGTGGTCTCATACTCGGTATGCGAAGTTGGCGTAAGATGTTGAAATCTGGACGGGTATATTACATTACTAGTTGTCCGCTTTGAATAGGGGAATTGATAGATTGCTAACTCGTTACGCAAAATTGATGCGACCATATGTCCGCACTAATGAAGAAGATGTCTTTGGGAACTATTAGTGATTAAAAATGATACAAGAAAACCAAGTAGGTGCCGCTATATTCGTGAAACCCACTTCAAATGAATGCTACGAGCAAAGAGCAGAAAATGAACCTCCACTGTGCAAAGACTCTGCTGATGCAAATGCAGCCTGGTATGTGTGTGTGTGTGTGTGTGTGTGTGTGTGTGTGTGTGTGTGTGTGTGTGTGTGTGTGTGTGTGTGTGTGTGTGTGTGTGTGTGTGTGTGTGTGTTTTTATGTGTAGTTTTATATGTTTGACCTAGTGAGCTATACGCGTGTTAAAAATAAAGGCGATTCAGTGTCCTCGTTTGATAAGTTTCTAGTCCAGTTAGAACTCATTGAGCTAAGCTTCCTAACACGTGATTATTTATCGTCATAGGAATGTGCCACTGGAGGCATGTATGCTCAAGATCCCAGTTGATGCATTTGAGCGGGGATCTCAGTGGCCAGAACAATGGTCTGCAAGGGCGGAAAAGGTGCCTTATTGGCTGAAGTGTTCCTAGGTTGGTGTTTACGGCAAAGCAGCCCCAGAAGATTTCGCGGCAGATTACGAGCATTTCAAACATGTCACCCCCTGTGTGCTCTTTAGACTGCCCTAAAGGAATATTATTTGTTGCAGAGAGTAGCCTACATCTGGTATTTATTGTCTTCTAACACCATTATGCGTGTCTTTTTATTGTTTGGACTGGCAATGAAAAGTTTATTTTGTTAAATCTAGTGAGTATCAGTCATCTTCATTATTTATATAATTATGTGTGTCATTGATCCTATTTGTGTCATGTTACAGGTGGAGATGGTCCACAGTAAGGCTTAATGTGTTGAAATTCCATCTTGGAGGCACCCCCCCCCCCTCCGCAAGGTTCTGTATCACAATGAAAGCAGGTTATTGCTTGTGATGAGAACTGAGGTGGGTTCTTATTTTAGTTCGCCTGACATTTGTTGTGTTGATCCTATAAGTGGTTCATTGCTCTCAACATATAAGCTTGATCCTGGAGAAACAGAAAAATCAAATATTTCTCATTACATTTTGTGTTTTTTATTCTTTTGAATCTATCTACTTGTTAGAGACTATGGAATTTATTTATCCCTCGAGTTACTTTTCTTTTGAAACATAAAAAATGAAACAACATATATTCCAAAGCCGGCTCGTCATTTTCTTTGGGTTTCTTGCAAGGTTGTCTTACATAATACAAAAAAAAATGTTGGACTTGGTAACCCCCCATGAGATTCTCGATTGGGAGTGGCACCGCTCTAGGTGGTTACGGTGAGTGGTGGCTAACAAATAAGGCGGTTTAAAGCGGGGAATAACTAGGAGTGACTTTTAAGAATTAGTCCAGCATTTACTTTATTAAGGATTTACTAGTAGCTAAAATGTTATGTTATGATGTCTTGGGGGTAAAGTGGTGGACTGCATTCTTCATCTGAATTGTTATTCAATATGAAAAGATCAATGACGCCACAAATTGCAACTTCTACGTGCAAGAGGTTTGTGACCATTGGGATACTTATCCTATTGTGTAGAATGATACGTATGATGAAATTAATTCTCTTTGTCCATTTGTGTGTGTGCGTATGTATGCATACCTATGGCAATGGTTGGTTTTTATTATATTTTTCCTTTTTTTTTTTTTTTTTTTTTTTGAGGTATTTAATGACTATGTGCTTATTGTACACTGTGTTGTTTAAGTTTCTCAGGTTTTATCAAGGAACAAAGTTCTAATAAGCGTTGTTTCTGAAAAAAGCTCTATGAACAAAATGTACCGATTACTACTCATGTTCAAAGAGAGTTGGGAGGAACTTCTTATCATCATTCAGTCGAAACACCTGTTAAGGTAGGTAATCATTTCCCTCAAAGCGATGCATAATTCAACTTAGCTTTTGCCTCCTAAAGAAGAATTGTCAATCTGAATTGCAGAATGGTCAGGATTCTGGTTCTTCAAGGAAACCTAAAGTTAGGAAAAAAGAAAGTGAGGATGTTTCTATGCCTCCCAGGCCAGATCCTGTTGAAATTCAAAGTTAGTGTCAGTTTTATTTATATTTTGTCCTACTATTTTCTGCTTTTTATTTCTTACTTTAAGAACTAAAAGGTTAAATTGGAAACTTTAGATGGCATTGTTGAATGCTTCTGTGAGGTGGTGGAGGAATTATGTAGCAGAGTGGAATGTCTCAATGAAGATCAGGATGAAGCAGATGCACAACCAATGTCATCTACGATCTTAAAATGCTTGTCAGTGAAATAATGTCCATCCGTGCAAAAAAATTTATGCACTTGGTTCCTGTAGACATCCTTGTAAGGCTATTAAATGTCTTAGATCATCAGATTCATTTCGCTGAGGGTTTGTCCATCGATGACAATGAAAATGTAAGCTACATCCTTTCTTAGACAGTTTCTCCTTTTATTATTCAGACCCTAGGGTGTTCTGTTAAGACTTAAGAGTTCCTTTTGCTTTAGTAAATCTCTTAGTGTCTTGTCCTTGGAAAATGAAAATTAAAAGTGGAAATGATAAACACTTCGAACCCACTCTAATACCAAACTAAAATAGCTGTAGTTTTAATTAGTTTCTTTGGATCACGGACAAGATTGTCCATATTGTGTCTTGAATGCCACACTATCGGGATACTTGTAGGCAAGTAGTCGAAGGAGCTCATTTGAGAAGGTCCATCCCTCTCTTGTGAATACCCAATGCATGACCCAAAGGCTAAAACAAAATGTGGGCAATAAGTTTCAGCGTTGTATGCTGAAAACACCACATTGTCGGTGTTTCTGTGCATTGTTACTATCAAATACCTTTTTTTTTTTCATTCCTTCATTTAATTCTGAACGGGCCAAAAAATGAGGAAGAAAAATAGGTTAATGATGCAATTGGTTTAGTAGAGGGTTTATACATGAGACCCCGATACTTTAAAGAGTAAGGAGAGTGCGGTGTTGTTGTGTCGGATGTTCCATTCTTGTGTAAAATGGTGTGTCCTTGCGATGTCAAAAGCTGTATCACTCTTATCCGAGTATTATAATATAGTCCTAATTACTATGCAGATTGAAAACTTAAAACAGTAGGTACATTGACAAGTTATGTGTTGTTTTTATTCACCGATTGATTCGGTCGTGTCAATGGTCATACGCTTTGGAGTCCACCCATGCAGCTCTAGTAGTAATGACACACCATGACATGCCAAAGCAGCTATATAAGGAAGAGGTCTGTGCCACTTCCTTAGCTTCTTATTTGTCGGTTCAAATAATTTTCATTTTCGATCTCCATATTTCCTCCTTCATCTTTCCCCGTGATTTTCTGTTAACGAGGAGGAAACTGGCGACAAATTAATTTGTATTCTTTCCATATCGGATCATTGATAGAATTCGGACTTCTCGAGGCATCGGATCATGGGTTGCATGTTAGCTTGTGATCCATCATATCGTGGCTCTGCATAAACCTAGCTTAAAATGGAGGGCTTGACGGTAAGCTTCATCTCTTGTACATGGAAGCTCGATTTTCATGTTGGCTTTTTAGGTTGTTATATACAGTCCATTTCAAGAGATACTTTGATTTTATCTGCTCATTATCTCTCCCTCATAATTTTAACTCTCTTCAACTTTTGTTAGTTCACATGATTCAGCCTATAATTATTGCATATGACCTTTTGTGACTTATCCTAGCCAATATTGATGCTTATTCATCAATAACAAAAAGCAAAAAATAATAATAAAATAAACAAGAAAAACATGCAAAATGTTTCTCTAGCTTGCGTTATTTACTTGTTTATATCAACTCGTCTTGAACGGATTTTATGTATTTTATTCATATATTTTTTATTAGTATGAAGCTGATATCAGTATGCTTCTTATTTTCAGGTGAAGAAGATGAAGAAGCGGATGTTAAATTTGATTCATTGAGCAAGAAGCGTCGTCGTTTTAGGAGTTCTAAAGCAAAGAAGTCTACAGGGAACAAGTGTGCTTATCAATCGATACCTTTCTTTCTAACTTTGTATGGTTTTACGTGCAATGGTTAGCTCTTTAGAAGAACTAGAATGAAGTTTATTCCGATATAGTTAGTTTTTTCGAAATAGGGTTCCCCGATCTTTGTGAATATTGTACTTGAAACTTTGCACGATACTTTGTCTTCGAAAGATTTGCTTTGCTTATAGAACGCCTATCGGATAGTTGCATACTACAATTCTCGAAGACCAATTTTACGACTATCTTGGTTGATAACATCCAGATTTTGCGGTTGAAGGCCATCGGTTTAATATCGCGGGGTAGTGCATATACATTTTCATTTTCATTTTCTTGTTGGCATCCTATGCTTATGTCGGTTGTTAATGATTGTTTTATTTGTTTGTAATTGGAGTGCGGTATTTTCTTCGTACTCATAGCATAGAGTTTTCGTGATAGATGAAATAGTTCAAACTTCTTTGGAAGCTACCGGTTTTGGCGTGCGATCGAGCTTATTATCTACCTAATGAAGAGGAAAGGCGTTCGGATGATCAACGCTTTGCTTTCTTTGATTCGGTTGGTTCAATCTGACACAATTCTTCCCGACACATTATCCGGTACTTCCATATTAGACATTCCAGGTTGATGCTAGTTACCCAACCAAATGTAATGAAGGCTGCTGCTGGTATCTTTGTCTTTTCTTTTGAAACACGTTCTTGACTTACAACCTGTAAAAAGCTCGGGATGCATCTGAAATGAAAATGCTTATTGAGAATCTTGTCACGGATTTGTCGACAACATTAAACTTGCCTGAATATCCTGCATCACTCATATTCTTAAGGTTATAAAACATGCTACAATCTTCTATTCCTTCTTTATTTGCTTGTTGTTGTTGTTTGGGCGCACGACCGGGGTGGGGGGATTGGATGCTTGTGTGGATGTTAATTACAATTTATTTGCGGGTTCTCCGTGTGATGCTAATGCAAAAATCTTTGGGTTGAAATCAAAAGACATTTCCACTTTCGTGCAAATCGGGCGATTGACTTACTTGGAACTGTTTGCCGCCGCGGTTGAAACATGATGATGTCCTTTGCAAACAAGATAGATTTTGGACTTTGCAAGATTTGATTAGTGGAGATCTTTAGCGATCACAATTACCCAAAGGACATGTCGCGCGGTTTGTCTTGATGCAAGGGGTGGCAAAATTTTATATATTTGCCATGGTTGTCGAGAGCTTTCCATACAGATTGTATGGAAGTTGCAGAGCATGATGTTCCTACACGTGGCTCATTTTGCGGTTGTGCCTCTAAAGAAGCGGCTAATTGTTCTGCAATCATCTTGCAAGTTGCGACAAGGCGACGGGGAAAGAATCACACCGAATCAGACAGCAATTCGAAGCTTTAGAATCTGTTGCTAAAGTCAAAGTTGTTCAACAAATGCTTCTAAATTACTTGCAGGATGCTACATCTACTGATGATGCACATCTTTTTGTTCGCTGGTCCGTAAAAGTACTGGAACATCTTTTTGATAAGGTTGTGTCCGTCTTTACTGATGCTTCTGACTTGCGTGCAGGTTTTATCTTTGCCTATGGTACAAAGATGACCCAAAATCCCAAGACAAGTTTATTTACTACCTTGCTATGGTGAAGTCAAAAGCACTTATCCGGGACATTGGAAGCGTTTCTTCATTGATTACAAGGAATTCTGCCAAAAAGATTTCTTTAGCATTGGGGCAAGATAATTCATTTTCAAGAGGATTTGATAAAATTCTTTTTGTGCTTCTGGTAAATATGATACAGTGCAACACTCTCTTATTTTTGAGATCAAACAATTGCTTATATTATATTATTTGTTTGTTTATTTATTTTTTTGCAGGCAAGTTTAAGGGAAAACTCTCCTATACTAAGGGCCAAAGCTTTACGTGCAGTAAGCACAAGTCCTTGTCTTTCCAGATATTTTGCTATATAGTTTGGATAGTTTGCTTTGCCTATAGGAGTCACGTTTCCCCTTCCCCCCTCTCTCTCTCTCTCTCCTCTCTCGTTCTCTCTACTTGAAAATGGAGAGGACACTACAAAGTAGCTTGATCCATTCTCGTGACTTGTCAATTGTAGCTTAATTTTCTACACGATATTTAATTTATCTGAGGAATTGCAATTTCGACAGGGTGATAGCAAAGGATCTGTGAAGGGTGGTCATGGTAGAAAAGAGGTTGCTGGCCTGGAGTTCAATCGGGTCAAAGTTCCCAGGTATTATTACATTTCAATGGTCTTTTGGGATTTAAAGAGTTGTTGTAAATACGGGTAATTGAATTTCACAGCTCACTCATCAGGGATCTTTTGGGCAAGGGGCAAGCTACATCAACTCTCCGGTAAGGACACCTTCTCTAATATTACTTTTTTTTTAGTAAAGTGTAAAACATGTGGAGTTCGCCTTATTCTTATATAGTAACTCCACATGTTGTGCTTTGACTCATCCAGATAACAAATTTAGAACTGAAGGAGACATACACGCAAGATGAACTTGACGGTGTTCAACTCGATATTATTCAGTTCATCCAGGAAAATGGGGTGTTTCAGTCGGAAGCGAATGAGGATGAGTTTTAGCTATATTCGGACCCCTCCAGTTTAATTTATGAGTCTTACCTTTTTAATTTATGAAAGGAATTTGAAGTTTGTTTTCTTAGTGCACTCAAAAAATTAATGGAAGTTTTTTTTTTATTATTATTATTATTATCTTTTTTTGCAATGTTTGATAGTTTATTGTACATTTTGGAATTTGTTGGGAAGATGGAAATGTTATATGTAGGCAGGCTGCGTAAATTTTGTTATCGCGAGGTTCGGTTTTAAGTGGAAGATCATTACTAGTATTATTATTAATATATATATATATATATATATATATATATATGTACCACGGTTTGGCATAAACCGTAGTGTTTAGTATAACTATATACCACGGTATTATAACACATACACTAATATAAACTACGGTTTCAATAGCTTATATGCCACGGTTATGTTGACAACCGTGGTATATAATGGGCATTACAAACCACGGTTCTTTGAAAAACCGTGGTATCCGTTAAACATATATACCACAGTTTTGCTATTATTATATACTACACCACTTATTGTCACGGTTGTATAACAGTGGTATATATATTTATACTACACTTAAAAACAGTGGTATAAGTGTCATTCTGTAGTAGTGAAAACAAGGTTAGAACTTACTAATATAGGAAATAAAACTGACGCAACTCTATAAGAGTTCCACCCATTATGGGTTAACCGAATTAAATTGCTTGGGACATAAGCAGACACTAACAAAACTAAAAACTTACCTTATCTCCCTTTTAAGCATCCTCCTCCTCATTAAAGATATGAGGTTCCTTCCCATCCTGCCAGTCCATTATAACTTGCCAAGCTTGGCGCCATTTATCATCCACTAATGCTAACCTGTTAAGTGTTATTGTGTCTGATGGGATGTACGGGCGACCAAATGATGAAGTGCCATCCCCATCCAAGTCATTGTTACGCGAATGAGCGAACCACCCTATTGGTGGGTCTCATGACTTCAACCCTTTTCCAATCTGTGAATTGTGCACGAATCTGAGGTAAACAACTACGCGTGATCGCGGCTTACCAACATAGGCATAAGAAGATACTTACGCCTCATGGTTTGGGCTCTCTTAAGACTAAACTTCGGGGGGAATGTCATAGCGGCGACGTCCCTCGAAAAGCGAGGAAAATGTCACCAGCGATGCATCGCTTTTTGCGAAGTGAACCGCCATTCCCCAAAATATTCATCGGGATGAATAACATGGTGGTGCCTACGTTTAAGGAAAGGCTACCAAGGGCAATGCTATATAAGCCCTTGGTCCATTACTCGAAAAGACCCTCCCCATAAAAATCATTGAAATATGTATAATCATAAAGATATGCATTATCGGTCATATATGCCCATGTGTGAACAGGATCGGTATTGGTATTCCTAAAACTAAAGGCGACCAAATTTTTATTGAATTCATGTGTCGTGTCATCGATTCTTACGGAGAATTCTTGATCTCCATCCTGATTACAATAGAATTTGACGTGGTCATAGAAATAAGCGATAAGGCGTGGTGAATATGAATCGTCATCACTTACCGATGATGATGCCATCCTAATCGTAGGATTCTTTGTCCGGAACCAATGTCCATAGGTCTCGGTGCCCAACACATCTTTGAAAGACTGTTCAGGTATGACTATAGGAGATGTCATCACAATAACTCTTTGAACAGTTTCACAAAAATCCTGGAATGACCGTCTGAAAATTGGAAATTTCCGCGTTCACGAAACCGAAACCGCTATTCGGTAGAAGCGGTGTCGCTTTTGTAAATGCGATTACAGTGTTATGGCGCGGGTCGCGCTTGGTATGAGGGCGGGTCACACTCTAGGTCCATTAGCTGAGGGCGGGTCGCGCTCTGACAAAATTTTCCGAAAATGTGAAGGGCGCAGCGCTCGGCCTTGCCTTGGCGCTCTTCTAAAGGGCTGAAATCGGAGTTTAGATGAAAAAGAAAGTAAAACTTGGAGTGGATGGTGCAGGATGATGGTGGAATGTATTGTGGTTTGTTAGTGTAGAAAGAAGGGAGTTTAAATAGGTTATGAGCTTCCAAAACGAATCGGGAAGTTCCCTATTTGTTTGACGGAAATAGGAAAATTCCCAAAACCGAAAACGGAAACAAGCCATTTTCATGATTTCCTAAGAATCCTGGTATCTTTCATACTGGATTTAGGATAGTAACTTCTAAATTCTCCTAGATTTCATGCTACCATCACACAAGACATAGATATGCCGATATCGGCCAAATTATCAACCTTTCCTCCAAGACAACTTAACATATATATGATCATATAACGACTTATGCTTGGTCTAAATATTTCCACCCCCAAACAAGTTGGGAAGGTGGGATAAATGATAAAACAAGCAGTACTTGAAAATAACCAATTATATTAAAAATAAAATAAAATATAAATCCAAACAACATTAAATAAACACATTAGTATTTAAATTTAACTACTGAATTAAAATCCTTCTAATAAAACGAAATTATGAAATAACAAATAACTCAATTGGGTGAGCACCTAGTTTTGTGGATGATGATGGACCCCGAGATGGAAATTGGCTCGGGATGGAGAATGGCTTGAACCATCTGTCCTTCGGCGACGACATCGTGCTGTCGGACTCAAATGAAACGAGTCCTCCTCCACGGGTGGCATCGTCGTAGCATCTCTTATTCGAACAAGCTTGGGCTTCCATCTCAAGCATCGAAAGTACTACATAATTGGGTTTTGTTTTGGGTGGATAGTCTCCATGTTAGACAAGATATCATCCGGAACCCCTTCGAGCATTTCAAATCTCCTCCGGGTTCCCTTGCTTCTTTTGAACTACTATCCGCCTATGTCGGATATCTCCACAAATACCATAAACGCGACGCAAAGGCGGTTTGCAACACTTGCATCGTTACTACATTAGAATTACACTTCTCTAATGCATCTTCATCCATCCATGTCATATCTTCCCTTTCATCCTCCGACTCATCCATTTTTTCTTCAGACAACGGCCAAGTCTCTTGGATGCAATCCGTATAGATACTTGCATTAGAATGCAATTTTATCTTAATAGTAGCAGATCTTGCGACAGCTCTAAAGGAGAGCATGATCTTAGTGATCAATACGGGCAGAGGCGCCAAACTCTTCCCCACTCCTCGAATCACATTAAACATTAAATCGAGGATACAGAAATTATACTTCTTTGTTTGCAATATCCAGAGAACGTGCAGACATTGCAGGCCGATATCACTGACTTTGTCTTTTCCGAGGACATTCCTACCAATCCACTGAGCTACAGCCAGTTGATTGGTTCTCAGGGTGGTCTGGCGGACGCAATGGGATGTCGGATTGTATTCACCCTCCACGACAGTATCCTTCATCAAAGCAGGAACTCCAGTATACTGGGGTTCCTGAATTGTCATTACTAGGTTGCTTTCAAGCGTAATTCCTAACAGTTCAGCTAACAACTGGCGCGTTACTTCTCTCCGCGTTCCTCCTAACTTTATGAAAATCCTATCCCGTTCCAATTCTCGCTTTTTATAAAACTGTTCTACCAAATCATAGTGATAGAACTCCTCAGTTGAGTACCACAGGCCGTTCAATATCTCTTGAACATCTCCGCGTCATAAAATGGCGGCGAAAACTGATGAGAACAAACGCGTTTTTCGGCAAAATTCTACGTCGTAGCGCCATGAAGTTTCTGTTTTTAGGTTTGTATAAGGTGGAGGAGACGAGTTTGATGAAAACTTCCTAAAAAACGATGGTGGTGGGTATGGTGGAGGTTGGAGACTTGAATTGTTGGGTGTTTGCTTGATGTAAACGGTTGGAGATTGTGTGGGAGATTGGTGTTGGTGTTACACAATGGGCGTGGGTGGTGTTTCTATTTTGATATATTCTATTTATTTTTTATTTTTTATTTTGGTTGCTAGGGTTTAATTTAAATTTGTGAAAAGCGGTTTGAGAAGATGAAGTCGCGATTGTGTTTGTGGAAGAGGAGCGCTGGTAAAGAGTCTTGCCAGAGAGTTGAAGCAAGCCCAATTCGATTTTTCGACTTTTGTCGATTTTTAGCGCGACTTCAAACTAAATTTCCCGCTTCGTTACCGGTTTGATTTTTGCGAATGAGTTATGGAAATGATCAGTAGAGAATTTCCAAACCAATGATCCATAAAACACTCAATTCCAACCATGGGTGACGTATAAGAGGGTGGAAGGACGCCTCGAAGTGCGTGTGTGACGTAAGTTATGCGAACGAAGGAAATCCAAGTTTAGATTACATCAACCCAATTGAACTAATGGGCCTAAACAAAACCAATGGAAAGTTCAAGCAATCCCGATGGAAAGATCGATTGCCCACTTTAAAACAAATTTTTAAACACAAAATTTGTTTACAACGTGGTCGATTCTGGTCGATTCCCAAGACTTGTTGGATTGCTATTTCTATGATTTTAAAAATTTTAATTTTATTTTTATTTGTTTATTATAAGAAACACGAAAATAATAAATACATAATTCACTCCATAGAGGAACATGACTCAAAACCGGAGAAAACATGCAAAAGTGGAAAAACGTGAATTATGTGAATGTGGACTTAGGATCCGGTACTTACAGCCACACACTCCATAGGGAGGGCCGGTTACCTGAATGGTGTACTTATCGGTATATGGAAATGAAAGTAAGTACACCAATTGACAAGGGTCGATCCTCATAGGCGAGGTCCCGTAAAAGGACTTCCTCTACATCGGGGGCCGAAGTTCGTGAAAATGTTTTAACCGTTGACCATTAACTTGAAAGGTGCTGTTGTCATTTGGATTTACCAAGGTGATTGCCCCGTAAGGGGTGACTTCAGTAACCAGAAAAGGGCCAGACCAACGGGTTTTTAGTTTGCCTGGGAAAACATGTAGACGGGAGTTGTAAAGCAAAACCTTTTGTCCGACCACAAACTCTTTGCGCAAGATATGCTTATCATGAACACGTTTCATGTTAGCTTTATAATCCTTCATGAGATCGTCATTTAATCGCTCACGGTTTCTTCAAGCTCATTCAATTGCAACTTGCGTTTGACACCTGCCTCATCAATATTGAAGTTAAGGCTTTTTATAGCCCACGAGCCGCGGTGCTTTAAATTGACGGGCAAATGACATGGTTTCCCAAATACAAGTCTAAAGTTGAGACATACCGATAGGAGTTTTGAAAGCGATTCGATCGCCCATAAGGCATCCGATAGACGCTTTGACCAGTCTTTCCTATCAGGGTTTACAGTTGTTTCTAAAATCTTTTTGATTTCCCTATTAGAAACTTCTACTTGTTCGCTAGTTTGTGGATGATAAGGAGTTGCTACTTTGTGTGTAACTCCATACTTTTTCACTAGGGATGCAACCACTCTGTTACAAAAATGTGTTCCACCATCACTAATGATGGCTTTAGGAATGCCAAACCGACAGAAAATATATTCTTTAATAAAAAATACAACGGTCTTATGGTCATTGCTACGGCAAGCTAGGGCCTCGATCCATTTTGACACGTAGTCTACGGTAACTAGAATATAAATGAAACCGTGGGAAACTGGGAAAGGACCCATGAAATCAATGCCCCAAACATCAAAAATTTCTACTATTAAGATTGGATTTAATGGCATCATATTATGTTTCATGATTCTCCCAAGTTGTTGGCAACGAATACACGTCTTGCAATGCACTTGGGCATCCTTAAAAAGGGTAGGCCAATAAAATCCACATTGAAGAACTTTAGCGGCTGTTTTCATCCCACTAAAATGGCCACCACACTTTTTGTCATGGCAGAACGATAGAACTTCATTGTATTCCCACCGGGAATACAACGACGAATAATCCGATCCGCACAATACTTAAAAAATAGGGGCTCATCCCAAGTAGTATAACTTAACTCGGCCAAGAACTTCTTCGTTCATTTCTTGACCAATTATAAGGCATAACATCGGGCCGCTAAATAATTGACAATGTCGGCATAACATGGTGCTTTGAAAAAATGGCATCTGATGCTCATCGGGGAAAAAGTTCGGTATGGACTCGAGAATCAATCGATCGTTGTTTGTGAGTCTAGATAAGTGGTTCGGCAACTTCGTTTTCGACCCCTCTTTTGTCCTTTATTTCTAATGTGAACTCTTGCGGGAGAAGGATCCATCGGATTAATCTGCTTAGCATCCTTCTTTGCAAGAAGGTACTTAAGAAAGCTGCATGGTCCGTGTAAACTAAAGTTTTAGAACCAACCAAATAAGGATCTAAACTTATCTAAAGCATAAATGATAGCTAAGAATTCTTTTTGGGTAGTTGAATAATTCCGTTGAGCATCGCGTTTAAGGTTTTGCTAGCATAATAAATAACGGTGGACTTATTATCTAGTTTTTGTCCCAAGATCGCACCAACCTGCATAGTCACTAGCATCACACATGAGTTCGAAAGGTTTAGACCAATCGGAGGGCTGTATAATGGGTGTAGTGGTTAGAGGCGCTTTTAAAGTTTCAAAAGCCTGCGTCTGATTAAAATTAAAATCAAAGATTGCATCTTTCAAAAGCAGATTAGTTAAAGGCCTAGCTATTTTTCGAGAAGTCTTTGATAAATCGCCTATAAAACCTACATGGCCTAGAAAGGCTCTAATATCACGCGGACAATCCGTGGTTTTAGGTAGAGTCGCTATCTTATGTAGTTTGGCCTTATCTACTTCGATGTCATCACTAGATACAATGTGACCTAGTACTATGCCCTTTTTCACCATGAAATGACACTTTTCCCAGTTTAAAAGCGAGGCTCTTTTCTTCACACCGTCAAAACCTTAGAGCGGGTTAGACAAACGATGCGTGAAGGAGTCTCCATAGATAGAAAAATCATCCATGAAAACTTCCATAAAGCGCTCTACCATGTCACTAAATATATGAAGCATACACCGCTGGAAGGTACCAGGAGCATTACAAAGGCCAAAAGGCATTCGTTTATAGGCATACGTTCCAAAGGGACATGTGAAGGTGGTCTTTTCTTGGTCATCAATATCAATGATAATCTGAAAATAGCCTGAGTAGCCATCCAGAAAACAATAAAAAGCATGACCAGCTAGGCGTTCGAGCATTTGATCTATAAAGGGTAAAGGGAAGTGATCCTTTCGTGTCATAGCATTTAACCGTCTGTAATCAATACAGATCCTCCATTTCATGGGACCTTGTGTGACAACATAGTCACCATTCTCGTTACGTACCATGGTAACTCCCGATTTCTTAGGAACTACATGAATGGGGCTGACCCATTCGCTATCAGAGATTGGGTATATGATACCCGCATCGAGTAATCGTAAGACTTCTTCCCTAACCACCTCTTTCATGGCGGGGTTCAAAGCGACGCCGAGGTTACATCGAAGTCTTCGCGTTATCCTCCAAATGGTTACGATGAGTGCAAACATTAGGGTCAATTCCTTAATGTCACTAGGGACCAACCAATCGCATGATCCGATGTTCCCTAATCACCGAGATTAAACTTGTCTCTTCATTCTTAGATAACGAGAGAAGATATAATTACCGGATGATTACCATCCGGATCAAGTTGTATATATTTTTAATTATGGGGAAGGGGTTTAAGCACCGGGTGGAAGGAAAATCAATAGATGTTTAAATCGGGTCCTCATTTTGCATAATGAATACTTGCTTGGGTAGCAAGTCTTCATACTCAATATGTGGAGCAACCGGCGTCTCTACAATTGGTGTGGACTCAAGGATGGTGTTGACTTCCTCTAAGTTGGAGTCATTTACAAAATCTGACTTTCCAAAAAGAAAGGAATTTGTACATATTGTTTTCGAGAAACGTGTTGTTAAAATAATCTTGAGCTAAGCTCTCGATCATGCTAACCTCCCCATCTATAGATCGAATCAGTAACTGTTTCATCATTTTAAAACATTTACCTCAACCGTGAGATGGCCAAAAGATAAGGACATCTTACCATCGCGGCAATTAATAAGTGCGTTGGCAGTTGCTAAAAAGGGGCGTCCTAAGATGATCGGTATAGAGTCATTAGCGACTTCTGTATCGAGGATAACAAAATCAGCAGGATAGTAGAACTCCTCGAACCTTAACAAGCACATTTTCCATTACACCCTTAGGATACTTAATAGACACGTCCGCTAATTTGCAACGCGTTATTTTTGTAGGTTGCATTTCCTGTAGACCTATTTGTTTATACAAGTAATCACGGGAGTAAGTTAACACTTTCGCCCCGTGTCTAATAAAGCGGTCGTCGTGTGGGAATCTCCTAAGGTGCATTTTACAAAGAGGGGGCGACCGTGGTCCTTGTACTTAACAATTCCATTATTTTCGATAAAGTTGGGAATTGTTCAATTAAAAAGCGCCTTTAGGTATGTTGGTCTTACGCCTAGTAGTGCACAACTCTTTAAGAAACTTAAGCGTGATTAGGTAGCTTTTTAATAGCTTCGAGAAAAGGAAGGTTTATCGTTAGATTTTTGAAAACGTTCCTAATCTCCTCGAAGTTGGTATCCCTTGTTAGCATGCCTAATTTTTGAGGGAATGGTGGTTTCGCTCTATATTTAGCGTATGGCTCGACTAGATGTGTAACCTTGGCTTTCTATTTCTTAGGTTGTGGTTTAACTGGTACCTCTACAGTGGTAGGTTCTTCAGTTTCTATTTTGGTATCTAGTTCGATATCCGGTGTAGGGAGTACTGATGGGGTAACTATAGGCATAGTTACTTTGTTATCAACCACTCTTCCAGAACGGAGAGTCGTTATGGCATTGAGGTCACCTACTATTGTTGTTTCCGTACTAGTATTACCGTTTACCTCAAAGGCTGTGTTTGTTGTTTTAGGGTTTGGTATAGCTTGTCCTGGAAACACGCCTTTTGGTTGGGCTTTCTCTTGGGCTAACTGTTGTATGCCCTGATTTATAGATTGTAATATCTGTTGGTTTGATTGAGTCATTGATTGGAAAAGTTGTTGGGTAACCTGTATAAAGGCGTCGATATGGTCCGGTTGTGTAGGTGTAGTAGTCACAGGTGGTGCAACTGGAACTATCTCACGTTGATTATTTATGGGTGGGTTTTGATAGTTACTATTATTAACCGGAATGATACCTCTATTGGTATTATAACTATTATAATTATTCTGACCTTGTGCTACACCTTGTCGTGGTTTTTTGGTTGTTATAATTATTATAATTTCCCTGACCTTGTCCCTGTCCTTGCCTAGGTGGAGCTTGATTATAGTTGTTAGCTTGCCTAACATTTTGGTTATTAAACACTGGAGGTGTAACTTGTTGATTGTTTCGCCAACTAAAGTTGGGATGTTGTCTCCATGGGGCATTAGGAATAGGATAATTATTAATGGAGTAAACATTATCTTGCTCTGATTGTTGTTGTTCATAGGCGAGAGGACAATAGGAGTCAGGGTGCTCAGGACTCAAACAGAAATTACATGGGTTGGAGTTGACATTCATGACGGAATAGGCTTTTGTTGAATAGAAATAGCCTCTACTTTTTAGTTAGAGATTCGATTAAATTTTTAAGTTAAGGTCGGGTTTCATCTCAAACATACCGGGCTGCCTTAATCATTGAAGAAGAACTAGCGTAGCGGGGGATATCATCACTCCCAATTGTTATTGCGTTTAGTTTGTTCTTCTAAAATTTATAAGCCTCCGAGGCTCCTTTAATTAGGAAACTACCCCCATTCATTATGTCAAGGACTTCTTTATGGTGATGTTGAAGTCCTTTGAAAAGGCAACTAACTAACGCGTGTCTTTGCTAGGTTATGGTGTGGACACTCTATTAGCGGATCGGTGAAAGCGATTCCAAGCCTCGAAAAATGATTCATGAGGGTTACGTCGGGAAGAAATGAATCTTGGAAAGCATTTCATCCGTCTTTAGGGGGTAAAAAAATGTTCCATAAACAATTTGAACAAGTTTAGCCCACGAGTCCATTGAAGTTTGGCTTGGGCAGCGCTTAACCAAGACGCCGCCTTTATCGGCTAAGGTGAAGGGAAATACCCCTCGCTTTAATTTGTTCCGCACCAACCGTAGGATGATGGAATGTTGTAAGGACTTGTTCAATCCTACACATGTGTTGGTAAGGTTTTTCATGGCCTAAACCATGGAAAACGGGTAACAAATTAAATATGTTTGGGGGGATTTGAAAATCCCCCACTGGGTCTGCTAGAACGATGCAAGACTTAGGGCTATCGCTCAAAGCTTTGTAGAAGTCGGAGAGAGAGTCTCTTTTCTTCAGCCATAATATCGGTGGTGTGTGTAAAATAGTAGCTAGAGGTGTAGTGGGTGGTATACTAGATAGAATTGTTTGTTGACGTTGTTGTGTGATTAGGTTTGGTGGTTTTGTTCGACCGGACCTTAATCTCATGCAAGACTAAGTCGAACTTAACTAAACATGCAACACTCCCAACAATTACGATATACTAGTAGAAACCTCTAACCGAGATCGAGGAGGTGTGGAAGAAAGGACTACCTGATTGCGTCCCTTGCTTCGCTTATGAATAGCGTCTTGTTTACGCGTGTTCGATTGTAAATAACAAGTTATAACACTGAAAAACTTTAAAAAATCGGGTTCAAACAAACCTCAGAGAAATCCCCAAAATTTTGCATTGTAGCAGTGCGCCAGCATAGAAGCGGGTCGGCTCCCTAGTCCAACAAGTGAGCTGGTCGCTTTGGTAAGAGGGCGGGTCGCTTCGATGTCCATAAGTGAGGGCGTGGTCGCTACCGGTCCAGATCGAAGGCGCAAGGCCAGCTCCTTATAAGCGATCGCGACTCGTGTAATTTTTCCTAATTTTTCGATCTTTGAAAAACGGATAACCACAGTATGAATCAAACAAGGGTGGGTGGGTTTAGTGGGACTTAAAAATGACTAATTCTACTATGAAAACAATACTAAAGTGCAACTAAGATGGCAGCGGCGCCATTTGATAAAACATAAAAATGAATAGTTTACCTACGAAATGAACAATGAAACTCAAAACGTAAGTAAACTAAAACTATTTACGTGTCTATTTTATCAAAGTTTCAACTCTCAATTCTATCGAAATAGAGTGGAGTAACAAATTCGTTCCACTCCTAGTGCTTTAGCATGGATTGTTTTCTAATCTAATTAGTCGTTTTTAAGTCAATGAGAGCTTTACGAAGGTGATTACTACGATACTTACTGAATTTGATTACTTGAATTTAACTACGAATGCTATGGAAATACGATTGTTTGAATCTAAATAAAGAAATTAGAGGGGAATTGAATCCACCTCGAATCCAACTTAACAACCTAGCGTAGAATGTTGTATCTCAATTCTCACGTTCTCACGGCGAGAATTTTGAGTTTTAATCCCTAGTGTTCGTGGCATTTCTACCGAATACTAACTAGCATGTGAGGTCGTCTACCCATTCTCATGGCGAAACATGACCTTCTAGAGTGGAATAGATTCTACAACCAATTCTATACTAACCACTAAGTTTTCATCAAGGCTTCATCAACCCCTCTAATGGAGGTTTTAGCCTTGAGTCATCAAACTAACATTTCCCATTGAATCTAAACTAAACATAATGTAAGAAATTGAAATTTACTTAGTTAAACAATAATGATTAAAATCTAATTAACAACTAAGAAATGGTAACCAACAATAATTAAAACAAATCTAATAGATTGAAATACACAATTCAAAATTGATAAAATAACTATTTTATTTATCTAAATCAATCAAGAACAATTATTCAAAGATTTCATCTAAAACAAGAATTGAAAATGGAACTAAAACTTAATTTTTATTAATAAAACTAGATCTAGAATTCTATATATTAATTTAGGTCTAACTAGCTACCATTAACAAAGAGCTAAGCTTTTGTTTTTATACATTCAGATCCAAAAATCATGCATGGGCTTGGAGCCATATTTTGGGCTAGAGAATCAGGACCAAAACCCAATTCTTTCAGTCCAAAAAGGCCTCTTCATCTGCAGTTGGCTTCCACAGACTTTTTGTCCACTTTTGCTCCTCTGATTGGGTCAAGGCTTGGACCATTGGAAAGCTCTTTCCAAGCCAGTCGTTTTGACATAAAGTAAGCCCCATTCCGAGGTCTGAGTCCAAAGATATGGCCTTCGGAAGTTCTGCTGACTTTGAGTGCCGTTTCTGCCCGCGTTGACTTTGACTTTTCAACCTTGACCGGGCTTTAGAAAGGCTTTGTCTTCTTGAATCTTGGCCTTTAATCATAGAACTCCTTAGCAACCAACCATTGCTCCTTTATCTCGCTAAAGTGGCACATTTCTGCACATAATGGACTTTGCAACCTGAAATGCATAAAAACACGTAATCAGTGCTAACTCTTAATTATTACTCACATAATTGGTCTAAAAGTATGTCTGTTACAGGGTTAAAACTACAGTTTTGGGCTCTTATCAAAACTCTAACCTTATTCTTACGGTATCAATAATTTATTTCCTACTTTCACATATATATTCATGCAATATATAGAGTACGGAATCGTTCCACTCTTAACTCTCAAGACTTAAACAAATTCAATTGAACAAACACAAAGAACAATGGTGAGAGTAATGTGTTATGTGAAATTTCTATTCTACGATTATAATACGGATTCAATTTATACTAACAAGACACGATAATTCAACTACAGAAATACTAACTGGACTCTATGATAAGGAATTGGGGGATTGATTTAGCGCTTTTAACTCTACTTAATCTACTAACCAAGAATCGCCGTGACTCCAAATTGAAATGCTATCGCATAACAATTGGTAAATCTAATCCCTAACTATTCATGGCAATCTCTACCAAGTAATAACTAGCATGTGAAGCATTAAACCCATTCTCATGGTGAACTAATTACTTCTAGAATTGAATAGATTATCAGGACAAATTCTAAGCTAACAAAATCAAGTTTTCTTCAAGGCTTCCTCAACCCCTCTAATGGAGGGTTAGCTGATAAGAGCCCAAAACTGTAGTTTTAACCCCTTAACAATCGTACTTTTAGACCAATTATGTGAATAATAAGTAAGAGTTAATACTGATTACGTGTTTTTATGCATTTCAGGCTTCAAAGTCCATTATGTGCAGAAATGTGCCACTTTAGCGAGATAAAAGAGCAAAGGTCGGTTGCTAAGGAGTTCTGTGATTAAAGGCCAAGATTCAAGAAGACAAAGCCTCTGTAAAGCCCGGTCAAAAGATGAAAAGTCAAAGTCCACGCGGGCAGAAACAGTGCACAAAGTCAACAGAACTTCCGAAGACCATATCTTTGGACTCAGACCTCGGAATTGGGCATACCTTATGTCAAAACGACTGGCTCGGAAAGAGCTTTCTAATGGTCTAAGCCTTCACCCAATCAGAGGAGAAGAAGTGGACGAAAAGTTTATCGAAGTCAACTGCAGTTGAAGAGGCCTTTTTGGACTGAAAGTATTGGGTTTTGGGCCTGATTCTCTGGCCCGAAACATGGATCCAAGCCCATGCACGATTTTTGGATCTGAACATATAAAAACCAAAGCTTAGCTCTTTGTTAATGGCAGTTAGGTTAGGAAGCTAATGTTAATGGAGTTTAGGGTTAGAAAAAGTTAGATCTAGATTAGTTAATTACTTAGTTTTCATTTCATTAATTAGTTTCATTCTTTGTTTTAGCTTAGTTATTTAAATCATTGAATATCATTCATTAGATAAATAAAATAGTTGTTATTCATTCAATCATATCTTGTTCTTATTGTTCTATTAGATAAATAAAGTTAATTAGTTCTCCATAATCTAGTTTCATTTTCATTTATTTATTAGCCTAAATCCTTAGATTTACTTATTTGTCATTATTAGTTTAATTCAATTATTGCATGAGTAGTTTCAAATTGAGTTTAAACAAATAAAGTTCAAATCTTTATATTATTTCTTGTTTAGATTCAATTGTTGGGAATGGTAGAATAGAAAATTCACATCAAATCATTACTCTTACTATTGTTCCTTTTTGGGTTTGATTAGTTGAATTCAATTTAAGTCTTGAGGGTTTAAGAGTGGAACTAATCCCCGACTCTCCGATATTACTTCATTATTGAGAGTAGGAATATTGATATAAACACGTATTTACGTAATTTGATTATTTGTGTTTTACGCATAGATAGTTAGAATCATGAAAAATCACTTTTATCAAATGGCGCCGCTGCCATCTTAATCTCGTTCAAGACAAGAATTCAATTGCTTGAATCCAAGGGGCAATCCCCCATTCTCTACCCACCCACTCTTTTAATTTTTCATTCTTGTTTCTTGAATTTTCGAAACTGCTCAATCGCTCCATAGGGGCTGCGGATTCACAGAGAAAAACACTGCGGTGAAGGTATTTCTAAATTTTCAAAAATTCTGAAAATTTTCATACATATTATTTAATGTGTTGTTGATTTACTGGAATATTTTTAGAATTTTCAAAGTTGGTTTACCTTGTGAAAAAAATACGATCTTTACAGTGCTGCATTTCAGTTTTAACACCGTATGTTCTTGAAAAACAGACGAATAAGGTTACTTAGGGAGTTCTAAAAATTCTATAATTTTTACAGGAGTATCTATCCTAAGTCAGAAGTTTTTAGTAAAAATTTGACGAGTTTTTGATTTGTTTTGACCTCCTAAATAGTAGTGTGTTTCTAGTGTGTTTCTGCAGTGTTGCAAACACTTAATATCTGCAACACCAGCCAATAAGGAGAGGTTGTAGACCTCCAATTGCTCTAAATTTTTTACAGGAATAATTAGGATCTGTCAGGAGTCTCCAGTAGAAATTTGGAAATTTTTAGATTTGTTTTGATGGGTTAACCATTCGGTTGTTTGTATTGTGTCCGAAAACCGTTTCGCAAAGTTTGAAGGGCTGTAGAGGGACTTTCACAGCTCCGATTGATCTGAAATTTTACAGGCTACTTGATAGACGTCTTAGCAAATTACTGTAAAAATTTCAAATTTTTTGGAGTACGATAAAAGGTCTAAAACTTGAAAACCCTGGAGCGCGACCCGCGCCCAAACCGAGCGCGACCGCGCCCTCCAAGGAAAATTCACAAAGTTAGTTCAAATTTCTATTTCTTCAAGTTATTCAGTGTTTCTAACTTGTTAAATACACATGATACAAGACGCCGAAACGCTTAAAACTCTTATTCCACTCCTCGCCTCTTCTTACCCTTTTAATTCTAGTATAATTAGACTTGTTTTTCGAGAAATAAATACAACACGCCTATCTAGAATTTCACACACTACACTTGCATCAATGGCTAAAGAACAAGAGACTCTCTCTGATTTTTATAAAGCCCTAAACGATTGCCCTAAGTCGCAAATCGTTTTTGGAGACCTAGTGGGGATTTTCAATCCCCCTAATATATTTAACTTGTTACCGGGTTTTTCATGGTTTAGACCACGAGAAGCCTTACCAGCATTGTAGGATAGACCAAGTTCTCACTACATTCCATCATCCTAGCGTAAGTCCAGATCAAGTTAAACTTAGGGTGTTTCCTTTCACCCTAAATTTCAAAAGGCGTCTTGGTTAATCTTCCAAACGCCAAACTCTCAGGACTCATGGGCTCCACTTGTTCAATTGTTCATGGAACAATTTTACCCACCACTCAAGACAGATGAAATGCTTCACAAGATTCATTTCTTCAGCCGGAATCCTCATGAATCCTTTTCGAGGCCTGGAATCGTTTCAATCGATCTTCTCATTGAATGCCCATCATCATAATCTTGACACGCTTTGTTCATGCTTTCTTCAAGGGGCTTTCACATTATCATAAGGAGGTTCTAGATATCATGTCCGGGGGTAGTTTTCTTAGTAAAGGAGCCTTGAGGCTTATAAATTCTTAGAAGATCAATCTAAGAAGAACAACAATTGGGAGAAACGATTCCCCCGGGCCTCCTCCTTCTTCTCTTGAGGTTAAACATGATCCCGAAGCTTAAAACTCTTATCGATGCCCTCACTAAAAGGTAGATGCCATCTCTGCTCAACAACAACCCACTCCAGTCATGAACATTAACTCTACTCGTTGTAATGTCATTTGTAGTCTTGAGCATTCCGACTATCATTGTCCTCTTGTCTATGCACAAACACCACCACAACCACCACACTTCAACCCTCAACATCAAGGACAAGGGAACTTAAGTGACCGTAATAGAGGTTTAGTACCCATAACCCGGAACTATCAACATCAAGACATGAACGCCAACAAGCTTTAATTCCAATACAACCATCTACGACAAAGTAGTAGTGACCTTGTTGGAGAAACAAAATCAAATTATGCAACAAAACTCCAACTTGATGAAAGATCAAAGATGATCAAAACTCTAATATGATGAAACAAACGATGCAAATGATGCGCTTTGTGCCAAAAGGTTATTGACATGTCTTCTAACCAAAATAATAACCAAACCGGGCGTGTTTCCAAGTCAAGCAATGCCTAATCCTAAGTCAACAAACACCGCTTTGAAATAAAAAGTATTCAAAGTAATGGTAATATAAACCAAGGGGGACTCCATTAAAGTGCACCCACTACCCTTCGCTCAGGCGCGTAGTTGATAACCAAGTGACTATACCTAAAGATTACCCAAGCAAACTAAAAATGATACCATACCAAATACTATAATAGAAACTAAAGACCTTACAACCGTAGAAGTACCGGTTAAACCACAACCAAAAAGGGAAAACATTACAAGACCCAATAATAGAAAACCAAAACCCTACACTGGAGGTTCCAATATGGAAACCTAGTTCGAAAGTGATAAAAGATTAAGCAACGGTTAACAAATATGTTCCCCTCATATTAGGCATAAAGATAAACCACCGTATCCCGAGACTAATTGTGTGTCTAAAAAGGACGAGAATTTTGATGAGATTAGGGAAGTGTTTAAAAATCTAACTATCAACCTACCTTTTCTAGATGCTATAAAAAAGTCTACCAGACACGTTAAGTTTCTAAAAGAGTTGTGCACCAAGAAGAGGAAAACCAACATACCCCACGAAGCCTTCTTAACTAACAATATATCCTCTTTATCCGAACATAATGGAATTGTTAAGTACAAGGACCCCGGTCGATCCTCTACTTCTGATAATGTACCTTAGGTGATACCTTTATAACAACTGCTTTATTAGACCTAGGAGCGAGTGTTAACTTACTCCCTTTTATTTATATAAACAACTGGGTCTAACAAAACTTCAACCAACCAAAATGACTTTGCAGTTAAATGATCGTTTATTAAAGTATCCCAAGGGTGTAGTTGAAAATATTCTCGTTAAAGTTCGTGATTTTTACTATCCAAAATTGACTTTGTTATTCTCGACACGTGTTGCTCATGATTCCATTCCCATCATCTTAGCCCCCTTTCTTGGCAACCGCCAATGCTCAAATCAATTGTCGGGATGGCTCAATGACTCTTTCTTTTGGAAATCTTTCGTAGAAGTTAACATGTTTAGACAAAAACAGGGACAACTAGGTTTGCCTATAGAAGGAAAAGTGAAGTCCATTGAGAGTTTTGTACCTCACATTAGTGAGGCCGACGCTTTAGTCCCCACACTAGTAGATACCCTCTTATGGAAGAAGACAAAGGTCACAATTTTGACTCTTTGAACATAACTCAACTAGAGAAAAAAATTTTCAACCCTCGCCTTCCACCATACAAAGAGATGGACTAAACCTCACAATAGATTTAGAGATAGATGAATTCCTCAAAGATGGAGATGAATACCATAATTATATGGATGTGAACAACCTAGATGAGGAATTGACGAAGTTTCTAAGAGCCCTGTGATGATCCACCTTCTCAAGCACTACCTAGAGCACCACCCTACCACCATCCACCTGAAGTTAATCCCTCATAAAATCCAATCATTCTTCCCACCCTTTCTTCTAACACTTATCCACATTCCAAGTATTTTCCAAAACCATTCATTTACTCAATGATCATTCACTTGACTCTTTCTTATTCAACGGTTCAAGGTCAGAGAAAGTTTTGGAGCTTGATTCTGTTTTGGTGGTGCATTCCATGTTAACTATTTATGGAAAGATCCACAATTGTTTAGATTATTGATATATGGGAAACTGCATGTAAATACATATATATCACTTTAAGTCTAGGGAATCGACTTTAAAAGACCCACGTTTTAAAACAAATTTTACAAACCTGTTTTCAAAAATTTGTTTTGGGGGTGTTTAGTTTTTCCATGCTTGATCACTAAACTTCCTATTCTTATCCCCACCTCGCCCCTTTAAGAGTAGCTAGATTTCTCTTTGTTTGTTGTTTTGATGTTGTCTTTTATTATTTTTAGTAGATAGGATGTTACGCTTGTTAAATTCGTAGTTAACTTTGAATTTGGTAGTTAAATGTTGTTTGAATTTCAATTTTAATATAATATTGTTCTTTTCAAATTATGCATGGATTTTATTGTTAATCCCACCTTCCCGAATTATTTGGGGGTGGTATTATTATTCTATCATGATTTGTAGAAGATCCTCCATTTTAGAGTTTGTTTTGGAGTGAAGGTTGAGAATATTGTCGTAATTGGCATACCTATGATTAGATGTGGTGGTATGATGAAATCTAAGAGAGTTTAGAAGTTACTAGTCTAAATCCAAAGATAAAAGATATTAGGGTTATTATAGAATCAAGAATATGAGTTGTTTCCGTTTTGGGTTCGAAATTTTATTGTTTCGAAATTGCCTTAAAGCTTTTGGCAACCTACCAATTCGTTTTAACAATTCAAAAACCTATAAAAACTTCATTCATTCTACACTAACAACCCACACTACACCTAACTTCCATCTCTCACCTTTCACTCCCACGTTTCCCGTTGTTCTTCACCATTTTCACAAATCAAGACTTCCTGAGCGCTGCTTGGCTTGAGGAGGATGCGACTCGCTCTACATATTTTTCAGAATTTTTGTACAGAGCGACTCAAGGCTTAAGGTAAGCGACTTCAAGGCCAAACACTGGAATTCCAAAATCTTCAGAGCGCACTCACGCCCAAGTAGAGCACACTCGCGCCCTGACTTCCATAGACCAGGAAATTTCCAGTTTTCTGCGGGTTGTTCCCGGGTGATTTGCAGCTGTTCCAGAGCGTAGTTTTGAGATGACATCTCCTACAATAATACCAGAACAGTCTTTCAAAGATTTGTTTCAAAGCACTACTTATGGTGCTTGGTTTCGCGAGGTGATCACACACTTAGGCTGGGAACCGCTTATGGTTCTTGCTAGCATTTGTTCTTGGACTTGCCATGCCCGCTAAAATACAAGACCCATGATGCTATTGGGTAGATAATATGCATGTCTAGACTTATGACTTTTTGCATGAGGCTTATGGGTCCGCATTTTCGGTAGAAGACCAAGGGACATATAACGAGCTCTTGGTAGCTTGTCCCTTAATGTGATACGGTAATGTTCTTTATCATGCTAAACATATTAGGGGAGTGGCATTTTTCTTCCGCGAATGATGCCACTTTGGCGAAGTTTTCCTTGCTTTAGCTGAGGAACGCCGCTATATGACCTTCCTAAGACCTTAATGTCTAGTTTAGCACGAGCCCATAGCATGAGGCATAAGTATTTTCTTATGCCTATATTAGTTTGCGTTATTATACTATGTTTCTTCCCTCTTTTTTTTGTGCCCGCTTCACGGACCGGTTTGGGGTCGACATTGTGAGACCCACCAATTCTATTATTCGATCTTTCCGTTGCAATGACTTGGCAAGGGTGGAGGATACAACCTCATCGTTGCACCTTACACCCCATCCGACCAAGTGGCGCTTTAACAGTGTTAGCATCCGTAGATGATAAATGGCGGCAAGCTTGGCAAATTATCATGGCATGGCAGATGCTGAAGGAACCTCACTTCTTTATAGAAGAGGAGGATGACGAAAAAAACGCTGGAGGGAGGTAAGTTTTAGTTTCAGTTTAGTGTCCGCTTATGTCCCAAGCAATTTAATTCTCGTTAACCCCATAATGGGTGGAACTCTTATAGAGTTCGTCGGGCTTTTTATTTCCTATATTAGTATGTTCTAACCTTGTTTTGCGATGTTCCGTAATTTCACGATTTCCATGGTATTTCTCTACCCTCTATATTTAAATGCTTTGAGGACAAAGCATGCTTCTTGTTTTTGGGGGCATAGAAATACGGTAATTAAGGCATCCGTTAGGATATAGATATGTAAAATATGCATTTGTTTTCAAGTTAAAAATTTTAAAATATAAATAAATAAGTTTATGCTATACACTTAGGAATATTGGTATTGTTTTCTTTCTATGCTCTTAACAATCTAGAAGTCTCAATGAGCTTTTGCATCGTAATAATTGTTAGAAACTTAGGTTAATATGTAGGTAATAATCTTTGCATCTATCTATAAATATATTACATGAGTATCTATGATTGTTAGTAGTAAGTTTCTAAAATCTAGGCTAGAGTACTTATTCTACAAATCTGTGAGAATATAGCCTAAAGCCTTATATGAGCGAAACATTTGAGAAATGACACAAGGGAGAAGTAAAATCCGGATAGAGATATCACACGTCCACTTGCTTGATCACTATGCCATATCCTAAGCGAGATAATAGAAATAAATAAAAACTCCAAAAATAGAATAAAAGGGAGTCAAAAGCCAAAGAAAAGAAAAAGAAAAATATGGCTAAGGATGGAAACAAAGTATAGAAGCAAAAGAAAATAACAAGGTTTTCTCTAAGTTACATAATATGAAGACTCTATTATCTCAGACTTGTCCTTTTGAATATCCATTTCCTTCCTTCTTAAACCATCTCCTAATCCCCGCAACACCTAATAAAGACCTCTAGCTCAATTAGGAATAGGTTAGTGTGATAGTAAGTGGCAGATGTGTTTGATCGACTCGCTTCCCTTTTGTTGTCATTGAGATTGTAAGGTAAAGTGTGCCCACCGCATTAATGGAGTAGCGAAACTTGAGTGGAAAAATCAGAGTGGTTTTGTCTTGACATTTATGTGAGGACCTACTTAAGGACGCTATTCCGAGTTTTCAGAAACGAACCTGCTAGGCATTTCATAGTATTACTCATAGTATATATATTTGTATCATAGATGATTGATTATTATGCATATATTAGTTTAGGTTTTTGACTTGGTTATTCTTATTCAATTGCTAGGGAGATGTATAGATAGTTGAGACATGAATGAGGAAACAATAGTTTTATTTCTTAGTCGCCAGTAGTATAGATGAAGTTTGTGAGTACCTTCACTGAAAAACTCTCACACGAGGTATATAACTCGTCCACTAGGGAATTCCTAGTGGTTTAAAGGCCTTGTTTGCATATGGTCAATGCAATCGCACTTAGCTTAAACGAGAGTAGTTAGAACTCCATTTTTGGTCACTTATTCTAATTTCTCATATTTGCTTGAGGACAAGCAAAATGCTGTTTGGGGTGGTTTGATAAGAGCCCAAAACTGTAGTTTTAACCCTTTAACAGTCGTTTTTTTAGACCAATTATGTGAATAATAAGTAAGAGTTAATACTGATTCGTGTTTTTATGCATTTCGGGGCTTCAAAGTCCATTATGTGCAGAAATGTGCCACTTTAGCGAGATAAAGGAGCAAAGGTCGGTTGCTAAGGAGTTCTGTGATTAAAGGCCAAGATTCAAGAAGACAAAGCCTCTGTAAAGCCCGGTCAAAAGATGAAAAGTCAAAGTCCACGCGGCGTAAACAAGGTACAAAAGTCAATGAACTTCAAGACCATATCTTTAGACTTAGACCTCGGAATTGGGCATACCTTACGTCAAAACGACCGGCTCGGAAAGAGCTTTCCAATGGTCTAAGCCTTCACCCAATCAGAGGAGAAGAAGTGGACGAAAAGTTTATCGAAGTCAACTGCAGTTGAAGAGGCCTTTTTGGACTGAAAGTATTGGGTTTTGGGCCTGATTCTCTGGCCCGAAACATGGATCCAAGCCCATGCACGATTTTTGGATCTGAACATATAAAAACCAAAGCTTACCTCTTTGTTAATGGCAGTTAGGTTAGGAAGCTAATGTTAATGGAGTTTAGGGTTAGAAAAAGTTAGATCTAGATTAGTTAATTACTTAGTTTTCATTCCATTAATTAGTTTCATTCTTTGTTTTAGCTTAGTTATTTAAATCATTGAATATCATTCATTAGATAAATAAAATAGTTGTTATTCATTCAATCATATCTTGTTCTTCTTGTTCTATTAGATAAATAAAGTTAATTAGTTCTCCATAATCTAGTTTCATTTTCATTTATTTATTAGCCTAAATCCTTAGATTTACTTATTTGTCATTATTAGTTTAATTCAATTACTGCATGAGTAGTTTCAAATTGAGTTTAAACAAATAAAGTTCAAATCTTTATATTATGTCTTGTTTAGATTCAATTGTTGGGAATGGTAGAATAGAAAATTCACATCAAATCATTACTCTCACTATTGTTCCTTTTGGGTTTGATTAGTTGAATTCAATTTAAGTCTTGAGGGTTTAAGAGTGGAACGAATCCTGACTCTCTGATATTACTTCATTATTGAGAGTAGGAATATTGATATAAACACGTATTTACGTATTTCGATTATTTGTGTTTACGCATAGATAGTTAGAATACGTAAAATCATTGTTATCATTAGCCTAGAGTCATTAAACTATCATTTCTCATGGAATCTAAACAAGACATAATATAAAGATTTGAACTTTACTTGTTTAAACTCAATTCAAAACTACTCATGCAATAATTGAATTAAGCTAATAATGACAAATAAGTAAATATAAGGATTTAAGCTAATAAATAAATGAAAATGAAACTAGATTATGGAGAACTAATTAACTTTATTTATCTAATGAATAGCAATAACAATAATTTAATGCTAAATTTAAGGTAAGAATAAAAACTAATTAATTAATGTAAAACTAGATCTAGAACTAAGGTTTAATGGCTACTTTTCTTATCCTAACCTAATTTATTTTCTAACCTAACTATCTACCCCTTAATGTGTAGATAATTCTGTGTCTTGAACAAGTATAATGTGTTTAGTCCAAAAAGAAAATCAAAATAAAAAGAAAACTAAAATTAACCCACGCCCCAAATCAAATCCCAACCCAAATCGATTCCAAACACCACCGACCACCACCACTACCGATTTCCATCACTAAAAACCACCAAAAATTCAAAATTTTGGTGCTGCCGACCACCACTCCACCACCACCACTGGTCGTTTCAACCGGTCTATTAAAATCACACCACTACATCACATTTAAACCCCCACTACATTCCAAACTTCCAATGGCTCAACAACGCCGAATTTTGCCGGAGCAAGCTTTTACCGCCGACCACTTCGCCATTTTACGGTGATTTAGATGATCGATCGAGATCGAATAGCTTGTGGTACTTTCGATCGAAGCCTATTGCCACGAGGACTTAGTCCGACGGTTCTATGATACAAGGGAGTTGGAAGGGACTAGGATTTTTGTAGTTGTAGCGAAGAGGCGGAAGGAAGTGACGACTGGGTTGTTGGCTGAGATTCTAGGCATTCCACCTAGAATCCATCTGGATGTCACCCTGCAGGAGTCCCAGCATAATGGGGTAGAGCCATTGATGCACGAGACAGTTATTAGAGGGGACTACAATCAAGATCGCATTGTGTCCGACAAGCTTCCCTTTAGGACCAACCAACCGCTACAGCTCAATGGATTGGTCTAACATCCGTGGAAGGGGAAGGTCGGCCGATATAGGCCGAATCGCCTCCATATCTTATGGATACTCCAGAGCGGAAGTATGACTTCGCATCTTAGAGTTTTACCGAGCATGATTAGGGGAGTAGGGAGGACTGTTGCCCCTCTCCCTGTGTTGATAACAAAGATCATGCTCAAGTTGAGAGCAGCTCAGGCGACTGATCGGACATACATCACTCTCCACCGTAACCCTCGCATCTATAAGGAGTGTGTCCAACGGGTTTGGAGATTGGCTGAGGATAGAGAAGAAGAAGAAGGGGATGGAGGAGTTGAGAATGCCGAGGAGGCTGGGTTACATCAGGATGCCTCCGAGGACGAGGAGGACTTGACCTGTTTTGACGCGGATGCCTTGGAGAGGTGCTGGACAGATGCAGAACGCATGGCTGTGATCCATCGAGGCATGTGTTCGCTTAACACTATCTGTGAAGACCTCCGGACTCGACAAGCAACGATGCATCACAACTACGAGCTCCGTACCCAGAGAGAGGACGAGAGGTGGGGATGAGATGATGAGCCGAGCTAGAAGCTCACCGGTTCGGACGAAGTTCGCGACTCTATTCCCACCTCACGGGGACTCTCCTTCTGAGGACACACCATCCAGGCACGAAGTCCGTCGTCGGGCGAATGGTGCTAGCTCTTCAGGAGCTCAGGAGTAGTCTCCGGAGCATGTTCCCTCCGACACCGGTTAAGAGTAGCTAGGGATAGTATAGTTTGATGTTTTATGTTTTATTTGTAGTTTCATTCTTGTCATTTATTTTTATGTAAGTTTTATTTCCGTAATTTGAATTTTGTAGTGTAATGTACTCGAATGAAAATTTTAATATAAGGGTTATTTTCAGTATCGTGGTTGTTTCATATTGATCCCACCTTCCCAACTTGTTTGGGGGTGGTTTTATCAATTCAAGCATTATTTTTATAACCCTCGTGTTAGAATTTATTGCGGAGTCAAGGTGAAAATATGGCCGTTTAGGCATATCTATGATTGAGTATCATTGTAGGATGAAATCTAGATTAAATAGGTACATTCTATCATAAAATCAACCTAAAAGATACTGGGTTTGAATTAGAATCAAGGATATGAGTTGTTTCCGCTTTTGGTTTGGAAATTTTAGGATTTCCGAAAACTGCCGTAATTAGTTTTGGCAACTTCCCGATCCATTTTAGCAACTTTAAACCTATATAAACTTGATACAATCTATCCTCACAACTCACACTACACCTAAACTCCATCACTCACCTTTCACTCCCGCGATTCCCTCGTTTCGGCTCATTTTCCGAGTTTCTGCAACTCCGAGCACACTCGCAGCTTCTACAGAGGCGCACTCGCGCTGTAGATATTTTTCTTAGTTTTTGTCGAGGCCCAAGCTTTCAAGCCGAGCGACCAATTCGCCAAACACTGGAAATTTCAATTTCTTCAGAGCGCGACCGCGCCCTATCAGAGCGCACTCGCGCCCTGACTTCCGTGGACCAGAAAATTTCCAGCTTTTCGCGCGTAGTATCCGGATCATTCGCAGCTATTCCAAAGCGTAATTTTGAGATGAAATCTCCAACATTGATACCGGAACAGTCTTTCGAAGATTTGTTCCAAAGCACTACTTATGGTGCTTGGTTTTGTGTTTATCACATTCGCTGGTAGGAGCCGCTTATGGTAAGACCGGATGCACTTTATTCACCGACTCTAGCATCTTATTTTTACGATAAATGCATTTTCTTTGAAAAACCAGATGGAGAACAAGGGTTCTCCATCAACATTGATAATGAACCAATGGAAATTACCAAGTTCTTGCTAGCATTTGTTCTTGGACTGGCTATGCCCGCTGAAATACAAGACCCATGGTGCTATTGGGTCGATAATATGTATGTCTACACTTATGAGTTTTTGCATGAGTCGTATGGCGCGGGCATTTTCCGTGATTGAGGACCAAGGGGAATATAACGCCGCCTTTGGTAGCCTGTCCATGAACATAGGAACTGTTATGTTTTGGATCATGCTAAACATTTTAGGGGAATGGCATTTTTCTTCTGTGAATGATGCCACTTGCAGCGTCTTCCTTGCTTTAGACACGGGACATATGTGTCATGACCTTCCCCGAACCTTGATGTCTAGTTTAGCTCTATCCCATAGCATGAGGCATAAGTACCTTCTTATGCCCGTTCTAGTTTCTCGTATTATGCTATGTTTCTTTCCTGTTTTTTTTGTACACACTTCACGGATTGGATTACGGTCGACACTGTACGACCCACCAATAGCATTATTCGATCTTTCCGTGCAATGACTTGGCAAGGGTGGAGGATACAACCTCATCTGGTTGCACCCTACACCCAGTCAGACCAAGTGGCTCTTAATAGGTTAGCAATCATAGATGATAAATGGCGGGAAGCCTGGAAAATTATCATTGAATGGCAGGACGCGAAGGAACCTCACTTCTTTATGAAAGAAGAGAATGAGGAAGATGACGAGTAATGCGGGGAATAAGGTAAGTGTTCTTTCTAGTTAGTGTCTGCTTATGTCCCAAGCAATTTCATTTTTGTTAACCCCATAATGGGTAGAACTCGTATAGAGTTGTGTCAGTTTTTATTTCCTATATTAGTACGTTCTAACCTTGTTTTATAGATGTTCCTGAATTTCACGCGTTCCAATGGTATTTTTCCTACCCTCTTTATTTAAATGCTTTGAGGACAAAGCATGCTTTTTGTTTGGGGGGCATAGAAACACGTGTAATTAAGGCATCTGTTAGGATATAGATATGTATAATATGAATTTGTTTCTAGTTAAAATTTCAAAAATTCAAAAATATAAATAAATAAGTTATGCTATACCCTTAGGAATATTGGTATTGTTTCTTTCTCCATGCTCTTAACAATCTAGAAGTCTCAATGTGCTGTTGCATCGTAATAATTGTTAGAAACTTAGGTTAATATGTAGGTAATAATCTTTGCATCTATCTATAAATATATTACATGAGTATCTATGATTGTTAGCAGTAAGTTTCTGAAATCTAGGCTAGAGTACTTATTCTACAAATCCTGTGAGAATATAGCCTAAAGCCTTATATGAGGAAAACATTCGAGAAATGACACAAGGGAGAAGTAAAATCCAGATAGAGAAATCACACGTCCACTTGCTTGATCACTATGCCATATCCTAAGCGAGAATTTAGGCCCGTTTTGGATCGATATAGCCAAAAATTCAAACCTAGGAATTATTTCCCCGCTAATTAAGCCCCTCGAGCCTTTTTCTTTAGCCTTTCATAAACCACAATCCCTTTACCCTGTTACAAAAACAAAAACAAAATATAAAAAAAATAAATAAATCAACCTACCCAATTTAGAATAAGTCTAAGAATAGAATGAGGAAGAAAGAAGAAGAGAAAAACCTGTGTAAACAAAAGTTAGTTAATTGCTTCCGTAAAATAAAGGAAAGAAGTTTCCATCCAAGGAAAAGAAAAAATAAAAATAGAAATAAAATAAAAACTCCAAAAATAGAATAAAAGGGAGTCAAAAGCCAAAGAAAAAAAAAAAAAAAAAAAAAAAAATATGGCTAAGGATGGAAACAAAGTGTAGAAGCGAGGAAGTAAATAACAAGGTTTTCTCTAGTTACATAATATGAAGACTCTATTATCTCGGACTTGTCCTTTTTTGAATATCCATTTCCTTCCTTCTTAAACCATCTCCTAATCCCCTCAAAACACCTAATAAAGACCTCTAGCTCAATTAGGAATATGTTAGTGTGATAGTAAGTGGCGGATGTGTTTGATCGACTCCGACTTCCTTGTGTGTCATTGAGATTGTAAGGTAAAGTGTGCCCATCAAGCACTAGAGAGTAAAAAACTTGAGTGGAAAAATCGAGTGTTATATCTTGACTATTATTGTGAGAAACTACTTAAGGACGCTATTCCGAGTTTCAGAAACGGATCTACTAGACATTTCATAGTATTACTCATTGTATATATGTTTATTATAGATGATTGAGTATTATGCATATATTAGCTTAGGTTTGTGACTTGGTTATTCTTGTTCATAGCTAGTGAGATGTATAGATAGTTTGGAGCATGAATAAGGAAACAATAGTTTTATTTCTTAGTCGTTGTAGTATAGATGAAGTTTGTGAGTACCTTCATCGAAAACTCTCACGAGGCTATAACTCGTCCACTAGGGAATTCCTAGTGGTTTAAGGCCTCGTTGCATATGGTCAATGCAATCGCACTCAGCGAAACGAGAGTAGTTAGAACTCCATTTTTGGTCACTTATTTTAATTTCTCATCTTTGCTTGAGGACAAGCAAAATGCTGTTTGGGGGTGGTTTGATAAGAGCCCAAAACTGTAGTTTTAACCCTTTAACAGTCATACTCTTAGACCAATTATGTGAGTAATAATTAAGAGTTAACACTGATTACGTGTTTTTATGCATTTCAGGCTTCAAAGTCCATTATGTGCAGAAATGTGCCACTTTAGCGAGATAAAGGAGCAAAGGTCGGTTACTAAGGAATTCCGTGATTAAAGGCCAAGTTTCGAGAAGACAAAGCCTTTCTAAAAGCCCGGTCAAAAGCAGAAAAGTTGACGCGGGCAGAAATAGCATACAAAGTCAACAGAACTTTCGAAGGACATATCTTTGGACTCAGACCTCGGAATGGGGCCTACTTTATGTCAAAACAACCGGCTCGGAAAGAGCTTTCCAATGGTGTAAGCCTTGACCCAAACAGAGGAGCAGAAGTGGACAGAAAGTCTGTTGAAGCCAACTGCAGCTGAAGAGGCCTTTTTGGACTGAAAGAATTGGGTTTTAGGCCTAATTCTCTGGCCCAAAACATGGCTCCAAGCCCATGCACGATTTTTGGATCTGAATGTATAAAAACAAAAGCTTAGCTCTTTGTTAATGGTAGATAGTTAATGGTAGATAGTTAGACCTAGATTAGATTTAGATTAGTTAGCCTCCATTAATGAATTCTAGATCTAGTTTTTCATGTAGATTAATTAAGTTTAGTTCCATTTCAATTATTCTATTAGATTAAACCTTTGAATCTTGTTCTTCATTTTGATTAGATCAATAAAGTAGTATTTTTTATCAATTTCGATTTTGTCATTTCCATTCCTAGATCTAATTTCAATTCCTGTCTTTATTTCATTTGAGTCATTAAATTAGATTTCATTATTGTTTAATTAAGTAAATTTCAATTCTTTATATCATGTTTAGTTTAAATGTAATCGGAAATGATTGCGTAATGATTCTCGGCTAAACCTCCATTAGAGGGGGTTGAGAAGCCTTGATGAAAGCTTGATTCCAAATATCGCAGAATCGTCGTAATTTCCTTTCCACTCTAGAAATGATTAGTTCACCATGAGAATGGGTTTAATCGTTCATATGCTAGTTATGAATCGGTAGGAATGCCATGTGTAATTAGGGATTAGGAAGAACCAATTGTTCTGCGAAGCAGTTCAATTCGGATTACGACGATTCGTCGTTAAAAGGAACTTAAGTCGAGTTAAGGTGGAATCAATCCCCCTCTAACTCCTTATCATAGAATCAACGTAGCATTCCCTTAGTTATTCCCATAGTCGACTAGTTGCATTTCGTGGGTAGTTGCATCGTAGTCTAGTTGCCTTATTCGTAAATCTCTCATTAGACTTTAAGTTTAGAGTACTTACACTTGAGAACATAGCATACGGAAGGACTAGGAGTGGAACGAATCACTCTACTCCACTATATCTCATAGGATTGAGAGTAGAATCTTTGATAAATATAGGCACGTAAATTAGTTTTAGTTTACTTACGTTTTGAGTTTTATCGTTCATTTCGTAGGTAAACTATTCATTTTATGTTTTATATAACCCGAAAAAACTCAATTAGATTACTCTAACCTTATTCTTACGGTATCAATAATTTATTTCCTACTCTCACATATATATTCATGCAATATATAGAGTACGGAATCGTTCCACTCTTAACTCTCAAGACTTAAACAAATTCAATTGAACAAACACAAAAAACAATGGTGAGAGTAATGTGTTATGTGAAATTTCTATTCTACGATTATACTACGGATTCAATTTATACTAACAAGACACGATAATTCAACTACAGAAATACTAACTGGACTCTATGATAAGGAATTAGGGGATTGATTCCGCCTTTAACTCTACTTAATCTACTAACCAAGAACTGTCCGCACTCCAAATTGAAATGATATCGCATAACAATTGGTAAATCTAATCCCTAACTATTCATGGCAATCTCTACCAAGTAATAACTAGCATGTGAAGCATTAAACCCATTCTCATGGTGAACTAATTACTTCTAGAATTGAATAGATTCTCAGGACAAATTCTAAGCTAACAAAATCAAGTTTTCTTCAAGGCTTCCTCAACCCTTCTAATGGAGGGTTAGCCTAGAGTCATTAAACTATCATTTCTCATGGAATCTAAACAAGACATAATATAAAGATTTGAACTTTACTTGTTTAAACTCAATTCGAAACTACTCATGCAATAATTGAATTAAACTAATAATGACAAATAAGTAAATATAAGGATTTAAGCTAATAAATAAATGAAAATGAAACTAGATTATGGAGAACTAATTAACTTTATTTATCTAATGAATAGCAATAACAATAATTTAATACTAAATTTAAGGCAAGAATAAAAACTAATTAATTAATGTAAAACTATATCTAGAACTAAGGTTTAATGGCTACTTTTCTTATCCTAACCTAATTTATTTTCTAACCTAACTTTCTACCATTAACAAAGTGCTAAGCTTTGGTTTTTATATGTTCAGATCCAAAAATCGTGAATGGGCTTGGATCCATGTTTTGGGCCAGAGAATCAGGCCCAAAACCCAATTCTTTCAGTCCAAAAAGGCCTCTTCAGCTGCAGTTGACTTCAACAAACATTTTGTCCACTTTTGCTCCTCTGATTGGGCCAAGGCTTGGACCATTTGAAAGCTCTTTCCGAGCCGGTCGTTTTGACATAAGGTAGGCCCAATTCCGAGGTCATCCAAAGATATGGTCTTCGGAAGTTCTGTTGACTTTGTGCACTATTTCTGCCCGCGTGGACTTTGACTTTTCATCTTTTGACCGGGCTTTACAGAGGCTTTGTCTTCTTGGAAATTGGCCTTTAATCACAGAACTCCTTAGCAACCGACCTTTGCTCCTTTATCTCGCTAAAGTGGCACATTTCTGCACATAATGGACTTTGAAGCCTGAAATGCATAAAAACACGTAATCAGTATTAACTCTTACTTATTATTCACATAATTGGTCTAAAAGTACAATTGTTAAGGGGTTAAAACTACAGTTTTGGGCTCTTATCAAACCACCCCCAAACAGCATTTTGCTTGTCCTCAAGCAAATATGAGAAATTAGAATAAGTGACCAAAAATGGAGTTCTAACTACTCTCATTTCATTTGAATGCGATTGCATTGACCATATGCAACAAGGCCTTAAACCACTAGGAATTCCCTAGTGGACGAAGTTATAGCCTCGTGAGAGTTTTCCGATGAAGGTACTCACAAACTTCATCTATACTACAACGACTAAGAAATAAAACTATTGTTTCCTCATTCATGTCTCAACTATCTATACATCTCACTAGCAATTGAATAAGAATAACCAAGTCAAAAACCTAAACTAATATATGCATAATAATCAATCATCTATGATACAAATATATATACTATGAGTAATACTATGAAATGCCTAGCAGGTTCGTTTCTGAAAACTCGGAATAGCGTCCTTAAGTAGGTCCTCACAAAAATGTCAAGACAAAAACCACTCTGATTTTTCCGCTCAAGTTTTGCTACTCCAGTGTGCAGTGGGCACACTTTACCTTACAAACTCAATGACAACAAGGAAGCCGGAGTCGATCAAACACATCTGCCACTTACTATCAAACTAACCTATTCCTAATTGAGCTAAAGGTCTTTATTAGGTGTTATGGGGATTAAGAGATGGTTTAAGAAGGAAAGAAATGGATATTCAAAAAGGACAAGTCTGAGATAATAGAGTCTTCATATTATGTAACTAGAGAAAACCTTGTTATTTACTTTTGCTTCTACACTTTGTTTCCATCCTTAGCCATATTTTTTTCTTTTTCTTTGCCTTTTGACTCCTTTTATTTATTTTTATTTTTTGGAGTTTTTATTTATTTCTATTTTTATTTATTATTTTTTTTTTCTTTTCTTTGGATGGAAACTTCTTTTCTTTATTTTCTGAAGCAACTAACTAGTTTACACAGGTTTTTCTCTTCTTCTTTCTTCCTCATTCTATTCTCAGACTTATTCTAAATTGGGTAGGTTGATTTATATATATTTTTTTATTTTGTTTTGTTTTTGTAACAGGGTAAAGGAATTGTGGTTCATGGAAGGCTAAGGAAAGGCTCAGAGGGGCGACTAGCGGAAAATAATTCATAGGTTTGAATTTTTGGCTATATCGATCCAAAGAGGGCCTAAATTCTCGCTTAGAATATGGCATAGTGATCAAGCAAGTGGACGTGTGATATCTCTATCCGGATTTTACTTCTCCCTTGTGTCATTTCTCGAATGTTTTCCTCATATAAGGCTTTAGGCTATATTCTCACAGGATTTGTAGAATAAGTACTCTAGCCTAGATTTCAGAAACTTACTGCTAACAATCATAAATACTCATGTAATATATTTATTGATAGATGCAAAAATTATTACCTACATATTAACCTAAGTTTCTAACAATTATTCTGATGCAAAAGCTACGTGAGACTTCTAGATTGTTAAGAACATAGAGAAAGAAAACAATACCAATATTCCTAAGTGTATAGCATAACTTATTTATTTATATTTTTGAATTTTTTAAAATTCTAACTAGAAAACAAGTGCATATTATACCTATCTATATCCTAACAGATTCCTTAATTACACGTGTTTCTATGCCCCCCCCCCCCCCCAAACAAGAAGCAAGCTTTGTCCTCAAAGCATTTAAATAAAGAGGGTAGGAAAAATACCATTGAAACGCGTGAAATTCAGGGATATCTGCAAAACAAAGTTAGAACGTACTAATATAGGAAATAAAAACTGACTCAACTCTATAAGAGTTCTACCCTTTATGGGGTTAACAAGAATGAAATTGCTTGGGACATAAGCGCACACTAACCTGAAACTAAAAAAACTTACCTCCACTCCAAATAAGTTTACTCGTCATCCTCCTCTTCTATAAAGAAGTGAGGTTCCTTCGCATCCTACCATGCCATTATAATTTGCCAAGCTTGCCGCCATTTATCATCTACGGATGCTAACCTTTTTTAAAGCGCCACTTGGTTGGATGGGGTGTAAGGTGCAACCCCGATGAGGTTGTATCCTCCACCCTTGCCAAGTCATTGCACGAAAAGATCGGATAATACAATTGGTGGGTCTCACAATTTCGACCCCAACCCAATCCGTGAAACGCACAAAAATAGGGAAGAAACATAGTATAATACGGCAAACTAAAACAGGGCATAAGAAGATACTTATGCCTCATGCTATGGGCTCGTGCTAAACCGGACATCAAGGTTCGGGAAGGTCATGACACATACGCCCCGTGTCTAAAAGCAAGGAAGACGCTGCAAGTGGCATCATTCACGTAAGAAAACACGCCATTCCCTAAAATATTTAGCATGATCCAAAACATAACAGTTCCTATGTTCATGGATTGCAGCTACCAAGCGGCGACGCGCGATTCGCCTTTTGGTCCTCGATCACGAAAAAATGCCTGCCCCATAAGCCTCATGCAAAAAGTCATAAGTGTAGACATGCATATTATCTACCCAATAGCATCATGGGTCTTGTATTTCAGCGGGCATGGCAAGTCCAAGAACAAATGCTAGCAAGAACCATAAGCGGTTCCCAGCCAACGTATGTGATCGCCTCGCGAAACCAAGCACCATAAGTAGTGCTTTGGAACAAATCTTCGAAAGACTGTTCCGGTATCAATGTTGGAGATGTCATCTCAAAATTACGCTTTGGAAAAGCTGCGAATGATCCGGATACTACTCACGAAAAACTAGAAATTTTTTGGTCCACGAAGTCGCCGATGAGTCGCTCGAAGTATTTGAATTTCCAGTGTTTGAGCGTGGTCGCTTATGCTTGAAGCTGAGCGCCTCGACAAAAATTCAGAAAATATATCTGAGCCCTTGAGTGCGCTTCGTCGAGTTCTTGAAACTTCGGAAAATGAGCCGAAACGAGGGAATCGCGGGAGTGAAAGGTGAGTGGTGGAAGTTAAGTGTAGTGTAGGTTGTGAGTGTAGAATGAATGAAGTTTTTATAGGTTTTGAATTGTTAAAACGAATCGGTAGGTTGCCAAAAAGCTTTAAGGCAATTTTCGGAAACAATAAAATTTCCGAAACCGAAAATGGAAACAACTCATATTCTTGATTCTATAACAACCCTAATATCTTTTATACTGGATTTGGACTAGTAACTTCTAAACTCTCTTAGATTTCATCCTACCACCACATCTAATCATAGGTATGCCAATTACGACAATATTCTCAACCTTCACTCCAAAACAAACTCTAAAATGGAGGATCTTCTACAAATCATGATAGAATAAATAATACCACCCCCAAATAATTCGGGAAGGTGGGATTAACAATAAAATCCATGCACAATTTGAAAAGAACAACATTATATTAAAATTGAATTTCAAACAACATTTAACTACCAAATTCAAAGTTAACTACGAAATTTAACAACGTAACATCCTATCTACTTAAAAAAAAAAAAAAAAAAGAGTCAAAAGCCAAAGAAAAAGAAAAAAATATGGCTAAGGATGGAAACAAAGTGTAGAAGCAAAAGTAAATAACAAGGTTTTCTCTAATTACATAATATGAAGACTCTATTATCTCGGACTTGTCCTTTTTGAATATCCATTTCCTTCCTTCTTAAACCATCTCCTAATCCCCATAACACCTAATAAAACCTCTAGCTCAATTAGGAATAGGTTAGTTTGATAGTAAGTGGCGGATGTGTTTGATCGACTCGGCTTCCTTGTTGTCATTGAGTTTGTAAGGTAAAGTGTGCCCACTTTATAATCGGAGTAGCGAAACTTGAGCGGGAAAATCAGAGTGGTTTTTGTCTTGACATTTTTGTGAGGACCTACTTAAGGACGTTATTCCGAGTTTTCAGAAACGAACCTGCTAGGCATTTCATAGTATTACTCATTGTATATATATTTGTATCATAGATGATTGATTATTATGCATATATTAGTTTAGGTTTCTGACTTGGTTATTCTTATTCAATTGCTAGTGAGATGTATAGATAGTTGAGACATGAATGAGGAAACAATAGTTTTATTTCTTATTCGTTGTAGTATAGATGAAGTTTGTGAGTACCTTCACTGGAAAACTCTCACGAGGCTATAACTCATCCACTAGGGAATTCCTAGTGGTTTAAGGCCTTGTTGCATATGGTCAATGCAATCGCACTCAGCGAAATGAGAGTAGTTAGAACTCCATTTTTGGTCACTTATTCTAATTTCTCATATTTGCTTGAGGACAAGCAAAATGCTGTTTGGGGGTGGTTTGATAAGAGCCCAAAACTGTAGTTTTAACCCCTTAACAATCGTACTTTTAGACCAATTATGTGAATAATAAGTAAGAGTTAATACTGATTACGTGTTTTTATGTATTTCAGGCTTCAAAGTCCATTATGTGCAGAAATGTGACACTTTAGCGAGATAAAGGAGCAAAGGTCGGTTGCTAAGGAGTTCTGTGATTAAAGGCCAATTTCCAAGAAGACAAAGCCTCTGTAAAGCCCGGTCAAAAGATGAAAAGTCAAAGTCCACGCGGGCAGAAACAGTGCACAAAGTCAACAGAACTTCCGAAGACCATAGCTTTGGACTCAGACCTCGGAATTGGGCCTACCTTATGTCAAAACGACCGGCTCGGAAAGAGCTTTCCAATGGTCCAAGCGTTGGCCCAATCAGAGGAGCAAATGAGGACAAAATGTCTATCGAAGTCAACTGCAGCTGAAGAGGCCTTTTTGGACTGAAAGAATTGGGTTTTGGGCCTGATTCTCTGGCCCAAAACATGGATCCAAGCCCATGCACGATTTTTGGATCTGAACATATAAAAACCAAAGCTTAGCTCTTTGTTAATGGTAGATAGTTAGGTTAGAAAATAAATTAGGTTAGGATAAGAAAAGTAGCCATTAAACCTTAGTTCTTGATCTAGTTTTACATTAATTATTTAGTTTTTATTCTTGCCTTAAATTTAGTATTAAATTATTGTTATTGCTATTCATTAGATAAATAAAGTTAATTAGTTCTCCATAATCTAGTTTCATTTTCATTTATTTATTAGCTTAAATCCTTATATTTACTTATTTGTCATTATTAGTTTAATTCAATTATTGCATGAGTAGTTTCGAATTGAGTTTAAACAAGTAAAGTTCAAATCTTTATATTATGTCTTGTTTAGATTCCATGAGAAATGATAGTTTAATGACTCTAGGCTAACCCTCCATTAGAGGGGTTGAGGAAGCCTTGAAGAAAACTTGATTTTGTTAGCTTAGAATTTGTCCTGATAATCTATTCAATTCTAGAAGTAATTAGTTCACCATGAGAATGGGTTTAATGCTTCACATGTTAGTTATTACTTGGTAGAGATTGCCATGAATAGTTAGGGATTAGATTTACCAATTGTTATGCGATAGCATTTCAATTTGGAGTGCGACAGTTCTTGGTTAGTAGATTAAGTAGAGTTAAGGCGGAATCAATCCCCCTAATTCCTTATCATAGAGTCCAGTTAGTATTTCTGTAGTTGAATTATCGTGTCTTGTTAGTATAAATTGAATCCGTAGTATAATCGTAGAATAGAAATTTCACATAACACATTACTCTCACCATTGTTCTTTGTGTTTGTTCAATTGAATTTATTTAAGTCTTGAGAGTTAAGAGTGGAACGATTCCGTACTCTATATATTGCATAAATATATATGTGAGAGTAGGAAATAAATTATTGATACCGTAAGAATAAGGTTTAGAGTAATCTAATTGAAGTTTTTTCGGTTTATCAAATGGCGCTGCCATCTTAATCTCGTTCAAGACAAGAATTCAATTGCTTGAATCCAAGGGGCAATCCCTATTCTCTACCCACCCACCCTTTTAATTTTTCATTCTTGTTTCTTGAATTTTCGGAACTGTTCACTGTTTCAGGAATAGGTGCTGCGGATTCACAGAGAAAAACACTGCGGTGAAGGTATTTCTAAATTTTCGAAAATTCTGAAAATTTTCATACATATTATTTAATGTGTTGTTGATTTATTGGAATATTTTTAGATTTTTCAATGTTGTTTTACCTTGTGAAAAAAATACGATCTTTACAGTGCTGCATTTCAGTTTTCACACCGTATGTTCTTGAAAACCAGATGAGTAAGGTTACTTAGGGAGTTCTAAAAATTCTATAATTTTTACAGGAGTATCTATCCTAACTAAGGAGTTTGTAGTAAAAATTTGATGAGTTTTTGATTTGTTTTGACCTCCTAAATAGTAGAGTGTTTCTAGTGTGTTTCTGCAGTGTTGCAAACACTTAATATCTGAAACACCAGCCAATAAGGAGAGGTTGTAGAACTCCAATTGCTCTAAATTGTTTACAGGAACAAGAAGGATCTGTCAGGAGTCTTCAGTAAAAATTTGGAAATTTTTGGATTTGTTTTGATGGGTTAACCATTCGGTTGTTTGTATTGTGTCCGAAAACCATTTTGCAAACTTTGATTGGCTGTAGAGGGACTTTCACAGCTCCGATTGATCTGAAATTTTACAGGCTACTTGATAGACGTCTTACCAAATTACTGTAAAAATTTCAGAGTTTTTGGAGTAAGATAAAAGGCCTAAAACTTGAAAAACCTGGAGCGCGACCCGCGCCCAAACCGAGCGTGACCACGCCCAAAACACTGGACATTCGACAAAACAGAGGGCACTCGCGCCCTCAAGGGAAAATTCAGTGTGAACAGCCCAATTTTCATAGGTAAATGCAAATTTTTATGTCTTCAAGTTACTCAGTGTTTCTAACTTGTTAAATACACTGAGATCGCGTATACAAGACGCTATTCAAACGCGTAGCAAGGAGGCATTCAGGTACTCCTTCTTCCACTCCTCGCCTCTTCTGTCAGAGGAGTTTTAATTCTAGTATAATCAGGCTTGTTTTCTTAAAACGAAATACCACACGCCTATCTAGAAATGTATGCTTAGAGTTGTGGTTGCATATTAATTGCCCTATAGTATATTTGAAAAACCAATATGGCATATCAATATGTAGACCAACAATCATATGATAATTATGCAAACCCTTCACCATGTTCATCTTTGTGGTAGTCCCCGACCATTGGGCTTCTCAATGCCCATCATATCAAGAGCAATCATGTAATTATTATGGGAAACCTTCACCATGGTCATGTTGTGGTAGTCCCACCATTGGGCTTCTCAATGCCCATCATATCAAGAGTCCGAGCCTACTATATGGGATATAATAATAATTATGAGCCTCAATTTTCAAATTTTTATAGTGACTCATACAATCAAGAGTTTTCTAGTCATCCAAACTATTCATGTAATTCCACCAATAACAATCAACCAGCCATTCAGCCTCAACCTAACCCATCACAGTACGACATCAACCAGAGTCACTCAAACGCCAATAACTATGACTATCAAACACCATACTAACCCGGACCCACACCACCAAGCTTCCCTCATTAACAACATTCGATGAAATAATGGCCCAAAACAAAATAATACTTCAGGAAATAAACCGGAACCTAAAGATACTAAGTTCACCTACGCCAGACATTTCTACCATGCCAGAGATCGACACTATTCCCATAACTAACCCAGTCAACCTAGTTCACACCTACCATACATTTCATGAACCATTACCTTCCGAAGACCCTCCCATTAACCATGATATTAACTCCACACCCCACCTGGATGAGGAAATTCTTGTAGACAACTCTTTAGGACTAGTTTCGGATGACCACTCAAACTTGAGCGATGGCTCCGAGGAACTTCCCACTGATCCACCTAACGATGAATATAATGATTACACTTTAGAAGATATTTATAAAGGTGTGACGAAGGAAGAATTTGATAACTATTGGCATTCTCGTAATATGGACCCTCCTGTTGAGCATGTCCAGGCTTTTGAGTTTGCTAACTGCACTCAGCTGGATGATGTCTCGACACATTCAAATGAGGCCATAGATGATACTTGTAGTGTTTTAGAGGAAGAGGGTGAGGACATGGAGATTAACAATTCAAATCTAAGGCATGAACAAGTTAATGTGCAAGAAAACGAGGAAGTTACATCTTTAGAGCAATGTGAATCTCAATTCAATTTGGCAGCTGAGGAAATAACAAGGAAAGAAATAGAGGAAAATCTTAAAGATAAAGCCACGAACCACAACCTTGTGGATTCAGCTAAGCCAGATGTAGAGTTCTTAAGAGAATGTGAGGATCCACCACCCGATGAACCACCAACCAACCACCATCCACCTGAGTTACCACCTCTTATAATCCAACCATCTACCACAACTAAGCCATCCATTCACCCACCATTTAAAAGGAACCTCGATTTTGCCCTTGAGCCAATTGCCTCAGAGACCATCTATAATTTTTTCAACCCTCACAATGAAGAGTGTTTGCTTAGCACACAATCCCATGAGTACACCATTCCGGTAATTGAGAGACAAGCTCTGACCGAGTGTAGTGAGAAACCTAGTTTGTCTTATTTTTCCTTATCTGAGCTTCATGAAAGACATCAGGATCCACACTTCATTCCCTTCTCACCTAAAGTATCGCTAATTATTCTTTTTGGTCATTCCAACTATTTAAAACAATTACAACATGATGGTTTGCATGTGTTCTTTGATAGGATGCATAACTTTTCATTCCTTCGCTTACATGTTTGCTTCCAATTATACAACATTATTCTGTTTGGGGGTGCATTTAGTATCATGTTTTTATGGCTAGACCCCCAACTCTTCCGACTATTTGTTTATAGTTGACCACGTATCATCCACTTTGTGCCACCCCAGTTTCATGCTTGTTTGGGGTGTGCACGATCTAGGGAATCGGCGTAAAATGACCCCACATTAAGTCTCGGGAATCTAACTTTAAAAGACCCACGTTTTAAAACAAATTTTTACAAACCTGTTTTCAAAAATTTCTTTGGAGGTGGGTGGGGTGTTTGGTTTTTCCATTCTTGATCGCTCAAATTCCTATTCTTACCCCCAACCCCCTTCCCTTGAAGGGTAGCTAGATTTCTTCTTGTTTGTTGTTTTGATGTTGTTTTTTATTATTTTTAGTAGATAGGATGTTACATTGTTAAATTCCGTAGTTAACTTTGAATTTGGTAGTTAAATGTTGTTTGAATTTCAATTTTAATATAATGTTGTTCTTTTCAAATTGTGCATGGATTTTATTGTTAATCCCACCTTCCCGAATTGTTTGGGGGTGGTATTATTTATTCTATCATGAGTTGTAGAAGATCCTCCATTTTAGAGTTTGTTTTGGAGTGAAGGTTGAGAATATTGTCGTAATTGACATACCTATGATTAGATGTGGTGGTAGGATGAAATCTAAGAGAGTTTAGAAGTTACTATTCTAAATCCAGTATAAAAGATATTAGGGTTGTTATAGAATCAAGAATATGAGTTGTTTCCGTTTTTGGGTTCGGAAATTTTATTGTTTCTGGAAATTGCCTTAAAGCTTTTTGGCAACCTACCAATTCATTTTAACAATTCAAAAACCTATAAAAACTTCATTCATTCTACACTAACAACCCACACTACACCTAACTTCCATCTCTCACCTTTCACTCCCACGTTTCCCGTTGTTCTTCACCATTTTCACAAATCAGCACTCTGGAGCCGACTCGCCTGCTCTGCAGGAACGCTTTCAGCGCCTTACACATTTGTCGAATTTTTTATGCAGGCGCGCAAGCTTCAGTTGAGCGACTTCGCCAAACTCTGGAATTCCAAAATCAACAGAGTGCACTCACGCCCAAGGTGAAGCGACTTCGGCCAAAAATCTTGTAACTCCAAAACCTCGAGCGCCCACTCCAAAAGCCTAGCGGATTTAATCCCCCTTCGTGAACCGCGAAAATTCCAGTTTTCTGCGGGTTGTTCTCGGGTGATTTGCAGCTGTTCTAGAGCGTAGTTTTAAGATGACATCTCCTACAATAATACCGGAACAGTCTTTCAAAGATTTGTTTCAAAGCACTACTTATGGTGCTTGGTTTCGCGAGGTGATCACACACGTAGGCTGGGAACCGCTTATGGTTCTTGCTAGTTTTTGTTCTTGGACTTGCCATGCCCGCTGAAATACAAGACCCATGATGCTATTGGGTAGATAATATGCATGTCTACACTTATGACTTTTTGCATGAGGCTTATGGGGCAGGCATTTTCCGTATCGAGGACCAACCCGAATATAACGTCGCCCTTGGTAGCCTGTCCATGAACATAGGAACTGTTATATTTTGGATCATGCTAAACATTTTAGGGGAATGGCATTTTTTCTTCTGTGAATGATGCCACTTGCGCCGTCTTCCTTTGCTTTAGCCACGGGGACGTATGTGCCATGACCTTCCCAGAACCTTGATGTCTAGTTTAGCACGAGCCCATAGCATGAGGCATAAGTAACTTCTTATGCCTGTTTTAGTTTGCCATATTATGCTATGTTTCTTCCCTATTTTTTGTGCCCGTTTCACGGATTGGGTTGGGGTCGAAATTGTGAGACACACCAATTGTATTATCCGATCTTTCCGTGCAATGACTTGGCAAGGGTGGAGGATACAACCTCATCAGGTTGCACCTTACACCCCATCCGACCAAGTGGCGCTTAACAGGTTAGCATCCGTAGATGATAAATGGCGGCAAGCTTGGAAAATTATAATGGCGTGGCAGGATGCGAAGGAACCTCACTTCTTTATAGAAGGAAGGATGACGAGTAAACGCTAGAGTGGAGGTAAGTTTTTAGTTTCAGTTAGTGTCTGCTTATGTCCCAAGCAATTTAATTCTGTTAACCCCATAATGGGTGGAACTCTTATAGAGTTGCGTCAGTTTTTTTATTTCCTATATTAGTATGTTCTAACCTTGTTTTGCAGATGTTCCAGAATTTCACGCGCGTTCCATGGTATTTTTCTACCCTCTTTATTTAAATGCTTTGAGGACAAAGCATGCTTCTTGTTGGGGGCATAGAAACACGTGTAATTAAGGCATCCGTTAGGATATAGATATGTATAATATGCATATTGTTTTCAAGTTAAAATTTTCAAAAATATAAATAAATAAGTTTATGCTATACACTTATGAATATTTGTATTGTTTTCTTTCTCTATGCTCTTAACAATCTAGAAGTCTCAATGAAGCTTTTTGCATCGAATAATTTGTTAGAAACTTAGGTTAATATGTAGGTAATAATCTTTGCATCTATCTATAAATATATTACATGAGTATCTATGATTGTTAGCGATGAAGTTTTTTGAAATCTAGGCTAGAGTACTTATTATACAAATCCTGTGAGAATATAGCCTAAAGCCTTATATGAGCCGAAACATTTGAGAAATGACACAAGGGAGAAGTAAAATCCAGATAGAGAAATCACACGTCCACTTGCTTGATCACTATGCCATATCCTAAAAAAGCGAGAATTTAGGCCATCTTTGGATCGATATAGCCAGAAATTCAAACCTATGAATTATTTTCCACTAGTAAGCCCCTCGAGCCTTTCTTTAGCCTTCCATAAACCACAATTCCTTTACCCTATTACAAAAACAAAACAAAATAAAAAATTCAACTTACCCAATCTAGATTAAGTCTGAGAATAGAATGAGTGAAGAAAGAAGAAGAGAAAAACATGTGTAAACAAAAATTAGTTAGTTGCTTCAGAAAAAGAAAAGAAGTTTCCATCCAAGGAAAAGAAAAAAAAAATATATATATATATAGAAATAAATAAAAACTTCAAAAATAGAATAAAAGGGAGTCAAAAGCCAAAGAAAAGAAAAAGAAAAATATGGCTAAGGATGGAAACAAAGTATAGAAGCAAAAGAAAATAACAAGGTTTTCTCTAAGTTACATAATATGAAGACTCTATTATCTCAGACTTGTCCTTTTGAATATCAATTTCCTTCCTTCTTAAACCATCTCCTAATCCCCGCATGCTACACCTAATAAAGACCTCTAGCTCAATTAGGAATAGGTTAGTGTGACAGTAAGTGGCAGATGTGTTTGATCGACTCCGGGTTTCTTGTTTGTCATTGAGATTGTAAGGTAAAATGTGCCCACTGCACACTAGAGTAGCGAAACTTGAGCGGAAAAATTAGAGTGGTTTTTGTCTTGACATTTATGTGAGGACCTACTTAAGGACGCTATTCCGAGTTTTCATAAACGAACCTGCTAGGCATTTCATAGTATTACTCATAGTATATATATTTGTATCATAGATGATTGATTATTATGCATATATTAGTTTAGGTTTTTGACTTGGTTATTCTTATTCAATTGCTAGTGAGATGTATAGATAGTTGAGACATGAATGAGGAAACAATAGTTTTAATTCTTAGTCGTTGTAGTATAGATGAAATTTGTGAGTACCATCATCGAAAACTCTCACGAGGGCTATAACTCGGTCCACTAGGGAATTCCTAGTGGTTTAAAGGCCTTATCAGCATATGGTCAATGCAATCGCTCTCGAAACGCGAGTAGTAAGAAACTCCATTTTTGGTCACTTATTCTAATTTCTCATATTTGCTTGAGGACAAGCAAAATGCTGTTTTTGGTGGTTTGATAAGAGCCCAAAACTGTAGTTTTAACCCCTTAACAATTGTACTTTTAGACCAATTATGTGAATAATAAGTAAGAGTTAATCTTGATTCGTGTTTTACGCATTTCGGGCTTCGAGAGTCCATTATGTGTAGAAATGTGCCACTTTTAGCGAGATAAAGGAGCAAAGGGCCGGTTGCTAAGGAGTTCTGTGATTAAAGGCCAATTTCAAAGACAAAGCCTCTGTAAAGCCCTTTTGAAAAGTCAAAGTCCACGCGGCGAAAACAAGCACAAAGTCAAAAGAACTTCCGAATACGATATCTTTGGACTCATACCTCAAATCAAAACGACCGACTCGGAAAGATTTCCAATGGTCTAATCCTTGGGCCAATCAGAGGAGCAGAAGTGGACAAAAAGTCTGTCGAAGTCAACTGCACTGAAGAGGCCTTTTGGGATTTGAAAAAATGGGTTTGGGCCCCGATTCTTCTGCGGCCCAAAACATGGCTCCAAGCCCATGCACGATTTTTGGATCTGAAAGTATAAAAACAAGAGCTTGACTCTTTGTTAATGGTAGATAGTTAGGTTAGAAAATAAATTAGGTTAGGATAATAAAAGTAACCATTAAACCTTAGTTCTAGATCTAGTTTTAAATTAATTAATTAGTTTTTATTTTTTCCTTAAATTCAGTATTAAATTATTGTTATTGCTATTCATTAGATAAATAAAGTTAATTAGTTCTCCATAATCTAGTTTCATTTTCATTTATTTATTAGCTTAAATCCTTAGATTTACTTATTTGTCATTATTAGTTTAATTCAATTATTGCATGAGTAGTTTCGAATTGAGTTTAAACAAGTAAAGTTCAAATCTTTATATTATGTCTTGTTTAGATTCCATGAGAAATGATAGTCTTATGATTCTCGGCTAAACCTCCATTAGAGGGGTTGAAAACCCTTGATGAAGCTTGATTTCGATTAAGCGTGGGAATAGTCGTAATTTCCCATTCAACTCTAAAAGTAATTAGTCTACCATGAGAATGGGGTTGAATACTTCACATGCTAGATGTTAGTTGGTAGAGATTACCATGAACACTAGGGATTAGCTAGGAAGAACCAATTGTTCTCACAGTGGCGATTCAATTCACGATTACGATGATTCGTCGTTAGTAAATTAAGTCGAGTTAAGGTGGATTCAAATCCCCTCTAATTCCTTATCATTGAATCATTTTAGTTCATACCTTGTTATTTGAATTATCGCGTCTTGTTAGTATAAATTGAATCCATAATATAATCGTAGAATAGAAATTTCACATAACACATTACTCTCACCATTGTTCCTTTTCGGTTTGATTAGTTGAATTCAATTTAAGTCTTGAGGGTTTAAGAGTGGAACGAATCCTTACTCATTATATTGCATGATTATGACTTGAGAGTAAGAAGAATTGATTTAAACGTAAGAACGGTAGGATTACGTATTAGTGTTGTTAACATGATATTAGGATTCTACTATTTTTTACATTTATCAAATGCCGCCATTTTTTGGACTTTGAAGCCCTAAACGATAAAAACACGTAATCGCGATTTAACTCTTACTTATTATTCACATAATTGGTCTAAAAGTATGCGATTGTTAAGGGGTTAAAACTACAGTTTGGGGCTCTTATCAAACCACCCCAAAACAAAGATTTTGCTTGTCCTCAAGCAATATGAGAAATTAGAATAAGTGACCAAAAATTGAGTTCTAACTACTCTCATTTCATTTGAGTGCGATTGCATTGACCATATCATAACAAGGCGCCTTAAACCACTAGGAATTCCAAGTGGACGAAGTTATAGCCTCGTGAGAGAGTTTTTCAATGAAGGTACTCACAAACTTCATCTATACTACAACAACTAAGAAATAAAACTATTGTTTCCTCATTCATGTCTCAACTATCTATACATCTCACTAGCAATTGAATAAGAATAACCAAGTCAAAAACCTAAACTAATATATGCATAATAATCAATCATCTATGATACAAATGTGTATACTATGAGAGATACTATGAAATGCCTAGCAGGTTCGTTTATGAAAACTCGGAATAGCGTCCTTAAGTAGGTCCTCACAAAAATGTCAAGACAAAAACCACTCTGATTTTTTCGCCAAGTTTACATCTACTCGATTAATGCGATGGGCACACACTTTACCTTACAAACTCAATGACAACAAGGAAGCCAGAGTCGATCAAACACATCTGCCACTTACTATCAAACTAACCTATTCCTAATTGAGCTAGAGGTCTTTATTAGGTGTTATGGGGATTAGGAGATGGTTTAAGAAGGAAGGAAATGGATATTCAAAAGGACAAGTCCGAGATAATAAAGAGTCTTCATATTATGTAACTAGAGAAAACCTTGTTATTTACTTTTGCTTCTACACTTTGTTTCCATCCTTAGCCATATTTTTTCTTTTTCTTTGGCTTTTGACTCCTTTTATTTATTTATTTTTTGGAGTTTTTATTTATTTCTATTTTTATTTTTTTTTTTTTTTCTTTTCTTTGGATGGAAACTTCTTTTCTTTATTTTCTGAAGCAACTAACTAATTTTTGTTTACACAGGTTTTTCTCTTCTTCTTTCTTCCTCATTCTATTCTCAGACTTATTCTAAATTGGGTAGGTTGATTTATATATATTTTTTTATTTTCTTTTGTTTTTGTAACAGGGTAAAGGAATTGTGGTTCATGGAAGGCTAAGGAAAGGCTCGAGGGGCTTACTAGCGAAAATAATTCATAGGTTTGAATTTCTCGGCTATATCGATCCAAAGAGGGCCTAAATTCTCGCTTAGGATATGGCATAGTGATCAAGCAAGTGGACGTGTGATATCTCTATCCGGATTTTACTTCTCCCTTGTGTCATTTCTCAAATGTTTAAACTTATATAAGGCTTTAGGCTATATTCTCACGGGATTTGTAGAATAAGTACTCTAGCCTAGATTTCTAAAAACTTATCGCTAACAATCATAGATACTCATGTAATATATTTATTGATAGATGCAAAAATTATTACCTACATATTAACCTAAGTTTCTAACAATTATTCGATGCAAAAAGCTACGGAGACTTCTAGATTGTTAAGAGCATAGAAAAAAAAACAATACCAATATTCCTAAGTGTATAGCATAACTTATTTATTTATATTTTTGAATTTTTTAAAATTCTAACTAGAAAACAAGTGCATATTATACCTATCTATATCCTAACAGATGCCTTAATTACACGTGTTTCTATGCCCCCAAACAAGAAGCAAGCTTTGTCCTCAAAGCATTTAAATAAAGAGGGTAGGAAAAATACCATTGAAACACGTGAAATTCAGGGATATCTGCAAAACAAAGTTAGAACGTACTAATATAGAAAATAAAAACTGACTCGACACTATAAGAGTTCTACCCTTTATGGGGTTAACAAGAATGAAATTGCTTGGGACATAAGCAGACACTAACTGAAACTAAAAACTTACCTCCACTCTAGCGTTTACTCATCATCCTCCTCTTCTATAAAGAAGTGAGGTTCCTTCAAGATCCCTACCATGCCATTATAATTTGCCAAGCTTGCCGCCATTTATCATCTACGGATGCTAACCTTAAAGCCACTTGGTCGGATGGGGTGTAAGGTGCAACCTGATGAGGTTGTATCCTCCACCCTTGCCAAGTCATTGCACGGAAAGATCGGATAATACAATTGGTGGGTCTCACAATTTCGATTCCCAACCCAATCCGCGAAACGGGCACAAAAATAGGGAAGAAACATAGCATAATACGGCAAACTAAAACAGGCATAAGAAGATACTTATGCCTCATGCTATGGGCTCGTGCTAAACTAGACATCAAGGTTCTGGGAAGGTCATGACACATACGTCCCGTGTCTAAAGCAAGGAAGACGCTGCAAGTGGCATCATTCACAGAAGAAAATAGGCCATTCCCCTCAAATGTTTAGCATGATCCAAAACATAACAGTTCCTATGTTCATGGACAGGCTACCAAGGGCGGCGTTATATTCGCCTTGGTCCTCGATCTGAAACCGCACGCCCCATAAGCCTCATGCAAAAAGTCATAACTGTAGACATGCATATTATCTACCCAATAGCATCATGGGTCTTGTATTTCAGCGGGCATGGCAAGTCCAAGAACAAATGCTAGCAAGAACCATAAGCGGTTCCCGGCCATGTATGTGATAATTCATGAAAACAAGCACCATAAGTAGTGCTTTGGAACAAATCTTCGAAAGACTGTTCCGGTATCAATGTTGGAGATGTCATCTCAAAATTACTCTTTGGAAAAGCTGTGAATGATCCGGATACTACTCACGAAAAACTGGAAATTTTCTTGTCCACGAAGTCGTATGCTGAGAGCTCCTGAGTATTTGAATTTCCAGTGTTTGAAGCGCTGGTCGCTATGCTTGATGCGAAACGCGCTCGACAAAAATTCAGAAAAATATACAGAGCCTTGAAAAAGCTCCTATAGCGAAAAGCGCTTTCGGAGTTCTTGAAACTTCGGAAAATGAGAGCGAAAACGAGGGAATCGCGGGGAGTGAAAGGTGAGTGGTGGAAGTTAGGTGGAGTGTGGGTTGTAAGTGTAGAATGAATGAAGTTTTTATAGGTTTTGAATTGTTAAAACAAATCAGTAGGTTGCCAAAAAGCTTTAAGGCAATTTCCGGAAACAATAAAATTTCCGAAACCGAAAACGGAAACAACTCATATTCTTGATTCTATAACAACCCTAATATCTTTTATACTGGATTTAGACTAGTAACTTCTAAACTCTCTTAGATTTCATCCTACCACCACATCTAATCATAGAAATGCCAATTACGACAATATTCTCAACCTTCACTCCAAAACAAACTCTAAAATGGAGGATCTTCTACAAGTCATGATAGAATAAATAATACCACCCCCAAACAATTCGGGAAGGTGGGATTAACAATAAAATCCATGCACAATTTGAAAAGAACAACATTATATTAAAATTGAATTTCAAACAACATTTAACTACCAAATTCAAAGTTAACTACGGAATTTAACAACGTAACATCCTATCCTATCTACTAAAAAAAAAAAAAAAACAAACAAAAAAACAAACAAGAAGAAATCTAGCTACTCTTCAAGGGAGCGAGGTGGGGGTAAGAATAGGAATATGAGTGATCAAGAATGAAAAACCAAACACCCACCCCAAACAAATTTTTTGAAAACAGGGTTGTAAAAATTTGTTTTAAAATGTGGTCTTTTAAAGTCGATTCCCCGAGACTTAATGTGGGGTCATTTTACGTCGATTCCCTAGACTGCATTAACCCCCAAACAAGCATGAAACTGGGGTGGCACAAAGTGGATGATGCATGGTCAACTATAAACAAATAGTCGGAAGAGTTGGGGTCTAGCCATAAAAACATGATACTAAATGCACCCCAAAACGTAATAATGTTGTATAATTGGAAGCAAACATGTAAGTTTAAGGAATGAAAACTTATGCATCCTATCAAAGAACATATGCAAACCATCATGTTGTAATTGTTTTAAATAGTTGGAATGACCAAAAATATGAATTAGCGATACTTTAGGTGAGAAGGGAATGAAGTGTGGATCCTGATGTCTTTCATGAAGCTCAGATGAGGAAAAATAAGACAAACTAGGTTTCTCACTACACTCGGTCAGAGCTTGTCTCTCAATTACCGGAATGGTGTACTCATGGGATTGTGTGCTAGGCAAACATTCTTCACTGTGAGGGTTGAAAAAATTATAGGATGGATAGTTTACCATTAATGACTAAAATTATCGATTTTATAGGATAAGAATTATAACTTCCGTAGTGGGTTTGGATAAAACATAAAATGAATAGTTTACCTACGAAATGAACGATAAAACTCAAAATGTAAGTAAACTAAAACTAATTTACGTGCCTATATTTATCAAAGATTCTACTCTCAATCCTATGAGATACAGTAGAGTAGAGTGATTCGTTCCACTCCTAGTCCTTCCGTATGCTATGTTCTCAAGTGTAAGTACTCTAAACTTAAAGTCTAATGAGAGATTTACGAATGAGGCAACTAGACTACGATGCAACTACCCACGAAATGCAACTAGTCGACTATGGGAATAACTAAGGAAATGCTACGTTGATTCTATGATAAGGAGTTAGAGGGGGATTTATTCCACCTTAACTCGACTTAAGTTCCTTTTAACGACGAATCGTCGTAATCCGAATTGAATCGCAGAACAATTGGTTCTTCCTAATCCCTAATTACACATGGCATTCCTACCAATTCATAACTAGCATATGAACGATTAAACCCATTCTCATGGTGAACTAATCGTTTCTAGAGTGGAAAGGAAATTACAACGATTCTACGATATTCGGAATCAAGCTTTCATCAAGGCTTCTCAACCCCCTCTAATGGAGGTTTAGCCGAGAATCATTACGCAATCATTTCCGATTACATTTAAACTAAACATGATATAAAGAATTGAAATTTACTTAATTAAACAATAATGAAATCTAATTTAATGACTCAAATGAAATAAAGACAGGAATTGAAATTAGATCTAGGAATGGAAATGACAAAATCGAAATTGATAAAAAATACTACTTTATTGATCTAATCAAAATGAAGAACAAGATTCAAAGGTTTAATCTAATACAATAATTGAAATGGAACTAAACTTAATTAATCTACATGAAAAACTAGATCTAGAATTCATTAATGGAGGCTAACTAATCTAAATCTAATCTAGGTCTAACTATCTACCATTAACTATCTACCATTAACAAAGAGCTAAGTTTTTGTTTTTATACATTCAGATCCAAAAATCGTGCATGGGCTTGGAGCCATGTTTTGGGCCAGAGAATCAGGCCCAAAACCCAATTCTTTCAGTCCAAAAAGGCCTCTTCAGCTGCAGTTGGCTTCAACAGACTTTTTGTCCACTTCTGCTCCTCTGATTGGGTCAAGGCTTAGACCATTGGAAAGTTCTTTCCGATTCGGTCGTTTTGACATAAGGTAGGCCCCATTCCGAGGTCTGAGTCCAAATATATGTCCTTTGGAAGTTCTCACGACTTTGTGTAATGTTTTACGCCCGGCGTCGACTTTTCACTTTTGGCCCGGGCTTTTAGAAAGGCTTTGTCTTCTCGAAACTTGGCCTTTAATCACGGAATTCCTTAGTAACCGACCTTTGCTCCTTTATCTCGCTAAAGTGGCACATTTCTGCACATAATGGACTTTGAAGCCTGAAATGCATAAAAACACGTAATCAGTGTTAACTCTTAATTATTACTCACATAATTGGTCTAAAAGTATGACTGTTAAAGGGTTAAAACTACAGTTTTGGGCTCTTATCAACTTACTTTTCTGTAAATCCAGGTTCGAGATCAACATGCTAGAGAGGAGCTGAAGCTGCAACTGAAAACTAACAAAACTTGTTCGAAATATGACACGCGACTGCGCGGGCATTCGCGCCCTTGCTAGCGGGCGACCGCGAGTCTACCTCATCATTCTAGTGTCCAGTTTTTTCACAGTTCAGTTCTTTTGTAATGTGTAGTTGAACTTAAGACCCGGATTTTGTAATAGAGTATTATAAATCAGTGGAACTTGTTTGTAATAGATAAAGATCTAAAGAAAAATAAATAAAAAAATGAAAAAAAATAAAAAATATGAGTTTTTGATTGATTGTGGATGAACTTGGTTGAAGTTCTAAACTTACCAAGAGATTAGAGTTTTCATTGCCTTGAGAAGTTCAAGTGTGCGAAGCAAGTCGTGAATCATACGCTCGCACACTTTGAATCAACTTGGTAATCAACACTCTAACTAAGTTTAGATCTAGTTAATCTAGATAATCTTTCTAAACTAGTTATTCTATTAGATTAGTTTAGTATTAGTTTAGCTTTATGTTTTGGGCCCTTGAAGGCAAAGTTGTTTAACTATCAAAAAGTCAACTTGTGGGCTTTTTAAGTGGACTTTTATTATAACTTAAAACAAGGAGTAGCTTGAAAGGTTGGGCCTAATACGCATATCACGCGCCAACTAACGTCGCCTTATCCTCAAGCAGCGTGTAAGCATGACTTGAAAGGTAAATTTTAAACCTCCTCGAAACCCATATAAGAGGATACCTTGTGTGTTCAAGCATGCTTACGTGATTGTTTGAAATTTAATTTCTGCACTGCAATTTACATTCACTCATAAGGTTGAACCCGAGCCACATAACAACCATTAGGAAGTCATTCCCCAATGTAGATAAATTGGACGATGCTTCATTCTTGAAGCCCTAGACAAAAAAATGAGTTAAAATCAACTAACTAGAGCCCAAAGTAGTCACGCTCTTCCAGAAAAGGACAAAAAGATAGTCATAAGGATTTAGAGTAATCAGTTACCAGATTTTGATGGACCAACTACCTTCCTCACTCCCCTCCCCCAAATTCATCGTGAGTGAGATTCTTGGTAGCACACCACTTGGTGAAGTGACTACCTACTCTTCTGAGATGTGTAGTAGAGTCATCCTAGTCTCGCGCCTAATTGTTCCCTTGAATAGGGAATAATAAATTATAGACCAAGCAAAGTTTTCAAAACTCCATACTTGCAAAAATGAATTTCGATTGCTTGATCGAGCATACCTTGCATCGTTTGCGCATGTTATGATAGTTTTGTTTTCTTTCTAACTCAAATTCCTTACTCACGGTTCTTTGATTTTCTAGTTAGAGTAGGGATTCGTTCCAACCTAAAGTCTAGGATAAATTACCAAGCTTTAGTTGCTCTTAGGGAAACTAATGAGTAATGCTTTTATGCTAAGTATTGATTTAATTTACTTCCTATAGACACTTACAATGCAAGACACGAAAACGGATCTATTAAGATTTTTAACAAGATACTTAAAGAGAGAGAGAGAAAGGGTAGAGAATTATGCTACTCATGCAAGGTCTAACTATATTCTCCTAGAATCAGATTACTATCATCTCTAATCTATTTTGGGTTCATTATCAAACCCCAAACGGATTGAGAATCGATCCCTAGCAAGATGAACTTATCTCTAAGTCCATCTTACTAGCATGAGGAGCTAAACTGATATTTCATCTCTGAAATACCATCTCAACTCCTGGACTCATGAAACAGACTCCTGTCAAATAGAGGAATATGAGATCAAAGGTGACTCACGCGCGCAACTATCCCCGGCGTGAATTGGGTGGCACACGCGAGTCATTCACAACTTCCAAGCCTCAAGTTTGGCTGAACACTACCATTTTGGGGTAGGGTGTTACATGGGTCCTAAGTTTTAAACATTTAATCCTACTTCTAAAAAAATATATAAGGATCCTTACATGAGCATCATTAACCCTCCACCTTGTAGGGTTTTAGCTCATGATCCTTGGATTAATGAAATTCTAAAAGTATATATATATCTTGAGAGAGGGGAAGAAGAAAAAGAAGAAGGATGACTGGATAAGGATATATATGAAGAAAAGTTTCCAATAAAGTATGACTCGTTAAACATTGCTTATAAAAGAAGACACAAAGATAACAACAAATTTTTTATTATTCGAGCACACGACGAAAAACTTAATTAATAGTTTATTTTTTATTATTATTTTTTTAGAAGAATATCATGGACCAGAATGACGATGATGATGGTTATGGGGACGCAGATCGTGCACAAGACTGTTTAGTTCATCAATTTATTGGCTAAGCTGAAGCTGAATGGCCCCCTGGTTGGCAGAGAGAGTAGTTTGATTCTCCATTAGGAGAGCGTGATTTTCCAAGGACTGAGAGTGATTTTCCAAGATTTCCTCCTGTTCAACGTCGTGCATTGCTTGACGTTCTTGGAATTCAAGAAAACTTTTGATGATGATTTCCTGGCGTGCGTGTAGTTCCCGCATGCCTTGATGAAGAAAATGAATGCCTTCCATAGGATTAAAAATGTTCTGCATGACATTTTCATCAAAGAAATTTTCAGAGTATGAGCTTTGGTCTTCTTGTGCATCTGTCAGAGTATCTAGAGTCCAAAAACCAGCGGCACAGTCTGTGTTAATTACAGTAAGGCCTGCTTTTGAAGAGGTATTTCTGGATAAACAGCTGGATAACCCCAATGCAACATAATTTTTGTGACTAAAGTAGGCAGAGCTGCTAACCATTTTTTAGGCCTGGTGATTGAGTTCCAGAGATATTGGATTATGCAAAAGTCATCCCTTTGATTCTGCATAATCCAAAGTAGGTGGAGTTGAGGTTTTGTCACTTCAGATGTTTGTGATGTACCTGCCACATTGTGTCCTAACCAATGGAGCACAACTCGTTGATTCTGTTTCAAAGAGCATTGAAGGACAACGTGATGTCTGTTTCCAATTTCACCACGAGATATAGTGGCCTATAGTATTTGTTTGATGGTATCAAATGGTGACTCTGGAATATGGAACTCTGAGTTATTCATTGGAATTTGAAGTATGTCGGAGATAATTTCCTTAGTCAATTCAAATCATTGTCCATGGGCATGGAAATAGAATTTACCATGTTCAGGTCCACTAAATTGGTAGAACATCAAAACCAATTCTCTGGAATCAACAGCTTCCGAATGATATAAAAGAGGCATCCATCCTCGACGTACAATTTTTGTGTCAAAATATAGAGAAAATATGTCGTCATCAAATAATTTCAAATAATTTTTCTCGGGCACTATTTTTCTTGGTTGATCCATTTGAAAGTATGAGTGAGTGAAGGATATTGAAGAATGCGTGAAATGAAGATGGCTAAAAAGAATATATTTATAGCCAATATATAAGCATTTACGAATCAGGATGGCAAGTGTAGTTAGATCCATAATTAATATATGGAAAACACAAGTGAAACATGTGTCGTTGTTACACATAATTATGTAATAGAAACTATGGGTATCCATAGTAGGTCTTTTCATATCAGATTCCCAAAACAATTACTGAGGGGTGCACAATGTTAGAAAATGTGGAGGAAGGTTTCACATGACAATTATACCAACACATATTTTCTATCTTGAGTTGTCAAATAGGGTATTGAAAATAACGTCCCTAAGACTGTTACTGAGGTATGTAAAGAGATAGAACGTACGGAGGTGAAGTAGCCACAGTATAGTTAGACCTACAAGTAAATTATGAATTGATGTAGCAAACCTAAATAATGACAGATGGATAGAATGATCGAGCTACGTGCGCGACATATGTTAGGCCTACCGTGTAGCGTGCGTGACTTGCTATGAACACAATGAGTCGAGATTGATTTATTTTTGTGAGTTCTTGATTTTGTTTATTTGTTATGTTTTTTATAATTTTTTTTATGTTTATGATAAGGTAAAAATACAACTAATGCACACAAATATTAAATAGGGGACTTCTCCATTTAATACGTAAACCGTGCAAATGTTTGAGAATTATTTAACACACCACACTAATATACAAAGCGACAAAGGGAAAGAGAGATGTAGGTTACATAGATCTAAATATTCTGGAGGATGTTATGCATGATTAACAGTATCACAACGATAAATACTATTATCAGGAAGACTTTGAATGGTGCATCACGTTGCTGCTTTTCGAATTTCTCAATCGGATCCATTATGTTGAAGAATATGAGATTTTGTGAAAATTAAGTTGTAGAGAGTGAGAGAATGGGATGAGTGAAGTCTGATGAGGAGTGTCAGATTTTATAGGCGAAAATCTGACCGTTTGTGGATTAGCGTGCCGAATCAAGCCGTTGGCCCTAGTGGGGTATCTAACCGTTGAGGGTATCTGACCGTTGAGCCTACTTTGGATAAGTCCGATGGACTTACTACTCAAATCAGATCGTTGGACTTAAAGATTAGGCCCAATGCATAAAGGACCAAACTAATATATTTAAAGTAGGAAGACAATAATTTAATAACATAACTAATTTCTCATGATGTCCTGAACTGGTCCGAAAACTTCAAACGTGAAATCTCAATTCGTTTCAACTCTAAATGGAATGAATAAGCTACCAAAATGATCGGCATTAAAAATTCCATCCAATGGGATATGGCAAGTGCACAATTAAACTTCTTTTTTTTAAGGGGTTGAGTCCTGTGGAAACAGAACTCAACCTTTTTTTTTTTTTTTTTTTTAATGTACAAATTTACAAGGGGAGATTAACGTGTTAATAACACCGAACGACCAGAAGACTTACCACATACAATATCAGGCAACTATCATGTTGGCTCTAGAGAGAACCCAGTCCAGCCAGACTGTACCTTAACCTTTATGTTTTGGGGGCCTAAGGTGCAGGACGGTACCATCCCTGACCATTGTGCAATGGTTTAATAATAATATTACCCTTAGTACATATGGTATAGCCTCAAACTGCCCCGAAATGAAATCAAATAGCAAATAGCTAGGGGTTGGCCTGGTGAAATCCATTGCCCGTCTGAATTAGGGAACATCCGATGTTGAACACGAATCTCTTTGTGTATAATACCTAGTGCAAAGGGAAAACTAAAAGACACGAGTATATACATGTAGAGTCTTTTAACGTCAGATCCTCAAGACGAATGTGAGTCTTTTAACGTCAGATCCTCAAGACGAATACCAACCTGTGGGAGCAATGAGGTGACAATAAAGTTTATCCTGCTCAGCTGGTGTTAGACAAAAATATACCTTATACCGACAAATATCGGATAGTAATTTAAGACCTGAACAGAAAGGTGTTTGACAATGCATACACCACCCCATCCTTAACGCACGTCGCTTACGAGCAAAAGTACTACGACCATTACCTATTCGAGATGGGTGAGATTTACACCAAATGATGAGCTAAAGTTCGCGAGGAAGAGAATAGAACAGGGAAGAGAAGGGAGGAAGGGAAATTTTTGGTACCCATTGTTTACCAGAAGGCACGTTTGCTCGATTATCGGAAAACATTTATATTCAGTTCTGAAATAGAGTTTTTGTGGACTACGATTACGGCGCTTGCAACCACTCACTCTAAGAGATTTGAGAGAAGAAAATAAAAAAGGGCCCGGCTACCCTAATGTTGTATTTCCCCTTTTTTAAACACTTGGAAGGAAGTACACCAGCGAATCTAGTAGTCTCTGTAGACTGGATCTTTGAGAGAGTCTTTTCGACATCTGGAGAATGCAACTCATGATAATGTTTAAGGCGTTGGCCATTTACTTGAAATTCGTTGTTATCGTTTAAATTTTTCTAAGAGATAGCCCCATAAGGGGTGATAGCAGAGACAGTGAAAGGACCAGACCATCGTGTTTTTAATTTTCCTGTAAAAATGTGTAATCTTGAGTTGTACAACAAAACTTTTTGACCAATTTTGAAATCTTTTCGCAATATGTGTTTGTCATGCACTTTTTTCATGTTGGCTTTATAGGACTTCGAGAGATCATAAGCATCACTCCGAATTTCCTTAAGCTCATTTAATTGCAATTTTTACTTCTTACCTACCGCATTGGTATTATAATTTAGGCTTTTGATGGCCCATAGAGCACGATGCTCAAGTTCAACCGGCAGATGACAAGATTTTCCAAAAATGAGGTGGTAAGGAGACATGCCTATGGGTGTCTTTAAGGCCGTTCTATATGCCCACAAGGCATCAGATGATCAGAGAGACCAGTTTTTCCTAGATAGATTATCTGTTTTTTCTAAAATGGACTTAATCTCTCTATTAGAGACTTCTACTTGGCCACTAGTCTGAGGATGATACGGAGTTGCCACCTTATGAGTGACTCCATATTTCTTTACTAAAAACTCAAAAATTTATTATAAAAATATTTTCCCCCATCACTAATGATAGCTTTGGGAACACCAAAATGAGATAAAATATTTTCTTTTACAAACAAAACGACAGTCTTATGATCATTCGCACGAGTATGTAGAGAAAGCCATGAGAATTTGGAAAGGGACCCATGAAGTTGATTCCCCACACATCAAAAATTTCCACAATTAAAATTGGATTTAAGGGCATTATATTGCGCTGAGTAATGTGTCCTAGTTGTTGGCAGTGGGTGCATGCTTTGCAATGCTCATGTGCATCTCTAAACAATGTTGGCCAATAAAACCCACATTGTAGAACCTTGGCCGTAATTTTCTTACCACTAAAATGACCACCACAAGATTGTTCATGGCAAAAGGATAACACGTCATTGTGTTCCCAGTCGGGAATGCAACGGCGGATCAGTTGGTCTGAACAATACTTGAAGAGGTAGGGATCATCCCAGAAATAAAATTTCAAAGTGGATAAGAACTTTTTTCGGTCAGTACGAGACCAAGATGAAGGGACTTCCTCGGTAACTAGGTAATTTACTATATCATCATACCAAGGAGTTGAAAAGACAGAATACAAGTGTTCATCAGGAAAGGAATCACAGATGGGTTCGGTATCATAATCAACATCACTGACGAGTCATGATAAATGGTCTGCAACCACATTCTCGCAACCTTTTTTATCTCTAATTTCTAAAGTAAACTCTTGCAAGAGGAGGATCCATCGGATCAACCTCTGGTTTGTATCTTTTTTAGTTAATAGGTAATGAAATGCCTCATGGTCAGTGTAGACTATTATGAAAGAACCAACTAGCTAAGGACGAAACTTATCCAAGGCATATACAACAGCGAGTAACTCTTTCTCAGTGGTGGTATAGTTACGTTGAGCTTCATTAAGAGTTTTACTAGCATAGTAAATGACAATTGGGTTATCCTCTTGGCATTACCCCAGGACAGCTCCAATAGCGTAGTCCCTCGCGTCACACATTAACTCAAAAGGTTTAGACCAATCAGGTGGTTAAATTAGAGGAGATGTAGTCAGGGCAGATTTTAAGGTCTCAAAAGCTTGTTTGCAATTGAAAATGAAGTCAAAGATTGCATCTTTAAGCAGGAGATTTGTTAAAGGTTGAGCAACCTTAGAGAAATCTTGAATAAATCTCTTATAGAACCCTGCGTGTCCTAAAAACGCACGTATGTCGCAAACTATTTTGGTATAGGAAGGAAAGAAATTTTTTTCAATCTTAGCTTTATCGAGTAACCTTAAAACTTCCTCCCTTACCACATCATTCATGGCGGGGTTTAGATGACATTGCAGTTTATATGACGTCTTTGCATTTTCTTCAAGATGTATGCGATGGGTGAACACACAAGGGTTAATGCCCTTAATGTCATCGAGAGACCATCTAATAGCATAACGGTATTTTTGAATGACATTAATTAAATGGAATTCCTGATTGTCAGTCAATTGTGATGATATGATAATTGGATGGTTACCATCTGGATCAAGATGTACATATTTTAAATCCGAAAGAATAGGCTTTAAGTTAGGGGTGGGAGGAGTGGGTATCCGAGATTCTTGAGGAAATGCATCTTCCATAGAGAAAACAGATTTATGTTCGTCCAAATGGCTCGACAGCACGGTAGTAGGGTCAAATAGTGGTATTGACTCTAATAACGTGTTTACTTCCTGTGTATAAGCATCGACATCAAATTTAGAACACCAAAGGAAAGAAATTGGTGTACTTTATCGTCACGAAAAAAATTTGTTAAATACTCTTGCACAAGGCTGTCAACCAGGTTAACCTCACCATCACTTTGGTAGGAGTGTCTTTAGAAGATCTGGAAGAATCATTGTTACCCCAATAGGTGTTTCGTGAAGCCTGTTTCTCGAGAAAAGTGTATGCTTTAGCAGCGCCTTTGTTCATGAAACAGTTGCCATTCATGATATCTAATGTTTCCTTTTGATGGTCAGAGAGATCATTAAAGAATGACCGGACTAAGATAGCGGTGTCGAGTTGATGATGGGGACATTCGAGAAGTAGATCAATAAATCTGCTCCATGCTTCCATAAAGGATTCCTGGGGATGCTGGCAAAAGAACTGAATCTTTTGAAACATCTCTGTAGTTTTCTTCTGAGTATAGAACTTCATCATGAATGATTGTACGCGTTTTGCCCATGTGTCAAGGGATTGCGGTGCTTCGCCCGCGAGCCAAACAGAAGCTTTATCAGCTAAGGTGAAGGGAAACAACCTAAGCAAGACTTGATCGTTGGTAATGGTTGAATGGTGGAAAGCGGTGACCACTTGTTGTATCCTACGAAGCTGATTGTATAGTTTTTCATGGTCTAAACCATGGTAAACAGATAATAACCCGAAAACGTTTGGCGGAATGCGAAAATCACCTGCAATCTTATCTAGTTTAATGTAGGAAGCAGGTCCTTCTTGTAAGGCAGTATAGAAGTCTGAAAGGGGTTTCTCTACTATGGGATTTTCCTGGGCCATAACTATGGGAGCTAATGACAACGGAGATACTTGACGAGGTTGGTTTTTGGATGAAGAATTATGACTAGGGGATAACTTATGCAGTTGTTTATCGTATTTTCAACGACGATATGTAAGTTCTAATTCCTTATGTTTACCAGACCGTAGTCTCATACAAACCCAAATTTTAATTCAAGGCTCATAAGGAACGAATTATGACAGGAGGGTTAAGAATTATGGAAGGAGGGAGGTGAAGCACATCTTCCTGAGATGTTGCTAACTTGAGCAAGTAAGCTAGGATAACGTGTGAATATTCCAGCAGCCAGGTCATCTGAGAGAATTGAGGGAGGTTTACGGTGCTAGCACGTTCCTTAATTAGGTAACCTCATTCTCTCAAGTTTGCTAGACACTGAAGGAATAGTATGATGATTGATTATGGTATATTATGCGATTATTATTAGTAGGATTATAATGAAATTTAATTATTAGGATTTTTATTTTTATTTTTTATTTTTGATTTATTAATATTTATTATTATTTTTTAAGTTTACATAATTAATGTATTATGGAGACGTGATTACGAAACATGCAATTAAAAACGAGAGATGCCAAAATAGAAGGCTAAGCATGCAATTAACACATGGTAGTCTTACACAGGAAGTCTACACATGCAACTCTATATTACTTATACGTGAATAGAAACACGTCCTACGCATGCAATAATATATAGCTACCAATACATGCAACTAGATGCGAGCTAGGGGAATGTCGAGAACTAACTCATGCAATGTAATTCCGCGTACGTGAATGGATGTAGCATACACATACAAAAATAATCTAACCAGGTGGTTTGAAATCACGCAAACATCCAAATATATTCGAATCATCTTAACTGTGTTAACGTCAATATGCAATGAAGAACCACACTTACTTAGGAAATATTCTATTCATGCAAAGAGTTATCATGGCAACACACAAAGATCCAAGGTAAAACAGGTTATAGCAATCAACCAAATAATATCCTCGACAAAGTTTGAGGAGTTTACAAATTTTAAACCTTGCGTCCCACTTTTCCTAGTATAACGATCGAATTAACTCATGAGCTTGTGAACTTACTGGAAGTGGAATAACTAGGTCTAAAGAGTCCAAAATACTACTAAGAGGGAAAGTGGCTTGGACCTGAAAACTGGAGTGCTGATGCTCCAGAACATTCTCGCGCGCTACTATAGTAAGTCTCGTCCGAGACTATAAGATCAAAGCAGTACCTCAACTTCCTACTAAATTCTTAAACTGTGGTAATGCTGATAATCCCTATCTGGTTCACAGATACTTGTTAGTAGAAAAAGAAAAGTTGGTAAAAGCAAGTACGTAACATGTTAGTATAGCAAAACAAATGAAAATCGAAAAGATGAGGGGGTAGGAGAGGGGGGTTGTCCAATGATGTATTCCAATTGTTATGTTAATTGTCCGGAGTCCTTAGGCGTGCAGCGGCGCCATTTAATAAACAGTAATTTCATGTTTTGAATCTTTTAGTCCGAAGTCCAAGTCCAAAGTCCAAAGTCCGTAAACATCCAATTAGTCAAGTTAACTTACTCACGTGGGTTGGTAGGATAGGTCGAGTAAGGGATCGTCCATACCATAGGGCTCGACAAGGTTCACAACTGGATTTACAGCTTTTAGTGAGTAGGATTTTAGGTTCTTTCTCTGGTTTAGGTAAATTAACGATAATGCAAATAACATAAATTAACAACGATTGATTTCTACGTAAAATAAACATGGATAAAGATATAGGGAAAAGGTTAACCATACTCATGCAACATTAGTTTCAACAGTTAGAGTACCATATCACTATAACTCTAATCCGTCTCGAGTTCATAGACAAATCCAAGACAGCGTCGAGTATCGATCCCTAGTGAGATGCACGCATCTCTAAGCTCATCTCACTAACATAAGGAGTTGAACTAATATTCCATCTCTAGAATATCATTTCAGCTCCTGGTTCAATTCTATAATAGCTGGACAAACCAAAAGCTAACTTCCACCATAGAGTCTCGCACGAGACTAGACCTAGTGTAAACTGGGTCTCGCGCGAGACTGTTCTGGAGCATCAACACTCCAAACTTGACCAATCTCAATCATTTTAGGACTGGATGCATAATCTACACCTAATTCCTAAGTAGTGATTTTCGAACATTAAAGTGTCAATCCTAATCCTCACATGAGCATCATTAACCCTCCCCTTGGAAGGATTTTAGCTCATGGTCATTGGATGATTAATTTATTTTGCTGTATACAATAAATAAGTAAATGAAGAATGATAACCGTAAAAATAATAGAATCCTAAATATTAATGTTAACAACACTAATACGTAATCCTACCGTTCTTACGTTTAAATCAATTCTTCTTACTCTCAAAACATAATCATGCAATATAATGAGTAAGGATTCGTTCCACTCTTAACTGTCTAGACTTAAATTAAATTCAACTAATCAAACCAAAAGGAACAGTGGTGAGAGTAATGATTTGATGTGAAATTTCTATACTACCATTCCCAACACAAGAACAATAATAAGAACATGTCATTATGGAATAAGTAATTAACTTTATAAATCTAATAGAACAATAAGAACAAGATATGATTGAATGAATAACAACTATTTTATTTATCTAATGAATGATATTCAATGATTTAAATAACTAAGAAATAAACTAATTAATTAATCTAAAATTAGATCTAGAACTAAGGTTTAATGGCTACTTTTCTTTTCCTAACCTAATTTATTTTCTAACCTAACTATTTACCATTAACAAAGAGCTAAGATTTTGTTTTTATACTTTCAGATCCAAAAATCGTGCATAGGCTTGGAGCCATGTTTTGGGCCAGAGAATCAGGCCCAAAACCCAATTCTTTCAGTCCAAAAAAGCCTCTTCAGCTGCAGTTGGCTTCAACAGACTTTTCATCCACTTCTGCTCCTCTGATTGGGTCAAGGCTTAGACCATTGGAAAGCTCTTTCCAAGCCGGTCGTTTTGACATAAGATACTCCCAATTCCGAGGTCTGAGTCCAAAGATACGGCCTTCAGAAGTTCTGTTGACTTGTGCACTGTTTCTTCTCGTGTTGACTTTTCAGCTTTTGACCGGGCTTTACAAAGGCTTTGTCTCCTTAAATCTTGGCCTTTATTCACAGAACTCCTTAGCAACCGACCTTTGCTCCTTTATCTCGCTAAAGTGGCACATTTCTGCACATAATAGACTTTGAAGCCTGAAATGCATAAAAACACGTAAGCAGTATTAACTCTTAATTATTACTCACATAATTGGTCTAAAAGTATGATTGTTAAGGGGTTAAAACTACAGTTTTGGGCTCTTATCAAACCACCCCCAAACAGCATTTTGCTTGTCCTCAAGCAAAGATGAGAAATTAGAATAAGTGACCAAAAATGGAGTTCTATCTACTCTCATTTCGCTGAGTGTGATTGCATTGACTATATGCAACAAGACCTTAAACCACTAGGAATTCCCTAGTGGACGAGTTATAGCCTCGTGAGAGTTTTCCAGTGAAGGTACTCACAAACTTCATCTATACTACAATGACTAAGAAATAAAACTATTGTTTCCTCATTTATGTCTCAATTATCTATACAGCTCACTAGCAATGAATACAGAATAATCATGTCGAAACCTAAACTAATATATGCATAATAATCAATCATCTACGAATAAACATATATACAATGAGTAATGCTATGAAATGCAATAACATGTCCGTTTCTGAAACTTTGGAATAGTGTCCTTAAGTAGGTTCTCACATAAAAGTTAAGACAAAATCACTCTGATTTTTCCACTCAAGTTTTGCTTCTCCAGTGTGCAATGGGCATACTTTACCTTACAATCTCAATGACACACAAGGAAGCCGAAGTTGATCAAACACATCTGCCACTTACTATCACACTAACCTATTCCTAATTGAGCTAGAGGTCTTTATTAGGTGTTGCGGGGATTAGGAGATGGTTTAAGAATGAAGGAAATGGATATTCAAAAAGACAAGTCTGAGATAATAGGGTCTTCATATTACGTAACTAGATAAAATCTTGTTCTTTTGCTTCTACACTTTGTTTCCATCCTTAGCCTTTTTTCTTTTGGCTTTTCGACTCCTTTTATTCTATTTTTGGAGTTTTTATTTTATTTCTATTTTTCTTTTTCTTTTCTTTCCTTTGGATGGAAATTTCTTTTCTTTTTCTTTTCTGAAGCAACTAACTAATTTCTGTTTACACAGGTTTTTCTCTTCTCTTTTCCTCACTCATCCTATTCTCAGACTTATTCTAAAGTGGGTAGGTTGATTTTTATTTTTATTTTGTTTTGTTTTTGTAATAGGGTAAAGGAATTGTGGTTTATGGAAGGGCTAATGAAAGGCTCAGTGGGGCGACTAGCAGAAAATATACTTAGGTCAGAATTTCTAGCTATATCGATCCAAAAAGGGCCTAAATTCTCTTAGGACATGGTATAGTGGTCAAGCAAGTGGACGTGTGATTTCTCTATTCGGAATATACTTCTCCCTTGTGTCATTTCTCAAATGTTTCACTCATATAAGGCTTTAGGCTATATTCTCACAGGATTTGTAGAATAAGTACTCTAGCCTAGATTTCAAAACTTATCGCCAAACAATCATAGATATACTCATGTAATATATTTATAGATAGATGCAAAGATTATTACCTACATATTAACCTAAGTTTCTAAAAAACTATTCTAATGCAAAAGCTACATTGAGACTTCTAGATTATTAAGAGCATAGATAAAGAAACAATACCAATATTCCTAAGTGTATAGCATAAACTTTTTATTTTTATTTTTATTTTTATTATTTTTAAGACAAATAATACGTAATATACAACCTAATATGTGCTTAACATTTACATCGTGTTTCTATACCACCCCCAAACAATTTGGGAGAAGGGGGTTCATGAAACAATTCAATAGCACAATTAAATTATGTAACTAACTAATTTTTATAATTTTTAACATTTATAAATAAAAGTGCGTAATTTACATCCTAAAAGTGTCTAATTTTTGCAAATGTTTCTATCCCACCCCCAAACAATCGAATGCTTTGTCCTCAAAGTATAAAGAGATAAGGAAAGAATTTACCATAGAAACGTGGCAAAATTGGCGATTACACAATGTAAATATTGTAAAGATGATATGATAATATGAAGCACAATTAAACTGATACATACTAAGAAACACAAACTCTACTGGAGTAAACATGACAGGCTTAGGGTGGCAACATGATTTGAAATGAATACCAAAATACGCCACCCCTAAAAAAAAATGAAAAACTCTTTTTAAGTTTGAAAATTTTGTTTGGCCTATACTCCAGAAAGTTGGTATTGTACGAAAACTTGGGTCTTTTAAAGTCAGATTCCCTAGACTTACTAATATATGTTTATGTTTTTATTTTATTTAGTTTTTATATGTTTGATTTTTAGAAAAACAAAACAAAATTACAATAAAGAAATAAAAATGAAACTCACTCCATAGAGAAGCACTACTCAATCCACGAGAAAAAAAGTGCAAGAGATAAATCGCGGAGTCACATGAAACGTAGACTAAGAATCCGACACTTACAACCACTCACTCCAAAAGGAGGGTCCGGTTGCCTTAATGGTGCACTCCCATAACATAAGATTGGAATGGAATACACCGAAGAATAAAATGAGTCTTTTATAGTCAGATACTCGAGACTTTATCTAATATATATGTATTAAAATGCAGTTTACCATATATCAACAATCGAAAAAGTTGTGGGTCTTTCTACAAATAATTAACATGGAATGCTCCATCAAACAGAATTAAACACCAAGATTTTCTATGACGTAGCTTAGTGGAATGAGAGCAAAGCCTTATAGATCTAAAACCTAATCGAGCATACAGTTTCTTCTTTGTCCTCCTACGAAGGGGATGCCAAGTAAATGAACGTGAGAAAATTGATGGTTGTGGAAGATACGTAGGATGTGGATAATTTTGAGAAGGAAAAAATGGAAAAAATGAAAAAGTGTCAGGTGGCTTGTCCTTGGGTGTTACTTCTTCACCAGTTGGTTTTCGATAGTTATGAAGCATAGGAGAAACGCCAAGGTCAAGTACAAACTCAATGGTTCTTTGAAAAGGTAGAGGGCGAGGAACATTCGTGATGGGAGGTGAATGAGTGACATGAGGATGTGAGGTGGGTGAATGGTGTTCAACTAGTGTTCTTAGGTCTATATCATCAGAGGCCTTGAGATATGTAAGACATTCCTCAATAGGTGGGTAAGAAGAATCACTGGGATAGAGGGTGAAAAATTCTTCTTCCGTCATGGCGTCAAGAGATGAATAGATGTCAATAGGAGAGAACTCGCGAGGCGGCAAAGAAGGGTTGCAAAATAGTCGAAGCAAATCCTCCTTGATGTTATCTACGTCTAGGGAGTAGAAATTGTGATCCTTGTCTTCTTCCATAAGAGGGGTATCTAGTAGTGTGGGGACTAAAGTGTCAGCCGCACTAATGTGAGGTACAAAACTCTCAATGTACTTCACTTCCCCTTCTACAGGCAAACCTAGTTGTCCCTATTTTTGTCTAAACATGTTAACTTCTACAGAAAGATTTCCAAAAGAAAAAGTCATTGAGCCATCCCGACAATTGATTTGGGCATTGGCGGTTGCCAAGAAAGGACGCCCTAAGATGATGGGAATGGAATCATGAGCAACTTCTATGTCAAGAATAACAAAGTCAGCTGGATAGTAAAAATCCTGAACTTTAACGAGAATATTTTCAACTACACCCTTGGGATACTTAATAGAACGATCAGCTAACTGCAAAGTCATTTTGGTTGGTTGAAGTTTTGTTAGACCTAGTTGTTTATATAAATAAAAAGGAGTAAGTTAACACTTTCGCCCCAGTCTAATAAAGCAGTTGTTATGAAGGTATCACCTAAGGTGCATTATACTGATAGGGCGACCGTGGTCCTTGTACTTAACAATTCCGTTATGTTCAGATAAAGAGGGATATTATTCAGTTAAGAATGCTTCGTGGGGTATGTTGGTTTTCCTCTTCTTGGTGCACAACTCTTTTAGAAACTTAGCGTGTCCAGGTAGACTTTTTATAGCTTCTAGAAAAGGTAGGTTTATAGTCAAATTTTTAAACACTTCCCTAATCTCATCAAAATTCTCGTCCTTTTTAAACACAACTAGTTTTTGGGGTTATGGTGTTTTATCGCTATTTTTAGCAGAAGGGATAAAAGTATTATTAGTCTTTGCTTTATCTCTAGCCATTTTTCATCTAGGTGTCCATATTGGAACCTCTACAGGTGTAGGGTCTTCACTTTCTATTATTGGGTCTTGTAATATTTTCCCTTTTGGTTGTGGTTTAACTGGTACTTCTACAGTTGTAGGGTCTTCAGTTTCTATATTTGGTATGGTATCATTTTTAGTTTGCAGGTAATCTTTAGGCATAGTCACTTGGTTATCAACTACTCGCCCTGAACGAAGGGTAGTGACTGCTTGTAGGTCCCCTTGGTTTATATTACCATTACAGTAAATATTGTTTATTTCAAAGGCGGTGTTTGTTGACTTAGGATTAGGCACTGCTTGACTTGGAAACACGCCGGTTTGGTTATTATTTTGGTTATAAGACATGTCAATAACCTTTTGGCACAAAGACTGCATCATTTGCATCGTTTGTTTCATCATATTAGAGTTTTGATCATGCTGATCTTTCATCAAGTTGGAGTTTTGTTGCATAATTTGATTTTATTTCTCCAACAAGGTCACTACTACTTTGTCTATAGATGGTTGTATTGGAATTAAAGCTTGTTGAGCGTTCATGTCTTGATGTTGATAGTTCTGGGTTATGGGTACTAAACCTCTATTCTGGTCACCTAAGTTCCCTTGTCCTTGATGTTGAGTTAACCGGTTAAAAGTGTGATGGTTGTGGTGGTGTTTGTGCATAGACAAGAGGATAATAGAAGTCGGGATGCTCAAGACTACAAATGCACATTACAACGAGTAGAGTTAATGTTCATGACCGAGTGGGTTGTTGTTGAACGAGATGACATCTACCTTTTAATGAGGGCATCGATAAGAGTTTTAAGCTTCGGGATCATATTTAACCTCAAGAGAAGAAGGAGAGGAGCTGGAGGAATCGCTACCTCCCCAATTGTTGTTCTTTCTTAGATTGATCTTCTAAGAATTTATAAGCCTCCAAGGCTCCTTTACTACTAAAACTACCCCCACCATGATATCTAGAACCTCCTTATGATAATGTGAAAGCCCCTTGAAGAAAGCACGAACAAAGCGTGTCTTTCGCAAGATTATGATCTTGGGCATTCAATGAGAAGATCAATGAAACGATTCCAGGCCTCTGAAAAGGATTCATGAGGATTCTGGCTGAAGAAATGAATCTTGTGAAGCATTTCATCTGTCTTCAGTGGTGGGTAAAACTGTTCCATGAACAATTGAACAAGTTGAGCCCATGAGTCCACAGAGTTTGGCGTTTGGCCAGTTAACCAAGACGCCGCCTTATCGGCTAAGGTGAAAGGGAATACCCTCAGTTTAATTTGTTCCGCACCAACCATGGGATGGTGGAATGTTGTTAGGACTTGTTCAATCATACGTATGTGCTGATAAGGTTTTTCATGGTCTAAACCATGAAAAACGGGTAACAAATTAAAAAATTTGGGGGGATTCGGAAATCCCCCACTGGGTCTGCTAGAACGATGCAAGATTTGGGACTATCGCTCAAGGCTTTGTAGAAGTCAGAGAGATGTGTCTCTCTTTCTTCAGCCATTATATCAGGTGGTGTGTGTGAAATTTTTAGATAGGCGTGTGGTATTTATGTCTACAAAAAACAAGCCTGATTATACTAGAATTAAAACTCCTCTGACAAAAGAAACGAGGAGTGGAAGAAGGTAATACTTGATTGCGTCCTTGCTTCGCTTATAAATAGCGTCTTGTTCACGCGTGTTCAGTGTATATAACAAGTTAGAACACTGAAAAACTTGAAAATTGAAAATTTGAATCAAACCTGCGGAAATCCGGCAAAATCAGCTGAGGGCGCAGGTGCGCTTCACTTGGGCATAGGTGCGCTCAGTGCAAATTCAAGTTCTAGTGTTTTGAGCACAGGTGCGCTCCTTTTGGGCGCAGGTGCGCCTCAGGGTTTTCGAATGTCCAGTGTTTTGAGCGCGGGTCGCGCTCGGTATGGGTGCAGGTCGCGCTTCAGTGTTTTCGAGGTTTAGGCCTTTTATCATACTCCAAAAAATCTGAAATTTTTAGAGTAATTTGCTAAGACGTCTATCAAGTAGCCTGTAAAATTTCAGATCAATAGGAGCTATGAAAGTCCCTCTACTGCCCTGCAAAGTTTGCAAAACAGTTTTTGGACACAATACAAACAACCGAATAGTTAACCCATCAAAACAAAGCCAAAAATTTCCAAATTTTTACTGGAGACTCCTCACAGATCCTACTTGTTCCTGTAAAAACTTTAGAGCAATTGAAGTTCTACAACCTCTCCTTATCGGCTAGTGTTCCAGATATTAGGTGTTTGCAACACTGCAGAAACACACTAGAAACACTCTACTATTTAGGAGGTCAAAACAAATCAAAAACTCGTCAAATTTTTACTACAAACTCCTGACTTAGGATAGATACTCCTGTAAAAATTATATAATTTTTAAAACTCCCTAAGTAACCTTACTCGTCTGTTTTTCAAGAACATACGGTGTGAAAACTGAAATGCAGCACTGTAAAGATCCTATTTTTTTCACAAGGTAAACCAACTTTGAAAATCTGAAAATATTCCAGTAAATCAACAACACATTAGATATTATGTATGAAAATTTTCAGAATTTTCAAAAATTTAGAAATACCTACACCGCAGTGTTTTTCTCTGTGAATCCGCAGCCCCTATGCCTAAAACAGTGAACAGTTCCGAAACTTCAAGAAATAAGAATGAAAAATTAAAAGGGTGGGTGGGTAGAGAATAGGGGATTGCCCCTTGGATTCAAGCAATTGAATTCTTGTCTTGAACGAGATTAAGACATCAGCGACGCCATTTGATAACCGTAAAAATAATAGAATCCTTAATATTAATGTTAACAACACTAATACGTAATTCTACCGTTCTTACGTTTAAATCAATTTTTCTTACTCTCAAAACATAATCATGCAATATAATGAGTAAAGATTCGTTCCACTCTTAACTGTCTAGACTTAAATTGAATTCAACTAATCAAACCAAAAGGAACAATAGTGAGAGTAATGATTTGATGTGAAATTTCTATACTACCATTCCCAACACAAGAACAATAATAAGAACATGTCATTATGGAATAAGTAATTAACTTTATAAATCTAATAGAACAATAAGAACAAGATATGATTGAATGAATAACAACTATTTTATTTATCTAATGAATGATACTCAATGATTTAAATAACTAAGAAATAAACTAATTAATTAATCTAAAACTAAGGTTTAATGGCTACTTTTCTTATCCTAACCTAATTTATTTTCTAACCTAACTATCTACCATTAACAAATAGCTAAGCTTTTGTTTTTATACTTTCAGATCCAAAAATCGTGCATGGGCTTGGAGCCATGTTTTGGGCTAGAGAATCAGGCCCAAAACCCAATTCTTTCAGTCCAAAAAGGCCTCTTCAGCTGTAGTTGGCTTCAATAGACTTTTAGTCCACTTCTGCTCCTATGATTGGATCAAGGCTTAGACCATTGGAAAGCTCTTTCCGAGCCAGTCGTTTTGACATAAGACACTCCCAATTCCGAGGTCTGAGTCCAAAGATACGGCCTTCGGAAGTTCTGCTGACTTGTGCACTATTTCGCCGCCTGTTGACTTTTCAGCTTTTTGGGGGGCTTTACAAAGGCTTTGTCTCCTTGAATCTTGGCCTTTATTCACAGAACTCCTTAGCAACCGACCTTTGCTCCTTTATCTCGCTAAAGTGACACATTTCTGCACATAATAGACTTTGAAACCTGAAATGCATAAAAACACGTAATCAGTATTAACTCTTAATTATTACTCACATAATTGGTCTAAAAGTATGATTGTTAAGGGCTACAGTTTTGGGCTCTTAACAAAGAACAGGAATTTAACTTGAAAAAAATGAATTTTATTAAGTAAAAGATATACAGTACTTGATGCTGGAATGAAAAGCTACTGGAAGGGAAATACAAAAACACGTACTGGAAATGAAAGCAAAAATGTAAAGCTAAAGTATCTAACTAAGGTCCCCTTCTCATATCTCAAATATATAGCTCCTCCCATTTGAAGCCCCCTCTTTATTTGTTTTGCCTTTTTTCCAATTTGCAACAATCCAAACTTTACAAAGTTTGTCTTTTCTTGTTTTAATTTGTTTTTGTTTTTTTTCTTCATTTGCAACATCAAATCATGCATTGATTTTTGTTTTGTCTTTTCCCAATTTGCAAGGTGGCACAAAAGTATCTTGCCACTTGTCGATACATGACTCATCATTTATTGTGGGCCCACAGAGTTGGTCCACATGCTGTGTCTAGTGGCAGCTCGATTTTTGGTGTTTTTACAATTTTCTGTCTTTCGTAAAGCTCGTCGCCCTGGTTGCTCTAGCAGTTCACTTGCCAAAATTGGCATCCAGGTTTGAAACACGTGAACTTTGGAAGGTTGCTGCTTCTTTACACGTGGACCCGTTCTACACTAGTTTTGTCCCTTTGGAATCTTCGGCTCTATTCAGGCTTTGTTGGGCTTCACTGGGGCTGAGTGGGAAGACTTCAGGTATGCCATTATTCCCATACTTTGATGCATGTTTTGTCATCATATTCATGTTAACTGCAAAAACCTGTAAAAGTACAAAAATATAATTATTTCATGATTAGTAAACACATAATTAACCAAAATGTTATGTCTCTCGGGGTTTAGTATTACAGTTTTGGGTGCTTATTGACCAAACCTCGTAGAGACATAGCATTTCGGTCAATGATGTGTTTAATAATCATGAAATAATTATATTTTCATACTTTTGCAGGTTTTCATAATTTACGTGGATATGATGATAAAACCTGTATCAAAGTATGGGAATATTGTGCATACTTGAAGTCTTCCCACTCAGCCCCAGTGAAGCCCAATAAAGCCTAACTAGAGCCAAAGATTCCAAAGGGACAAAACCAGTGCAGAATGGGTCCACGTGTAAAGAAGCAGCAAACTTCCGAAGCTCACATCTTTCAAACCTGGATGCCGATTTCGACAAGTGAACTGCCATAATGACCAGGGTGACGAGCTCTATGCAAAGACAAAAAGTTGTAAAAACGCCAAACTTTGAGCAGCCACTGGACACAGTACGTGGACCCACTCTGTGGGCCCACAAAAAATGATTAGTCATCATGCATAAACAAGTGGCAAGACACTTGTGTGCCACCTTGCAAATAAAGAAAAGACAAAACAATAATTAATACATGATTTGATGTTTGCAAATGAACAAAAGACAAAACAAATTAATACATGAAAAGACAAACTTTGTTAATACAAAGTTTAGATGTTTAGAAATAGGATAGGACAAAACTTATAAAAGGAAGGCTTCACGTGAGATTCAAAGGGGGTTATATATTTGGTGGGAGGCTAGAGAAAGGGCTAGTTTTTCATTCTTGCATTTTCCATTCCAGTACTTACATTTCATACAGTAGTAGTTTCTTTTATTTTCAAGCCTATGTATCAAGTACTGTAAGTATTCACTTTAATAAAATCCATTTTTCTTCAAGTTAAATTCATGTTCTTCGTACACTTCTTTTTACTTATTTATTGTATACAGCAAGATCAATCAAGCCATCCAAGGACCATGAGCTAAAATCCTCCCAAGGGGAGGGTTAATGATGCTCATGTGAGGATCAGGTTGCCATTTAATGTTCCAAAATCACTACTTAGGAATTAGGTTTAGATTATACATCCCAGTCCCAAAATGATTGAGTCTGACCAAGTTTAGAGTGCTGATGCTCCAGACCAGTTTTGCGTGAGACCTAGTTTACACTAGGTCCAGTCTCGTGCGAAACCCTATGGTGGCCGTCAGCCCTCTGGTTTGTCCAACTGATGTAAAATCAAACCAGGAGCTGAAATGATATTCCAGAGATGGAATATTAAGTCAACTTCTTATGCTAGTGAGATGATCTCAGATATGAGTGAATCTCACTAGGGATCGTTACTCGACGCCGTTTCAGGTTTGTCTATGAACTCGAGACGGCTTAGAGCTGTAGTGATATAGAGTAATATAGAGTTGCATGTGTAGACTTCCTGTGTAAAACTAGCATGTGTTAATTGCATGCTTAGTCATCTATTTTGGCATCTCTCATCTTTAATTGCATGTTTTTTTATCACGTCTCCATAATATATTAATTACGTAAACTAAATAAATAAATAAATAATAATAATAATAATAATAATAAATAATAACAAAAAATCCTAATAATAAAAATTTCATCATAATCATATTAATAATAATCGCATAATACACCATCATCAATCATCATCCTATTCCATCAGTGTCTAGCAAACGTGAAAGATTGAGGTTACCTAATTAAGGAACGTGCTAGCACGGAAAACCTCCCTCAGTTCTCTCATGTGACTTGGCTGCTGGAATATTCACACGTTATCTTAGCTTACCTACTCACGTTAGCAACAGCTCAGGAAAACGTAGTTCACCTCCCTCCTTCCGTAATTACTAATCATCATGTCATAATTCATTCCTTATGAGCCTAGAATTGAAATTTGTGTTTGCATGAGACTATGGTCTGGTACTAATAAGGAATTAGAACTTACATATCGTCGTCAGAAATACGATAAATAACTGCATAAGTTATCCCCTAGACAGAGTTCTTCCTCCGTAAATCAAACCTCGTCAAGTATCTCAATTGCCATTACCTCCCATAGTTATGGCCCAGGAAAATCCCACAATAGAAAAGACCATTTGGACTTTTATACTTCCTTACAGGAAAGACATGCTTCCTACATTAAACACGATGAGATTGCAGGTGATTTTTGCATTCTGCCCAACATTTTTAGATTGTTACCTGTTTACCATGGACTAGACCATGAAAAACCATACAATCACTTTCTTAGGATCTAGCAAGTGGCCACCACTTTCCACCATCCTATCGTTACTAACGAACAAGTCTTGCTTAGGTTGTTTCCCTTCACCTTAACTGAAAAAGTTTCAGTTTGGCTCGTGGGTGAAGCGCCGCAATCCCTTGACACATGGGTCAAGCTCGTACAATCATTCATGATGAAGTTCTATACTCAGAAGAAAACTACAAAGATGTTTCAGAAGATTCAATTCTTTCGCCAACATCCCCAGGAATCCTTTACGGAAGCATGGAGCTGATTTACTGATCTGCTTCTCGAATGTCCCCATCATCAACTCAACATCGCTGTCTTAGTACGGTCATTCTTTAATGGTCTCTCTGACCATCAAAAGGAAACATTAGATATCATGCATGAATGGCGGTTGTTTCATGAATAAAGGCACTATTAAAGCATACACTTTTCTCGAGAAACAGGCTTCATGAAACACCCATTGGGGTAACACTGATTCTTCCAGATCTTCTAAAGACACTCCTACCAAAGTGACGTCTATGTTCAAGGTCAAACCGATCCGGAATTAAAAACTCTGATCGAGTCCTTAACCAAAAAGGTCGATGCTCTTTCAATTTAAGTGAATGATCAAAAACTCAAACAAGTCATGGCCGCCAACACCGCCCCATGTCTTCTTTGCTTAAGTCCTGAGCACTCCAATTCTTATTATGCTTTGGCATACGGTTGCACTCCCCAGCCATCTAAAGAGGCTTGTGCTTTCAACATCCCTAATGCACCTTGGTGACAACATCTGAATTTGGCTTGGCGTACCCCTGCCCAATAGCCAGCTCCTCCGGGTTTTAACAACCCTCTTGTACGACCACCCACGAACTAAAATTCCTACTATCAAGGAATTCCTCCGCAATTCCCTCAAGGGAAAAATCAGTTTCCCAACACCACCAATATAAGGTACCAAAACAACCACAGCTTTGTTCCCGCTAATCTAGGTTATGGCTACCAAAATCACCCCTTAAACAATAACCGTGAACTTCTTCCTACTGCTCCACTGGGACAATCCACTTCCGATAAAACAGTTGAAACTTTTCTGACTTACATGAATCAGCAGTCTCAAATCCTAGCATCTATCAAACAGTCTCTTCAGCTGTTAGCACAGGATAAAAGTAAAAAGGGCATGTTTCCTGGCCAAGTTGTTCCCAACCCTAAGCCCACAAGCACTGCATTTGAACTCACCAATGCACCAGGATCTAGTAATCCCAGCTAGGGTGAGGTGAATGCCATCACCACTCTTCGTTCTGGCCGAACAGTCGACAATCACATACATATGCCAGACATTCAATCAATGAAAGTCGCGGCTGACGTCCTTCCAACTCCTACCTCGCAACCTATAGTGGACGAAGTTGTTCCTTCCAAATCTACAACTACGTCCCTGGGGAAAGATGCCACTGATCCATATGCGTGATTCTACCCAAAAGCTCTGTTCCTAGCCCGTTGGGTGACAAGTATACCGCTACCGCCCTTTTAGACCTAGGCACGATTGTTAACTTTTCCCTACTACTTATTTAAGCAGTTAGGTCTTCATGAATTAAAACCTACCAGCATGACCTTGCAACTCGCGAATCGCTCCATCAAGTACCCAAAGGGCATAGTAGAAAATGTCCTAGCCAAAGTCCAAGATTTTTACTACCCTATTGATTTTGTCATTCTAGATACCAAAGTTGCATGTGACTCCATTCCTATCATTTTAGGACATCCATTTCTTGCAACTGCTAACGCTCTCATTAATTGTCGGGATGGTTCAATGACTATGTCTTTCGAGAACCTTTCTATAGAAGTCAAGTGTTCAACTTAATGAAACAACTTCATGATCCTGACATTGAGGGTGAGATTAGCATGGTTATTAGTCTAGCATAGGAATATTTCACAAACTCTTTTCCCCCAGATGAGGTACACCAATTTCTTTCTTTTGATAATCCTGAGTTTGATGATGACTTGTACATTAAGGATGTCCACGCAATATTAAAGTCAGTAACACTATTTAACCTTACTGCTGCGTTACCAACCGATTCAGAAGAACCTGACTCGCTCTTTTCCATTGAAAAGACGGCCTCTCACGAATCCTTAATCCCCAATCTTCCAACTCTAGATTTAAAACTTCTACCCTCTGATTTGAAGTATGTGCATCTCGATCCCGATGGTAGCCACCCTATAATAATTTCTTCCCACTTGACTATCAGTTGGACCTTAGATGATATTAAAGGAATACACCCTAGTGTATGCTTGCATCATATACATCTAGATGACAGCATAAAGACATCGCGAGAACCGCAATGTTGGCTTAACCCCGCCATGAAGGAGGTGGTGAGGGAGGAAGTTTTATGTTTACTAGATGCAGGTATCATTTACCCTATCTCTGATAGTGTTTGGGTTAGTCCTGTCCACGTTGTTCCCAAGAAGTCTGGCATTACAGTTGTGCAGAATGAAAATGATGAATGCATCTCCACTCGCGTCCCGGTGAAATGGAGAATTTGTATTGACTATCATAAACTTAATACCGTAACACGTAAAGATCACTTCCCTCTTCCTTTCGTTAACCAGATGCTAGAACAATTAGCCGGTCATGCTTACTACTATTTTCTTGACAGCTATTCTGACTACTTCCAAATTGTCATCGATCCAGCTGATCAAGAAAATACAACTTTCACATGTCCTTTTGGAACCATTTCATACAAACGCATACCTTTTGGTCTGCGCAATGACCCTAGTACTTTCCAACGCTGCATGATTAACATTTTCAGTAATATGGTGGAACATTATATGAAAGTCTTCATAGACGACTTTTCCATTTATGAAAACTCCTTTGACGACTGCCTATCCAACCTTTCTAAAGTGTTAACGCATTGTGAAGAGAAAAATCTGGTACTTAATTGGGAGAAGTGTCATTTCATGGTGACCAAAGGAATTGTTCTAGGTCATATTGTTTCGAAAGATGGGATAGAGGTTGATAAAGCTAAAATTGTTAAAATTGCTTCTCTACCTATCCCGTGAACAATTCACGATGTCCGTGCCTTTTCGGCCACCCTGGGTTTTACAGGCGATTCATTCAGGATTTTTATAAAGTTACTTAACCCTTAACCAATCTCCTGCTTAAGGATGCAGTCTTTGATTTCAATTTCAACTGTAAACAAGCTTTTGAGACTCTAAAAATCACCCTGACTACCGCTCCTATCATTCAACCCCCTAATTGGTCTCAACCATTCGAACTGATGTGTGACGCTAGCGACTTTGCTATTGGTTTCGTGCTAGGAAAATGACATGATGATAAACCTATTGTCATTTACTATGCTAATAAAACTATTAATGATGTTCAACATAATTACACGACAACTGAGAAAGAGTTACTAGCTACTGTCTATGCTTTGGATAAGTTTCGCCTTTACCTGGTCGGCTCTTTAACCATCGTATATATTGACCATGTCGCACTTCGATACCTACTCGTGAAAAAGGATGCAAAACAAAGATTGTTCCACTGGATCCTTCTGAAATCAAAGACAAGAAAGGAACAGAAAATGTGGTGGCCGACCATTTATCAAGGTTGGTTGGTGACATTGATAGTGATTCTGACGCCATATGTGATTCCTTCCCAGACGAACATTTGTACTCCATTTTCTCCTCTCTATGGTACGCGCATATCGTTAACTACCTAGTTACTGAGGAAGTTCCTTCCTCTTGGTCACGCCCTGATCGTAAAAAGTTCTTATCCACAGTAAAATATTATTTCTGGGATGACCTTTTTAAGTATTGTTCCAACCAACTCATTCTTTGCTGCATTCCCGACTGGGAACACACCGACGTGTTATCCTTTTGCCATGAACAATCTTGCGGTGGGAAGAAAACGGTGGCCAAGATTTTGCAATGTGGTTTTTACTGGCCTACCCTTTTTTGCGATGCACACAAACATTGCAAAGCTTGCATTCGTTGTCAGCACCTGGGTTGTATTACACAACGCAATATGATGCCCCTAAATCCCATTTTAATTGTGGAAATTTTTTATGTTTGGGGCATTGATTTTATGGGACCCTTCCCTATTTCTCAAGGTTTTCTCTATATTCTACCTAGTCACTGTGGACTATGTGTCCAAATGGATTAAGGAACTCACATGTCGCTCAAATGACCACAAGACTATCGTGAAATTTGTAAAAGAAATCATTTTCCCTTGTTTTGGTGTCCCCAAAGCTATCATCAGTGATGGGGGTACATATTTTTGTAACAAAATTTTTGGGTTTTTAATGAAGAAATATTAAGTTACTCACAAAGTTGCTACTCCGTATCACCCATAGAAGAGTGGCTAAGTGGAAGTCTCTAACAGAAAGATAAAGTCCATTCTGGAGAAAACTGTCAATCCCTCAAGAAAAGACTAGTCTCTCCGCTTATTGAATGCCTTGTGGGAATACCAAACTGCCTTTAAGACTGATAGGGTTATATACTAAAAGCATTACTTTTGTATTAACTCTAATTCTTTATATTTTGAATGAGAATCATATGGGCAAATGTTATGCATATTATATATGTTATTAGTTATATACATGTGTCTAATACTTTATGTTCTAGATGATATGGTGTGAACACACAGAAGATCATATCATCAGTACCTTATAAAGTATAAGTAATCATTCACAACCTAGATGGATTTGGACAAACCATTAGTACGGTTGTAGTATAATCTGGTATTAGTTTATCTTGACTATAGGATTACACTAGTACACTTTGTGTGTATTGAACAAGACCAAGTGAGGTTGTTTCTCTTTATACTGACTATGTAAGAGAACAAATGCCTCTGTTATTATAGATGTTTGTCCTCCTAATCCGGATATAATAACGGGCACTTACATGCATTGTACATTACTTTAAATCATCAATGAGTGAGATTCATTTGTGAATCAACAAACCCGATGGATTGGGTAATAACATTGTATGTAAGGTGTGTTGTTGATTATAAAAGGAATTCATGTCCCGCAAGAAGTCGGGTTGATGATGTCCCCTTGAGGAGCTCAAAAAGATTGTCATGTAAACCCTGCAGGTGGATTTATTCCGACATGAAAATGAGGTTGAGTGGTACTACTCAACGACATAAGAAGTTGATTAATATAGTTGTCAGTAACTTGACTTAATCAACAGACATTCGATATCTTAAACACAGGAAGATCAACGAGCTTATAATATGGAGCCCATAAATGCTGACACGTAATTTGGGATTAGGGTGGTAGTGCAACAATGGCCTTTAGTGGAATAAGCCATTTGTTGACGGACTTGGGCCATGTGTTCTAGGCAAACATGGGAAGCCCAAGCCCGTCAGGAGGCCCAACCCTAATTTCTCCTCATGGTCCCTGTTGTAGCCTATAAATAGAATACTCATTCTCTGGCCTAAATTTACTATTCACCTGGTTTTGAAAAATAGGCAAGGAAAGATAGATCCAAAATTGGATCTAGCTTTGTGAGAAAGAAGGGGATTGGTATATCATTGTCCACACAATGTCCAATCTATTCTAAAGGAATACAACAGAAGATCAAGGGGTTTATTTTAGATTTCATAAAGCTTGGATTCTCAGAGTTATCTAAACCGGATCTAAAAGGTATGCTCTTAATCCAAAATCATGAGAACCCCATTGATTCCGCTGCGCATGGGTTCTCGCGGTTTGTAGAAATATTCGTTCTGAAAATAACGGTTCCTACAAAGACACCTATAGGGATGTCTCCTTACCACATCGTTTTTGGAAAACCTTGTCATCTGCCGGTTGAACTTGAGCATCGTGCCCTATGGGCCATCAAAAACCTCAATTACAATATCAACCCGGCAGGCGAGAAGCAAAAACTGCAATTAAATGAGCTTGAGGAGATTCGTAGTGATGCATATGATCTCTCGAAATCCTACAAACCTAATATGAAAAGTTTACACGACAAGCACATTTTGCGTAAAGATTTCAAAATTGGCCAAAAAATTTTACTTTACAACTCCAGATTACACATTTTTCCTAGTAAATTGAAAACACGATGATCTGGCCCTTTCATTGTGCTAGTTGTAACCCATTATAGGGCAATCTCTTTGCTTAATCCACAAGATAACAACGAATTTCAAGTAAATGGCCAACGCCTCAAACATTACCACGAGTTACGTTCCCCAACTATTGAACAGACTCTTCTCCAAGATCCTGTCTACATAGACTAGATGAGTCATTTGACGTACTCAATTTTGTTTTTCTGTAAAGGGTACGTCATTCTGGTAGCCGGGCCATCTTCTATTTTATGATCTAAAAAGTACTTTGAAGTGTGTGGCTGCAAACGCCAGAGCCATAGTCCACAAAAACTCTACTTCAGAATTGAGTAAAAATGTCTTCTGAAACGTGAGCAAACGTTCCTGCTGGTAAACGATGGGTACCAAAAATTTCCCCTCCTTCTTTCTATTCCTTTTTCTACTCTCTGCCTCGTGAACTTCAGCTAATCATTTGGTGTAAGTCTCACTCATCAGCAGTAGGTAATGGTCGTAGTACTTTTGCTCGTAAACGACATGCACAAAGGATGGGGTGGTGTATGCATTGTCAAACACCTTTCTGTCTAGGTCTTGACTTCCTATCCAATACTAGCCAATATAAGGTATATTTTTGTTTGACACTAGCTGAGCAGGATAAACTTCGTCGCCGTGCCGTTTCTCCCACAGGTTGAGAATCGTCTTGATGATCTGACATTAAAAGACTAGCAAACGTCTTGAGGATCTGACATTAAAAGACTCGATTCGTCTTGAGGATCTGACGTTAAAAGACTCACCTTGTATATATGTATATATTGTTGTCTTTTAAAATTCCCCTTGCATTAAGTTGTGCACATAGAAATCGTGTTCAACCTCGGATGTTACCTACTTGGGACATGTACGGGCAATGGATTCCACCAAGCCAACCCCTAGAGTTGGTTACTTTGAATTCCCTTTGGGGCGGTTTGAGGATAGCCGTATGTAATAAGGGTAATATTATTAGACCGTAGAGCGCATGGTCCAAGATGGTACCGTCTTGCCCCTGTACCCATAATACATAAAGGTGAAGCCACTGTCTGGCTAGATTGGGTTTGCTCCAGAGCCAACATGACAGTTGCCTAAGAGTTTAGATGCTGAGTCTTTGGGACATCTAGTGTTGTTCACATTAATCTCCCTTGTATAAATTTTTAATAAAAAAACATTGTTTATAAATAAAACATCCTTCCTTCTTTTCAAAAACTCTTTTGGCCTTTGAGCATGACACATATAATTGGATGGCATTTTTTGTGCTAATCATTTCGGTAGTTCATTTATCCAATTTGGAGTTCGAACGAGTTATGTGTGTGCGATTACATTTTTTATGCTTGATTTGGGCTTGGGAAAAAAATTGTGCCCTACCAAATCTCGTCATTCTCGGCCCATTTATAACCCGAGACATCTCTCCCCCGCATCATCATTCCCTCTTTCTTCTCCCACAAAAACAGGATATCGTCCCCTCCAAATCCAGTCTCGCACGAGATAGACCCTAGTTCAAACCAAGTCTCGCGCGCAACCACCACAGCTCATAATCGAATTCTGTTCCACCACCAACTTCAAACTCTTCCCCTCATCTCAAAACAATACCCATCCTCTTCCTGCGATCACAAAATGGCCAAAAATAGGCAAATCTCAGTCGAAAAAAAATTTGGATCCCTATTTGAAAGTGGGATGTTTACTTCATTTTTTGATATGGAAATACACTCTAGAAGATGGGAGTATCTCTTGTATGCTAATGGCAGGCTGTATTCAACGGATTTGGTGTTGAAGTTCTACAATAATGGCGACTTTAATGGCGACAATTTTTGGGTCACCATCGACGATGTGCCACTCTAAGTCACACCCGCCTTGATCTCTGGGATCATGGGAATACCTCTGGTCGACCATGTACTGACCCAGAAGCAGTGCGTGTATCCACGGACTTACGACCTCATGCTCGACATGCTAATTGAGGGAGAGTATAATCTGGATGGGAAATGCACGTATCAACATTCTGTGCAGCGGAACCAGCTTGTCGTGACTAATGGCTGGGTCAGAATGTCATTGACACCTCTAAGCCATCTGACATTAACAAGAAATTTCTGCACCTACTCAAGGTCCTCCAGGAGCGAAATGGTAACTTCCGCATAGTGACCTCTCTATTCGACATCATTACGCATGCCACACTCAGGTCAGCACCTCTTGCCATTCTTATCACGCAAGTTATGATTAATTTGGGTTTCCTATCTGCCACCCCATTAGTTCTTATACTGCCATATGAGAATATGAATGTTTTCAAGCAGTGCATACTATCCCCATGGGAACCCACATCATGCATGGCAACTGAACACGATAACGTGGCTCCACCTCCCCCATCCCCTCCACCTTTCTTTGATGAGGCTGCTATGAGCCAGATGAGTCATCCTATAGATGCCCTACGCGCTATGAATAGTGGCATGTGAGACATGTATACTCGCCATGTATCGATGGAACATAACATGGGCGAATTTAGGGAGGATATGACCACTCGCCACGAGTCACTGACAGACACCATGGGCGAATTTCAGCAAGAAATGCGCATTTCTATGAATGCATTTCAGGATCATATGACTACTCGCCAGAATCAATTCCAGTGAATGCTCATGGCAAACCAAAGACCCGGTTTGGGACCGGTGATCACGGACTCTAGGCGATATCCGAGGGGCGATTAGCCTCCATGGGAGCTTCGTCACGGGCCGGTTTGTCGCGGGACTCCCCGGTTTTTCTTTAGCAGCCCCTGAGGATTCTCAATAGACGTTTTATTTTTCCGGACTTGTATTTTATTTATGTCGGATATTTTATTTACATGTTTGCATTTTAATTTTCTACCCTAGTATGTCTTATATTGCCTACATTTTCCAAAAATTCTGCCTTGTCAAATATTATATTAGATCTTATATATCGTTAACTTGATCTTATATATTAGATCTTATATATATATATTTGACGTCACACGGCGAGCTTTACCGTCCACTAACGATTTGCAAACCGGTCAGAAAACGGTCATAAAACAGTCACCAAAACAGTCAGAAAATGGTCATAAAACAGTCACCAAAATAGTCAGAAAACGGCTCCATTTCCTTTCTATAAATAGAAAGCTCACCACATCCTTCACATTCACTCCTTTCATCTTCTTCCCTATACACTTTTTCTTTAATTCTAATTACGTTTTTTTAAAGTTCTTACCAAATTTCAAGCTTTATGGATGCGCTAGAAAAGTTCGAGCAGCAGCAAATAGAATATGCTACGCAAGTCTTCATGCTCGCTAGTTTTATTATCGTAATGTTGTTAATGTGGCATATAGTCCTATCTACTATATAAATTTGTATTTTGTTTTCCCATTGTCATTATGGTGTGTTTTCACATCCCTGTACGTTGTTACAACTTATTGTGAGATTACATTTACGTATTCCTTGTTCTTCTACTTACACTACTTACGCTCGGAAAAAAAATAGTAAATAAAAATAAAAAATAAAAAAAAAAATTAATTAGGAAGAGTACGCCACTCCTTGTAGTCGCATGCCCTATTCATTCCCCTCCACACAACATCCGCTTTTGCGCCTTGTTGAATTGATTATGAATATACAAGTTGGTCAAACTACCCTATAAAACCTTCTCTCGTATATTTTATCCCTTGCCACATTTGATTCACAGTCTCAAGGATTTGATTTTAAACAATCTTTTGGGCAAGCACCTCGATAGAATTATTTTAGAAGATACACGTGGTCTAACTACCTTGTGACACCTTGATCCATATTTTCTTAACTTTCAGATTGGTGCCTATTTATAGCTAGGCTAGACACCTCTCAAATCCAGTCTTTCCTTTTTCACTAAATTATCTTCACCACTCTATTCCTTCCATCTTTAATGGCCCTAGCCTCACTCAAATTTTCGTGCCCGAGCAAAACTTTATGGAAAATTTTCAGAGCGGTCTATTTCACCCATATTTTGATACTGAAATTTTACGTCGAGGATGGTTCCCTCTATTACATCATAAGGAGGCACTTTATTCCAAAGAATTAGTTCTGCATTTCTATAAACACGGTTATTTCCAAAACGGGCAATTCTTTGTCCGTGCCAATGGATGCGAGCATGAATTGACTCCGGAAATCATTTTCGAGGTCCTTCAAATTCCCATAACGAACCCTCGGGTACATCTTCAGGATTGGCCATTCGACAATATAAGGCATCTAATGTTTGCAACTATCCTTTACGGCGAATACAACCAGAAAAACCGCATTGTTTATCAGCGAACCTTGCAAAGGAACCAATTATCTGTGATCCAATGGCTAACCCATAATGTGCTCGGCACATCTAAAACTTCTGAAATAACAAAACCCCTCCTCCATCTACTTTGGGTACTGCAGACTAAAAGCAATGATTTTTGCATAATTCAATTTCTTTGGAACGCAATCGCACGTGACAGGAAAAAGTCAGCTCCTTTGCCAACCATTGTGACAAATATCATGGTGTGTTGGGGTTTTCCTATTACTGCTCCTAATACCTATCTCAGAACAGCTAACATTCTCACTATTCACTCAGTTTATATGAACGGTTTTTGGACTCCCGACATTGCAAAGAACCATGCCGGTGTAGAAACCGGCAAAGCTTGTTCTGCTGTCAACATCTTCGCTAAAAATGCAATACACAACGTATTTAATCCTATGGAAGGCCTTTGTTTAATTCACCAAGGACTAATGACATTATATACATGTCAAAACATCATCATCACTAGTCTTCTTGAATTTCACGACCTGCGGACAATACATGACGAGGAACAAGCACAATTCTTGCATAGGCACAACCAGTTCTTGACAAATCACAATCTCATAATGGAGAACCAAGCCAAGATTTACCAGACACAGAGCGCCCTGTTGCAATGGGCTGTTGCACAGATTGACTTCATCGAGAATCTTATAAATGGATTTCTCCCACCTAAGGATCATCGCCATTACCCAAGCCATGACCCAAATTAAATTTCGCAAATTTCTGTTAAAATTTCTGTTCTTTGTCATTTTCTATTTTTTAGTTTTTAGTAATCCTAATTAAATGTAGTGCAATTTACCTATTGTAATCAATGTCATTTGTTTTTACTTAGTCATTTCTATCGTATTCTAATATTTAGTTTATCTTTGTCTACAGGTGGTATCTTTCATCACACGTCTTCTGCTTCTCCAATAATGGCACCGCCAAAGATCATCCCTAAACAATCCTTCCAGGCTTTGTTAGATTCTCCTACGTATGGACTTTATTTCAGAAACCTCAACACCCAAGTCGGTTGGACCTCCTTCATTATGCACCCTGAGCAGACATACTCTCTAGGTTTAGCAACTTATTTTTATGATCATATAGAGGATACACCTACATTTAATGTTGCACGTGGTTTCTTTTTGAATGGATTTGCAATCCGTATTAGTAACACCAGACATCTCTTTTATGAGCCAACAATTGTTACGGCTTTGAACCTTCCATATAATCAGCCAAACCCCCCCCCCCCCATTCAATACATCATACAAAACTCCTTTAATCACTACTTTTGGGAAGATTTCGCAGGCCTCTATGGCGATGGCCTCACCCAAGTCATTGAACGTGAGGAACCGGGATGATGGCCGGACAGAACAATTCCCCTGGCAAGTATGACAATGAATGTCGGGACTGCCATGTTGTTTATCCTTCTGAACATCATGGGGGATTAGCATTTTTCCACTACCTCTGAATCAGCTTGCAAGACTTTCCATGCTCTCGCTTAGTGACATACCACCTTCGACATCATGAACCTTATAATTGAGAACCTGAAAAGGGCTCGTTTTTTTGACACCATTATATCATTTTGCTAGTTACCACATGTCGAATAATGAGGACATTCTTCCCACAGTTTTTGGCCACTTTTCATGACTGGGTACAAGTAGATTTTATGTGTCCGACGAACAGGATAATTCGTTCTTTGAGATTTAGGGTCTGGCATCGGCGCTCTTCAAGGTACGTGAGGTACGTTCGTTGCTTCCCTAAAGACAAAGACATGATAGCTCATTTGGACACTTCTAGAAAGAGAAAGTCGAGCGAAGTTTGGTAGACCATGATAAACTGGCGTGACGCCAAGGAATGGCACTTCGATAGAGATGAAATGAGAATGGACATGCCCCTAATTTGTAATTAGGGCAGTGTAAGTTGATGTACATATTTGTTGTTTTACTTTTTGATGTGAAAAATAAATAACCTAACAATGTGCTTTCCCTTTTGTTTTGTATATTATATGTTATGTTAGCATAATTTTCTATTAAGGACATCAACTCTATTTTTGCTCAAGCCTCTCAAGTATATTCTTTCTCCCTCTTGACACTTTGAGGACACAGCGTCCTACTGTTTGGAGGTGGTTAGAACCTTTCACAAAAATTAAGCATTTATAGGTTGTATATAGCTTTATTTCCTGTCTAAATAAGTGTATTTAGTGACAAAGTCTTGTTTCCTTTTCTGTGATGAAAAATATCTAGAAATCTCACCCTAGCATTAGAATTAGGATTTGTTCTTAGAAACTTAAGTTAATACATATGCAATAGTTTTTACATCTTCTCATGAGCATTCATGCACTAACTTTCATTAAATGTACATAGCAGTAAGTTTCTGGGACCCACGGTTAGACAACTTAATTTCTATATCCTGTGAGAATCTAACCAAAAAGCCTCAAAATGTGTGATATATGAGTAATGACACAGAGGAGTAGGTTTTCTAAATAGAGAAGTTCACGCAAGTACTTAGTTGATCACTACTTGAATCCTAGGCGAGAATTTAGGCTTTCTTTGGATTGATATAGCCAAAAATTCATACCTGTAAAAAAAATTACCACTAGTCGCCCCACTGAACCTTTCATTAACCCTTTCTATTTCACCAAAAATTTATTACCCATCTATTAACCACAAATAAATAAGCCCACCTAGATGATGAATATGGGAAATAGGATGAAGTGTGGAAAAATGAAGAGAAAAACTTACCACAAATCAAAATTAGTTTCCTGCTTCAGAAGAAAAGAAAAAGGAAAATATAAATATGTTTCCAAAAATCAAAAGAAAAATCAAAGTTAGATTTTCCCCCAAAATCAAATAAAAAAGGAATACAAAAGCTTTAAAAAAAGCTAAGTATGGAAACTCATGTTAGAAGCAGGAAAGAAAATAAGGATTTCTCTAGTGTAAATATCTAGAAAACCTTATTCTCTCATATTTATCATTTTTGAATTTTCCATTCCATTTTCTTCTACACTACCACCTAAGCCCCATAACACCTAATAAAGACCTCTAGCTCAATTAGGAGTAGGATGGTGTGATAATAAGTAGTAGACGTGAATTCTCGACCTCAGCTCCTCTAACTATCATTGAGTATGTGAGGAAATGTGTGCCCACTGCACACTGGAGTTAGCAAAACTTGAGTTGAAAAATATGAAAGAATTTATGTTTTGACACATACCTGTGAGAACCTACTTAAGAACGCTATCCAAAAGATCCAGAAATGGCCCTGCTCGTACATTTCATGGTAAATATCACTGCATGCATGATCATATGTAGATGTTTTGATTATTGTATGTATATTAACTTGAATTTCAAAGGAATTAATCCTCGTTCCCCCGCTAGTGAGATGTATAGATATCTGAGATTAATTAAGGGAACAAGCCTTTGTTACTGAGTCGTTATAGTATAGATGAAGTTTGTGAGTATCTTCTCTAGAAAACTCTCACGATGCTATAACTCGTCCACTTGTTGCATATAAGAAATGAGACTTAGTTTAGGACAACACATTTTTGGCTACTTATCGTTTTAATGTCTCTTCTTTGCTTGAGGACAAGCAAAGTGATGTTTGGGGGTGGTGTGATAAGTACCCAAAACTGTAATACCAAACCCCGTAGAGACATAGCATTTTGGTCAATTATATGTTTTAATCATGAAATAATTATATTTTCATATTTTTGCAGGTTTTCGCAGTTTACGTGAATATGATGATAAAACATGCATCAAAGTACGGGAATACTGTGCATACTTGAAGTCTTCCCACTCAGCCCCAATGAAGCCCAACAGAGCCTAACTAGAGCCGAAGATTCCAAAGGGACAAAACTAGTGCAGAATGGGTCCACGTGTAAAGAAGCAGCAAACTTCCGAAGCTCACATCTTTCAAACCTGGACGCCGATTTCTGCAAGTGAACTGCCAGAACGACCAAGGTGACGAGCTCTACGCAAAGACATAAAGTTATAAAAATACCAAAATTTGGGCCACCGCTGGACACAGCACATGGACCTACTCTGTGGGCCCACAAGAAATGATGAGTCATCATACATAGACAAGTGGCAAGATACTTGTGTGCCACCTTGCAAATAAAGAAAAGACAAAACAAGAATTAATACATGATTTGATGTTTGCAAATGAACAAAAGACAAAACAAATTAATACATGAAAAGACAAACTTTGTTAATACAAAGTTTGGATGTTTATAAATAGGATAGGACAAAACTTATAAAGGGAAGGCTTCATGTGAGATTAAAAGTGGGTTATATATTTGTTGGGAGGCTAGAGAAAGGGCTAGTTTTTCATTCTTGCATTTTCCATTCCAGTACTTACATTTCCTATAGTAGTAGTTTCTTTTATTTTCATGCCTTTGTATCAAGTACTGTAAGTATTCACTTTAATAAAATCCATTTTTCTTCAAGTTAAATTCTTGTTCTTCATTCACTTCTTTTTACTTATTTATTGTATACAACAAGATCAATCAATCCATCCAAAGACCATGAGCTAAAATCCTCCCAAGGGGAGGGTTAATGATACTCATGTAAGGATCAAGTTGCCATGTAATGTTCTAGAATCACTACTTAGGAATTAGGTTTAGATTATACATCCAGTCCCAAAATGATTGAGTCTGACCAAGTTTGGAGTGTTGATGCTCCAGACCAATCTAGCATGAGACCCGATTTACACTAGGTCCAGTCTCGTGCGAGTCCCTATGGTGGCTGTCAGCCCTCTAGTTTGTCCAGTTGATGTAAAATCAAACCAGGAGCTGAACTGATATTCTAGAGATGGAATGTTAAGTTAACTTATTATGTTAGTGAGATGATCTCAGAGATAAGTGAATCTCACTAGGGATCGTTACTCGACGCCGTTTCAGGTTTATCTATGAACTCGAGACGGCTTAGAGCTGTAGTGATATGGTACTCTAACTTTGGAAACTGATTTTGTATGATTATGATTAACCCTTTTCCTGTATCTTTATCCCTATTTATTTTACGTAGAAATCAATCGTTGTTATTTTATGATACTTGCATTCCAAGTTTTAATTAAGCAAAAAACTAAAATCCTACTCACTAATCCCTTAAGGTTGTAAAATCCAGTTGTGAACCTTGCCTAATCCTAAGGTATGGACGATCCCTTACTCGACCTATGCTACCAACTCACATAAGTAACGTAACTTGACTAATCGGACGTTTACGAACTTTGGACTTCAGACTTCGGACTTAAAGGACAAAACCCTGAAATTACCGTTTATCATTGATCGTTTGCTTGAACTACGAGGGCATCTACTTTTTTAGTCAGGGATTCTATCAGATTTTTTAATTCGAATTCGGGTTTCACCTCAAAAATAGATGTAGCTTTTGTAACAATATCCTTAGATGACTTAGAAGAATCAGTGTTATCCCAATGTGTACCTCTTGTTGCTTGTTTTTCAAGAAAATTGTATGCTTCAGTAGCTCCTTTGTCCATGAAGCAACCACCGTTCATTATATCAAGAGTTTCCTTTTGATGATCAGAAAGTCCATTAAAGAATGAACGAACAAGGACAGCGGTGTTGAGCTGATGATGAGGACATTCTAAAAGAAGATAAGTAAATTGACTCCATGATTCCGTAAAGAATTCATGAGGATTTTGACTAAAGAATTAGATTTTCTGAAGCATTTCAGTAATTTTCTTCTGAGAATAAAATTGTAGCATGAAAGCTTGCACAAGTTTATTCCATGTTTATATGGATTGTGGCTGTTGTCCTGCTAGCCAAACTGACGCGTTATCAGCTAAAGTGAAAAGAAACAACCTAAGCAAGACTTGTTCGGTAGAGACGGATGGATGGTGAAATGTTGTGGCTACTTGATGAATCCTACGGAGGTGATTGTACGGTTTCTCATGGTCTAGGCAATGATAAACAGGTAACAATCCAAAAATGTTAGGCGGGATTCAAAAATCACCGGCAATATCCTCGAGTTTGATGCAGGAAGAAGGTCATTCCTGTAAGGCAGTATAGAAGTCCGAAAGGGGCTTCTCAGCTGGTGGAGTTTCGTCAGCCATAACGAATGAAGTTAATGGCGACAAGAGATCTTGATAATTTTTATTAACAGATGAAGAACTATGTTAAGGTGAGAACTTACGCAATTGCTTATCGTATTTTCTCCTACGATATATATGTTCAAATTATTTATTATTACCAGACTTTAATCTCATGCAAGCATAAAATTAGATCTTATGCACAAAAGGAACTTATTATTACTTGAATTTTATTATTTTCTGAAGCATTAGAAGTGAACAACGTAGGCCTAAGCTGCTGCTAACGTAGCAGTGAAGCACGTGTGCATAAACCAACAGCCAGGTTACAAGAAAGATATGAGGGAGATTTTCCGTGCAAGCACGGTTCTAATTAAGTAACTTCAATCTTTCAAGTTTGCTAGACACTGTTGGAATATGTTTAAGATTTATGGGATTTTTTTTTAAGTTATTTAAAATTTATGCATAGGATAAAGTTGCAAAATATTAATATTATTATTATTATTATTATTAAAATTTATGCACTGTCCTAATTAATTAATTATTTAATTAATTAAAATTACTAAATAGGCATATAAAATCTAATCATGCAAAGATAATATACTCAGATGTAGCTAGGGACTATAACATGTGAATATATTCTACTTAGACGTATATAAATACTAATAGGCAAAGATGTATCATCTATAAATATTTCTATATGAACAGGCAAATACACATCAGTAATACGTATATAGAGGCTAATAGGCAAATATATATTACGTATACGTATATTTACGCTAACAGATAAATTGAAACTACTCATACATATCTATATATTACTCATACATATATACTGATAGGCAAAGACGTAACATATATGTAAAAACTAAACAGGCAACTTATCATATATATACTAATATACTACTTGTGTTTTGCATAACAAATTGATTTCCTCAATACTCAGTGAGATTGCGAATGTCATATAGAGAGCAGTTTCACTCCGAAGGGTTTAGAAACAACTTACCCAACTCAGATTTTCCCCTCGTTGGAATGTTCTCCTCTTTCATGACAAAATCAACTTATTAAACAAGATAATTTTCTAAAATGATAAATTTGGAAGGGAAAACAGTAGATTTTGATCTCGAAAACGGCTACCACAAAGCATAACTGGTTGGTGACAGCGTGCGCGCCGTCAAGATCTTTCCGAATTGAGGTCACACTCGTGATTCAGACAACTGTAGCCAAAGTTATGGCCAAAATACCAAAACATACCTTAATTACTATGTATAACTCAAAAGTTATATATGCCAACATGCAAATATATTCCATCCATACTTATATATATTCTACCATGGAAAGATTATCACCGACATGTATATATACATTAAGATGCAATTCATAATCACTCAAACGTATATATATATATATATATATATATACAGTGAGGCTCTTAGGCGGACGTCCGTGTACGGATCTAAATGATATTTGATATTTGGAGAGAAAAAAAAAGTTACGTAATTCTGTTCAAAGTTGTAAAAGAATGGGTCCCATGTTTCTAAATATTAAAGACTCTCTCCCAGTCCTAGTATTACTCTACCCGTTGTTTAACTCTCTTACCTGATTCTCTCTCCTCATACTTTACTCTCTCCTCTTACTCTCTCAAGACAGCCAAGAAATCAAGAGAAATAACTCTCTCCCACCAGCAAACAAATTATTGTTTCAATTTTTACAAAGGTTTCATCTCCCACATCTCTCAAATAGTACAACCCAAATTCAAATTTACAAATAAAATTAAGTACAAGAAATCAACAAACATGAAAGAGAGAACAAACAACAGATTTACTCATCAAATTGTGTAGCTCTTTGTGATGTAGTTGATGACAATTTATGGAAGTTGTTTTAATGGTGATTGTAAGACTATTTATTTGGGTTTTTTTTTCCCCATTCCAAAGATTGTAAGACCAGTGTAATTATATAGTTTTTTTTTTTTTTTTCCATTTAATCATATTGTAAACATAATGATTTAAGGGTATGCATGGAGAAGCTGCTGAGAAAGAAGTGAATTAGAGAGAAAAGAGGGGAGGGTATGAAGAGGAGACATATGCATTTTAATAAATGAGGAGAGAGGAAGAGAGAAAAAACAGGAGAAGAGATGGGTGTGAAAGTTAAATAAAGTGAAAAAGGACTTGGGCCACCCAATTTAAACTTTCACGTAGAGAAATATTGCTTATTCCTTTTTTTTGTGCGAGATCCGTACACGGACGTCCACCTAAGAGCCTACCTATATATATATATATATATATATATATATATATATATATATATATATATATATATATATATATATTATTAATATTATTCACATGATTCATACATATTTCTAATATAATACGCAAATAATAGTCTATTACCTACGACATAATAACTAGATATATGTGAATCATGCAAAAGTATAATAAAAATTGGAACCTGCAAGCGTCCCACAATTCTGCCAAAGAAAGGAAACTGTTGTTTCAACTTGTGAACGTCCTGAACTCCAGAAGTTACTGGACTAATTCAAAACAGAGAGCCTGGGCTCAAACTCCTACTGGAGTGCTATAGAACAGGTTGTTCTTGCACTGAAATCCGGAGTGCAATAGATCCAAATGGCTAGCGCACGTGGCTAATATGATAGCGCACGTGATAGGTATGACTCGCGGACGTGACTAATCTGCTCGCGCACGCAATTCAACAAATCCACAGTTGGCTAAAATTTTCCCAAAGGTCTTAGAATTTGGTATAGATGTTGTTCCAGGTCTGTGTGTATGGTTCCTGTAAGCGAGACAAAACAACAGTACGGGATCAATAGCAAAACGGAAAGAAATAAAAACGAATGCACTCAAAAACATAAAATGAAAAGGATGGAGGGTTAGGAGTGGGGGGCCGGGGGGGGGGGGGTTCCCCTTAGAGATAATTCCAGCTTGTAACATAGTATCCTTGTGTCTTTAGGATGGCAGCGGCGCTATTTGATGGTAGCACTTTGCGGTGTAAAGAATTGAAGTTTCTTATCCGTTGCGGTGCTAACTCAAATTCCTTACTCACTCTTCTTCGATTTTCTAGTTAGAGTAGGGATTCGTTCCAACCTAAAGTCTAGGATAAATTACCAAGCTTTAGTTGCTCTTAGGGAAACTAATGAGTAAGGCTTTTATGCTAAGTATTGATTTAATTTACTTCCTACAAACACTTACAATGCAAGACACGAAAACGGATCTATTAAGATTTTTAACAAGATACTTAAAGAGAGAGAGAAAGGGTAGAGGATTATGCTACTCATGCAAGGTCTAACTATATTTTCCTAGAATCAGATTACTATCATCTCTAATCTGTTTTGGGTTCATTATCAAACCCCAAACGGATTGAGAATTGATCCCTAGCGAGATGAACTTATCTCTAAGTCCATCTTACTAGCATGAGGAGTTGAACTGATATTTCATCTCTGAAATACCATCTCAACTCTTGGACTCATGAAACAGACTCCTGTCAAATAGAGGAATATGAGGTCAAAGGTGACTCATGAGCGCAACTATCCCTGGCGTGAATTGGGTGGCACACGCGAGTCATTCTCAACTTCCAGGCCTCAAGTTTGGCCGGACACTACCATTTTGGGGTAGGGTGTTACATGGGTCCTAAGTTCTAAGCAGTTAATCCTATTTCTAAAAAAACATATAAAGATCCTCACATGAGCATCATTAACCCTCCACCTTGGAGGGTTTTAGCTCATGATCCTTAGACTAATGAAATTCTAAAATTATATATATCTTGAGAGAGGGGAAGAAGAATAAGAAGAATAAGAGTGATAAAGTATCTTTACCTAAAGGAATTGAAGTTTTATTCAAGAACTAGTGTAATGTTTCCACCATTAAAATGTTACAAGAAAGCTCTAAACACTTAGAAAATAAAAGCATGAAAAGTAAATGAATGAAAAGTGAGTGTGTTCAAAAATGAGAGAATGAATGTAATATCAAAATGTGGCTAAGGACTTAACTCCCAAATCAGCCCACACTTAAGCTTTCTCTCCTTTCCTCCCAAGTGAAATCACCTCCCACATTTATTATGTTTATTACAAACCTATCTTCAAAACCAAATCATGCCAAAATTACACTATTTTGGATAACCATGCATTTAACCACATGCAAGGTGTCCATTTGTGCCAATAATTTGGTACTTTTGTCTTGACATGCTCTATGATTGATGACTCATCTCTTCTTGTAGGCCTGGAAGGTGGGTTCATGTGCTATGCCCATTGGTGGGCCTGAACGTTAATTTCTGCAAATTCTGGCCTGAGGTAGAGCTAGTCATACTGATCATCTGGACAGCTTACTTGCCGAAACTGAAGTCTAGGTTCAAGAGATATGAGCTCCGAAAGTTGACACTTTTCTTCCTCGTCTTTATTGAGCTTCACACGGCTGATTTGGAAAACTTTAGATATATATATCGTTTTCATGCTTTAACGCAGGTTTAACCATATTTTCATGTCTACTGCGAAAACCTGCTAAAGTACGAAAATATAATTATTTCATGATTATTAAACACATAATTAATTAAATCGCTATGTCTCTATGGGGTTTAATATTACAGTTTTGGGTGTTTATCATTTTGTATTAAAAAGTCTTGTTTCCTTTTCTATGATGAATAAAAAGTTTAGAGTCTCATTATATCAATAGAGTAAGGTCTTGTTCTTTGAACTTAGACTAATATATGTACAATAGTTTCTGCATCTTTTCATGAATAGCATGCATCAGTATTTGTTTGTATATAGTAGTGAGTTTCCGAGACCAAGGTTAGAACAATTAAGTTCTATATCCTATGAGACTCTAGCCAAAAGCCTCATCTGAATGATTATTGAGTGATGACACAAAGGATATCCGGATAGAAAGACCACACGTCCACTTGCTTGATCACCACACCATATCCTAGGAGAGAATTTAGGCCCTTTTTGGATCGATATAGCCAAATAAACGTTAAAAACCCAAAAAGATAGTTTTAATTTTCCTCTAGTTACCCCTTTTGAGCCTTCACCATTTTCTAAAAGCTGTTTTATTCTTCACCATAAATTCCTGACCCGTTACAACACACAATAAAAAGCTTACCTAGCTGAAGAGTTGAGAATTGGATGGATATCAGAAAAAGAAAAGAGAAGACCTTGTACAAAAACAGATCAGTTAGTTGCTTCAAAAAGAAAATAAAGAAAAGAAAAGAAAGACCCATCAAAAACCAAAACTCCAAAAAAATCAAGGGAGTCAAAAATCGAATCTCCCAAAAGTTCAAAATCAAATGGAGGCGATATCAAAAACAAAAACAAAAAGAAAGAAAAGCAAACAGAAAGAAAAGCAAAGTTAGAACTCCCAAAATTTAAAATCATATGTAGTCACAAAGCCAAAGGGCTAAAAGAATGAATCACAATTTTGAAAAAAAAGAACAAAACGAGGTTCTTCTCTAGTTACAAGTATCTTGAAGACCCAATTTATCAACTTATCAGATTTTTGTTTTCCATTCCTTTTTCTTTCTAAACCATCACCCTATCCCCGTAACTCCTAATAAGAAACTTCTAGCTCAATTAGGAATAGGATGGTGTGATAGTAAGTCACAAGCGTGATCAATCGACCCCGATTTCTTTGGACGTCATTTGAGTATGTGAGGAAAATAAGTGTCCGCTGCACTTGAGAGAACGAAACTTGAGTGAATCTATCAGAGAGTTGTGATTGCAACACACCCCTGTGAGAACCCACCTTCAGGACGCTATGCAAAAGTCTCGGAAACGACTCTGCTTTTGCATTTCATTGCTCAGGTTTTGCACATTTATCTTTAGGTGATTAAATTACTGTACATATGTTATTCTAAGTTCAAAGAAGCTTGTCTTTATTCCCCGCTAAGGAGATGTATAAACTTCTGAGAATAAATAAGGAAACAAGACCCTTTGTACTAAATAGAAGAAGTTTGTGAGTACCTTCACTGTAAAACTCTCACGAGGCTTAAAACTCGTCCACTAGGGAAGTCCTAGTGGTTTAAGACCTTATTGCATATGGTCAATGGAATCGCACTCCGCAAAACGATATTAATATAACTAATAATAAATCACTCATTTGTGATCTTAGTTTTTTTTCTCATCCTTGCTTGAGGACAAACAAGATGCTATTTGGAGGTGGTGATCAGTTCCCAAATGTGCATTTTATTAACCTTACATTACTACATTATAGCTCTTCTTATGCTTAATGAAAAGACAGCTCATAGCTTTTATTGCCTTTTTCAGGTTACAGAGAAATTCAATCCACTTATCATAAAAGCTGCATCTTAGCACCAAAAGGAGACTTAATCATGCTTATTATAAAGACCAGAAGCTGCTATATGAAAAAGTGCTGAAAAAGTCAAAGTCAAAGGTCCCCCATAACTCAAAAGACTAGAGATAGAGGTCCTTAGCATAAAATATGGCATTTTCTAAAACCTATCTTGGTCAAGAAGAAAAACATAAAGTAAAAGCAAGTGTGAGGTGTCATGAACTTATAGGAGAGGGGTAGTTTTGTAAATGGTGTCATATATAAGCCAAAGAGATGTAGAGAATTAGGTATCCATTGTATTTAGGGTCAAAACCAATTGGTTTGTAGGAATAGAATACACCTAGACTTAATATAGTGTCATGTAGGATTTATTTTTCTAGTCTTTTTTCATTCATGTCATTTATTTTATTGTTCTTCATTTCAATATATACTGTTATTTGCTTTTGTTATTCAATCAATCAATCTTTTTTCTAGTTGTTATTTCTTTCAATCAATCATTTTCTTTCATTGCTTTCAAGTTTATGTTATTTCAATCATCAAAACAACTTAAGCTTTCAATGTTCTTCATAAACTAGTAACCAATACAAGTCCTAAACTAAATATCCTACCTTCATTTCTTCAAACTCCCAATCATTCAAACTATAAACAATCTATGGTGAACCTCACTTCCACTCTTTTGAAGACTACCACTAATACTAAAACTTCATCAATGCAATCACACTCTGTGAAATGAGATTAGTATAATAAATAATAAATCACTCATTTGTGATCTTAGTTTTTTCTCTCATCCTTGCTTGAAGACAAACAAAATGCTATTTCGGGGTGGTGATCAGCTCCCAAATGTACGTTTTATTATCCTTATATTACTACATTCCAGCCTTTTTTACGCATAATGAAAAGACAACTCATAGCTTTTATTGCATTTTTCAAGTTACAGAGTATTTTAGACCACTTATCATAAAAAATGCATCTTAGCACCAAAAAGAGTCTTATTAACGCTTATTATGAAGACTCAAAGCTGCTATGAAAAATAGCTGAAAAAGTAAAAGTCAATAGTCAAAGGTCAATGACTAAACTGAAAGTCACATCCTTAACTCAGAAGACTAGAGATGGATGACCTTGATACAAAAGACGACTTGCTCAAAACCTAGCTTGATCAAGAAGTTATGAAAAAACAAAAGAAAAAGCAAAAATGAAAAGCATAAAACAACATGGTGAGGTGTCTTGATTGTATAGGGAGAGGGCAAATCAATCTTTTGTAAAAGTAGGGATATAAGAACCTAAAAGTAGGATGAGAGAATATATCTAGACTTATTCTACTGTCATGTAGGAGTATAGTAGGATTTATTTTCAAGTCATTTACATTCAAGTTTTGTTTTTACTTTTTGTTTTTCAATTCAATCTTTTCTTTTCATGTTATGTTTCAATATTAGCTTCAATCCAAGTTTATTCTTTTCAAGTTTATGTTTCCATCTTCACTCAAAAAAATTCTTTTCATTATATCAATCAAGTTATTTAATTTAAGTTGTTCATTCAATACAAGTTGAGTCATTAAAAATAAGTCCTAAAGCTAAGAATAATACTACATTTTCTCCTTCACAACTCTCACCAATCCATCTTCCAAACAATCTATGGTGAACCTATTCAATACTCTTTTGAAACCTAACTTACCATTAGTTACATTTCACCAGGCGAGTTCCGTGTCAACTCGATGAGTTTTCAAACATTGTAAATGAAAGTGTGATTACATGACAGAGACAATCTCACAAAATACAAAAGTGTGATTACTATTTATTAAAACTACACTAAACCAATATCTAACAACTATGATAAGCTGAACACACAATAGTTACGATCAATATGCGACAAGTTATTACAATCCAACACACTATTATAACAATTATCCTATATTTTAACAAAATTATTTAAAAAATACTAGTTTCAAGTAGCTCACAAGCTACTTGACTTCGAGCTCGAGCTTCAAAATGTGCTCAGATTTGATTTGTATTATTAAATGAGGGAGCTCGATCTGGCCTGATGACTAGCCCTAACCACAATTTCGGGCTTCACCACCCATAAGTATTGTTCATTGTCATTCTGTTAAAGATAAATAAAGATAAAGTTTTCCGATTTTTTGCCATCACGAGCACCTTTGTTTGCTAGTTCGAGCATCTAGATCTTTCATCTTGGGGCACTTGCCCAAGAATGAGAATGATGTGTGGTTGTTCAAACCAACAACTTTCATATCACCAAAGATAGCAAGAAAATATATACTACTAATGGGGCCAAAAATATCACCTACATATCAGAAATATTAGTGATATATATCGGAATTTGGGATACCAGATATGGAAATATTTGATATATCAGCACCGGATATTGAACCCTTTTTCAATGGGATATATATTGTATTTTCTGATATATATCTTTATATCGGTGATATAGTTGAGATATTCGATATATATCATTTGACTCGTTTGAATTTTTGACCATTTTTTTTTTATTATTAATATATGATATTTCCAATATATATCATTTTATATCAGCAATATTTATGATATTTCTTTTATATATATCAGTGCTACAAAGATTTGAGCCCTCTAAAATATCCGTATTCAAATAAAGGTTTTAAATCATTTTATTTTTTGGGTTAATTGGCCAAAATCCCCCCTTTTATAACATACATTTGTGTTTACCTCCCAAATTTTGAATCATCACAAAAGACCCCCCCACTCCATCCCTGCCCCATCCAGAAATCATCCGTATTTGTTCTATTGCCTAAAGTACCCCAATCTATGTCAGCAAACTTTCAAAGCTAAGCCATAAGAATAAGTTGCCCGTACCAAATCATGTCTGAAGATCATAACCCAGCCGTCTCCTTCCTCTTCAGAATATTCCAGCTTATCCCACTCGTCTTGAGACATCCTCATCATCAATTGATCAACGAAGACTTAGCTGTCTCCAGTCCACACTTCCTTCAATCCCTCTTTTCTCTTTCTGGTTTCCCTATCATCTAGAAACTTAAGGATTTTATGCCCATGCTGGCTCCCACATCAACAACCCACTGTTTTCCAAAATCCGAAGTTGTTCCACATCCAGCATGAAATCAATGAAATGGATTGGGTGAACAAAATATTTAAACACACAAATAGTGTGTATTTAGTCTTCAATTCACGTCCATGTGGGTCGTGTAGGGCGTTCGCCGAGCCCATTGTAGCCCAATTAGTGCAACACATGTTGCAAGGAAACACTGAGTTTTGAATTTCACGAACAGTTACTGACTTCCTACCAATATATTTACTTGTACAGTACTAGGTATCGAGTATTGACACGCTTGATTGGGCCGAAAGCAAACAGAAAACTTTGTAGAAAAATTGGTTCAGCTTCTGTCCATGAATCCATGATATCCTTTCGACAGAATTTAAGATGATTTTCCTCAAGGCCAAATGACCACTAGACTTTTTTTTTCGATAAATGACCACTAGACTTGAAGCTGTCATTTAAGGTTACTATGATGATTGATAAATGAGAGTATGAGACTATGCGTTATGCACTGTGTACAGATTGTTTTTCCGCAAATATATTAGGGATCTTTAAAGCCTCATTTAAGGTTACTATGATGAGGATGTCTCAGGACGAGTAGGTTAAGCCGGAATATTCCGGAGAGGAAGGAGACGGCTGGGTATGATCTTCATACATGATTTGGTACGCAACTTATTCTTATTGCTTAGAGCATCTCTAGGTGGTGGTAGCATACTCTTCAAATTTGAAGAATGCTACCACAGAATTTGCTATCAAATTTCGACCAATTCTAGGTGGTCGCAAATTCGTGGTCGCAAAATTCATTGGGGACCCACCTGCGCGACATTAATCTTGGCCAAGATATCAACTTGTCGTATGACAGCGGTGATGTATGGGCGCCGCGCCCGATAATAATGTCGCGTGCCATGTTTTATTTAATGTCGCGCGACAGTCGGACTTTTGTCATTTTACAAAATTTTTTTCAACTCAGTCACTCTAGTTAGTAGGAAAAAAATGAGTTCCGAATTTACGAATCCGTCTATAATAACCAAACACGATGGAGTCTTTGGAGATGAGGAAGAAGAAAAACAAGCATATCGTTTGGGATAATCCCAAATGTGATCTAGATGATGAACCAACCACTTCCTGAGCCGGAAATCAAGGAGTCGAGGTCGACGATCCATTCTTTGCTTCAATATCGCAAAGTCGATTTTGAATTTCTACGCGGAGGCTATTGATTTCACCATCTTAGGCGGTGTCTAAGAGATTTCATGATAGGCATGTCTCAAGAGTTGTTCTTGAACAACGGTATGTATTTTAATTTCATAAATTAGTAGTAGTAGTAGTTAATTTTAGTAGTTCAATACGATATTTTTTTTTTTTTTTTTAATTTTAGTTTCATTTTTGCGTTACATCGAGATGTGTTATGTATCGGGTTCGGTGCACTCCACGCGCTTAGGGCGTGGTGGGATGATATTAAGAAAAAGTCGGTGCACTTGACCATGTTAGAGATGCAATTTTAGCGACTCCGCTTTGCTCATCTAGTTGACATCCCTTATAATAATAGATCGACATTGAGGGGAGTTATTAATGGTTTAGTTGAGAGATGGTGGGATAGTACACATACTTTTCACTTCCCTCGGGAGAGTTGGGTTTCACTCCATTAGATTTTTGCATGATATCCGGTTTGAGTATAGGATTAGGTAATCCGTTGAGATGTAACAATCAATTCGAGTTGTGCCCAAATGATGACTTTCTTCCCTTTGTCCGACCGAGGAGTCGGCGATCTTTGGTGTTAGGATTTCGGTATCAAGGCTGCATACATTACACCGTTGACTACTTGATTCGAGATTGCAGTTTTGATAGATTATTTGTCACTTGATTCCGATGATGGTCAAACACATGTTGATGAGTATGTAAGAGCTTTCTGTATGTATTTGATGGGTGTCTTCTTTTTTCCTTCTGGTCATTCCACGATTAATTTGGGATATCTAGCTAACTTTGAGCACTTGCATGAGTTAGGCGGTATTGATTTTGGTGGAGCCATATCGCCATTTGTTCGTTGTTTAGATAGTATGCCTCGACATACCGGTGTTGTCGGTAGTCCCCGTGATGGGAGGGTTTGTCATTCTCTTAGAGGTATGGTTTTATGAGTATTTTCGTCTTTGCAAATCCTATCCTCACAGAGTATACCGATGAGAGGCCTAGGCTCGGGGCTTGGCACGGACCTTGTCGAGCCGCGTCGACCCGGTGAGATCGGTCATAACATAACTCATCCAACCCGTGATTGAGCTTAGCACACGTGCTTCTATTGTTTGGAGGCCTTGGAGGACATCCGCGCACATCGGCGGTGAATGACCGATATATGCATTGTTCATTTCTCATAGGAGGATGGTATTCACTTGTGGGAGTGATATGGAGTGGTATTTAGGGGATAGATGTTACGCATGCGACTCACCCATACTTTGGTATCCCTCCCCGATCCGCTACCCATGTATCGAGGCTAAGGACATGACCTTAGAGCAAGTCATCGAGAGTAACGTGCATTGGACTTGGCTACGGCTTCGACCTAGTTACATTGCAGACTTATGAGCAAGATTACTACCGTTCTTGGTTCGGTGTCTATTGGTCATTTGCTCTCCAGTATGGTAGGTCGCATGCAACATTCATATACGGTTAGCAATTTGGGTGTCGACGTGAATTCCAGATTGGCCACCGCCCGTCCACAAACCGACGTTTCAAAGATGGACTGTGCACACATTTGTTCCAAAGACTGATCCCCTCGGTCGAGTGGCCTTGGTTTTCGGTTTGAAGCGATCCGAGTGGCGGGACGATTTACCGACCCATTTCTTCTATTGATGCCACTTTCGGCGTCGTCTGCTTAAAGCGACCTTGGACATCTATCTCCTCGGTAATTATTTTTATTGGTTTTGTTTTATTATTTTGGTTTATTATGAAAATGTCAAAATTATTAATGAATAATTATTTCGGGATGACCTACGCATGAGATATGAGACAAGCATTCGTGTAAATGATGGCTTGCGCTCCTCGGTATTCGCTTCTGATGTTGAGAGAGAGACTTCTTTCCCGTGCTCATGTGGATTATGACGATTTGCAACGCCCAGATTGATGAGTTACTGTGCTCGATTGATCGCCAAGGGTGAGTTCATCACAAAGATGGATGACGGAGAGTTCAAAGACAAGGACAACGAGGAGGAGTTCACGGCAGAGGAGCGTATGTAGGATAGTCTAGGAGGTTGTTGTATAACGATTATTATTATGTTGTGTGATTTAGAATTGTTCATTTGATCATTTTGATATGTTGTGTCATTATTATTATGTTGTGTGATATGTTGTGTGGTTATTATTATGTTGTGTGATTTAGAATTTACTTCATTTGATTTAGCAAATGAATTACAATTTTTATTAATAGAACGACAACTAATACATGATTGCAAACACATAAAATAAAAATAAATAAATAAAAGATAACTATTACATATCACCCTTATTACATACTACTAGAGTTACTCTAATTATATAATAAATAAATAAAAGATTACAACAATCAATGTCGGTCACCCCTAATGCTCCATAGATGCTCTCGACAAGGTCGCTTTTAAGTCTATCATGCATAGTCTTTGATTGAACTCGTAGAGTCCCTTCAATGTAGTGTTCGAGTAGGTGGAATCTGTGGTTGCCCTTACGGATCGAAATGTACCTCCTCATTTCATAATTTTTATTCTTAGCTCCGATTACCATATTGTGCAATATGATACATGCTCTCATAACAAGCATTCCATTGTCTCCACATGCCATAATTTGCAAGCTTTTGCCAAAATACTAAATTTAGCTTGCAAAACCCCAAAAGCTCTTTCAATATCTTTTCTTGCAGCTTCTTGCATCGTTGCGAACCACTTCGTCTTAAAAGCATTAGGGTTTGAAATTGTTTGTATAAATGCCGCATAGTCAGGATAGATACCATCAGCTAAATAATAACCCATATTATAGTTATGCTGATTTACATCAAAAGAAATAGGTGGAGAAGTACCATTGATCACGTGCTCAAATACCGGCGAGTTGTCCAACACGTTGATGTCATTGTGTGATCCTGGCATCCCAAAGAAAGAATGCCATATCCACAGGTCTTCGGTTGCAACAGCTTCGAGAATAACAGATGGTTTTCCAGAACGACCACTGTAAGCACCTTGCCATCCAGTTGGACAATTATGCCATTCCCAATGCATACAATCAATGCTTCCCAACATACCCGGCCATCCACATGTGGCAGAATGTGCAAGCAAAGCCGCTCAGATCTGCAATATTTGGCCTTCGCAAAGTAGACCGAACCGCATAATTTGATAATTGCATCACGAAATGCCTCAACGCTTGGTTTCCACTTTGCTCGAAATGTATAATTGATCGTCAAGTTGATCGGATTAATCGTGCCATAACCAAGAATACGCAAAGCTGCAGCCACCTTGACCAGAGGATCTATACCAGGTTTACCAGCATTGTTAACTTTAGGCTGAAAAAACTTAAAATGAGTTTGAATATCGTTGAAGATGTGAACAAATAAAGATTTTTCATCTGAAAAGCCGTTTGAAATCCTCTTCGGAAAGACGGGGACGATCGACGGCGTAGTTGTTCTTCAAGATTTCCAAAGTCGAGCATATTTTCTATGTTTAATTTTTTCGACCCTTCTTTGAACCACCATGTGGTGCCTTCGAACATGTACTTGTGCTTGTGCAAGTACAGCCAAAGTGTGTTTCATAAGAGGCATGGCATTAACAAATTCTTCATCAAGACTATCTACCGAGTCTTCCGCTGGAGGAGATGAAGAAGAAGACGACGATGAAGATGAAGATGAAGATGAAGACTTAAGCGGAAATATCTCATATACTTCATGATCCATTTTTTCGCAATGTGTGTGTTGTTTGTTAAGGATTGATGTGAAATGGTTGAGTTGTTTGATACAAATGTTTGAGTTGAGTGTGTGTAAAATGAAGAAGGAGATGAGTGTATATATAGAAGGTAGAAATCAGGCCGTTTTTTGCCCGTTGGAGCACGCGACATTAGGAGTGGCCCGCCAGGTAGTGTGGCGACAGCGATGGTAATGGCGCCTTGGGTAATGGTCAAAGTCAATAAAGAGTTGCGCGACATTAGTAATGGCGCGCGACATTACTATTGTCGCTCCGCATCCGCATCCAAATTGCCAAATTTGCGAACAAGAATGCGAACAAGCAGGTGATGCGACCACGAATGCGACCACCTAGAGTTGGAATTCCGGGAAATTCCGACGCATTTCTTCAAAATTGAAGAATGCGACCATAGATACGTCCACCTAGAGATGCTCTTAGTTTTGAGAGTTTGGTACATAGATTTGTGTTAACCTCGGAAGAGTACTTTAGGCAATAGAATAAATATGGATGATTTATGAATGGAGTAGGGACGGAGTGGGGGGTCTTTTGTGATGATTCAAAATTTGGAGAGTAAACACAAATGTATGTTATAAAATGGGGGGTTTTTGGCCAATTAACACTTATTTTTTTTGACCAAATAGATTAATATCCTCAATATATCGGAATTTGGGTCCTCTGAAATATGGCCCTGACCATGGAAATTTTAGGCCTTGAATGCTAGTAGTCTAGTAGTCTAGTACACAATTATACATCCGTCTCTAAGGGCATCTCCAATGGGGGGTGTAAACCATATAGAGTGGAAATTTTACACTCCAAATATCAAAAAATTCTCTCCAATGGAGGTGCTATACCGTAGGTAATAAATAGCGTATTAGCTAATAGAGAGGATGTGAAATTCTCTCTCGCTATTAGTTAATAAAAAGCCCGGGCGACACTCGAACTGACATCTGAGTGAAATAATTTTCAAACGTCACTTGGAGTAATGTCCCTTTCTAATTCTAAAGTAATTTTTTAACTCGGTTTAAATTAAAGAGGGACGTCTGAGTTTAAAATCTATTTTTTTTTTTACACTTCTCCATTGGGGAGTATAGAGTGTGGATATTTATAAGCTATACAATAATATACAATTAGAGGTATAAAATCCTAATGGCACCTACGTGGAGCCTAGATGGAGGTGTAATTTTACACCCCCCCCTAGGGGTGTAAAAACGGCCCTCAAGCCCTCGGCCTGCCCGACCCGACCCGGCCCATAGACAAAAAAAGCCCTCAAATTTAAGCCCGCATGCAATTTGAGGGCAGGGCCGGCCCGACCCTCATGTTTTGAGGGGAGGGTAAGGGCCTAGATATGGAAACATGAGGGCGGCCCTCAACCCGACCCTCTAAAGCCCTCACAAAGCCCGTATTAAGGCCCTCATTGATATTTAGATTTTCTAAACAAAATTACGTATAATACCCTTAGTTGTACGTATAATATCCTTGATAGAGGTTCTCTCTCTTGTAATGAATATATTGTTAGAATATGTGAAAATTTTCTATAGGATACAGCTGTATTATATGGATATATCTCTATCCTATAGAATATATTCATATATTCTATTGTATATGTTAATGAAGTTTGATAGGTTTTCAAGAATTTTTGTAATGAATATGTTAATCAGTTAATGAAATCTGATAAAAACCAAATATGTTAATGAAGTCTAAACAAGTTGTAGATTCAAGAGTTTTGAATAATTGACAAGTTATGCAGCCCATCAATCCATGGACCCGAGGCCAGTTTTCTAAAGGGGGTGAGGTGAGGGCAAGGCTGTATAATTCAAGTGTTGGCCCTCCTCACAGCCCGACCCTCATAAAGATAAGGGTTTGGGCGAACCGCCTTCAAATCATATGGGCTTTATGATTTGAGCCCCCATTGGAGATGCCCTAACCCCTAATTTCCACACTATTTCAAATGACCAATTTCTCATCCAACCAAGCAAGAAAAAAACCGTTGAAATATCACTCCTCACGATTGCGGAATGCGGACATCAATATACTGTTTCCAAGACAAAATCCCAAAATGAAACGGACACGTCGCGCCTACCACGCGAAATTCAAATTCAAAACAAGAGAAAATCTGTAATACAATAATAATACCACACGTTGCTCACTGCCTCAAATAATTCACTCATTCTTGAGCTCAATAACCAAAACAATGAGGCCATCCTCTCGTTACTCCTCATTCGACTCACAATTTTCCGACCCATCCTCCTCTTCCTCATTTAAACAACGCTTCACCAATAATGAAAACAAAATCTCACACCATCCCTCTCACGCGCTAATCAAAACCAAATCAAACACAAAAACAAACACAAACCACGATCAGAATTTAGCCAGCATGGTTAAAAAACTAATGAAACCAAAATCAAATAAGACGAACCCGGGTTTATTTATACCTGCTGACATCATTGCTGAAGATATGAAAAAGACGGGAGTTAGTAATAAGGTGTCGAGTTTTTCACGTAAATTATTTCATAAGGGTGGGAAAGATAAGAGTGAAGTGAAGGCTTTGAGTGAAGTGAAGTCGAATACGAGGACGTTAGCTATGGTGTTGAGGAGTGAGAGAGAGTTGTTGAATCAGAATAAGGAGTATGAGAATGAGATTGGGGAGTTTAAGTTTATCTTGGAAGAGAAAAATAGAGAGGTAATTAATCCTTATTTAATTGGTGTTCTACTGTCATTGTGAGTGACATTCTCTTTTATGCTCTTTGTAGGTTGAAAAGTTGAAGGATTTATGCTTGAAGCAAAGAGAAGAAATAAAGGCATTAAAAAGTGCAATTTTGTTCCCAGATGTTATGAATTCTCAACTACAGGGTCTTCTGCAGAAGCAGGGATCAGAGCTTGAGCAAGCAAAACAAGTTATTCCAACGCTACAGAGACAAGTCACTTCTCTTCCTGGACAGCTCCAATGTCTCGCAGATGATCTTGCAGAGGTACAACCAAGTTTTCCTATTTGGACCTGCGAATTTATAATAAAATAATAATTGCATAACCATATGATTCATTTTGGAAAATTGTAGTATTCAGTGGAGATTCTCTGTCCAGTTACTTTGTTGAGAAATCCTGCTTGAAGACATACACTTAATAGATATTGTAATGGGTAGAATCTATATTGTGTAGAACACCTTGGAATCCCATCAACTCGCAAGTCTTAAGTAATGGGATTTTCTAATGTAGATTGTGTTCTGGACCTCTACATCAATTTGCTGAACATGACCATGTTATCTTCGTTTCCCCACCAAACTTCGATTAGTATTGCGTGCAAGAAGATCGAGGTCACAAGAAACACAGTATAGTTGATTGGGACTAGCCTCCATAGTTTGATACCTATCTTGACAAAAGTGGTGATCAGACTGAACTTATATTCATTAGTTTGGTATGCAATACTGCATCAAGATATTGATTTTTACTATTAACTAACATGTGAATAGGGGATGGAGATGTTGGAGATTAGAAGTTTAATAGGAGTCTGGGTTGCATAGGAGTTTGAAGACCAAGCAATATGTTTATGTATTAGACATTGAATTGGACTGTGGGTAGTAGGATTGTTTGGAAGAGTTTTACTTTAGGTTATATGTTTTGGTTATGGGTATCACCTCGCTTCAGAAATAGGTTTGGTTTTGGTTATTGTGAATATGCAATTGTAATAATTTGCACAAAACCTTTACTGTCAAAGGCTATGTGTAGGCACACTTGAGCATCGACTACGCACTATTTTTTCAGCAAATCGCCTCTCCTTTTCAAGTGAGATCTTCGAATACTATGCTTCATGTCATATTATTTTTAAAAAGACCACTTAAAATATTAGAAAAAAAACACACGATCTAACTATGTTCATGAATTATAATGAAATTACTATATAATGTGGTGTTTTGGAAGTTTATAGAGCATAAGATCCCTAGAAACTAGAAATGCTATTGCTTAAGGCATCACTTAGGTGCCACCTAGGTGTTTGTAAACAGTCCACCACATCGTCTCATGTAACGCCTTTGAGAGGATAGCACAAAACCAGCATAGTTGAAGTCTTGCAAAGAAATGGCAATGACTCTGAAACCTCAACCCAGTTTGTTTTTGTCAAGTCACTTATTACTCTGAAACCTCAAACTTGCAGATAGGGAAGATTTTGTGCATATCAAAATGAGGCTCGAGGATTGAACATAAGTGGACACAATTAGAAATAAGGGGAATAATTTCAACACTCCTCTTGAGGAGAAACACGTTAAGTAAGTGTAGGCCGGCAATTTTTTGGCAACTTCACTCTTGAGTCGAAACCTTTTATAACCAAAACAATGATACCATGCCATATTGCCAATTACTTTAAAAGCTTGAACTGGTAGAGCGGGCAACTTTTTATACATATCAAACCAAACAACTTGTAAAGGGCTGCTTTTCGAAGATGCTCTAAAAGCTCGAAATTGTAGAGAGCAGACTTCTGCAAATCTACACCATCAATTTCCCACTCTAACATATTTGTTATTGTTGTACAAAATCCAAACATCATTTCATTTCATTAGGTGATCAAGAATTTCTCTTAAATTTAGGGTGCATGGTTGAAGTGAAAGTGCACTCAGAAAGGTATGTGATCAATGCGTACAGTTCAAGTTGAAACAGTGAATAGAAGATGACATTTGGCAATAGCAGGAAGAATAATGGAAACTATACTATTTGTTCACAGACAAAGTGTTGCATAGATTAGAATGTTGATATTGTTGAGTAGTAGGATACGTGAATACGTGCATTGAGATACTATAATAGCAATCCAGGATTAACCGAAGTTTAGATTTTTTGGCCTTGTGGGATTTATAATTGAATGGAGTTACACAAATCTTTCAACCCCAAACATTTGGGATAAGAAATTGTTGTAGGGTTGTTTATTTCCTTGCCACTTACAAACATATGTTTATCCTGAAAAAAAAAAAGAATAATTGTAATTTTTTGGATGTTTCTATCTTGTCAATATTAATAGTTGTGTCATTGAACTTCACTATTACGTTTCCAGCATATTATGTTCCTTCCGTCAAGCTTATTCTCTTTCCTTCTTACTCGTTTTAATTAACTTATTTATTTATTTTGTTGCTGTTGTAATTGTGATATTGCAACTGCTTCTCATAAGCAAATTCATAGTTATGTATCCTACATTTTTATTATTGTCATTGCTACAAACACTACATATAAGAAGATGAGTCTAGAAAACGGAGTTTAAGCCTCTTCTAAACGTGAATTTCTCATACGTGATACTTAATTTGGTGGAGCATTGTACTAATCCTGGCTATGTTCATAAGCAAGCCATTTAGACTTAACAGTCTGGTCGATAGGTTGGGGAAAAATACATTAAAATATGTATTGTGAAAATATGTTTTTAGTTTTTCTTCTTACCTAGGTTTTAGAGGTTTTTTCTTACGTTGTATTGTTATTTTCATTGATAGGTGAAGGCCGACAAAGTTGTAGGGAGGCCGTATTTTGATGATCAGGTGAGCTGTCCAGAAGCTACAATTTCTTCGGTAAGCATTACATGGTACTCTAGGAGGACGACATTTGAAATAGAGCTGTTCTCGTTGTATGGTTAATCTTTCGCATGGTATAAGTTGTGAAGAAGCAATCACACTGCATATGCTGCACACCTGATAATACGTAGAGGTTAAAATGTTGATGAGATTTTATAGATATGAGCAGTGTCTTTTCACACTGAACCATATATAGCCAATAGGCATCAATTTAGGTTGCTCTTAGTAAATATATGCGTGCTTTCGTATATCTTTATTTTTATAAAACTTTAAACCTTGCATCATAGAACCCAACATTTTATTAACAAGATTTAATTGTACTTATTTAGCCTATTTTGGCATCAGAATGTTAGTTGAAAATTCTGTTCTAATTCTCTACTGAATATATTCAGGAGTTCAGTCTTGGGGATCCAACAGGTCCTGAAAGTCCAGATGACATGTTCCTTAAGGACTTCAATCCCTGTTTAACTCCCTATTCTACGAAGACAAGGAGTAAGGTGAAGACAAGTTCTTTTTTTCTTATTTAATTCTTTCCTCTGTCTACAGTTCACTGCATTAGGCCATTAGCTATACTTTACTGAGACCCTCATTTCTTCTAGGAATTTGACGAGATTAGGGGCTATAATTCTCCCGACGAGGCAGGATTGTTTGGGAGCAGCTCAAATGTATGGAGTACGAACTATTCTCAAGTTGGGAAAACATCTAAGAGTTCAGAATATTGCCAGATGGCAATTAAAGGTAGTACTACTGCTCGAACATTTCGATGGTCGAATGAGAATGCGCACAAAGATGGAAAGCCACCACAAGGTAAGCTTTTTTAAGTCAAAGAGTTGCTCGTCAAGTTCATATTGCGACTGAAAATTTCTGTTGCACCTGCAGACTTGCAGAGTGCATGATCTAGTATCTGTGCCATGTCCAGCAGTCTTTGACTGAAAGTGTTTAGAGCTGTTGCATTTTCGCACTAGTCAAAAGTTTGCAGAACCCATAGTAATTTGATATTATAAAGTTGTACAATGTTTTCTTATTTTGGGAATTGATGATTTGGAGTCGTTGTTTGGTAATGTAAATTAGAATGTGTCTTACAGGGCTATGGTTGTCTTTCTTGGTGCCCTTTACAAATTCACTATCAACTAAAGATTACTTAAATCACTTATTCCGAGCCTTACTAAAGACGAGTTGGTATAATAAATTATTAACGCAGGCACCAAAGTCGCACCAACCTATCACTGTTTTCAGCTAAAATTGATGTTTATCTTGCGTAAGTATAGCAGTAGATGAGGCCGCAGCACATTGCCTTATTGTGCTTCTGTTGTACCAATAACTAGTGATTCTTAACAACTGACAAAGTCTCAAAATTCTATGTTTTCCCTACGTGCATAGATAAGATTTTGCTAATTGTCCGCTTACTCATTTGTATTATAACTCATTTGTACATTTCACAAAAAGTCAAATGTTTGGTAAAACAGTTTGGGGTCTGGTTCAAACTTTGACTTGAAATTGTAACAGTACTATGAGTACAAAATTGAAAAGGACAAAATTCCGAAATAAGGAACCAAAAAACCCACTATCGTTTCAAAAACACTCTCAAAGACAATAGTATTCTGGTATGCATAGGTATCGGTGCATACTATCCTAGGTATGTACAGACGTCAGTGCATATCAAACATTACAAAGAAAATAGTATGTACAAGTGTCAGTGTATACCACCTATTGGTATGCGAGGTATGCGAGGTATGCACATACGTTTGTAAAGAAAATGGTATGCATAAGTGTCAATACATACCACTTCTTGGTATGCGAGGTATGCACAGACGTCAATGCATACGAAGCATCACAAAGAAAATGGTATGCACAAGTGTTAGTGCATACCACCTCTTGGTATGTGAGGTATGCACAAGTGTCAGTGCATACCAAATATTACAAAGAAAATGGTATGCACAAGTGTCAGTGCATACCACCTCTTGGTATGCGAAGTATGCACAGACGTCAGTGCATACCAAACATAGAAGGGTAAAATTGGAAAGAATAAAAAATAAAAAAGTCAAGTCTGTTCTTATTAATAATTAAAACGTGAAATGTGGTTTTTCTAGTAGTTATAAACCAAAAAATGTCTTTATCAATGGTTTCAAAACCCAGTTGTTTTAGACTATGATTAAAATTGGAAATTGGGCCTTTTGGCTTATTTCTTGCAGTGTTCTTAGTAGAAGATTTTGCTCACAAGCAGAATAATTGTTTAGAAGGTAATAGGATGTTGTTGGTAATGCAAGTGTTTCCGTGATTGTTACTTTACCTGCTGACAATCATGAATATCAAGTTGGATTTAATTGGCATCATCCATAAGGACATCTCACTGATAAGTTTATGCCAAAAAGGCAATTAAGAAGACTTCTACCTTACCCTGTCTGTTATAGTGTAAGGACTAAGGAGAAAACGAAAATGTCTTCTGAAGCCAGCTAGTGGTAGCTACTACCTTATGCATCCCTTATGTGTCTGGTGGTAATTTTCAGAGCTTAGGTGCGACTTTTACAACTGTGGTCTTGCAGTCAGTTTAAAGCACTACTAGTGTACTCGTTAGTAGGTCTATAGGTAACGCAAGCTAGCCATTTTAAGAGGAAAATGATGGATTGACACATGCGCAAGTATCCATAAAGAATCTGACTGGCGATGGCCGTATGATCAGTAGTCTCATAGCGCATACAAGGGCCGTTTTCAATCTTTTAATGTGCGGGCTAACTATTTTAGGACCTCCCTTGATGTTTGTTAGTTAGTTTTTCTCCATTACATTAAGATCGTAATGTTAAATAATTAAAACAAAAGGATTTGGCTGGATATAGCTAACAAAGCATCTTTATATATGATTGAAAAGTTCAGTCTAGATCTTCCAATCCTACCTTAGTTTTTGGTTACTGTCTCAAGTTATCCGAGGCCAATCATTGTCTACTTGTTACCATGTTAAGTGATCTATGGCCCCGTTCAAGATATTTCAGGGTAATGGTGAGTAAATCATCTGCCTCAACAGTGACACAAGCAAGTAGAACCATATTCTCTCGGGCATTTACAAGCATTTGATCCGCTAAATCACCATTCATAATTTTTCTCTGTTCTTCTGTAGTTTCTATTGCTATGAGCTTTGTGATTACATCCACACTACAGTAAGGGTGCAACTTGAACCCGTATATAGGACTCTCCTCAGCTTGCTTGCTCATCTTGAGATGGACAATCTGGGCTATTTTCTCAGAGCTGAAGTCGTTAAAATCAAAGAACTTCACTCTTCCGCGGAATCCCTCATTGGAAGAGATTACACGCTTCATCGGTTCACTATAACCAGCAAATATCACCGAAATTTCTCCACGTTCCATCACAGACATTATCTCCTCCAATGCTTCCACCCAAAGTCTTGGCTAGAATTCTCAGGTATCAGCTGATAAGCTTCATCCACAAAGAGAATCCCTCCCTTTGCTTCCTCTATCTGCCATTAGTACTTCCTCAATTGGATTACTTTTGTAAGTTATAAAGGAATGAATATACAGCACTGCATGGGAATGGAGACAACATACCTTCTCTCTAGTCTTTGGACCAGTATGCCCAATATATTCACCTACAAGATCAGTCCGTTGCACTTCTGTTGTCTGTATGTAGTATTCCAAGCTTATGTAGTAGTCCTCCGAGGAGCAGAGCAACAATTGTTTTCCCTATTGATTACAGTCGTTACTATCAGCATGCATGCAACAACAATCAGGGGATAACAGATATATTCAGTTGAAAGTTTTAGAACATTTCTTTTTTTATTAATAATCGAAAATAGGTCTTGAATCATATCGATTTAAGCCAGTAGTCTTTCTATGACAGTGAGTACAAATAGTATTTTGTCTGCTTACTTTTAGTCACCTAATTTTTTTTAGGGTTAACTAGTGTTACACTGTTACCCCCACTAGATGAGCTAATTCGGATCCCCCCACTAGATGGGAAATTAGGGTCTCCCCCAAAATACATACAAAAAAAAACTTTGTGTGAGGGGGTGGGAGGGATTTCTCCTAATTAGCTCATCTAGGGGGAGTTAACCCTTTTTTTTTTCATGCTCGGTAAGAATAAATTCTGTTAAAACTGAAAGTGAAATGTACATTGAGTACAAGAGATTAGCAGGGTCAATGCACCCTGCTAGGATTCAAGCTAAACTGCATCTACTACTCCTATTTATATCTATAGGGTAGGATACAATTAATCAAATCTAAAAAACCTATCAAAATGTGCTTCCCACTTCTGCAACCATGTAGGTCTGCCATTTGTCCAGGTAGCTTCATTCGGTTGTAGAGATGCTCCTGCCTTAGCCAAAGCATCGGCACTGAAGTTTCCTTCCCTCCAAATGGTAGTGATCCTCAATGCTGTTAATGTTTTATGCTGTTTTATATGGTTTCTGACATTACATTGAATTACTACCCAAGAGAACAACATCAGGTTTCTAACTACTCTTCCAGGTACTATGATTTTTCACATGAATTTAGGGTTATTTTTAATTAGATTTTAAACCATAAGATCATAGAACGTAACCATGCAACATTATTCCAAGTGTGCAACTCAAACAAGCAAAAGTTCAAATTTAGTGTCACTGCCTGAAGTTTGAGGGAACCACTTCTGATGAGATGTGATTCTTCTAGATGGGAGGAGCACAGATCTCCTTGCAAAAAAAGACAATGGGTGGCAATGCGGGGAGTGCGCTTAGGGCAGAAGTAAAGAAATTACCTGTTCCCGGATTACCTAGAAACGCCATATGAGGGGCCCTTAGTGCACCAATCTTGAGCCGAAGAGCCCTACGCTTCTCATCTAATATCATCCCCTTGGCCCATTTCCTGAGCTGTTCTCTGAGATCATTCAATCCTATAATACTTGAAATTTCATCTTCCAGTTCATACATCATGCTACTTGTTGCAATACCTTTGCACTTCCTCTGCTCCACAAGATGCGAATGGACGAGTTCATGCAACTTCTTGCTGTCAGTGCCACGAGAGAGACGATTTAAAGGACTCAAGCCTTTCTGCAACACAAGATATTTGACGGATAGTCATGACTCATGAGACATCCTTAATGTAGACATTTGGTCCGTGTTTGTCATAGGACCAATAAAATAATGATAAATACACTTACATTGTTTTTAACACTGCAATCAGCATTGTACTCGAGCAGTACGTGTTTTTACAGTTGAGCATTCCTTTGATTGAAGTGAGTGCTGAACCGCAAGGTGCAAGGGGTCATTCCATTCTGCAAGCTAGATACGAACAGCGACGTTCCTTTACGAAGATTTCAACCTCAGCTCCATTTAGTGATTAGATTGATACATAATAGCTAACGTACAGGCACAGACAAAAAATTATCAAAAGGAAGAAACCCAACCTTAGCTTTGGCCTCCACGGAAGCACCGTATTCAAGAAGCATCCTTGCAGCTCCAGTGCACCCATTCTTTGCTGCAATGTGCAGGGGAGTTTCTCCATCCTGTGCACATACCCATAATTCAACGTCAAGACATTCCTATGGCATGACATATGGTGTATGGGCTCTGCCATTGTACTCTAATATTGAAGCTAGAGCTCTGATCTCCTTACCAAAAGATGCAAAGGTTAGTGAATTGATGGCACAAGGCCAATGGAATTCTCTAGTCATTAATCTTCTAGATGGTACACTCAAATCCAATATCTTGAGCATTGAAATCTTTCATGAGCTTCACGAGGACCGGATAGTTTGGACTGAGTTTGCAACAGGTGACTTCACTGTTAAATATGCGTACAAAGCTTAAGAAGGACTAGACGAAAAGTGAAGTGGTTTGGGTTGGTCGATCTCGGGAAAATTGGTGATTTCCAAATATTCTTTTAATGCTTGGCAACTCTTCTCGAGTAGTTTACCTACTCAAGATAGACTTATCCATAAGAAAGTCTTAAACTCTTCCTCTTGCTGCTTATGTAACAATATTAAGGAAAATACCAAGCACATGGTCTTTGATTGTCCCTATTCTAAAACAGTTTGGGCTGTAGTTAAACATGAACTAGGATTAGGCAATCAGGTGCATCATTCAAACAAGGAATGGTGTTATATTCTCAATCTTGTGCGAGATAAGTCTACAATTGTAGAGCTCTATAAAGTGTTTGTCTGTGCCGTGATTGGATATATATGGAAGGAGCGCGCGCAACAACAGAAGGTTTGAAGGGGCTTCTATGGATGTCAGCAGAATGATAATGACTGATATGAAGTACTATTTGGAAGTAAAGGTCGATGAAATAACTGATTCTATCAAGCTTCAAGTGGTTGCAGATAGACTTGGATTAACTTTCAAGTACAAGCAAAGGCAGATTCAACAGTGTAGATGGCTAAAACCTCCACCAAGGTATATAAAATTGAATGGAGATGGTTCCCAAAATTCTCATGGAGCAAGCTATGTAGGTATAGCTAGAGATGAAAATGGAGAGGTTGTTTTTGCCTACTCAAGTGGTGGTTGTACCAGGTCAGTCTTATTTCAAGAGCTGAAGGCGATTGAGGTGGGATTAAGTGAGTGTGTTAGCAGGAGCTTCAGCAAAGTAATGGTGTCATCTGACTCTATGAGAGCTATTCAAATTTTGAAAGGGTTAACTAGTATTACCCCCCCCAGATGGGGCAATTAGGGTCTCCCTTCCAAATACACACGTGTTTTTTTGTGTGTATTTGGGGAGGACCCTAATTGGCTCATCTAGTAGGGGGTAACACTAACTAACCCTAACCCATTTTGAAAAGTGTTGAGACTTGAGACTGCACCATGGCATTGCTTAAATGTGGTTGCTGCCATCAGGAGATGTTCTACAAGTCTTTTTGACATATCCTTCCCCATGTGTACAGAGAGGTTAATAGAGCTACTGATCATTTAGTGTAAGTATCCTCCGTTCTATGCTCATATCACTACAACACACGTGTCCACAACCCAGGTCGTATCTCCACCAGCTCGTCATAACGACCTAAACGCAGGTCGTCCCGAATCTCAGTTATAACCATATATGGAAGCAAATCATCTAGCACAATCCTGAAGCTCAATCAACGCATCAATTAAGGAGGCATTTACTTTGTAACAACAGGAGTAATGACGAATCATCAAGATAGCATACAAGGTGGATCTACACTTCATAATGGCCTGGAGCAAATAAGGAAAGTCAACACAAACACCTATAAGTAGAGAGAGATGAACTACGTAAGGCTTGATTCAAGTTTACCCCAAGAAACTTGATACGTAGGAAACTCTAATCACAAGGAAGAGTGCAGCCATTCCCTATCAAACAAACCATCAGGTCGTAGACCCAAAATACTTAACCTCTACATTGGCGTCGTCTGCCGGTTTGTTTCCTTGAGAAAACACACTTACCATTTTCTCAAGCCCACGAAGTTGGTCATAAAAAAAACCACCATGGAAGCACAGCTACAAACATTAGCAGATCAAATGAAGACACTATAAGATTCCTTTGTAGCTTTACAACAAGAAAATCAAATTATGCGCGGCCAAGCAACCTCCAACACCAACAACGACACTCCGGACGCAGTGGAGAACAATGTCGTCACAACCCTCACCACCACCACCAATCAACGACTAGAAGACTTCGCCCAAAGGTTGAAGAAGTCGAACGACAAAGCTAGCACAATCCAAATTGCTCAAAAGATGCTCCAGACTTACAAGGCATCATCATTCACCACTGAAATCAAGGACAAGCAGTCTCCCTCAGAATTTATCCAACCAAAGTTCCCATTGTACGACGGTAGCTCATGCCCAGGCCAGCACGTAGCTCGCTTCAGCCAGATCTTTACACTCTACAACACTCCAGACTATGATTACTTGAAGTGCAAACTCTTTCTAGCCAGTTTGAAGGACGGAGCAATAGACTGGTTCTACATACTCTCTCCTGATTCAATCAGCAACTTCGACAAGCTGGCCGAAACATTCGCAGCAGAATTCATCCACAATAGGAAGAAGCAAGCCGACCTAGACTCGCTGTTCCAGCTAAAGCAAGTGCATGGTGAGACAATCCGTGTTTTCCTAGGACGTTTCAAGAAGGATCTCCTATCGCTGGAATCAGGCCTCAATGAAACCTTTGCAACTTCCGCATTCACAAACGCACTCCTAGACGACTCTGACCTAGCAGGGTCCCTCATGCTCAACAAGCCAGGGACTTTAGACGACCTGTATCATAAGGTCGACAAGTATATAAAGTACAAAGAATGGATGACCCAGTGCAAAGGCAAAGAAGTCCTCGTAGTAAGTGACAAGCGAGGACCCAAAGAAAGCAATCACTACTCAGGCAACAACAACAACACCAACAACAACATCAACAAGGGCTCCAGCTCCTACAAGCCCTTTTACACCAAAAGAGAATTCTCCAACTTCTCCAGGACGCCAGGCCAAATTCAATCCTGAAGAAGATATATACAACACCATACTTCAAGCCTAACATTAATAAAGTCATCGCAATCCAAGGACATCCATACTGCCACTTCCACAAACTCCACCACCACGACACAGATGACTGTTGGAGCCTCAAGCACTACCTCCAAGACTTAGTCGAAGAGAGAAAGCTGAAAGAATTCCTGTCTGAAAGCAACCTCAAGCACAAACTAAACGCCAACCGCCACAAAAGCAGAAGTCGTAGCCATGAACGACCTGCTAACAACAGAAGCAGGAGCAGAACAGCCCGACGATCTAAATCTCCAAGTCGGTCGAGGCACAACAGGAGACAACACTCCTCCGACCACGATGAGGAAAAAGTAATCAACATCATTACAGACACCTCCAACGATGAAACATCAGGTCAGGAAAAGCGCAGACGGGTAGGAGCGCTTCAAGAAATCTACCACCTCTCCCACAAAGCTGAGGTGATCAATCCTATCAGCCCTCAAACAACAACAACAATTTCATTCACCGAGGAAGATCTAGACAAGGTGTGCCTACCCCACAATGACGCCCTGGTAGTACACGTCAAAATCAACGAGTGGACGGTCAAAAGAGTCCTCATCGATCTAGGAAGCTCCTGCGACATCTTTTTCTATTAAACATACAAAGACATTGATAAGAGCCCAAAACTGTAGTTTTAACCCCTTAATAATCATACTGTTAGACCAATTATGTGAATAATAAGTAAGAGTTAATACTGATTACGTGTTTTATGCATTTCGGGCTTCAAAGTCCATTACGTGCGCGAGAAATGTGCCACTTTAGCAAGATAAAGGAGCAAAAGTCGCCAGAACTTCCGGGCCGTATCTTTTTGGACTCGGACCTCGAATTGGGCCTACCTTATGTCAAAACGACCGCCTCGGAAAGAGCTTTCCAATGGTCTAAGCCTTGACCCAATCAGAGGAGCACAAGTGGACGAAAAGTCTGTTGAAGTCAACTGCAGCTGAAGAGGCCATTTTGAACTAAAGAAATTGGGTTTTGGGCCCGATTTTCCGGCCCAAAACATGGCTCCAAGCCCATGCACGATTTTTGGATCTGGAAGTATAAAAACAAAAGCTTGACTCTTTGTTAATGGCAGTTAGGTTAGGAAGCTAATGTTAATGGAGTTTAGGGTTAGAAAAAGATAGTTAGATCTAGATTAGTTAATTACTTAGCTTTCATTCCATTAATTAGTTTCATTCTTTGTTTTAGATTAGTTATTTAAATCATTGAATATCATTCATTAGATAAATAAAATAGTTGTTATTCATTCAATCATGACTTGTTCTTATTGTTCTATTAGATAAATAAAGTTAATTAGTTCTCCATAATCTAGTTTCATTTTCATTTATTTATTAGCTTAATTCCTTAGATTTACTTATTTATCATTATTAGTTTAATTCAATTATTGCATGAGTAGTTTCGAATTGAGTTTAAACAAATAAAGTTTAAATCTTTTATATTATGTCTTGTTTAGATTCAATTGTTGGGAATGGTAGAATAGAAATTTCACATCAAATCATTACTCTCACCATTGTTCATTTTGGGTTTGAGTAGTTGAATTCTATTTAGTCTTGATAGATTGAGAGTGGAACGAAATCCTTACTCTATATATTGCATGATTATGTTTTGAAAGTAAGAAGAATTGATTTAAACGTAAGAACGGTAGGATTACGTATTAGTGTTCTTGTAGCATTAATATTTAGGATTCTATTATTTTTACGGTTATCAAATGGCGCCGCTGCCATTTTAATCTCGTTCAAGACAAGAATTCAATTGCTTGAATCCAAGGGGCAATCCCCCATTCTCTACCCACCCACCCTTTTAATTTTTCATTCTTATTTCTTGAATTTTCGAACTGCTTCAATTGTTTCAGCTTTTAGGGGTCTCGGATTCACAGAGAAAAATACTGCGGTGAAGGTATTTCTAAATTTTCGAAAATTCTGAAAATATTCATACATAATATTTAATGTGTTGTTGATTTACTAGAATATTTTCAGATTTTTCAAAGTTGGTTTACCTTGTGAAAAAAATACGATCTTTACAGTGCTGCATTTCAGTTTTCACACCGTATGTTCTTGAAAAACAGACGAATAAGGTTACTTAGGGAGTTCTAAAAATTCTATAATTTTTACAGGAGTATGTATCCTAATCCAGGACTTTGTAGTAAAAATTTGATGAGTTTTTGATTTGTTTTGACCTCCTAAATAGTAGAGTGTTTCCAGTGTGTTTCTGCAGTGTTGCAAACACTTAATATCTGGAACACCATCCAATAAGGAGAGGTTGTAGACATCCAATTGCTCTAAATTTTTTACAGGAACAACTAGAATCTGTCAGGAGTCTCCAGTAAAAATTTGGAAATTTTTGATTTGTTTTGATGGGTTAAACCATTCGGTTGTTTGTATTGTGTCCGAAAACGGTTTCGCAAACTTTGGAGGGCTGTAGAGGGACTTTCACTGCTCCGATCGATCTGAAATTTTACAGGCTACTTGATAGACGTCTTAGCAAATTACTGTAAAAATTTCAGATTTTTTGGAGTACGATAAAAGGCCTAAAACTTGAAAACCCTGGAGCGCGCCCGCGCCCATGTTGAGCGCGACCCGCCCTTATTCACTTGTAATTTCAACTTACCTTTGAGCCCGCGCCCAACCCGCGCCCTACCCGCGCCCAACAAGGAAAATTCATCCGAACAGCCCAATTTTCATAGGTAAATGCATATTTTTATTCCTTAAAGTTATTAAGTGTTTCTAACTTGTTAAATACACTTAAATCAGCGTATACAAGACGCTTATTCAAACGCTGTAGCAAGGAGGCATTCGTGTACTCCTTCTTCCACCCTCTCCTCTTACGTGGAGGAGTTTTAATTTTAGTATAATCAGGGCTTGTTTTTCGTAGTAATAAATATAACACGCCTATCTAGAATTTCACACACTACACCTGCATCAATGGCTAAAGAACAAGAGACTCCTCTCTCGATTTTTATAAAGCCCTAAACGATGGCCCTAAGTCGCATCGTTCTTGCAGACCTAGTGGGGATTTTCAATCCCCCCTATATATTTAACTTGTTACCGGTTTTCATGGTTTAGACCACGAGAAGCCTTACCAGCACATCGTGGGATAGACCAAGTTCTCACTACATTCCATCATCCTAGCATAAGTCCGGATCAAGTTAAACTTAGGGTGTTTCCTTTCACCCTAGCCGACAAAGGCGTCTTGGTTAACTGCCCAAACGCCAAACTCTGTGGACTCATGGGCTCAACTTGTTCAATTGTTCATGGAACAATTTTACCCACCACTTAAGACAGATGAAATGCTTCACAAGATTCATTTCTTCACCCGAATCCTCATGAATCCTTTTCGAGGCTCGAATCGTTTCACCGATCTTCTCATTGAATGCCCAAGATCATAATCTTCGCGAAAGACACGCTTTGTTCGTGCTTTCTTCAAGGGGCTTTCACATTATCATAAGGAGGTTCTAGATATCATGTCCGGGGTAGTTTTCTTAGTAAAGGAGCCTCGAGGCTTATACATTCTTAGAAGATCAATCTAAGAGGAACAACAATTGGGGAGGTAACGATTCCTCCCGCTCCTCTCCTTCTTCTCTTGAGGTTAAACATGATCCCGAGCTTAAAACTCTTATCGATTCCCTCACTAAAAGGTAGATGCCATCTCTGTTCAACAACAACCCACTCCACCATGAACATTAACTCTACTTTCGTTGTAATGTGCATTTGTAGTCTTGAGCATTCCGACTTCTATTGTCCTCTTTGTCTATGCACAAACACCACCACAACCATCACACTTCAACCAATTAACTCAACATCAAGGACAAGGGAACTTAGGTGACAAGAATAGAGGTTTAGTACCCATAACCCGTAACTATCAACATCAAGACATGAACGCCAACAAGCTTTAATTCCAATACAACCATCTACGGACAAAGTAGTAGTGACCTTGTTGGAGAAACAAAATCAAATTATGCAACAAAACTCCAACTTAATGAAAGATCGGATGATCAAAACTCTAATATGATGAAACAAATAATGCAAATGATGCAGTCTTTTGTGCCAAAAGGTTATTGACATGTCTTCTAACCAAAATAATAACCAAACCGGCATGTTTCCAAGTCAAGCAATGCCTAATCCTAAGTCAACAAACACCGCCAAATAAAAAGTATTCAAATGTAATGGTAATATAAACCAAGGGGACTCCTACAGCAGTCACTACCCTTCGCTCGAGGCGAGTAGTTGATAACCAAGTGACTATGCCTAAAGATTACCCACAAACTAAAAATGATACCATACCACATACTATAATAGAAACTCAAGACCCTACAACCGTAGAAGTACCGGTTAAACCACAACCAAAAAGGGAAAACATTACAAGATCCAATAATAGAAAGTGAAGACCCTACACCTGTAGAGGTTCCAATATGGATACCTAGATGGAAAACGGATAGAGATAAAGCAAAGCCTAATAATAATTTTATCCCTTCAAGTTAAAAATAGCGATAAAGCACCATATCCCCAAAGACAAGTTGTGTTTAAAAATGGCGAGAATTTTGATGAGATTAGGGAAGTGTTTAAAAATTTGACTATAAACCTACCTTTTCTAGAAGCCATAAAAGTCTACTGGACACGCTAAGTTTCTAAAAGAGTTGTGCACCAAGAAGAGGAAAACCAACATACCCCACGAAGCATTCTTAATCGAACAATATCCCTCTTTATCCGAACATAACGGAATTGTTAAGTACAAGGACCACCTCGGTCGCCCTATCAGATAATGCACCTTAGGTGATACCTTCATAACAAGCGCTTTATTAGACACGGGGGCGAGTGTTAACTTACTCCCTTTTTATTTATATAAACAACTAGGTCTAACAAAACTTCAACCAACCAAAATGACTTTGCAGTTAGCCGATCGTTCTATTAAGTATCCCAGGGTGTAGTTGAAAATATTCTCGTTAAAGTTCGGGATTTTTTACTATCCAAAGAGACTTTGTTATTCTTGACACGAAGTTGCTCATGATTCCATTCCCATCATCTTAGGGCGTCCTTTCTTGGCAACCGCCAATGCCCAAATTAATTGTCGGGATGGCTCAATGACTCTTTCTTTTGGAAATCTTTCGTAGAAGTTAACATGTTTAGACAAAACAAGGACAACTAGGTTTGCCTAGAAAGGGAAGTGAAGTCCATTGAGAGTTTTGTACCTTACATTAGTCGCGGTGACACTTTAGTCCCCACACTAGTAGATACCCTCTTATGGAAGAAGACAAGGATCACAATTTCTACTCCCTAGGCGTAGATAACATCAAAGGAGGATTTCCTTCGACTCTTTTGCAATCCTTCTTTGTCCGCCTCACGAAGTTCTCTCCTATTGACATCCATTCATCTCTTGACGAATGACGAGAAGAATTTTTCACCCTCTATCCCAAATTCTTCTTCTTACCCACCTATTGAGGAATGTCTTGCATATCTCAAGGCCTCGATGATATAGAACTAAGAACACTAGTTGAACACCATTCACCCACCTCACATCCTCATGTCACTCATTCACCTTCCATCACGAATGTTCCTCGCCCTCTACCTTTTCAAAAGAACCATTGAGTTTGTACTTGACCTTGGTGTTTCTCCTATGCTTCATAACTATCTAAAACCAACTAGTGAAGAAGTAACACCCAAGGACAAGCCACCGGACACTTTTTTCATTTTTTCCATTTTTCCCTTCTCAAAATTATCCACATCCTACGTTATCTTCCACAACCATCAATTTTCTCATGTTCATTTACTTGGCATTCCCTTCGTAGGAGGACAAAGAAGAAACCGTATGCTCTATTAGGTTTTAGATCTATAAGGCTTTTACTCTAATTCCACTAAGCTACATCATAGGAAATCTTGGTGCTTAATTACGTTTGATGGTGCATTCCATGTTAATTATTTGTGGAAAGACCCACAACTTTTTAGATTATTGATATATGGGAAACTGCATGTAAATACATATATATCACTTTAAGTCTAGGGAATATGACTTTAAAAGACCAGCGTTTTAAAACAAATTTTTATAAACCCGTTTTCAAAAATTTGTTTGGGGAATAAGTGTTTTAGTTTTCCATGCTTGATCACTAAACTTCCTATTCTTACCCCCACCTCGCTCCCACTTGTAAAAAAAAAAAAGTTTTCCACTCCAAGTTTTACTTTCTTTTCATCTAAACTCCGGTTTCAGCCCATCGAGGCCAGCGCTGCGCCCTTCACATTTTTGGAAAATTTAGTTAGAGCGCCACGCTTCAAGCCGAGCCCGCCATCCCTCATCATCTATCGACCTAGAGCGCCACCCCCAATTTGCCGAAGCGACCACCTCCCTCATCTATCGGATCTACGTGGAAGCCCGGCTTACAAGTTGAAGCGACCAGCCCAACACTGGAATTCTAAAATTTCAGAGCGACTCGCGCCTCTATCTGGCGAAGCCAGCGCTACGCGACTTCCTTGGACCAGAAAAATTCTAGTTTTCTACGGGTAGTTTCAGGATCATTCATAGCTATTCCGGGCGTAATTTTGAGATGACATCTCCTACATTGATACCGGAACAGTCTTTCGAAGATTTGTTTCAAAGCACTACTTATGGTGCTTGGTTTCGCGAGGTGATCACACACGTAGGCTGGGAACCGCTTATGGTTCTTGCTAGCATTTGTTCTTGGACTTGCCATGCCCAATAAATACATTACCCATGATGCTATTGGGTAGATAATATGCATATATACACTTATGACTTTTTGCATGAGGCTTATGGGGCAGGCATTTTCCGTATCGAGGACCAAGGGGAATATAACGTCGCCCTTGGTAGCCTGTCCATGAACATAGGAACTGTTATGTTTTGGATCATGCTAAACATTTTAGGGAATGACATTTTTCTTACGTGAATGATGCCACTTGCGCCGTCTTCCTTGCTTTAGCCCGCGGGACGTGTATGTGCCATGACCTTCCCGAAACTTTGATGTCTAGTTTAGCACGAGCCCATAGCATGAGGCATAAGTATCTTCTTATGCCTATATTAGTTTGCCGTATTATACTATGTTTCTTCCCTATTTTTTGTGCCCGTTTCACGGACTGGGTTGGGGTCGACATTGTGAGATCCACCAATTCTATTATTCAATCTTTCCGTGCAATGACTTGGCAAGGGTGGAGGATACAACCTCATCAGGTTGCACCTTACACCCCATCCGACCAAGTGGCGCTTTTAACAAAGTTAGATCCGTAGATGATAAATGGCGGCAAGCTTGGCAAATTATAATGGCATGGCAGGATGCAAAGGAACCTCACTTCTTTATAGAAGAGGAGGATGACGAGTAAACGATGGAGTGGAGGTAGTTTTTAGTTTCAGTTAGTGTCTGCTTATGTCCCAAGCAATTTAACTCTGTTAACCCCATAATGGGTGGAACTCTTATAGAGTTGCGTCAGTTTTTTTTTTATTTCCTATATTAGTATATTCTAACCTTGTTTTGCAGATGTTCCAGAATTTCACGCATTTCCATGGTATTTTTCTACCCTCTTTATTTAAATGCTTTGAGGACAAAGCATGCTTCTTGTTTGGGGGGGGGCATAGAAACACGTGTAATTAAGACATCTGTTAGGATATAGATATGTATAATGTGCACTTGTTTTCTAGTTAAAATTTCAAAAATTCAAAAATATAAATAAAAAGTATGCTATACACTTAGGAATATTGGTATTGTTTTCTTTCTCCATGCTCTTAACAATCTAGAAGTCTCAATGAGTCGTTGCATCGGAATAATTGTTAGAAACTTAGGTTAATATGTAGGTAATAATCTTTACATCTATCTATAAATATATTACATGAGTATCTATGATTGTTAGCGATGAAGTTTCTGAAATCTAGGCTAGAGTACTTATTCTACAAATCCTGTGAGAATATAGCCTAAAGCCTTATATGAAATGAAAACATTTGAGAAATGACACAAGGGAGAAGTAAAATCGGGATAGAGAAATCACACGTCCACTTGCTTGATCACTAAACCATATCCTAAGCGAGAATTTAGGCCCTCTTTTGGATCGATATAGCCAGAAATCAAACCTATGAATTATTTTCCGCTAGTTAAGCCCCTCGAGCCTTTCTTTAGCCTTCCATAAACCACAATTCCTTTACCCCTGTTACAAAAACAAAACAAAATAAAAAATCAACCTACCCAATTTAGAATAAGTCCGAGAATAGAATAAGGAAGAAAGAAGAAGAGAAAACACGGTAAACAAAAATTAGTTAGTTGCTTCCAGAAAATAAAGAAAAAGAAGTTTCCATCCAAAGAGAAAAGAAAAAAAAAAAAAAAAAAAAAAAAAAAAAATAAATAAAAAAAACTCCAAAAAATAGAATAAAAGGGAGTCAAAGGCCAAAGAAAAGAAAAATATGGCTAAGGATGGAAACAAAGTGTAGAAGCAAAAAGTAAATAACAAGGTTTTCTCTAGTTACATAATATGAAGACTCTATTATCTCAGGACTTGTCCTCTAGAATATCCATTTCTTTCCTTCTTAAACCATCTCCTAATCCCCATGACACCTAATAAAGACCTCTAGCTCAATTAGGAATAGGTTAGTGTGATAGTAAAGTGGCAGATGTGTTTGATCGACCCGGCTTCCTTGTTGTCATTGAGATTGTAAGGTAAAGTGTGCCCACACATTAATCGGAGTAAAACTTGAACAGCAAAAAAATCGAGTGATTTTTGTCTTGACTTTTATGTGAGGACCTACTTAGGGACGCTTATTCCGAAGTTTTCAGAAACGGACCTGCTAAGCATTTCATAGCATTACTCATTGTATATATGTTTATTCGTAGATGATTGATTATTATGCATATATTAGCTTAGGTTTCGACATGATTATTCTTATGTAATTGCTAGAGAGATGTATAGATAGTTGAGCATGAATAAGGAAACAATAGTTTTATTTTCTTAGTCGTTGTAGTATAGATGAAGTTTGTGAGTACCATCACTGGAAAACTCTCACGAGGCTATAACTCGTCCACTAGGGAATTCCTAGTGGTTTAAGGCCTTGTTGCATATGGTCAATGCAATCGCACTCAGCGAAACGAGAGTAGTTAGAACTCCATTTTTGGTCACTTATTCTAATTTCTCATCTTTGCTTGAGGACAAGCAAAATGTCTTTGTTTGGGGTGGTTTGATAAGAGCCCAAAACTGTAGTTTTAACCCCTTAATAATCATAATGTTAGACCAATTATGTGAATAATAAGTAAGAGTTAATACTGATTACGTGTTTTATGCATTTCGGGCTTCAAAGTCCATTACGTCGTAAATGTGCCACTTTAGCAAGATAAAGGAGCAAAAGTCGTGAGAACTTCCGAAGGCCGTATCTTTGGACTCAGACCTCGGAATTGGGCCTACCTTATGTCAAAACGACCGGCTCGGAAAGAGCTTTCCAATGGTCTAAGCCTTGACCCAATCAGAGGAGCACAAGTGGACGAAAAGTCTGTTGAAGTCAACTGCAGCTGAAGAGGCCATTTTGAACTAAAGAAATTAGGTTTTGGGCCCGATTTTCCGGCCCAAAACATGGCTCCAAGCCCATGCACGATTTTTGGATCTGGAAGTATAAAAACAAAAGCTTGACTCTTTGTTAATGGCAGTTAGGTTAGGAAGCTAATGTTAATGGAGTTTAGGGTTAGAAAAAGATAGTTAGATCTAGATTAGTTAATTACTTAGCTTTCATTCCATTAATTAGTTTTATTCTTTGTTTTAGATTAGTTATTTAAATCATTGAATATCATTCATTAGATAAATAAAATAGTTGTTATTCATTCAATCATGACTTGTTCTTATTGTTCTATTAGATAAATAAAGTTAATTAGTTCTCCATAATCTAGTTTCATTTTCATTTATTTATTAGCTTAATTCCTTAGATTTACTTATTTATCATTATTAGTTTAATTCAATTATTGCATGAGTAGTTTCGAATTGAGTTTAAACAAATAAAATTCAAATCTTTATATTATGTCTTGTTTAGATTCAATTGTTGGGAATGGTAGAATAGAAATTTCACATCAAATCATTACTCTCACCATTGTTCATTTTGGGTTTGAGTAGTTGAATTCTATTTAGTCTTGATAGATTGAGAGTGGAACGAAATCCTTACTCTATATATTGCATGATTATGTTTTGAGAGTAAGAAGAATTGATTTAAACGTAAGAACGGTAGGATTACGTATTAGTGTTCTTGTAGCATTAATATTTAGGATTCTATTATTTTTACGGTTATCAGACATGCACCTGCCAGACTCGGTGATGATAGAATCAAATGCACCACTCTATGGGTTCAACGGAGACCGCAAAGATGCCATTGGAGACATCATCCTACCAATCTCCATTGGAGAAAAAGAGGACATGGTCAAAACTTCAACACGCTTCAGTTTGATCGATGTCAAGTCATCCCACACTGCCATTTTAGGCCGCTGATAGATTCACAAGATCCAAGCAATTCCATCAACCCTACACCAAGACCTGCGGTTCCCCGGACCCCGAGGCATCATGGAGCTCAGAAGCAACCAACTAGAAGCTTACCGATGCAATCACGTCAGCACAACAACCACGACCAAATCTCAGGTCGTCGAAGACAAAGACGTCCCAAAAAAGCAAGATCCTCAAGCTTCTAGCACTCCAACCGCAGCACAAGACAAGCTCAAAGGGAAGCAAGCACAAATAGAACCTGGAGAAAAAGTCAATTTGGGCACAAATGATGACCCAAAATTTGTTTATGTAGGGACTGACTTAGACCCTAAACTGAAGGAGCAACTTGTCAAATTTATATCTCTCAATAAAGATGTATTTGTTTGGTCGTATATCGATATGCCAGGAATCGACCCTCAGGTTGTTTGCCACAAGTTAAATGTAGATCCAATTGTCAAGCCTATCAAACAACGACCTAGGAAATTAGCACTCAAATTTCAAAAGGCCATCAATGAAGAGATAGAAAAGCTTAAAAATGTTGATTTCATTAGAGAAATCGAGTACCCGACCTAGCTAGCTAACATCGTAGCCATTCCAAAGAATAATGGCCAGGTACGACTTTGCATAGACTTCACCAATGTCAACAAGCACTGCCCAAAGGACAGCTTCCCCCTACCAAGGATCGACATACTGGTAGATCAAACTTGCGGACATGAGCTTTTATCGTTTATGGACACATACAATGGGTACAATCAGATACCGCTTGCAGAAGAAGATTAGGAAAAGGCGTCTTTCATAACCGAACGCCGGTGCAACCAACCAAAGACTGGTCACAAAGATGTTCAAAGACTTGTTAGGAGACACTCTGAAAGTCTACATAGACGACCTGGTAGTCAAAAGCCAAAAAGCGGGCGATCACATTTCTCACCTACAAGAAGCCTTAGAAAGGTTGCGCCAAAACAAGATGAAGCTCAACCCAGCAAAATGCGTATTTGGAGTAGCCTCAGGAAAATTCTTAGGGTACCTAGTTTCACAAAGACATATTGAAGCAAACCCAAAACAGATACGAACTCTCCTCGAAATGCCAGAACCAATTACAAAGCAACAAATTCTCAAGTTATATGGCATGGTTTCAGCCCTCAACAGATTCATCTCACGAGCATCTGACAAGTGCAAACCATTCCTAGAAATACTCAAAAAAGGTGCAACATTCAAATGGACAGACGAATGCCAAAAAGCTTTCAACGACCTGAAAGCTTACTTATCAACTCCGCCTGTTCTATCCAAACCAGAGGAAGGAGAAACATTGGGGCTTTACCTTGCAACTACCGACTTTGCCATCAGCTCGGTACTCTTTTGCGAAAGAGAGGGAATCGAAAAACCAATCTACTTCACCAGTAAGACATTGGCAGATGCAGAAAAGCATTACTCATCAATGGAGAAAACAATGTTGTCTCTGTTATACTCCGCTTGAAAATTCCAACCTTACTTTCAAGCTCACAACATCAAGGACATAACTGATATACCTATCAAACAAGTTTTGAGTTCCAATAACAAAATGGCTCAAATGGCCAAATGGGCTGAAGAACTCGAAGAACACCACATCGAGTTCGTTCCCAGAACGTCTCGCAAAGGCTAGGTCGTTGCTGACTTCCCAGTCGAAGATGTCAACATGAAACCTGAGCCCATCACTACATTCCATCAACCAACTACCCCAGACACATGACACCTCTACGTAGATGGAGCATGCAACAACAGTGGTAGTGGAATGGGGGCTATGTTAACTTCACCCGAAGGAACACAGCTACAGAAGTCAATCAAAATCGATTTCGCAACATCAAACAACGAAGCGGAATATGAAGTGATAAAAGAGATAATGATAGTTTTACCTACGACTAAGCAATTAAACTCAAATGTAAGTAAAACTAAAACTATTTTGGACACTAATTATCAAAGTTTTCTACTCTCGATGCTATTATAATATAGTTGGAATAGAAAATTCGTTCCACTCCTAATTCTTTATAATTCTAAGTTAACTACGATTATCAGTCTATTAAAGTTAATGAGAGTAACGATAGAAATATACTACGATGGAAAACTACTAATCAATATGCGAATAACGAAATAACGGAATTCAATACTAACTTGACAATAGAGAATGAATTAGGGGAATTCGATTCCACCTTGATTCGGCTTAATCAACTAACAAAGAAATGTTGTAATCCAATTTTCAATGCTTTCGCATAACAAACTGGTATTTCTAATCCCTAATTATTCATGACAATCTTTACCAAATAATAACTAGCATGTGAAACAATCAAACCCATTCTCATGGCGAACTAATTACTTTCTAGAATTGAATAGATTATAACGATGATTTCTAAGCTAACAAAATCAAGTTTTCATCAAGGCTTCCCCAAACCCCTCTAATGGAGGTTTTAGCCTTGAGTCATTATGCTACCATGAATATATAAATCATAACAAGACATGATAAAAAAAGATTATAAATTTACTTTTTTGAATTAAAAATAGAAATCTAATCATGCAAGATTGAATTGAAACTAGTAATGATTATTAACTAAATCTATGAATTGAAGTTAAAATGATTTAATGGAATGAAACTAGATTTATGAATAACTAACTAACTTTATTAATCTAATGAATAATAGCAATACTGATTCAAAACTGAATTTAAAACAAGGTAATAAAACTAATTAATGGATTCTAAACTAATTTATTTTCTAATCTAGGTCTACCTAAATGTCAAAAACTAGATCTCAGACTAAGTTATTTGATCATTTTTCTAAGTAAAAAACTAGATGCTTAAGAGATAAGATCCACTTTTTCATGCATGGGCTGAGGAGTTATGTTTTGGGCTGGAAAATTGCGCTCAAAACCCAATTTCTTCAGTCTATAGAGGCCTTCTCAGCTGGATTTGACTTCAACAGCTTTTTCGTCCACTTATTCTCCTCTAATTGGGTCACGGATTTGACCATTGGAAATCTCTTTCCAAGCCGGTCGTTTTGACATAAGGTAGGCCCAATTTCGAGGTCTGAGTCCAAAGATACGGCCTTCGGAAGTTCTGCTGACTTTTGTGCGTTGTTTATGCCCGCGTTAACTTTGACTTTAAAGCTTTGACCGGGCTTTAAATGAGTTTTTTTCTCCTTGGATCTTGGCCTTTAACCATAAAACTTCTTAACAACCGACCTTTTCTTCTTTATCTTGCAAAAGGGACGCATTTTTGCACATATTCGACTCCAATGCCTGAAATACAAAAGAACACGATAACAGTACTAACTCTTACTTATTAATCACATAATTGGTCAAAAGTGATATTGTTAAAGGGATTAAAACTACAGTTTTGGGCTCTTATCAAACCACCCACAAACAGCATTTTGCTTGTCCTCAACCAAATATGAGAAATTAGAATAAGTGACCAAAAATGGAGTTCTAACTAATCTCGTTTCGCCGAGTGCGATTGTATTGACCATATGCAACAAGGCCTTAAACCACTAGGAATTTCCTAGTGGACGAGTTATAGCATCGTGAGAGTTTTCTAGTGAAGGTACTCACAAACTTTATCTATACTACAATGACTAAAAAATAAAACTATTGTTTCCTTATTTGTGTCTCAATTATCTATACATCTCACTAGCAATGAATACAGAATAATTAAATCGAAACCTAAGCTAATATATGCATAATAATCAATCATCTACGAATAAATATATATATATAATGAGTAATACTATGAAATGCGCTAACAGGTCCGTTTATGAAACTTTGGAATAACGTCCTTAAATAGGTCCTCACATAAAAGTCAAGACAAAAACACTCTGATTTTTCCGCTCAAGTTTCGCTACTCCAGTGTGCAGTGGGCACACTTTACCTTACAATCTCAATGACACACAAGAAAGCCAAAGTTGATCAACCACATCTGCCACTTACTATCACACTAACCTATTCCTAATTGAGCTAGAGGTCTTTATTAGGTGTTGCGGGGATTAGGAGATAGTTTAAGAAGGAAGGGAATGGATATTCAAAAAGAACCAGTCTGAGATAATAGAGTCTTCATATTATGTAACTAGAGAAAACCTTGTTCTTTACTTTTGCTTCTACACTTTGTTTCCATCCTTAGCCATTTTTTTATTTTCTTTTTCTTTGGCTTTTGACTCATTTGATTCTGTTTTTGGAGTTCTAACTCTTTATTTTATTTATTTATTTATTTTGGATGAAAACTTTCTTTTCTTATTGGAAGCGACTAACAAATTCTTGATTTCAAAGGTCTTTCTCTTTTCTATTCGTCATCTCTATTCTCAGACTCGTTCAAAGAGTGGCTAAGTTGATTTTTATTTTTATTTGTTTTGTAAAAGGGTAAAGGATTTGCGGTTCATGAAAGGCTAAAGAAAGGCTCAGAGGGGCGACTAGCGGGAAATAATTTCATAAGGTTTGAATTTCTGGCTATATCGATCCAAAGAGGGCCTAAATTCTCGCTTAGGATATGGTATAGTGATCAAGCAAGTGGACGTGTGATTTTTCTATTCGGAATTTACTTATCCCTTGTGTCATTTCTCAAATATTTCACTCATATAAGGCTTTAGGCTATATTTTCATAGGAATTGTAGAATAAGTATACTAGCCTAGATTTCAGAAACTTACTGTTAATACGAACATAGATACTCATGCAATATATTTATAGAAAGATGCAAAGATTATTACCTATATATTAACCTAAGTTTCTAAAACTATTTTAATGCAAAAGGTAACGTGAAACTTTTAGATTATTAAGAGCATAGAGAAAGAAACAATACCAATATTCCTAAGTGTATAGTATAACTTTTTATTTATATTTTTGAACTTTCTAATTTTTATAAGACAAATAATACGTAATATACAACCTAATATGTGCTTAAGCATTTACATCGTGTTTCTATACCACCCCCAAATAATTTGGGAGAAGGGGGTTCATGAAATAATTCAATAGCACAATTAAATTATGTAACTAACTAATTTTTATGATTTTTAACATTTTATAAATAAAAGTGCAAAATTTACATCCTAAAAGTGCCTAATTTTTGCAAATATTTCTATCCCACCCCCAAACAATCGAACGCTTTGTCCTCCAAGTGTAAAGAGATAAGGAAAGAATTTACCATAGAAACATGGTAAAAATTGGCAGTACTTGTAACAGAAATATTATAATGGTAATATGATAACATGAAGCACAATAAAATTGTTACGTACTAACTAACACAAATTCTACTAGAGTAAACATGACAGGCAAAGGGTAGCAAAAAGATTTGAAACGAAATACGAAAATACGCCACCCCCAAACAAAATTTGAAAACTCTTTTTGAAGTTTGAAATTTTTTGTGGACTATACTCCATTAAGGTGGTGTTTTACAAAAAATTATATGGGTATTTTAAAGTCAGATTTCCGAGACTTGCTAGTATACAATTTTTATGGTTTTAATATTTTTTTTTTCTTTTTATGAATACGGATTAATATAAGGGAAAACAATAAAGCAATAAAAACATAATTCACACCATAGATAAGCATGACTCAAAAACTGAGAAAACATGCAAGAGTGGAAACGTGAATTATGTTAAACGTGGACTTAGGATCCAGTACTTACAGCCACATACTCCAATAGGAGGGCCCGGTTACCTTAATGGTGCACTTACCAATATATGAAAGATTGGAATGGAGTACACCAAAGAATAAAATGAGTCTCTTATAGTCAGATACTCGAGACTTTATCTAATATATATATATATATATATATATATATATATATATATATATATATAATATAAACCCCAATTTGCCATATATCAAACAACCTAAAGAAATTGGGTCTTTCCATAAATAAATAACATGGAATGCAACCCCAAACAGAATCAAACACCAAGAAATTCTATGACGCAACTTAGTGAAATGAAAGCGAAGTCTGATAGACCTAGAACGTAATCGAGCATACACCTTCTTCTTCATCTTTGAACAAAAGGGTGTCCAAGTGAATGATCGTGAGAAAATGGATGTTTATGGAAGATATGTTGGATATGTATAAGTTTTAGAAGGAAAGAATGGAAAAAATGGGAATGTGGGTTTAGCACAAAACTCATTCATGGTGTAGGTAGGAACTATCTCAATTCTGAAAATGAAGGTGTCAAGTGCCTTTTCCTTGGGAATTATTTATGTATTAGGAGGATTTAGAAAATCATGAAGCACAGGAAAAACAAGAGGGTCAAGTGCAAACTCAAGGTTCCTTTGAAAAGGTGGAAAGGTGGGGAAAATTGGTGATAGAAGATGATTGAGTGATAGGATGATGTGAGGTGGATGAATGGGGCTCGGCAAGAGCTCTCAAGTCTAGATCATCAGAAGCCTTGAGATATGCAAGACATTCCTCAATAGGTGGATCAAAAGAATCACTGGGATAGAGGGTGAAAAATTCATCTTCTGTCATAGTGTCAAAGGATGAATAGATGTTAACAGGGAAGGACTCGCGAGGTGGCAAGGAAGAGTTGCAAAAGAGTCGAAGGGAATCTTCCTCGACTTCCAGGGAGTTCTCGTCGAAGTTGGAACTTCCAAAGGAAAGGAATTTGTGCATCTGATTATCAAGAAACGTGGTCTTGAAATAATCTTGAGCTAAGCTCTCGATCATGTTAACCTCTCCATCTGAAGTCGTATCTGGAAACTGTTTAGTCATTTTAAAAATATTTATCTAAACAGAAAGATGGCCAAAAGACATGGACATCGAACCATCATGGCAGTTTATGAGCGCGTTGGCAGTAGCCAAGAAAGGACGCCCAAAAATGTTCGGAATAGAGTCGTTAGCGACTTTTGTATCGAGGATAACAAAATCAGCAGGATAGTAGAAATCCTGAACCTTAACAAGCAAGTTTTCAACCACACCTTTAAGATACTTAATAGATCGATCCGCTAATTGCAACGTCATTTTAGTAGGTTGCATCTCCTGTAGACCTATTTGTTTATATAAATAATATGGGAGTAAGTTAACACTTGCCCCCAGGTCTAATAGCACAGTCGTCGTGGGGGAATCTCCTAAGGTGCTTTGTACAGTAGGACAACCAGGGTCCTTGTACTTAACGATTCCATTATGTTCGGTTAAAGTCGGAAATTATTCTGTTAAAAAGGCATCTTTAGAAATATTTGTCTTATGCCTAGTAGTGCACAACTCTTTAAGAAACTTAGCATGGTGAGATAACTTTTTAATTGCTTCAAGAAAGGGTAGGTTTATCGTTAGATTTTTGAAAACTTCCCTAATCTTGTCAAAGTTTGTATCTTTGTTTAACATTGCTAATCTCTAGGGAAATGGTAGTTTCTCTCTATATTTAGCGTATGGATCAACAGGATGTCTTACCTTGGCTTTCTGTTTCTTAGGTTGTGGTTTAACTGGTACCTCTACAAGGGTAGGATCTTTAGTTTCTATTTCGGTATCTAGGTCAATATCCAGTGTAGGGACTACTGGCGGGGTAACTATAGGCATAGTTACGGCGTTATCAACCACTCTGCCAGAACGGAGAGTGGTGATGGCATTTAGCTCACCTACGTTTGCATTTTCCGTACTAGATTTATCGTTTACCTCAAAGGCTGTGTTTGTTGTTTTAGGATTAGGTATCGCTTGACCTGGAAACACACCTTTCGGTTGTACTTTCTCTTGTGCTAACTACTGTAAGGAAAGTTGGATGGCTTGTAAAATCTGTTGTTGGGTTTGCATAAAGGTGTCAAAATGATCCGATTTTGGAGGAGTGTTTGCTATAGGTTGTGTGACAGGAACTATGTCACGTTGATTATTAATGGGTGGGTTGTGATAGTTATTATTTACCAGAACGATACCTCTATTAGCATTATAATTATTATTGTTATAATTATTATAATTACCCTGACCTTGTCCTTGTCGTGGTGGAGCTTGGTTGTAATTGTTTGCTGGCTTAACATTTTGATTATTAAACCATGGAGGTGTTACTTGTTGATTATTTCTCCAACTGAAGTTGGGATGTTGTTTCCAAGGGGCATTAGGAATAGGATAACTATTAATTGAGCAAACGTTATCTTGTTGTGATGTTTGTTGTTCATAAGCGAGAGGACAATAAGAGTCGGGATGTTTAGGACTCAAACAGAAATTACATGGATTGGAGTTGACATTCATGACGGGGATAGGCTTTTGTTGAACAGAAATAGCTTCTACCTTTTTACTTAGAGATTAGATTAAAGTTTTTAGTTCAGGATCGGGTTTAATCTCAAACATACCGGAAGCCTTAACTGTTGTAGAAGAACCAAATGGCGGAGATATCGTCAAATCTTCTCCCCTATTATTACGCTTTGTTTGATCTTCAAAAAATTTATAAGCCTCTGAAGCTCCTTTACTGAGGAAACTACCCCCATTCATTATGTCAAGCACCTCTTTGTGGTGGTGTAACAGTCCCTTGAAAAAGGCACGAACTAACGTGTCTTTCGTGAGGTTATTGGGTGGACACTCTATAAGAAGATCGGTGAAACGATTCCAAGACTCTGAAAATGATTCATGAGGATTCTGTTGAAAGAAATGAATCTTGGAAAGCATTTCATCTGTCTTCAGTGGTGGGTAAAAATGTTCCATAAATAGTTGAACAAGTTTGGCCCATGAGTCCACAGAATTAGGCGCTTGGACAATTAACCAAGACGCCGCCTTATCGGCTAAAGTGAAAGGAAACACCCTCAGTTTAATTTGTTCAGCACCAACCGTAGGATGGTGGAATGTGGTAAGGACTTGTTCAATCCTACATATGTGCTGATAAGGTTTTTCATGGTGTAACCCATGAAAAACTGGAAACAAATTAAATATATTTGGAGGGATTTAGAAATCCCCCACTGGGTTTGCAAGAACGATGCAAGATTTTGGGCTATCGTTCAGGGCTTTGTAAAAGTCAGAGAGAGGAGACTCTCTTTCTTCATCCATTATATCAGGTGTAGTGAGTGGTATACTAGATAGGCGTGTGTGTTGACGTTGACGTTTGATTATGTTAGGCATTTTTCTTCTACCTGACCTTAATCTCATGCAAGGCTAAGACCAATATTAAAGAAACACGACAACCAAAACAATCCTGATATGCTAGTATAAACCTCTATCAGGAGAGGTGAAGAGTGGAAGAAAGAAGTACCTGAATGCCTCCTTGCTTCGCTTATGAATAGCATCTTGTATACGCGAGCTTAGTGTATTTAACAAGTTAGAAACACTGAATAACTTGAAGAAATGGAAATTTGAACTAACTTGTGGAAATTGGGCGGTTCAGAAGAGGGTGCGTGGTGCGCTCTGAAGTGGCCTAGATAGGGTGCGGGGTGCGCTCGTGCCTTGACTGATATCTAGGCACTTTAGTGCGGGGTGCGCTCCAATTTTGGCCTACAAGGGCGCAGGGTGCGCTCAGTGTATTCCTGCAAAAAAAATTCAGTTCCGAAGCAAACAACCACAGTTAGAATCAAACAAGGGTGGGTGGGTTTAATGGGACTTTGGGGAAACAAACAATACTAATGAAAACAATTATAAGCAAAACTAAGAGCGGCGGCGCCATTTGATAAAAGGGAAAACGATAGGTTTACCTACGAATAAGCGATTAAACTCAAATGTAAGTAAAACTAAAACAAGATTAGTCGTGCAAAAATTAGGCACTTTTAGGATGTAAATTACGCACCTTTTTTTATAAAATATTAAAAATCATAAATATTGTTTATACTAGGCACTTAGTGATAATGTATAATGACAAATTTAGAGAAAACGATAAAAGGGAAAACGATAAAAGGGGCGCCATTTGATAAAAGGGAAAACGATAGTTTTACCTACGAATAAGCGATTAAACTCAAATGTAAGTAAAACTAAAACTATTTTGGATGCTAATTATCAAAGTTTTCTACTCTCGATGCTATTGCAATATAGTTGGAATAGAAAATTCGTTCCACTCCTAGTTCTTTAGAATTCTAAGTTAACTACGATTATCAGTCTATCAAAGTTAATGAGAGTAACGACAGAAATATACTACGATGGGAAACTACTAACTAATATGGGAATAATGAAATGACGGAATTCAATACTAACTTGACAATAGAGAATGAATTAGGGGAATTCGATTCCATCTTGATTTGACTTAATCAACTAACAAAGAAATGTCGTAATCCAATTTTCATTGCTTTCGCATAACAAACTGGTATTTCTAATCTCTAATTATTCATGGCAATCTCTACCAAATAATAACTAGCATGTGAAGCAATCAAACTCATTCTCATGGTGAACTAATTACTTTCTAGAATTGAATAGATTATCATGACGATTCCTAAGCTAACAAAATCAAGTTTTCATCAAGGCTTCCCCAAACCCCTCTAATGGAGGTTTTAGCCTCGAGTCATTATGCTATCATGAATATATAAATCATAACAAGACATGATAAAAAAAAGATTATAAATTTACTTTTTTGAATTAAAAATGGAAATCTAATCATGCAAGATTGAATTGAAACTAGTAATGATTATTAACTAAATCTATGAATTGAAGCTAAAATGATTTGATGGAATGAAACTAGATTTATGAATAACTAACTAACTTTATTGATCTAATGAATAATAACAATACTGATTCAAAACTGAATTAAAAACAAGGTAATAAAACTAATTAATGGAGTCTAAACTAATTTATTTTCTAATCTAGGTCTACCTAAATGTTAAAAACTAGATCTCAAACCTAAGTTATTTGATAATTTTTCTAAGTAAAAAACTAGATGCTTAAGAGCTAAGTCTTATGTCTTCAAATGGAGGAGACAAGATCCACTTTTTCATGCATGGGCTGAGGAGACATGTTTTGGGCCGGAAAATCGAGCCCAAAATCCAATTTCTTCAGTCCATAGAGGCCTTCTCAGTTGGATTTGACTTTAACAGACTTTTCGTCCACTTCTTCTCCTTTGATTGGGTCAACTTTTGGACCATTGGAAAGCTCTTTCCAAGACGGTCGTTTTGACATAAGTTAGGCCCGATTCCGGGGTCTGAGTCCAAAGATATGGCTTTGGAAGTTCTACTGACTTTTGTGCGCTGTTTCTACCCGCGTTGACTTTGACTTTCAAGCTTTGATCGGGCTTTAAATGAGCTTTTTCTCCTTGGATCTTGGCCTTTAACCATAAAACTTCTTAACAACCAACCTTTTCTTCTTTATCTCGCAAAAGGGATGCATTTTTGCACATATTCGACTCCAATGTCTGAAATACAAAAGAACACGATAACAGTACTAACTCTTACTTATTAATCACATAATTGGTCAAAAGCAATATTGTTAAAGGGGTTAAAACTACAATTTTGGGCTCTTATCATGAAACATTGATCACAGGCCTCCACATGGCATAACAACTACAAGTCTAGAAGCTCAAAGCTTATAGTGACTCGCAGCTAATCGTCAACAGATTACCAAAGAGTATGTGACAAACGGAGCAAACCTAGCCAAGTACACTCAGGTCGTCAATGACATCATCAGATCGTTTAAAGCATTTTCCTTGGAACACATTCCCAGGGAGGATAACAGACATGCCGACAGGCTGACTTTCCTAGCCTTAAAAACCTAAGAGGCATGTCCCAGCACAGTCTACATAGACATCCTATAAAGGCCCACCTACCAGCAAGAAAGTGGGGGCTAGACATCATGGGACCATTCATCTCACAAAAGAAAACATGACTCAAATACGTCTTAGCAGCCACAGATTACTTCACCAAATGGGTTGAAGCAATCCCACTAGTTCAAGTCAAGGAAGTCAACGACATCAACTTCATATGGACTAATATCATCACAAGATTTGGTCTACCCCACACCCTTGTCATGGATAATAGAACCCAATTTGCTGGCACACAAGTCAAGGCATTTCTACAAAAATTGCACAAAGAAATGGCCAAGCAGGGGCCACAAACAAAGCTATCAAAAAAACCTCCAAAAGAAGTTAGAGAGTAAGAAAAGCCAATGGCCAGAACAACTCGAGAACATTCTATGGGCATACAGAACAACAGCCAGAGCAAGTACCAATGAGTCTCCTTTCACACTTTGCTTTGGAATAGAAGCAGTCATACCATCAGAACTAACAATCACGTCGAATAAGGAGAAACACGTTCTGACATCGTCGAATCAGGAGAAAATGACAACATCTTAGCAAAAGAAGTCGATGTCCTAGAAGAGCGAAGGGAAACAGTTGCAATATCCCTAGCTCGGTACCACCAAACAATCCAACGATCTTACAACAAGAAGATCGTCCCAAGATCTTTCCAAGATGGCGACCTAGTCCTCAAAAAGACACTAGCTCCAACCAAGCTCGACCCAACATGGGAAGGCCCCTACATTGTTGACAAAGTTGTTGGAAATGGAGCATATTGGATCAAAACTCAACTCGGTGATATGCTTCCCCGACCTTGGAATACAGCTCTCCTTAAGCATTTTTATCAATAAGTTTTCTCCAGATGTATCAGTCAACAAGAATAAAAATTTCATCAGCATTTCACGTACAAATGTCATTTTTGCATTACATGAGTAACACGCATCTCGCACTAGCTACCCGATCTGGGACGTCAAAATGTCAGGTCGTACAACAAAGACGGAGTTAATAACGACTCAACTACAATTACCACGCAGTGGTTAATTCCCAATCAACTCTAACCCAAGGTCCCTAAATCAACTTAACACAAACACCAGGGTTAAGCATGATTCAACTGTAATTGCCACTCAAAGGCCAATTATCAGACAAATACAATCCAAGGGACCCCCAAAAGACCCCAAGTCAACTTAAGGCCCCGAAATAGTTTAAGTTAGACTAAACTATAATGGCTATTCAAAGGCTAATTATTTCAATCAAAAGTTCCCCCAAAAGGAACGACTCAGCACATACACCTAAGGACACAAGGAAACCTAAGTGCCAACTACGCACATATATCAAGTCGTATGCAAACGCTCTATCAAACAACCTACCAAAGTCCAGCAGTTCATCAGTCCTACTACTATACAACACAGGTCGTCAAATAACAAATCAAAAAGCAACAAAGGAACTTTCATGCATACAAACTTCAAGCACAATTCCAGCAAGTAAGTAATTTAAATATTTCTACTTAAATACAAGTTTGGTTAGATACTAGAGGCCCCCAGGTTATCCTGGGAAAACGACCTCAGTATCCCCATCATCAAAAATATAGTATCAAGAAGAGAAGTGTTTAAATATTATTCAAAGAGCCTACAACCAAAACTCAAACACAAGAAGATCAAGATTACTCAACACGGGAAGCTTGCTCTACATTCAAAGGGTCCAGCTCGCAACCCTTTGTAGCAACAGAGCTGCTAGCCGGATCACTACTCGCATTCAGCACATCTGTAACGACATCATCAGGAGAAGCAACTGGAGCAGCACCTAGGTCGGAGGGCAGATCAGATAGTCTACTAGCATCTGCAGCATTACTTTCAACAGTTACCACTACAGCCCCACTTTCAACCGACCTCTTCAGGGTTTTGTACTTACGTTCTAGTTTCATATAGTCATCCACTAGAATGTAGATATCCCCACTCTCTACCAAATTGACCAGGTCGTTATATTCGGATTGAGCTTTTTCAGCAATGACCTGTGCTTTCTTGCACTCACCGACCCAGTGCTGAACCTCCAGCTTTGAAGCATCAAGAGATGGTTGCAACAGGGCCACATTCCCAGCCAACTCGTGCACCTGAGTCCTTAGCCCTACAACTTCAGCCCTCTCCACCTGTTGCACAGCAAGAAGCTTGTCATAGGCCTCCTTGGTAGCATCCAGCTCCTTCTTCTATAGGTCGGAGATAGCTGCCATCTCCCTCAGCTTCCTATACATGGCCAGGACTTGACAACCAACAAGATAAGTTAGATCGGAAGAATATTTGCAAAAGCACAAAGCAAAGTCAGGTCGGAAGGACACTTACAAAGCAGATGGAGTGATCCATATCTTTTAGGTTCGTCTCCAAATCTTTCCCATACTTCACCTGGTGCCTATCTCCATCCAAGGCAATGCTCTCCAGCAACCCTCCTGCAACTAATGGGGACTTAAAACTACAATATTTATTCTTCACAAACTTCCTCAGCCCACTCACTGGGTCCTCATAGGTGACAGGCCTATCCAAGACATTATCACCGCTCTTCTCACTTGGGGCCTTACTCCCCGAACCCTTGCACTTCTGGGCAGCTGGCTCAGCCTCACCAACTTTCTTCTTGCCCCGGGTCTCAACAACACCCGCATCAGTAGCCAACTCCTTCAAGTTCATCTTCTTCAAAGGAGCCCGACCTGAAGAAGTATGACCTTCCCCAGTACTAGGTCGTTCCTCAGACACAGTTCAGGACCTCTTCATCCCCTCAGAATCAACCACCTCAGACCGCCTCTTCAGCTGAGGCCTCCGGAGAGGTGTAGGAGCATCACCAACTCCCCTACCACTTCCACCAGCATGACCAGATTGGTCACCATCACCTCCTTCAGAACGCCTAGGAGCAAAACGGCTATCAGCAGCTCCTCTAGCCGTTCTCACTCTAGAAACAGGTCGTACCTTTTGGCTCTCCTTCTCCATCTTAGTATCTGAGCTAGAATCAGAGATATCAAGAACAAGCTTTCGAGCCCTCTTCTTCTGCTCAGCTTTATTCTTGTTGATCTTCACACCACCTCGTCTCTTAAAATAATGAGCAACCTCCCCCAACAAAGAAGCCTTCTCTTCCCAGCTCAGCTTCACAAACTCCTCAATAGCCTCCGAAGATGTACGATTCCAAATTACAACCTCTGCAAAGGAAACAAATATCAGAACGTAATCACGTCGATCCAATACAAACGACCTACACATCAACCCAACATAAATGACCTACCAGTAGTTTTCGCACTGCGATTCTCCACCACATACCCAGGAGGACAATAATTCCCTACAATTAACAAAGGCCTATGCCACCACTCTTCCTTACTCACACCAACAATCACTGGTGATTTACCTTTTATTACTTGGAAACCAAAATTCAAAGAAGAGGATGTTTTCACAGTGAAATGCTCCAGAATGTTAGACAAATAGATATTATAACCTCTGAGTCTCAACAAATCCAGCACGTGAAAAATCCTCCAATTATTTCCCACAAATTGCAAGGGTGACTTACCACAAAAGTTCAGAACGTCCAAAGTCAAACGTGAGAACGGCAGCCTCAGCCCCGCCTTCAATTGGCCATACATAATTACAACCCCACCATCTTGTGGCATGTAATTAGAACCAAATACGTCTGGATCACCACTCAGGTCGTATATCATCAGATCGGGACAATCAATCCCAAACTCCCTTCTTAAGTCCCCAAAATTTTGAAACACCGATCTACTTACCACTTCCTCAGTCGTAGTCTCCAATAAAGAGGACGATGGCGCCTCAACTCCACTTCGTGCCCTAATTTGATCATCTTCTTCACTTATAGTTTTCTCTCTCTACTCATCCAAATCAACTTCCCAACTCAAGCTATCACTAGTGATCAACATTACTAAGACATAAACAAAACAAAAGTTCAAATTTTGTGAGATGAAAAGTGACGCACCTGAAGACATAAACTTGAAAAGTTTTTTGCTTTCTTTTTGCCCTGCTTTTTCTTCTGAGGAAATGATAAAGTGAAGAAACAAAAGACCGCTTTTCAGCAAAAAAAAAAAAACCCCTTCAGCTGCACAAAACCTAAAGAAAGACAAAAAGTTTTGGTTTTCCCAACAAACACAATCATAACTAGCCCACAAACCGCCGTGATTTTGGGCCCAAGCATCAAGTCCAACTGTTCCCGCACATTTTTCAAAAACCGATTCAAACCAAATGAACCAGCTGTTAGACACGTGTTTTAAAAAGCTTTGTTTTTATCTTTTTCCTTTCACACCGCAGCTGTCCAAACAAAAAAATAAAACAACGGGGGATGTGTAAGTACCCTTCGTTCTACGCTCATATCACTACAGCACACGTGTCCACAACCCAGGTCGTATCTCCACCAGCTCGTCATAACGACCCAAACACAGTTCGTCCCGAATCTCAGTTATAGCCATATATGGAAGCAAATCATCTAGCGCAATCCTGGAGCTCAATCAACGTATCAATCAAGGATGCATTTACTTTGTAACAATAGGAGTAATGACGAATCATCAAGATAGCATACAAGGTGGATCTACACTTCATAATGGCCTGGAGCAAATAAGGAAAGTCAACACAAACACCTATAAGTAGAGAGAGATGAACTACGTAAGGCTTGATTCAAGTTTACCCCAAGAAACTTGATACGAAGGCAACTCTAATCACAAGAAAGAGTGCAGCCATTTCCTATCAAACAAACCATCAGGTCGTAGACCCAAAATACTTAACCTCTACATTTAGCTAAGCTCTCCCTATTGTCTCATGATTACATTTGTTTCATTCCTCCTCTTTGTAATGCTCTAAGTACTATTGTAGAGGAAGATGTAATTTCAACTTATTTGAGGCTTTAATACAGGTGGGGGTCTGCCTAACTCCAGCATCATTAAAAAAAAAAAACGTCAAGCCAAAGATTGTGAGGATTGAATTTATGATAGAACGCACTGTATGACTAACATGGACATAGCATTATGGGATGTGATTCTGCTCACCTTGTTCCTAGCCTCCAATTTACCCTTTCTTGGTTCTTGTACTTTAAGCAAAGACTTTACCTTCTCGACATTGTTAACACCAACTTCAAATGGAGTTGTGTTTGTAATTTCTGTCGTCAAAAAACATAATTATATTGTGAAGATCAAAAGAGAAACTTTGACACTAATATGAAAAAGAAAATTGCTTGTGCGTCAAAGATATGGGAAGGGTCAATTCTATTAATATACTAGAACCACTAGAAGAGGTTGGGGATATATATGTCAACACTCCCCCTCAGCGGGACACGCTGGAAATAGATTAGACTTTCACCTGTTAAAAGTTGAGCCAAAGACCTCTGATACCATGTTAAATTGCCAATTTCTATATAAGCTGGAACTCATGTGAAAAATCAATTCTATTAATATATTAGAGACTCATGGCAAAATGACTAGACATTTTTACCTGGTAGGAGTTGAACTCGAGACCTCTCAGAAACCAGTGGCTCTGATACTATGTTGAAGGTGGCAACCTACTCAAAACCAATTTCTGAGTTGGATACCCATCTTCATGGTATCAACAGCTTAGGTTCAATCCTAGGGTTAAATGTTTTTTTCGGTAGGTGGCTGCTATGATGCTGCCCGCCGGACTACTTTCCATGCTTCTCTTATTCGTCTAGTATTAGGAATTTTCTGCCATCCTTTTCTTTTCTCGTTGTAATATCCAACCATCCATCATCTATAATCCCAAAATAAGCTTTTTGAGTTTGTTAAAGGGTTAACTAGTATTACCCCCCACTAGATGGGAAATTAGGGTCTCCCCCCCCACCCCACCCATAATATACACACAAAAAAAGTCAAATTAGGTTGACCGTGTTTTTTTTGTGTGTATTGGCGTTGGGGGGTAATACTCGTTAACTTTTTGTTAAATTGCCAATTTCTTAATAAGCTCGAACTTATGTAAAAGGGACAATTCTATTAATATATTAGAGGAGGCTCGGAGACATCTATGTCAACACAATACAAGAAAGAAATTCAGGGTCAGAAGAGAAAGAAAACACTGGTGAAACACATAATCATGATTACATCTTAGCATTGTCCGAAACATGTCCATTCAACAAAACAGATCTTCGCAACTATACTACCAAGCATATTATAAAATATCAGGATATGGCAAAATATCGATCCCTGATTTATGGATATGTATCGTGGATATATCCTCCTCTTTGGAGATATTTGACATTGTTTCATATGCAAATATCGTGGATATATCCAAAATATCAAAAAATATCATGGATATTTCTTGATATATAATGATATATAATTTATATTTATTTGAAATATAATGGTAAATATTAAATAAAATTGTTACATACACAAAATATCACCAAATAGCCACAAATATCGTAATATATCCTAAAATATCAATAATATTGATAATATCGTCGAAATATCGCCGATATTTGCAGTTATAAATATCTCTAAGCATATCGTGATATTTACTTATCCTTTGCTGAAATCTCGCGATATATCGCGATATATCGGAATATTTTGTATTATGCTACCAAGTACCAAGGTACATAACCAATAAAACAAGAATTATTGCCTGATAGAATTGTAAGTAAAAGCAAAACGTACAACTTTGACAGATATATAGCAATTCAAGCTAGGCATGCATTGATCTTAGATTGAGATATAACATACATCAACAACTTGCGTATTCTCTTTTAAGTTTCTTTTTTGTTTATGTGGTAATGGTATCCTCACAGAGAAAAAGAAACTGCTTGAAAATTTCCTCCATAGTGTTATAAGACCTGGTGCATAAGGTGTTAGAGGAGAGGAAAAGTGTTAAATGATTGGAAAAGAGGAGAAGCTTTGAAACGCTTCTGTTTCCGACCTTTGGCAATACTGACAACATGATTGTACGTGGCACGTGTACTTCTGTAGTGAAAACTACATGAGCTAGAACCTACTATTATACCTTTCAAAATCAAACTCAAATCAAAATTAAAAGAACCTACTAATACCATAGCCAATTTCCTAATTTATCGAACTCTATTCAGGAAATTTTCTACGCCCTCGTTTCCATGGTACTTTTTTTTAAGAAGTTAGGGGGTTAGGCTGACCACAACCTGTATTCATTACGTTCTTCTGTAAATACATCCACTTGAATCCTCATGAACAATTACAACTAGTTTCTCCTCTAAAGGTCCTATACTACACAATACACCTATATCACTCTCATTTGCATTTTTTGCTACAAATTCAGCAGCTATATTCCCCTCTTTATAGATATGTTCCACCAGGAAGGTGATTGTGTTGTCGATGTGCCTTTATTGCTTGAATATTCCAAGGAGGTGTTTCAGTGCCATTCACAATGTTCACTGCCCTTTCAGAGTTAGAGTTGACCATCAGATGCTTGTACTCCATTTTGACTGCAATGCTTAGTCCAACCTTAATGCCATGTAACTCTAGGAACAAAATGGATTTACTTTTAGAGGCACCACAGTAGAAAAGCAAGACTCTTCCATCTGCATCCCTGAACATGCCTCCATACCCAGCTTTGTGCATTTTTAGCATGCTGTCAATGTTAAGCATAATCATATTTGCAGTTGGCTTTTTCCACTACACTAGCTTTTCCACCTTTTCATTGAATTGAGCCTGTATTCCAAGCCTCTCCAATATTTTTCTTGCTGCGCCTGTGTTATCTACTTCTTTGATGGCTTGTTGCAGATATAGTTGCATCTTTTTCATTGTATCATTTAGAACCTGAGAAGAATAGTGGAATTTATTCTTGAACCTTCGACTATTCCTTTCATTCCACACCGCATAAATCACAGCACAAGCCATTGTTCTTATGATCTCCAATTCAATGGTACTCTTCCTAGTCATCCTGGATAATATACCATTCATGGTTAGATTACAGAACGTTGTTAGTCAACCCCATTCTACTCTTTACTTCCTTCCACACCGCCTTTGTATATGGGCAGTCAAAGTAGAGATGATGTGAATTTTCCCTCGCATTACTACAAAATACACACTCAGAATGGTTTAGAATGTTCTTTTTGATTAGCCTGTCTTGCATTGATAAGCTGCCACTAAATAGCTGTCACACAATGAAGGAATGTTCCCCAAATCAAGTTGTACCACTTCACCTTCTCTCTGATGTTTTTTTCGACCCATGTAGGCTGACTTAGTGCTATATTGTCCTGAAGAGGTGACATTCAAGACTATTTTATCTTCCTCTAGGTGATTCTGAATTTCTACACTCATGATACTACTCTTTAGTTCTCTGGCCTTCTGGTAGTGTGTTGATCTTATCATTCCATTGTCCTTCATGTATCAGGTCTACAACCGTTGCTTCCTCTGGTAATTGAATGAGTTGTCGAGCTTCAATATTGAGGTGAAAGAACACAGTTGAGCACCATGGGTGGTGCCATAAGCTAATACTATGACCATTTGCTATCAAGTAACTAATAAACTTGATTGCCTTCTTCTTATACTTGAGAATAGCTCTCCATACCCATGAGCAGTCGATAGGTTCCATAAGAGTCCAAAAGTGTTTCCTTTTCAATTGATACTCCCATATCCATCTTGTCCACAATGAGTCTTCTTTGTTTACCACTTTAAAAATGAGTCTGCAATTTGCTACCACATTCCAAGTGAGAGGATCAATTATATTGAGGCCTCCCTCCATTTTGCTGCACCTGATAGTCGCATGACTAGGTTTATGAAGCTTTCTAGTCATAGAAGGCCCTGACCACAAGAAGCTGTTAGAGATTTGTGAAATCTTCTTCATAACACCTACTGGCAATGTACTCCTAATGTGACATTCTTTTTGTGGAATCTACCTTTCTTCTTTGCAGCACTCTTTCTATTTATTTTTACTTCAATATATTTATTAGAAAACAGAACATAATAAATAATAAAAGGAAAATAGGAACTTCTATATAAAAGTAGAGGACAATCAAGCTCCCTATTCCAATTTTGACACCAAAATCAATCGTCCCAAGTTCTAATACAAAATTTTCATTGGAACGAGCCTCCATAACTTTCTGCAGCCTCTAGTCTGAAACTACTACCTTATACTATCTGGTGGTGATTTTTATAACTATGTTCTTTAATTTGCGATAGAATTAAGGCACTACTTAGGCACTTATTAGTAGGTCTACAAGTAGATCAAGCTAATTGTACGTTTTAAGGAAATAACAAAGGAGATCTGGACATATGTGCAAGTACTAAGTATCTGATTTTGAGAGGCTAAATGACTGGTGTTCTCATGAATGCATACAACTGGTTCTTCTCAATATTTTTGAGGACCTTTTCACCATGACATTCAGAAATAAAATTATAAAATAAAAAAGATTCAGATTTGGGTACCTAACAAAGTATTTATATGTTGTGAAAAATGAGTCTACGGTTATCTGAGGCCAATCTTGATCTACTTCTTACATCGATTAAGTGATCTGAGGCCTCTTTCAAGATCTTTTAGGGTAATGGTGAGTATATCATCCACCTTAATAATGTCACAATCAAGTACTTCGTCGAAATTCTCTCGGGCATTAACAAGCAGTTGATCTGCTACACCACCATTCATAATGTTTCTCTGTTCTTCTGTAGTTTCTACTTCTATGAGCTTTGTGATGGCATCCACACTACAGGAAGGGTGCAACTTGAACCCATACATATGACTCTCCTCAGCTTGCTTGTTCATCTTGAGATGGACAATCTGGGCTATTTCCTCAGAGCTGAAGTCGTTAAAATCAAAGAACTTGGTCACTCTTCTGCTGAATCCCTTGTTGGAAGAGATTACACGCTTCATTGGTTCACTGTAACCAGCTAATATCACCAAAATTTCTCCACGGTCCATCACAGACATTATCTCCTCCAATTCTTCCACCCCATAGTCCTGCAATCATTGTCTTCATTTACCAGCCTATAAGCGTCATCAGCAAAGAGAATTCCTCCCTCTACTTCCTTTATCTGCCATTAGTGTTTTACCACGTACTTACTATCAGGACCAAATTTAAACTGGTCCAACACATATTTTGTTGATGAAGATAATCCATTTTTCACACAACGCCACAAATAATAAGTAAAACAGCAAGAAAGATAAATAGTACAAGACACGAAATTTATCGTGGTTCGGCCAAAAAAAGATGCCTATATCCACACTGATCTTCATTAATGGTGTTTGATTTCTAGTTGGTTACAAGAGTTGAGATCTTCTTTCGAGAATGATAGTCTTTCTCTGTACAGGATGATCGAGAGTGTATGTGAGCTGAGAATGACTCTTCTTTTGTATTGAGCGTGTCTCCTTCCCTTTCGAATGGGGCTCTTATCCTTTTGGGAATAAGGAATCGGTTCTTTTATTTTATGGCCAAATCCCTTGATTTATGCTTCCATTTTTATCTCTTTGGATGATGCACTTGGGCCCATAAGCTACCACGTGGCACCTATAAAAAAGGGTTCACACAGCCCCTTTCGGATGCTTGAGTTATTCATGATTCGAGTGTTCGAGAATACCCAATGTGTTGACAGTAGCTTCTGAATTCACTGGCCACTGAGTAGTTCATATGAAATATGATGTAGGACTAACAACTTGTTTGTTATAAGCATGTTAGCCCCCAATCTTGATATGCTAGTGAACTTATTGGAAGTTCGAGCTAACTATTTCTGATAACGAGTTCTCATTAGAGAGTGCAAAGATTAGGAGTCACTTTTGTGTACCCGTGCGGCATAGAAGGCATCTCAGCTTAGATCCATATGTGCCTTTAGCGACGTGGGTGAGTCATAGCCCATAACTTCCAATGAGCCCACGCAGAGTAAAAAGGGGCATCTCCATTTCTAAGAGGGCACTCTCCGACCCAAAATTTGTTATTATATTTGTGTCCCAACTTAAAACCAATGTTTTCTAAGAGGGCACTCCCCATCAAAAATAGTGGTAACCTTCTATTATATTGCCCTTAACTAACTAATTTGCACTATGCAACTCTATAAACTATCAAAATACACTTTCCTTCTCCAATTATTTACATCCACCTCAATTTTCCTTGACTCAACTCAACTCAATTTTTCTCTACTTCTCAACTCTCAATACCTCTATATTTTAACTCTCAAATGGAGTATGTATCATTACCCAACTCTCAAATAAACTATTTATCGCAATACAACTACCCACATCTCAATGTCGAATAAATTGAAGATTATATGATGTTAGAAGAACCAATTGAACATGAAAAAGAATAAATTGGAGATTAATATAATTGAAATTGCCTAATGGAATTGAAACTAAATGGATTACGATAGTTTGAATATTAGATTTCAAAATAAATTTTGTGTAATCTTGATGTATATGCTATTTTGAGGAACGGTAACACATTACCGTAAAATACCATAAACCACGGTAACGGGTTGCTGAAACATAACCATAAATTACAGTGTCGGGTTACTATTTACCAAGTAAAGATACAACAAATAGACACCGAAAATTCTTAAACCATTCGGTATCTTATTGCTGTGTTGCCAAATTCCAATATTTAAATGTTTCATCATCTATTTGATAATAATTTGATTAATAATTAGCATATTTTAACTTATTTGTAGTTGTTTTAGGTGATAACTTAGTTCCAACAAGTAGAAAATATTTAGGTTATAATTTTTTATTTTCGAATTGGTAGCAATTGTACATGTCTCTAGGGTTTGAATAAATACAGTTCTAACTAGACTTTGAATCTAACATCTAAATTTTTACCAACAAATTAAAATTGAATTATATAATATAATTTAAACTCATTCTCAAATCTATAATAAAACGTTTATGTTATGATTTTTTATTTCGGAAAGGGTTTGAATTAGTACAGTTCTAACTACACTTTGAATCTAATATCTAAATTTTTACCTACATATTAAAATTAGATTAGACGATATAATTATTTAAATTAACTCGTTCTCCAATCTATAATAAAACGTTTGGGTTGTAATTTTTTATTTCAGAATTAGTAGAAACTTTACTTATGTTTAGGATTTAAGGTTGGAACACAATACAGTTCTAATTAGGGGTGGCAATGGGTCATACGTGTTGGGTCGGGTTCGTGTCGTATCATATTTGGGTCACGTGTTAGGAGAGCAAACCCAAATCTGACCCAATTATTAATCGTGTCGAGTTTGTCAAACCCAAACCTAACCCGCCTATATAACGGGTTACCCATCAGGTGACCCGCTAAGCCAGCGAGTCAATTTCAAATCAGTTTCGGATCGGATTCACAGACAACCTGTATGCAAAATATTTAGTATTTCACGATTTTATTTATCAAAAATATATATATTAATTTTCAAAAACCATCAATAATTTAATTACATATTAATGAAAATTGAATAATTAAACATATCTTTATCGAATGAATCAATATGACAGCTAATCATTTTCCTTTAATTGTTTATTTTAGATAGTTGGGGTGATAGATGAGATTTTATATCAGTTTCGGATCGGATTCATAAACAACCTATATGCAAAATATTTAGTATTTCACGATTTTATTTATCAAAAAAATATATAATAATTCTCAAAAACCATTCATAATTCAATTACATATCAATGAAAATTGAATAGCGAAACATGTATTTATCGAATAAATCAATAAGACGGCTAATCCTTCTCTTTTTAGTCGTTAATTTTAGGTTGTTGGGATAGTGAGATTTTAAAAAATAATTCACTTATCTTAAAACAGGTTATACATATCACGGGTTGATGACCCAACCCATTAGACTTGAGAACTAATCGGGTCTACCAACGGGTTACTCAGGTTAACATATGTGACCCTAACCCAACCCATTTATTTGACGGGTTCAATTACCCAAAAGCCTTTTTTCCCGACCCAAATCTGCTAATTTCATGTCGGATTTGTGTCAAGTTAGCGGGTCGTGTACAAAACTGCCACCCTAGTTCTAACTAGATTTTATTTGAATCGATTTAACATCTAAATTTTTATCAACAAATTAAAGTTTGATTAAATGATATAATTTAAACCCATTTTCCACTCCATAATAAAATATTTTGGTTATTATTTATGATTTCAGAATTGGTATGTAGCAACTGTACATATGTTTATGGTTTAGCCAATACAATTCTAACAATAATAGAACTATATTTCGAAAAAAAAAAAAAATTCAATATAGTTCTAACTATATTTTGAATCTAGTATCTAACATCTAGTACATTTAGAAGTTAATATTCATTATCTAATCTAACACCTATTTTATTATTATTTTTTTTAATTTGTAATGGTATTAAAATTTGAGATTCCTCGATATTCCCAATTTAGGGTTTAGGGTTAGACATCTCGATATTTCAATATTTCAATTATTTCGATATCTCGACATCTGAAATTGAGTTTTCATTTCGACCAATTATTCCAATTTTTCAAAACAATTTTGATATTTCGACCAATTATTCAATAATTTAATACTATTTCAATATTTTGCCCAATTGTTTTATGAAATTTCGAAATTAATTTATTCTCTTTTTAGGTTGATTTGAATTTCCCTCTCAAAATCAAACTCAAAACTCATTTTCAACTTTTTGGCTTCCCCCTCAAATTCAAACTAAAATTCAAACCCAAATTTTAGCCATTTTTCTACTTTCTTTCTTTCCCCACCCTCAAATCTACTTCTCTTTAAACACTTCTTTTCCATTCCTAATATAGAAACTTACAAAAACTCAAAACTATGGGAGGTGGTGAGCATGAAAACTCACCCAATCCACACACTTGCAAGGTAATTTGTTTGACTTATCTTCTCCACTTCAATTGTTTTCTTTAAGTTGGGTATATGCTTAACTACTTTCTTTTTGTTAAATTTAAGTCTAATTTAAGCACATTGAAAGCTTACATTGGAATTGGAAGTGGAAGTTGACAACATATGTTATGGGTTTAAGACAAAAATTATTGTGAAAGGGAAGGGGAAAAAAGAAGAATCATAGAATGTTGTAATCTTCTCAATCTTATGTTAATTTCGGTAACTGGTTACTACTTTACAAATATAATTTTCAGCAACTGAACACCAAAAGTTTGAGCAATTTTCAGCAACTAAATACCATTTATCAAATTCGTAATTGGATACCGAAATTGAGTTTTAATTTTGGTAACTGGTTACTGCTTTACAAATACAATTTTCAACAACTGAACACCAACATTTTGAGCAATTTTCAGCAACTAGATACCATTTACCAAATTAGGGATACCGAAATTGAGTTTTACAAATACAATTTTCAGCCACTAAACACCAAAATTTTGAGCAATTTTCAGCAACTAGATACCATTTATCAATATTTCAATTTAGGGTTTAGGGTTTAGGATTAGACATCTCGATATTTCAATATTTCACCCAATTATTTCAACATAAATTCAATATTTCACCCAATTATTTCAATAAAAATTTAATATTTCGGCCTATTGTCATTAACTAATACACACTATCAAAATACACAACATATATTTTTTTTTGAAACGTTTATGAGGGGTTTGGTAGACCCCAACCTGTATTAATCAAACTCTCTGGTACAACTTACCAATAGCATCTTCCTCTACTGTTACATTAAGCTCATACGTAAGAGGAGGCATGCTTACAAAAGTAACTCCAGGATTTATAATTCTATCCCGAGTAGTACTAGACTTAGCCATCAAGTCTGCCGCTCTATTCTTGTCCCTATACACATGGGACAAACTAACCGACCCACACTGGTTCATTAGCCTCTAGATGCCTTCCACTGTATCGAGACAGTACCAAGGGCTCATCTCCTGTCTATTAATAACTTGGACTGCTCTTAGAGAATCGGATTCAACCAGAATCATATTACAGTTAACACTGAGAGCTGCCAGAAGACCCGCCTCAATTCCTTTTAACTCTTGGATAATCACCGATCGTAAGTTCACATTTCCCATGTATAAGAGTATAGGAGACCCTCATGGTTCCTCAATATACCGCCATAACCAAAGACTATCTTCACCACCGACCCATCCGAATTAATCTTGATGAACCCAAAAGTGGTTTTGGTCCACTTAACTAGCTTCGGGATGCTCACGCCTTTATAGTGATCTAAATACCAAGTCTCGCAATCAAATTCCTTGTCGCTGAAGAAGAGTCCTCGGTGGACTTGATTACTCGCGCAAGTAGGTTTTCATCTTCTCCATGATGTAGCTGCTAATCGACTCGTAGAATGTGCTCGTTCCTAAACCTCCCCGCTATTCCTCTCGCTCCAAATCCCATACACAGTTTGCACAAATCATCACCCTTGTTATCTCACTTGAGATCAAGTTCGATCTTGTCGTCGCAATGTAAACGCCACTCGGCAGTGGATTCACGCACCACTCCCAAAATTTCAGATTATCTTTTACCACAGCCCAAATCTTTTTGTGAACGCCTGAATTGAAGTAGAGATGCTTCGAATTTTCTGGGAGTTTGTCGTTACACAAGCAACACTCTGAATGAGAGAGAATCTTCCTATGAATCAGCCGATCTTGTGTTGCCAGACATCCCGCAAACAGTTGCCAGGTGATGAAAGAATGTTTCGGAACATTATATTTGCCCCACACCAATTTATACCAACCAACCTTTTCTCTCATCTTCTTGATGGACATGTAAGCTGACTTAGTGGAGAACCTACCTGAACTTGTAGCAGTCCACACTACCAAATCCTGAGCCATATTGACATTGATGGGAGTCTGTAAGATTTTTGATTTCAACTCACCGTCTGGCAAGTTGAGGACCTTATTGTTCCAAGTACCGTTCGTAATCAGCTCACTTACTTTAGCATCATCTGGTTCATGGATGAAATTTCTAGCTTGTGCATTGTGGATTAGCAACATAGAGGCTATCTAAGGATCGTGCCATAAACTAGTTCCTTCTCCGTTAGCAATCAAGCATCTAATATATTTCCGAGCAATCTTTCTGTGTTTCAGTATACTCCTCCACACCCACGAGCAATCCGAAGGAATCTTCATAGTCCAGAAATGTTTCTGTCGAATGTGGTACTCCCAAGTCCACTTCGTCCACAGAGTTTCATCCTTAGTAGCAACCTTAAAGACCAACCCACAGTATGCTACTTTGTTCCATACCCTAGGATCAATAATACTCAGTCCACCTTCCTCTTTATGCAACCTCAAAGTTGCATGACTTGCTTTATGCATCTTCACTTGCACCAAATCTCCAGACCACAGAAATCTGTTACAGAGTTTAGCGACCTTGTCCAAGACACCAACTGGAATGATAAAAGTCTTCTCCCAATATATATGAAACAAGGACAGGATAGACTGTATAAGCTGTAATCTGCCCGCATAAGATAAAGACCTATTCTTCCAGTTAGACATTCTCATGGTGATTTTTTCAATCAGTGGCAAGCAATCCTTGGTGCTGATTCTAGCAGAAGTGAGCGACAACACCAGATATTTTATAGGAGGGGTGACCAGTTGAACCCCCAACAAACCAGCAAGAGCTAGCCCATCATCATTTGTCATACTACCAGTGAGTATAGACGTCTTCAGAGTATTTATCTTCAGCCCTGTAAGAGAAGAGAAATAATTGATTGCCGACTTAACAGCCAAGATAGAGCCAGCTTCCCCTTTACAAAAAAGTAGCACATCATCAGCAAAACTCAGATGAGTTATTGCAAGTCTTTTACATCTAGAATGAGGCTGAATGCCTTTCAACAGGAGCCCTTGCTTCAGCAGACCACCTAACAGTTCCATTACCAGTACGAACAAATACGGAGACAAAGGATCACCTTGCCTTAAGCCTCGTTTCCCTTCAAAGAAGCCATACGGACTACCATTGACAAGGACTGAATAACAAGGAGAAGAGCAGCACATAACTAGCCAACCAATAAACTTGTCAGGGAATCTGAATCTCTTGAGCACCAGCAGTAGTGATTCCCAGCTAATAGTGTCATAAGCTTTTTGGATATCAACTTTGATAGTGCATCTCTGCGGCCCATGCTTTCTGTTGTATCCTCTGAGCAATTCATGAGCCAGTAGAAGATTGTCCTGTATACATCTTCCAGGAACGAATGCTGACTGATTAAGAGTGATCAACTGTTCCATGTAAGGCTTCATCCTATTACTGAGAACCTTTGCAATACATTTATAAGTAATATTGCAGCATGCAATCGGACGAAATTCATCAACCTGTGAAACAACAGGCTTTTTAGGAACCAGACATAGAAATGTTGCATTAGTACCTTTATGAATTTTGTTTTGACCGAACACTTCCTTGACAGCTCTTAGGAAATCTTCACCGACTATGTCCCATGAATCTTTGAAGAAGAATGCTGTATAGCCATCAGGCCCTGGGGATTTAAAGTCCTCCATATCAAATAAAGCTCGTGTAATTTCCCCATTTATTTGTAACCTCTTCTGACAGTTTAGCTGCTTGTACCGAATCCACCACCCCCCTAACTGATATGTCCTCCAACAACAAAGAACCGGTGCAAGATTGCCGTCCTCAGTGCCTCAACTCCCAGAAGGTCCTGAAAGAAACTGATGAAAGCGTTGGACATTTGTGCTACTCCTTCATGTTTTACCCCGCTCATATCTGAAACAGTCCACACAAAATTACAGTTCCTTCTTTCTTTTATGTCTTGATGGAAGAATGCATTTCCTTTATCGCTGTAATCTAGCCAATCATTTTCAGCTTTGGCCTTAAGTTCCATATACTCCATCTCAATCAGTTTACATAGGAGAGTTCTAGCTTTTCTTTCCTTTTTGCATAACTAGAGGTCTGTAGGGGAACTTTGTAGTTCTTTCTGTAATCTGTGAAGATCCTCCCTTGCTGCCTCAGTTTTTATATGAATATCGGACATATGCACCCTTGCCCATCCTCGCAGTTTAGACTTAAGAATCTTCAATTTTTGGACCAGTATATATAGACAACTGCCCGTCACCTCTGTAGCCCAAACTTGCTGAACCAACTCTTTGAAACTGTCATGAAGGGCCTATGAATTACAAAACCGGAAAGGAACTCTCCCTTTTTCAGCATCAACCAAGCAGACTATCATGGGAGAATGGTCCAAATTCCTTTGCGAAAAGGAATTCAGCGGGCATGCACAAACAAAGACGACCGTGAGGATGTTGATAAGAACCCTGTCAATCTTTGACCATTTCCTATTAGCTCCTACTCCATAATTAGTCCACGTAAAATAACACCCTGATGCTTTTAAATCAAACAACCCTGTATCGACTAGGCAGTCCCTAAAAGGAATTGTTTCTCGAGGATGGACCAGCTCCCCTATCCTCTCATGAGAATAGAGCACATTATTAAAGTCTCCCTGCACACACCAAGGTCCTGTAAAACTATTGTGAAGCTGCCGCAAATCCTGCCACAGTCCTAATCTCTCCTGGCTATTATTACTCGCATAGATAAGCGTTGATAGGAAGCTAGTGGAGTTAGGACGAATAGTCACCCTGTAGTACAAACTGAGCTGTCTCTTGAATCTTACTCACGTCCACAAAATTTGGGTTCCAAAGAATCCATATTCTACCCCCAGGATTACTACTATAATTACTCTCAAAATGCCAATTCGGAGCATATATCACTAATGTTTTTCCTCTTCACCTCCTTGACTTTCGTTTCCAGAAGCCCCAACAAGCAAAGATTATTCTTCAGAATGAATTTATTCACTTCCTACGCTTTTTTTTTTTTTTTTTAGTCCCCTGATATTCCATGTTCCAATCTTGATCATTTTGCTTAATGTTTGTTACTACCGGACCCCTTTGGTCTACCTTTCTTCTTCCTCTCAGATACCTGAGCATGCTTACCCTGAGCTGTACTTCCATCCTCATTATTTATCTCGTTGATTTCTGCTCTTTTCTGTGCCCTGGTTTTAGCTTTCACCACCTTTTCCTTAACCGGCTCATGATCTGTGAAGAATTCTACAGGATTTCCTTCAGAAATATCGTCCTCAATCTCTTCGTCACTGGCCGCCAACACCTAAAACGCATTTTGTTCCTTCAGAAACTATTCCTTTTGGCTAATTTCCAGGTTTATCTGGTGAAGCTGATCAGAACCAGCTAGAGTATCTTGATGGATCACTAGTTCTAATCCCCTCTGGACTGAAGCCATGCTATCCCTTCGAGGAATGTCGGGCATAACTAATTGCTGGGCCACTAGCATAGGACTGCCTGTTCCTTCCTTTGAAGATGGGACATAGTTTACCATACTCAATCCATTTCCTTGCGCGTTCTCCCTGCCTTTCATCTTCACATTCTGCATAGTTAGAGCCCCCATCAGTAGTATCCTCTTGCTCTTGAACTTCCTCATGTGTGTTCCCTGTACAGTTTACAGGCTTAACACGCCAAACTTGTTTTGGCCGAGAGGGACAGCTTGAAAGCTTGTGACCAAACATATTACACCTAGAGCATGACAGAGGTACCCAGGGATATTCAAGTTTTATATCTACTTTTTCATCCCCCATTTTCACTTGAATCGAACTCTTATATTCATAGTCTATAGGAACAACTACACAGATCTTTGCAAACATCAATCTAGTTCTTTCAATGGTGGCCTCATCAGTTCGCAAGGGTTCACCAATTAAGCTAGCTATATATCCCAACCCTTCGTCTGTCCACAATTCCTTAGGCAAATCCATAAGTTTTACCCATATTGGGATACTTGTTATCTTGGTCTTTTGAGCTTCGACTTCTCGAGACCATTGACGAATCACAAATAGCTTGCCTGCTATAAATATCGGGTCTGCTTCCAACACCTGTTTTCTGTCTTCGTCCTGGTTAAACTTAAAGTAGAATAACTCACGATTAATAGATATTGAGTAACTGCCTTTAACCTTCCACTGCCGAGCCAGAGCAGCTTTAACCATTGGGAAAGGTAGCCGTTTTTCTATAAAAAAACCCCACCACATATTCACTCCACATAGAGACACCTTTCTCAACAATGTTTGCTGGAATTTCCGCTATCCCATCCACCTGATGAGTCTCAAACCTTCTCAAAGAAGTATTTCGTGAGCTTGTTCCAGCTGAAAACAAATCTCTCCAGGAGCCCTGTCCTCCCATAACCGAGGGACCATCAACAGCAGACCCAAGACCAGCCATAAGGAACCACCAGAAAAGCCGAGTAACAAGAACAAAGGGCCAAGAAGAAGCTTCCTATCCTATACGAACTAACACTGTACACCAGTGCAGGATTTTACCGAAATAGGAAAGAAGAGAGGAAGAGAAGGATAAAACTATCGTTACCTACTATTTTTTTCTAAAAGAGGAACTAACAAGGACCACAGGATCATGAAGCAAACTATGTTAAGTCTCTACTGGTCGCCCACAACTTGGTCCCCATTTTCTTGTACAATGAGGTTTTGTACGATATTAAGTATAGCGTGATACTTGATACACAATTATTTATTTATTTTTATTTTTTATTTTTTGTTGTGTACGATATACACAACATTAAAATATAACTACACACTATCAAAATACACGCCCTAAATACAACTACACTCTCTCCCATCTCCAATCATCTACATCCACACTCTTAACTCAACTCAACTTTCATCTACTTCTTAACTCTCAATACCTTCACCTTTTACCTCATCTCAAATGGAAAATCCATCATTACCCAACTCTCATATGGGTGATTTATCACAATATAATAACCCATATCTCAATGTTGAAGAAATTGATGAGTATATAGTGTTAGAAAAACCAATTGAGCATGTAGAAAATGATATTGAATATGTAATTGACATGGATGATGAATATGACACAAGAGTGGAGTACTTGAAATTCCGACGAATGTTCGGCAACTAGATACCATTAAACAAAATAGCAACGGGATACCGAATTTGAGTTTTCATTTTGGTGACTGGTTACCACTTTACAAAAAACAACCTCACTAACTAACAACTTTCAGCAATTGAGCACCAAATGTTTGAGCAATTTTTAGCAACTGGATACCATTCATCAAAATAGCAATGGGATATTGAATTTGAGTTTTAATTTTGACCAATTATTTCAATATTTCAAAACAATTTTGATATTTCAACCAATTATTTAATAATTCAATATTTTGCCCAATTGTTTTTCTGAAATTTCGAAATCAATTTATTCTTTTTTTGGGTGGATTTGAATTTCCCTCTCAAAATCAAACTCACAACTCATTTTTCAACTTTTTGGCTTCCCCCTCAAATTCAAACTGAAATTCAAACCCAAACTTTATCCATTTTCTACTCTTTTTCTTTCCCCACCCTCAAATATACTTCTCTTCAAACACTTCTTACCCATTCCTAATATAGAAACTTACCAAAACTCAAAACTTTGGGAGGTGGTGAGCATGGAAACTCACCTAATCCACACACTTGCAAGGTAATTTGTTTAACTTATCTTCTCCACTTCAATTGTTTTCTTTAAGTTGTGTATATGTCTAACTATTTTCTTTTTGTGAAAGGAAAGAAAAAAAAAAAAGAAATCCTAGAATGTTGTAATCTTCTCAATCTTATGTTAGTTTATGTGTTTTAGCAATGTTGTAATCTTCTAAATCATTTTAACATATGTCATTGGTTTTCACATATTATGATTATGCGATAATTCACCTAACATAATATAGTTTAGTAACTGGATACTAAGTTTTTGAGCAATTTTTAGCAACTAGATACCATTCGTAAAAAATAACAACTAGATACCAAATTTGACTTTTCATTTCGGTGACTGGTTACCACTTCACAAAAAACAAAAACAACTTGACTAACTAACAATTTTCGCCCAATATTTACCTACAAGATCAGTACGTTGCACTTCTACTACTTTGTCAGTAGGCGGTATTCCAACCTTGAGCATTAGTTTTCCAAGGATCCGAGCAACCATTGTTTTCCCTGTTGAATACAACCATTACCATAAGCATGTAAGTAACAATAACCCGGGGATAATAGAGTACATCAATTGAAAGTATTAGAACAGCTTAATATCCAAAATAGCTTTTGAATAACAGTGAAAATCGACTAGCATTCTTAGATGTAAAGTACGTATATTATTTTCATTGCGTACATTAAGGCTACTTATATTTGTTTGTTTTTGTTGTTTAAGCAGATAGCTTGTATTATCATGGACTATATATATATAATCATGGTACTAAATATATGCTTCGACGCATTACGTGTTTTCATTTTTAATGTATATTTAAAACCACAAGATGAAAAAACTATGCAAGCAACATTGTTACAACGTTTCACTGTTTTTGACACATTAAATTTAAATTTGTAGCTGAAACATGCTAAAATTTTACCGGGAATAAATATTATAAAACAATGGATATGAGCTTCTTCTAGAAGGGGGAGCACATTTCTCCATGGACAAAAGCTCCGCAGGGGAGCCCTTGTGTTTTGAGCAAAGCAATCAAATCTAAAAACATTGCATCGGTGAATAACCTGTTCCAGGATTACGGAGAAACACCATATTAGGGGATCTTCGTGCACCAACCTTGACCCCAAGAGCCCTACGCTTCTCATCTAATACCAGTCCCTTGCCCCATTTCCTGAGCTGTACTTTGAGATCATTCAATCCTATGATACTTGATATTGCATCTTCGAGTTTAGCTATAGTGCCACTCGGTTCAGCACAAGCATCAGTACCTCTGCACTTCCTCTGCTCCTGAAGATGTGCATGGAGGAGTTCACACAACTCCTCACAGACATTGCCATGACTGAGACGGTTTATAGGAGTCAAACCACCCTACAGTAAAAGACGTTTGACTGATTCTTATGAGACATACTGATTGGATAAATTTTGTCATAATTAATCAAATCGTCATTAAATATTCCTACATTGTCGTTAACACTGCAATCAGCGTTGTATTCGAGCAGCGTCTTTACAGTTGAGCAATCTTTTGCTTGAAGTGAGTGCTGAACCGCAAGGTGTAAGGGGGTCATCCCATTCTGCAAGAGAGATACAGATTGTTAATGTTTCATTTGTAGATTTGAACATCCATATGACTTACGTGATTGGATTAATACATAACAGGTTCAAACAACAAAATCAAAAGATTGTGATTAACCCAACATTAGCTTTGGCCTCCACGAGAGCACCGTGTTCAAGAAGCATTCGTGCAGCTCCACTGCACCCATTCTTTGCTGCTATATGCAGGGGAGTTTCTCCATTCTGCACACAGACCCATATATATTTGAACATCAATCTAAAGGAACAGATGATTGAATTGTATGATCAACCTGGACAAAGCATGATGAGTTATAAATTCTCTACTAACCTTGTTCTTAGCCTCCAGTTCAACCTTTCCTGGTCCAAGTAAATTTAACAAACGACTTCACCATTTCGACATTGTTAACACCGGCTTCAATATGGAGTCGTGTTTGTGTCATCTGCAATCAGAATACATGAAAATGTGAAACACTAAGAACAAGAACAGTGATTGAAAGTGAGAAAGATATGATTTTTCTAGTTTATGGTGAAGACATGAATGGAGCAGGTCAGAAAATCTATCCCATGCTTCGGAGAATGTCTCACTCGAACTCTGTTTGAAGAACTGTATCTTGCTTACTATCTCTTCTGTTTTCTTTGATAGAAAATACTTCTTCATGAAGGAGAACACTACCTTTTCCTATGTATCGAAAGAATTGGGCTTCTGAGACAAAAGCCATGCGTGGTTCTTGCCAGTTAGAGTGAAGGAAAACACTATTAGTTTAACCTGATCATCAGAAACGCCTAGATGATTGAAAGTATTGCATACCTCATGTATCCGGCGTAGGTGTTCATATGGTAACTCGTGTTCAAAACTGTGAAAGATGGGTAAGAGATTGAACACGTTTGGTGGGATACGGAAATCGCTCGTGAGGTGTGTGAGTAGTATACAAGATGGAGGGCCATCTTGTAACGGTGTGTAGAAACTAGAGAGAAGCTCTTCAGCTTGTACAACCTCATCCTCCATCTTAGAGAGTTGGCTGGGTACGAGAGATAGGAGTTTGTCAAGAACGGCATGCCTATATGAGTTTGTTTTAGTTGCGCTAAGCTTTTGATTGGCTGAGCGAAGTCTCATGCACGTTTGCAGGACTAGTAAAATCTAATATATGTGCAATCAATGAGTTGGATGCTCAATAAATCGAAATACATTTGTACATGATGGAAATTTTGAAAATTTGTTTTGTCTGTAGATTTGATACTATGCCCTATTCGAAATGGACAGTTTGGGCGCAAAACTAGGTTTTGGGGCTCTACGCTCTTCAAAAGAGAAGATCACTACTTCACCACGTGAGGCGCTACCAAGAATCTCACTCGCAATGAAATGAGGGAGGGGAGTGAGTAAGGTAGTTGGTCCATTGGAATCTGGTAGTTTTCCACTCTCAATCTTCGTGCTAAGTGTTTGTCCTATGAACGTGACTAGATTGGCTCTACTTGGTCGATTTTAAATTTTTGTTTAGTCAATGTAACATTTGAATCACGCAACGTCCGTTAACTAAAGTGTGGATTAGTCCTACTTGTTGTTATGTTATGGCTCGGGTTTAACCTTAAGTGCGTAAAGTAAATACAATACTGAATCTTAACGCGGAGTCACGCAAACATGCTTTTGTAAACAACCAAGTATCCTCTAACTGGGAGTTGCGAGGAGGTGAAGAAATTACCTCCCAAGTGTGCGTACAACCGTACACGTACTTGGGGATGGATGTGACGTGGTGGGGTTTGATCGAGTGTTGGGTGTCTCGATACGCCAACCCACCTTTCGAGCTTGATGTTATTTTGGTTACAAAATTTATAAACTAAACCCACATTCTGGGTTGAAAAGGTGGCGAAACCAATAGGTTTACAAATTTGCTTTCGTGGGCTCAATTAACAGAAATGTAAAGCAAAAAGTAACTACGTTTAAAAAACTTAACTAAACGTGATTTAACTATTAACTATGTGATTATGAAAATATAACAAGAAATATCAAAGATTGAATTTTTAATTTCCAAGTTGATTTGTAATACGCGAGCGTATTGTTGCATTACTTGCCTTGCGTATTCAAATGTCCTAAGTTAATCAAATATCCAATACTTTGGTAAGTTTAAAAACTTAAACCGAAGGACAAATACTTCCTATTTTAAGTCTAAGTTTATATTATCCTAAACCTTATCTTTAAGCATGTTGATATTATCCTAATTAATAATGATAAAAGCAAAATATGAAATTTTCTAAAAAACTTAAACTTTATCTAATAATGACAATAAACTAAGTGGTTTTGATTTTCTTTTGTTTATTTCTATTATTTTTTTTATATTTTTGAATTTGAAGAACACTAAATATTGGAAATATATCTAGTTTTAAACCATTAACATTGAAACAAATACAAGTTAAGCAGAGAAGTATACACTACAAACACTACAACAATAATGCCCTACGATAGTAGTTCTAAGATAGAGTTTTTCCAGAAAGGCTATGAAAGATTTTGAGTTATTGCATTTGACAAAGGATGCAATATTAGGTGTCACGCCACTGAGGAGTCAAGTAAATCAAAAAACAAAATATTTCGGTACGGAAACATCCTAAATATAAGGGCAAACACAGCGATATTTCCCACCAAAAATCACGTTCATTTTTAATGTGAGTTATTGTATATTGTCCCAATCCCGCTACCCCCACTAAAAATATTTTGGTTAAAATTGAAAAACCCGCCCTCTCTTCCCTCCAACCCAATTTTTTTTGCTTCTGTCCGCCATACAAACCCCCCATATATATTAGACATGAAAAGTGGAAACCCTATTTTCTTATAATCTTTTCGCACTATTGACTACTTCCGACAAAACTTTCGAACCCTATCTCTGTTAACAAATTTAAAACTCAGATTCTTGCTCGCTTGGTAGATTTTGTGCAATTGGGGCTTCTTTGCTTCTCAAAGAACGTTCTTCCCCAATTTTGGTGAGTTATTTTTTTTTGTTACAATCTTCCCAAATTATTTTCTTCCTTCATTAAAGTCGTATTTTTTTTTTATTGTGTTTGTTTAGGTCTTTAAACATTAATTCATAGCTAAATGCCCTACTAGTTTGATACATGAGTTGTTCATGTATCAACATCGGTTTTTTTTTTTTTTGGTTTTAATATATATGATAAAGCTTCTTCATTTCATTTCAGATTTCATTGACTTGTATTTTGTTTGCATAGGATCGATTCAAGACCCTTGTGAAGCTAGGATTAATTGTTCCTGTAACTAAGCAAAAGGTTTGTTGGTAGTTGACGTTTTTGGTGATTGACAAAGTTATCTTTTGCTTTTTCACACTTGAAAAAAGGTGCAAAAGTCGACTTTATTCCCTATTGCTTGTGTTGCTTTACAAATGTGAACTTGTTATACCTTTCTATATTTTTAATTCATTTGTTGACCTATGTTATTTATTGATAGCAATGCATGTATTACAAAAAAAATCCAAACTTGCATTAAGTGCTTTGTCAATATCAGTGCTTATGTGGTTCACTAGCAGTCATCTAAGTTATTTGTTAAGAAAAACACATCCTCAATATCTGAATGCAATTTGTTAGTTTGATTTAGGCAAGGTTGGGTGATTGCAATTGCGTATTGGTTGTGCATATAGGTTCAGTAATAATTAAGGAATCATATTGAATCTCCATGCTATAGGTTTAACATATGTGTTAAATTTTTTTGAGTAAGCTATTTACTTGTGTTTATGTTACTGTTCTTTAATGATTCATGTCTACGTACGTTTAGATGTTTGTGTGTTAAAGGCACTCGAGTCCTTTATCATCTAAATTACTTGTGTACCTGTTTTGCTAGTATTGGATTTGTAGATGTGCAAGTAGTTATAACTGTACGTATACTGTGTATGTACTTATTAGTATAATTAATTTCTTGACAGTATTTATCGTTCGCGTATGGTGTTTATTTTAAAGTTGTGGAGTAAGTTACTATGTTACCCTGGAGAACAATGTTTATAAATTTGGGTTTTCCTATTCAAATTAAATTTTTGTGACCCGTGTTAGGATCAAGGTTGAGAGTGATAGGGTTATATACTAAAAGCATTACTTTTGTATTAACTCTAATTCTTTATATTTTGAATGAGAATCATATAGGCAAATGTTATGCATATTATATATGTTATTAGTTATATGCATGTGTCTAATACTTTATGTTGTAGATGATATGGTGTGAACACACAGAATATCATATCATTAGTACCTTATAAAGTATAAGTAATCGTTCACAACCTAGATGGATTTGGACAAACCATTAGTACGGTTGTAGTATAATATGGTATTAGTCTATCTTGACTATAAGATTACACTAGTACACTTTGTGTGTATTGAACAGGACCAAGTGAGGTTGTTTCTCTTTATACTGACTATATAAGAGAACAAACGCCTCTGTTATTATGGATGCTTGTCCTCCTAATCCGGATATAATAACGGGCACTTACATGCATTGTACATTGCTTTAAATAATCAATGAGTGAGATTCATTTGTGAATCAACAAACTCGATGGATTGAGTAATGATATTGTATGTAAGGTGTGCTGTTGATTATAGAAGGAATCTGTGTCCTGCAAGAAGTCGGGTTGATGATGTCCCCTTGAGGAGCTCAAAATGATTGTCATGTAAACCCTGCAGGTGGATTTATTCCGACATGACATGGAGGTTGAGTGGTACTACTCAAGGACATAAGAAGTTGATTAATGTAGTTGTCAGTAACTTGACTTAATCAACGGACATTCAATATCTTAAACACGGGGAGATCAACGAGCATATAATATGGAGCCCATAAACGTTGACACGTAATTTGGGATTAGGGCAGTAGTGCAACAATGACCTTTAGTGGAATAAGCCATTTGTTGACGGACTTGGGCCGTGTGTTCTGGGCGAACATGGGAAGCCCAAGCCCGTCAGGAGGCCCAACCCTAATTTCTCCTCATGGTCCCTGTTGTAGCCTATAAATAGAATACTCTCTCTTTGGCCGAAATTCACTATTCACTATATTAGAAAAAGAGGCAAGGAAAGATAGATCCAAAATTGGATCTAGCTTTGTGAGAAAGAAGGGGGTTGGTAGATCGTTGTCCACACAATGTCCAATCTATTCTAAATGAATACATCAGAAGATCAAGAGGTTGATTGTTGATTCGGATTCATAAAGCTTGGCTCTCAGAGTTATCAAAACCGGATCTAAAAGGTATGTTCTCTATCCAAAATCGTGAGAACCCTATTGATTCCGCTGCGTGTGGGTTCTCGCGGTTTGTAGAAATATTCGTTCTGAAATAACTGTTCCTATAGAGAGAAGGTGTTACAATGATGGATAAAGCTTGGGTAGACTTAATTAGGTTTATATTGACACCTTAGTTTGATGTATGTGCAGCACAACTATTAGAGAAAACTTCAAACAATTTTTTTTTTCGTTTGTAGAACTTCAACGGAGTATAAAGAAGCTGCTATGAAGTTTGTCAAAACGGCAGAATCTAATCAAAATCCCAAATCAGATATCATTAGGTGCCCATGTGTAGAGTGCCAAAACCTATTTTGTCATAATAGTTTTCTCGTTTATACTCACTTAGTCATACGTGGGATAGACCCGATGTACAAAACTTGGATTTGGCATGGGGAGGAAATAAGTTCAGGAAAGACCCTTGTCGCACCCATTTACTTTGACTTTTATCTTTACTCATATTTAAGCTTTATTTTTGATTGGCTACACCAATTAGGTTGCCTACGTACCCGTTTCGGGATCAAGCTGCCGTAGTTCACACCAACTCCTTCTCTTTACACCTCTCTCTCTTTTCTCATCAGTTGTCTCCTCTCTTTTCTCCCCTCACTTCCTTTTTATATCTCCTCTTTAGGTTTACCTCCTGGGGCATTGTATGGTCTTGGGCCTATTCTCTGGGCCAAATTCATACTATGGCCCATCCATGAAAACGGCTAATACATTTGCCCCCTCTCGTGTTTGGCGTCGATAACGACGGCGGACCTGAGAAGTCTCTGAATCTCCTTGTCTCTCTCTCTGAACTCTGGATATCCACAGTATCCTGAGACTGTATACAATCTTCTTCTCCTCAGGACGTTTCATATCCATGTACTGTGCTACTGGATCGTATATCTGTAAAGTATTCAATCCCTATTCTCTTTGTCCGTGTACTTTGGAACTTTGCACTCTCATCTTTATTGACTCTGTGACTTTGTTGGCCGCGAATTGTATCATAATCCTCCACTCGTCTCACTCTTCCTTCATCACCACTTACCTAAGCTCTCCAACCTCAGCCTATAAACTATGTGTATCCCAGATCTCCGTAGATTTCCATTATATGTATATGCACTACACCTCTTCTAACCTCCTTCCTTGATTACGCTTTCTTTATCTTTCTAGGCTCTTTGCTATGATTCTTTCTGTAAATCTCCAATGATCCTGCGAGCGCCAGCAATCAATAATCTCTACTCCTCGATTCCTCTCCCAATAATCTGGGACTGAAGAAGCCTTACTTTCGCGATGTTTTCCTTGCTAACCGTCCTTGGTCGTGTGACCCGAAGTCCTCATTCCCTCTCTACTATTAGCTCTCCTTACAGAATTCACTACCAGTCCTCGAAGGGTCTCTTTCCCTTGGCACTCACTCTTCCACATCTATCATCATGTCCGCGGAGTATCTCAATCCATCGGTTCTCGTTCATATAACTCCTTAGCATATCCATGAAGGGTCTCATCCTTTTCGCTCTCACTCTTCAAACTCAATCCTCATGGCCGTGAAGTGTTTCAACCCAACTATCTATTTTCCTCTTCAAAATTCACTACCATGTCCGCGGAGTATCTTGTCCCTTTCATTTCTCTTCCGTAGAACTCAGCATTGGATCCGCGAAGGGTCTCATCCCCTCCGCTCTCATTCGGAAAGCACGAAGCATATCTAGGGACAGCTCAGCTTGCCCCTATGTCCGCAGGGTGTCTAACCTCAGCCACCATCTCTCTTTCATAGAACTCACTACCTTGTCCGTGGTGTGTCTCGTCCCCTTCATTTCTCTTTCTCGGAACTCACTACCCTGTCCGCGGAGTGTCTCAGCCCATCCATAAGCTCTCCTTCACAGAACTCACTGCTATGTCCGTGGAGTGTCTCAGCCTAGCCATAAGCTATCCTTCATAGAAATCACTATCATGTCCGTGGAGTGTCTCACCCTTTTATTTACTTTTCATAGAACTTAACATTGTATCCGACAAGGGTCTCATCCCCTTTTCACTTACTCATGGAACTCGATATCCCATCCGCAAAGGGCCTCATTCCCTATATTTCTCTTTTGTAGAACTCAATAATATTATTCCTTCTGGATATGTTGCTTGCTCCCAATTGCAATTTGGAACTCCGGCTCACAGAGGGCTCATTCCCCCTACGCCCTCTACTCGAGGAGTGGAGTGCATTAAAGGCAACTTAGTTTGCCCCCAAGCTTGATTCGGAACTCAAGTCCGCGGAGGGCTCATCCCCCACGTTGTCTATGCTCTGGGGTAGAAGCTGATGAGGAGCAACTCAATTTGCCCCCATATTTGATTTGGATCTCATGTCCGCGGATGGCTCATCCCCCCATTGTCTATGCTCTGGATTATAGTCTGATAAGGGGCACCTCAGCTTTCCCCCACATTTGATTCATACCTCCTGTCTGCGGAGGGCTCATCGCCCCGGCTATCTCTGCTTTGGAGTGGAGTCTGATGAGGGGCAACTCAGCTTGCCCCTAGGTTTGACTCAGATCTTATGTCCGCGGAGGGCTAGCTCATCCCCCCCGTTGTCTATGCTCTGGACTGTAGTCCGATGAGGGGCAACTGAGCTTGCCCCCATGTTTGATTTGGACACGAGGGTCCGTGGAGGTCTCCTTCCCCCCGCACTCATTCAGATAGCTCCCCGCCATATCTACGAAGGGTTTTCTCGAACCCCTCCGTTCTCATTCATAATGCATTTCCGGGAACAGCTAAGCCTGCCTCATGTTTGATTCGGACACAAGAGTCCACGGAGGGCTCATCCACCCGCACTCATTCGGATAGCCCATGACATATCCGCGAAGGGTCTTTTCAAACCCCTCCACTCTCCTTCGGAATGCACATCTGGGAGGGCTCACCCCACTCATTTGGATAACCCCACGACATATCAGCGAAGGGTCTTCTCGAACCCCTCCGCTCTCCTTCGGAATGCGCATTTGGGAACTCCGGCTCACGGATGGCTCATCCCCCCTGCTTTCTGGCTTAGAGGCAGCTCATTCTGCCCCAAGCTTGATTCGGACACTGCGGTCCACGAAGGGCTCATCCCCCCGTTCTTTGACTTAGGAGGTGAGATGGATTCATCTCTCAATACCAGCTCAATCTCCACTCTGTTCCGCGGTATAACAAATCTGTCTCTTTCTCTGTAACCTGAAACTGCTGCGATGTATGTCTCTCTACCTTTTTTGTAATCATCTTACCATCCATATTCGGACGCTCCAAGCCGTCGATCTCAGTCCCAACCTCCGTGAACTTCATGATTTTAAGCAATAAAAGCATTGAAGAACTCTTCTGAGAAGTATGTCCAACTCATGCATTTTCTATGACCCACCCATCCACCGTGCTCCACAGACAATGAGCTTTATCAAATGGCAAGATTTGGCTCTTGTATACTAAGACATCTTCACTAGAAATAAATTTGTTCGTGTTTAAAGAAAATGGATAACAAAAGACTTATCTGTCCATAGCTCTTCCTGCGCATTTCGTTGAGCACTCTTTGTGCACTGACTTTCGCTATGAAGAAAGCTTGGATCTCTCTATCTTATATCTATCCGCGTCACGGTACGACCTCAGTGTCCTACACTATTAAGGATGTTACTCTTTCAATTCTGTCATTTCCGTTTCTCCGTTGTCGACGACCTATAGTGTTCGCCACCACTTCGATCTTTGCTCCATTTCGCTACCCTTTGTCAAACACCTCCTGTTCCTATCTTAATAGTCGCAGAAAAACACCTTTGAATATTTTATCTTGCTGAATAGAAGTGACACCTCCATCTTCACCAGTTGATCACTAGCCACAGAAAGACAACTCTCTACTCACTCACTTGCTTCACCTCAAGCACACACCATACCTCACTTTTACCGCACACTTTGGGAGATGTTGAAGCAAGCACACTTCACCATTCTAGCACTTCTATACATGAGCACTAAAACCACTCAAAACGACTTCAACAGACGGCAGTACCACCACACTTCTAAGCACCACCATCGTCTACAGACAACCAAGATAGCACCACCTCCATCAGTCACCACATACACCAAATCAACAGTCAACACACCATTTCTTCCTCCACCACCGACAGACAGCATCACCTGTCGACCACCACCATAACAATGGACTGCATCCGAACTCATAGAGAACCAATCAAAAGCACCACCCTTATTCAGTCAGCACTACCAGTCAGTCACACCACTCACATCCACCATCGAAGGCAGCAACACCAGTGTACAATAACTACATAACAACGTGTAGCTCACCCTACTGCATCATTTTCTAGTAGTCATGTGAAGCACCTTCAGAGTTTCTGCAGAAGTTCATCGCATTCACTAACCGATCGCGTAGTCGCGGAATCATAGTAGTAACCTGAACTAAATGATTTGTGGGAATAGAATCGAAGGTTTTGGATACTGGGGACCTGATTGTTGGTCTCCAATACTCACACTCTGTTACCATGTGCAGTCTTACTTTGCCATTTTCTAGTAAAAAATGATCAACTAGGCTCTGCAATTAATACTTCTCTCATTGCGTCTACATCGAAGCTGAACCATCGGGCATTGAGGGTGATGTGGAGCAATGACAAAACTCTTAGCTCACCATAACCATGACCTCCTTTACAGAGAAAATCTCCAAGCGAAAAGACCATGTTCATGAAACAACAAATACCAGCCCCAGAATCACAATCGCCACATGCAACACCCTTCCATTCCACTTCGTCTCCTTTTTGAACACCAACAAATGAAATACAGCACAAAACCAAAATGCAACACACACTTCCACCACAAAATCTCCTCTCAAATACGTTTTAACTCTTTTACTTTGCTAAGCAAGGCTTTAATATCCAGAACATTTCCATTGATCTGGCTTCTTTACCAACAACATATATATTCTGGTTGTTCCCTTTCTATGTAAATTGCTCCATTATCCCCCTCTGTTATTTTGCTCTGCTTCCTGAAGAACACCCTTCTCCACCTCAAGCAAAGGCTTATTTTCTTCCACAACCGCAATTTTTTTCACATCTTCAAAACTCTCCTCAGAGTTCTCTCCTTCTAACAACTTCTCTTTCTCATTCAATGTCTTAGAACTCTCTCGTTCCTTTCTCTTCATCACCATTTTCTTCAACTCGTGACAAAACTCAGTAATCTGATTGAAAATCTCTCCCAACAAACAAATGACTCGCCCAAAGTGTACTCTTTAACTTCGGTTTTCGCTCTTCTTGAAGCAAATCTAAAGGAGATTTCTCCAAAATTTTCTTTTTCTCTATTAATTTCATGTTTTTGTTCTTTGAAGGAGTTGACAAATTGGGATTCTCATTCTCCTGATCTTCTTGTACTCTATCTTGAGGTGGCGTAAATGTTTTGGATTTGTTCACTCTCCGATTCATGGATGCTATTGTCGATGACATAAACCCTCCTCTGAGATTACGATCTCAAAAAGGAAGAGTTTCAGAAGCACTAATTGATCTCAAATGTTGCTTCACCTTAGAAGTAAACTTAGAATTTGATCTAACAAAATCTTCAGCTGTCTTCGGATGCCGACACTCAGCTTTACAAAACCAAGCTTCATCATGGACACCGAAGTCATCTGGAGCGGAGAAATCAAACCATTTAGGGGCATTGATGTGCTCGTATAAGTCGTCTTCGACGAATTTCCATTCAAGGTTGTTCAAATCAATGTTGGCTGGTCCCCACAGATGGCGCCATTTGTCGCACCCATTTACTACGACTTTTATCTTTACTTGTATTTAAGCTTTATTTTTGATCGGCTGCACCAATTAGGTTGCCTACATACCCATTTCGGGATCAAGCCACTGTAGTTCACAGCCACTCCTTCTATTTACACCTCTCTCTCTTTTCTCATAAGTTGTCTCCTCTCTTTTCTCCCCTCACTTCCCTTTTATATCTCCTTTTTAGGTTTACCTCTTGGGGCATTGTATGGTCTTGGGCCTATTCTCTGGGCCTAATTCATACTATGGCCCATCCATGAAAACGGCTAATACAACCCTTGATAAGGAAGCTTCTAATACGGAGACATATAGGTTATGTAGAGTTGTGTATGCACATGATAGCAATAGCTCAGAACCTATGGAGGAGATAAAGGAGAATGAATTCATCACAGAATTTTTGGAAGATGTGGAGCAGCCTTTATACTCAGGATGCTCAAAGTACTCAAAGCTATCAGCAGCTGTACTTTTGTACAAGCATAAAGTTACATATGGCCTCTCTGATAATAGTTTTAATAAAATTTTGGAGATAATACATGACATGTTGCCTGAAGGTAATCTTGTTCCTGATTCAAAAAACTCTGTGAAGTCGATGATCAAAGATTTTGAGCTTGAGGTAGAAAGAATTGATGCTTGTGTTAATGATTGTTGTCTATTTAGAGGAGATGCATTAAAAAATGGGGAGATTTGTCCTACATGTGGGTCTTCTAGATGGATGGTAGATGAGCAGACTAATCAAATTAAACATGGAGCCCTTGCGAAGGTGTTGAGATATTTCCCTATAATCCCAAGGTTCAAAAGGATGTTTGGATTACCTGAACTTGTAAAACAGTTAACATGGCATTACAACAATAAGAGCAATGATAGCAACATGCGCCACCCAGTGGATTTTGAAGCATGGTCTAAAATAGATAGTAAATGGCCTTCCTTTGCCAATAAACCTCAAAATCTCCAGCTCGGCCTTGCTGCAGATGGATTCAATCCTTTTGGTGATCTTAGCTTTAGATATAGTTGTTGGCCAGTGATACTAGTTATTTATAACCTTCCTCCATGGTTGTGTATGAAAGAGAAACACTTAATGCTATCATTGTTAATTCCAGGGCTTACACAGCCTAGGAATAGCATAGACATTTATCTGCAGCCACTTATAGATGACTTGAAAAAGTTGTGGGACACGGGAGTGAAAGTATTTGATGCATTCACTAAGTCCTACTTCAACTTGAAAGCAGTTTTGATGTGGACAATTAATGATTTTCCAGCTTATGGAAACTTAGCCAGATGCACTGTAAAGGGAAAATATGCTTGTCCATTTTGTGGTCTTAATACTTGCTCGCAATGGCTTCCCTCAAGTACGAAGACAGTATACATGTGTAATAAACGCTTTCTCGAACCCGATCACCCGTATAGGATGAAAAGAAGTTGGTTTGATAGGAACTATGAGTTCAGGGAGAAGCCTAAACGAATGACTATTTCTGAAATTTTGAATGAGGTTAAAGACATTAGTATTGAGTGGGGAAATGAAAAGAAAAAGAAAAAGAAGAGAAAGAGGCAGCCTAAAAAGCAACCCATCAACAAAATATGGAAAAAGAAGTCCATTTTTTTTCAAATTGCCATATTGGGAGGTAATTATGTTTATTATGTTTTAATGTTTGTAGTTAATTATAATGGAAGTCTTAAATTTTAATTTTGGTTTGCTTTTCAGGATCTGATTTTACAACACAATTTTGATGTGATGCACATTGAGAAAAATGTGTGTGAGAGCATTATTCACATATTGCTTGAATCTAAAGAGAGATCAAAGGATGGACTTTAGTCTCGTATGGATTTGCAACATATGGGAATAAGGCAGGAGTTGCATCCGGTGATCCAAGCAGGGAAGAAAACCTATCTTCCACCAGTGCCCCACACATTATCGAAGGTGAAAAAGCAAACTTTTTGCAAGAGGTTATTGGAATTAAAGCTACATGATGGTTATAGTTCAGATATTAGGAGGCGGGTTGTGTTAGATGATTGCAAACTTCTCGGTCTCAAGTCACATGACTGTCACATGCTAATGCAACAACTCTTGCCTCTAGCATTAAGAGGTCTTCTTCCAAAAGGACCAAGGACTGCCATTTTTCGATTATGTGCATTTTTCAATGAATTGTGTCAAAAAGTTTTTCATAGAGAGAAAATAGAAATCCTTTAGAAAGAAGTTGCTGTGACTTTGTGCATGTTGGAGAGATATTTTCCTCCTTCCTTCTTTGACATAATGGTCCACCTAACCATCCATTTGCCAGAAGAAGCTCGCCAATGTGGGCCTGTCCATTTGCATTGGATGTGTGGCATTGAAAGGTGATTAAATTTTAAGCAATTTACTAGTATCAATAACTGTTTTGATTATTAGTGTGTCTGTATAATCTTAATAAGGTCTTATATGTTTAAATGTTCTTAGATTCCTGAAGTATTTGGAAGGACATGTTAGAAACCGTGCTCGAGTGGAAGGATGCATTGAAAAATGCTATCTCGCAGATGAGACCATGAGGTTCTGCAGTGAATATATGAAGCAAGCAGCTAAAATGGATGAACAACCAAGCCGAAATGATGATTTTGAGAATGAGTTTGTGCTTGGAGGTCGTCCAATTTCTAAGGCATCGTTCAAAACACTAAGTGATGAGAAGTTACAAAATGCTCATCGCTATGTGTTGTTTAATGCAGCTGAAGTGAAACCATATATAAAGTAAGTGTGATGAGAATCAATATGCAAATATATATTTGTTCGAACATAAATGTGCATTTACTTTATTTTTTACACAGAATGCATCTAGACGAGTTGAAGCAATAAGATAAACGTCTCTCCCGAAATGTAGGTTTACTTTGGAATACACATGCTAAAAACTTCTCCACATAGTTAAAAGATAAGGTTAGATAATTGTTTTATTTATGTAACATGTATGTAGATTTAAATAGATATATAATTTTAACATGTGTACTTTGATTCTTGACAGATTAACGGCGAGATGAGTAATGCCTCAAAAGTCTTAGAGGCACTTGCTTTTGGCCCTAGAAATCATGTGTTGTCGTACACTGGATATATCATCAATGGGAAATGTTACCGTGTAAAGGATGATAACAAATCAACACAAGATAGCGGTGTTTCTGTTGAGGCAGCAACCATGTGTAGATCTAGTTTGAAGGAGACAAATCAAGTTGTCGACGAAGTATTATACTATGGGGTCATAAAGGACATAATCTTACTTGACTACAGTACTTTTAAGGTTCCTTTGTTTGATTGTGTTTGGGCCAGCATACCTAATGGTGTCAAATTTAAGGAAGGATTTACCTTGGTTAACCTCCACCAAGGACAAAACCAATTTGGAAAAGACTCGTTCATTCTAGCACAAGCGAAAAAAGTATTTTATTATAAGGAAAGTGATTCATCAAACTGGTATGTCGTGTTGATGGCTCTAGTAAGGGGTTATCGTGAAGTGGAGATGTATGATGACAGTGTCGATATGCCTTTAAGACCTCATGATATATTAGGTCTTGCTATTGGTATAGATGACGGAGATGGTGGCTATGCAAGAATTGATTGTGAAGGAATGTTTGTCTGATTTCCTTTGTTTTTATTTATTTATTTATATAATTTTTGTCTCTTTTTTGTGTAAATCTGTTTTGTAAGGGAATGTTTGTCTAATGGAATGTTTGTGAGAAGTGATTGTGAGAGAATGTTTGTCTGACTAGTTTTTTGATTTTTTTAAAATCTATTTTGCAAGGCCATATCTGCCTAATTGTTTGGGAATGTTTCAAGTAAGGGAATGCTTGTTTGATTAGTCTTCTTATTTTATTAATGTGTTTTATGGAACAACTTATATTATTATTTAGTCTTAGATAATACTGACTTCCAGTGTTAGTTTTTATAATCATTGGTACTAATGTTATTCTATATGCAGGATCTTGTTATTGTGTCTTTGTTAAACATTCAAGATGTCATCTCATGGTCAGGGAGAGGTAATGCTTATTATCTTCTCCTTTCATATTTGTTTTTCTTGAGCTTACAGATTAATTTTTTTTTTCCTGTATGCTCACATATCCAGAGTTTAAGGAAGGCCGCTAAGAGGGTAGAAAAGCAAAGAAGAGCAATTGAAGCTGCACTTAGGAATAACCCCAATACAGGGGTGTGCATATTAGAGAGACGTTCAGACCAGTCAGTGCAAGATTCTCAAGATGCACCTTTGCAAAGTTATTCAAGCCTTCTAATAGATGAAAATGGAAAAGATAAGGGAAAGGAAAAAGAAAAGACTACTCGTGGGCCTACAAAGTGTAAGTACTTGGAATATCAGAGTAACATAGAGGTTGAATTTAATGACAAAGGTAAACCAATTGGTTCAAATTCAAAGAAATTGTCTTCTTATGCTGGTGCTATGGCACGAGAGATGGTCTCCATACTTTATGATGATTGGAGGAAGGTTCTAGGGGAGACAAATAACTTTATATGGGAATCAATTAAGGTAAACTAAACAATAAAAAATTGTATGAATATGCAGTAACGTGAATTAAGTAAGTTCAACAATTTTAACATATGTTTAAGCTTTGGTTTCTTGCAAAATTTTAAGTTTGACGATGGACAAGAGAAAGCTTATACGCTACAAATGGTGGGAAAGCTTTGGCGAGCATATAAATCACGACTAAGGGGGAAACTTAGCAAGTCTAAGAGAAAGGATTTGAAGAAACTCAAGCCTGGTGGCACTGCATAAGTGGAGTGGGATATATTTCAAAAACGATGGTTATCGAAGGACTTCACCGTAAGGATAACAATGGAACATTTTTTTTCTTCAGCATTAGATAAAGTTTTGTACAAGTTCCTTTCAATAAAGTTTTGTTTTTGTTGTAGGAGAAGAGTGGGAAGTTCAAGGCAATGAAAGGGAAACAAGTCCTCCCTTATACAGGCAGTCGCAAGGGATATGCACACATAGAATAAGAAATGGTATTCTCTTGGATCACTAGTACGCTGACTATACTGTTTGGAATTTGATTTTGACCTAGAAAAGGCACCTTATAGGAGGATTAATAAACTTTTTAAGATTTGAATTTGTTTATGTGCTACCAACTAAAGCGACAGACTTGGATACCGTCTAAAAGGTTTATTAACACAATTGTTAATTGTTGAGTTACCTGCTGGGTTTATTTGGACACGCGATATAGGTTTATTTGAACATGTGATGTTTTTAGTGTTTAGAAATGAAGTTGTTAAATAATATTCAATGTATGATTTGTTTTGTGGATACTCTATTTGTAGAAAAAAGAGAGTTCATACCCTTCATCTATAACCTGTGTCGATGTTTGATGTCGTGGCCATACAAAGAAGAGTGGTGAAGCATCCAATGAAGCTGTTGCTGATTGTTTGGTAAACATCGAAGTGCATATTCTTTTGATTTTTTTGAGTTACAAGTTATTGTTTAATGGCTGATTTCTTATGTGTAAATCAGAAAAAAGTTCAAGAGTTTAAGGCTTCACAACCTCCAAATGTGTCTCCCCTTTCCTATGGAGAAGATGCACTTGCACATGTACTTGGACCTGAGCGCCATGGTCGGTTTAGAGGGGTAGGAGCTGGAGTTACTTCATCCTAGATAAAGGTTAGGGCACAGAGCAATGCAAAGGTGACTCAACTAGAACAAAAAGTTGAAACAATGATGGAACAAATTCAGCGATTGGGTCACATAATTATCGATCAAAAGAGTTTGATAGATTAGTTGATAAACCAGGTAAGTTCAAAACTTTCTTCTATTTGTTGTTTGGGTATGAATTTGAGTGCATTATAAAGACCTATCAACAAGAACTGCTTCATAAGTGTATTTTAAACCTTAACGTGGCTATTTTACTTTTGAAGGATCAATAGTCCGGAGGAAACGAGCAAATGATGCAACAAAATGCATTTACCCAAGAGGTTATACTAAATTATTTTTATGTCCTTTTATTGTTTTTTTAACCTTTGGTAGAGGCTTCTTTTGGTTTGGGAAGTGTATCTCACAACGTATTTACAATCTTATTAGAGCCATGAATATATAAGAAATGATCAAGTGATGCAAGAAAACTCATATGCTTCACAGGTTAAACTATTTCTTTTATTCCCGTGGCACTGTTATTATTAACTCTAGATGCTTAATTCTATATTTTTTCTTGTATTCCCTTTTATCGTGGTCATCTCTTCATATTTGTAGAGGCGTGGTGCTATAAGAAATAATCAAATGATGCAAGTAGACTTATCTCCTCAACAGGTGATTTTTTATATGGACCTTGCGATATTATGACGCTTACTTGGTTGGGTTTGTACATACTTTTGTTTAGATCTATAATTGGGATAGGACTTAGTTTTGACTTTTCTGGTCTCATAAATTTGAGTGTTTTCTTTATAGGCACAACGTGAAAATAATGTTTGGAAGGAAGGTGGCGAATGCAAGCTGCTTAATTGGATGAATCCTAGTGAAATAGTAGCTAAGGGACGTTGGGTGACAAATAATCCAGATACAGTGGTGCACTTCAAGCCTCTTGGCAAAAACACCTCAAAAGTTTGGGTTGATAAGTCCCTCAAAGGTTCATCATTGCTGTGGAGGGAGCCAAATTCTAACATAAAAAAAATCCAGGATGTTGTAGGTGCTGCAATTGCTTGGCCAACCGATCATATAATCATGCTGCCTTCAAACGACATTGTGGAAGAGGAAGACGAAGACGAAGAGGATGATGAAATGGAAGAGGAAGACGAACATGATGACGAAATGGAAGAGGATGACAGAATGACAGAGTATATATTGTAGGTATGATAAATAACTTACATGATATTTTTTTATAAGTAGTATATAGTAGTATCACAATATCCTACAATAGTCAATGTTTGCCCCTGATCTGTCTCACATAGGATCTCTTAATTAGAAGCCCCCACCTCATTTGAATGTCTGTCCCTTTTTTTATGGTACCATGACTGCACTCTTTAGGAATTTATAGAAAGCTTACGATGGATGTTCCTAGGACTGTCCCTTTTTTTATGGTACCATGGCGGGTACGAGGGCCAGTCCCTGCTCTATTTCCCCTCCCCCTAAACTAGCACGGGGACAAATAATGGCATAGAATCCAGCTTGCGGTAAATCTGGAAAATATGCTAAAATCTGAGTTCCACACTAACTTGAAATGAGAGGCTCTTCCCAACCCAGCTTGTGATTCTTCTCAGTCAGTGGTGCCATTAAAGCTTTAGTGACTCTGCCTTGAAATAGTGGGATCCCTTTTTTCCGGGAGTTCTCCTTCTTTGATGCCTAGTAGCTCCTATATCTCCTACTTTTTGTGATGATGCATGTTGCTTAAGAACTTGCACTTTTCTTTGGTTATATTTTGGCTTGAGGTGATTTGATATCTTTCCAGAATTCCCATCAAGTTTTTGAGAGTCCTCTTGTTGGCATTGCAAAGGAGAACTAACAAGTTTTTTGATAAATTTACAGGTGATGGTGATGGTGATGGTACTACATTCCTTCTCTTATCAATTTTGGAGCATTGGTGGGTAGCTGAATTTTGCTATATATCATTGGGTCATGTACTCATGTATCATTTTGTTATTTTTGTGAAAAGAAGGAACTTATATGTACTGTTGAAACTATTTTAAGGTAGTGTGTCTGATCTACGTGTATATGTGCATGTATTAGACGATCGTTCATTCAATCTGTTTATGTGAAACTTGTTCAAATGTTATAAGAATGTTTTGGTGAATGTGTTATTGTGTACATCCAGGTTTGTTACAGCCTTGTAGGTTTAACATGATTAATTCCTTCATTTAAACCATTAGGCTTGGTTGAAAAATCCGGCTATTTAGATTTTAAAGTGTGAACGGTAACATTGCATTGCATATGATAGCATTTAGAATTTGGTTATATTTTGCAATCACTAATAGTAAATATAGAGCATGCTAAGAACGTCATTAATTATGCATTCAATGATGACTTATGGAGAGTTCTATCTTTGTCTCATCTATTATTGCACTCTGTTACAATTATATTAGTAGATTCTATGGTGGCATTTAGAAAGTGATACAAGTACTCAATAACAATGCCAAAGAACTGCTGTGGCTTATTTAGTAATAACACTAGAGAATGCTATCTTTTCTACGGACCTAAGATAGCATAGCTTGCCTTAGCATTCTGGAAATGTTATCATAGATCTGTGATAGCAGTTGGCACATGCTATTGTATGTTATTTATGTTGTAGTGAAAGCCTTCAATCTGAGCCAAGGATTTGTCCTAGTTCAGCAAGGTAGAGGGGCGGGTCGCAAGTCGGATCGGGCGGGCTTGAGTCGAGCGAGGGCGGTTACGGTCGGTGCTCCAGCCACTTTTGACCGACTTCCTCCAGTTGCTTCACAAAGTTGTTTTCAGCTCAAAGTGAGACCTGAAATCATAAACAAAATGCATTAGTAAGATCCAACATGAAATAAACTAAAAATTAAGAAAAACAAGTTGAGAAATTTTAGAAAAGAGAGAGATACTCCCCTTTTGATTCACTCTTCTTCTCATATTAGTAGATCCATGACGGCGGCACCATTTGAATAAGTAGAAAGTGGTGGGTTTGGGGTTTTGAAGTTGTTCATCTTAAATCTATGTGGGAAGAATGGTGATGGAGAAAACCCCACTTTTTTTCTTGATTCCTCTATTGTTTTTGGGATGGCTTTTGATGTTAAGAACTAGCTATTATTGTTTTGATAATGAAAACATGGAAATAAGAGTTGTTTTGGTATGAAAAACATGAAGAACTTGATATGAAAAAGGCAACTTGGTAAGCAAGTTATACTCATTTGATTGATTCAAATTAGTATAACCAACTTTAGTTGGGTGAATGAATGATTTAGAAGATGTTTTGAAGAATTATTGTTATGAAAAACAAGATAAAACACTTTGAATGGAAGAAAAGCAACAAGATAAACAAAGCTTCAAGCTTTAAGGTAATGAAAATGGAAAATAATTGAATTAAAAGTAAATAAAAACAATTTACTAAATTCTTATCTCCTACTCCTACTAGAGTCTAGCTATTAGTTAACTAGCTCCCTTATTTTGTGGCATCTCTACACTTATATATTTTGTGGGCATCTCTACACTTATATATTGTGGGATTTGCGGGAAGTTCTTCAAAGCTTTCGGTCATCTTCCAGGAACTTCTTGTTATTGTTGTGGGCTTTAAACAAGCCCAATTATTAAGCATAGCAAAATTGGAAATAAATTCTGACTCCTTAGGCGCTATCAACATCATCAATGGAAGGGTTCGAAGCCCGTGGTACTGCGCCAATATAGTGGCCCAGATAAAATCCCTTAAAAGTTCTTTTAGGGATTGTATTTTTAAACATGTGTATAGAGATGGTAATTAGGCAGCTGATTACCTTTCGAAGTTGTATAGATCATCTACTGATCAGGTTGTTTCCTTCTCCCCTCCTCTAAACTTTAAGTTATACTCTATTGTAGAAGAGGACAGGAAAGGAACTATGTACTTCAGAGATTATCTTAATACAGGTTGAGGTCGGCCATAACCTCTAAACTTAAAAAAAAAAATTATAGAGATGTACAAGTTTGCCCTCCTCTAATCTTATCCAACAAGTAACCTAATCTAGAAGCTTCTTGTGTCTTCTTTGAGTGGATAGGGTCAAACCATTTGGGCCCAAGCCCATGTCTTTAGGAATTTGATCCTTTGGTCTTTTGAGACTTTTGTGCTTAGTCCTTGTCTTGGAAAGGGTTGAGTCCTTGGTCCTTGAAGCCTTGGAGTGTTTCCTGAGCTTTTGAGTTTTTGGACCCTTGATTTGACTTTGACCGTTGACTCTGACTTTGATCGTTGACTTTTTGACACTTTTTCTCAGTTGTCCCATAAGGTCCCTTTTAGGCTCCTTTTGGCTCTAGATCACGTCTTTTAAGATATTTGGTCAAGAATAGGCTTGTATCCTAAAAACCGATAAGAACATGAGTTTTGTACATTATGGATTATATAATTTGACATAATTGAAGCATTATAAGAGGATAAAAACTCATATTTGGGGACTGATCATTATACACGTAAGTGCTGAAAGGAAAAACAAAACAAAACAAAATAAAAATAAGCATAAACTATCTATACGGACACCAGGGAGCTGCCTAGTCAGAATTCGTGCGTGATATCTAACATCGAGGCTGTCTCGAGCTACCCTCTCCTGGCTTTCGGCAGACTCTATGAAATTTGTACTCAGGAATAACCGCATTGCGTAATTGATAAGAGAAGAAAAGTAGATGTGAAAACAATGTTTAAACATGCTAATTCATTCTAATCAATAATAAAAATACTCTTTAAACATGTTGGTAAGAGGAGAGTAATCGTTTTTGATCCACTCTTGTTTGCACATACTTAAAATGAATCTTGACTAAAGAAACTATTCACTAATGAGAGTAATCTTAGGCTATGAAAACAGTAAATTATAATACGAAAACAGTGATTTAAAGTGATGAAAATAGTAAATTATAACACGATTCGATTGACTATTAGTTTAGTCATCGAATCGAATTCCTTGATCCCTAGTGAATACCAAGTCATCTCTGATCATGGCTTCACTAGCATGAGAGTTTAGCTCCACCACAAATTTCTTTGATGGTGGCTATAAACTCTTGTTCAACTCTTATGACTTTTACCTCTAAACAATCATAAGAATCAAACTTGAAATGCTATTTAAAACAATAACTATACTACTAACAATCATCCTCACGTGGCTTCAGAAACCCCCTCTAATGGAGGTTTAACCTTGTTTCATTGGATTCATACTAACTAAACAATAATAGTAAGAAGACATAAGAAATAAAGAATTGAATAAATACTAAAGCTTTTATTGAAAGGTTTAATGGAGGTGGCTACACTACAAAACTTAACCCTAAACTATACTAACCTACTCTACACTAAAGAAAGGGGGACTAGAAGAGGAGTGTTAAGTTTAGCCTTAATCCTATTTATATAGGAGAGGATTAGGGTTACATTTTCGAGCATAGGCTTAGAGGTTAGACTTTGGGCCTCTAAAGTGAGCCCAAGGTCCATTAGGTTAAGTCTAAAAGAGCCAATTATATTGGAATTTACTTTAGTGTCCTTTTTGTCCACTTTTACATAAAAGCTAGGTCCATTAGAAAGCTTGTCCCAAGCCAGTCGTTTGACATAAAGTAGGCCCAATTCCAAAGTCTGATTCCAAACATACGCTCTTTTGAAGTTCTGATGGCTTTTTATCTTTTTTTTGCCCAAATTGACTTTGACTGAGCTTGAAAAATGCTTTTTCTTCTTGATTCTGGGGATTTAAACATAGAACTCTCTCAGCAATCATCTTGACTCGTTTTCCATACAAAATGACATTTTTAAGCACATAATCAGCTTCAAGACCTGAAATACACAAAAACATGTAAATAGTACTAACTCTTATTTATTATAAAAATAATTTGCCTAAATGTAATACTATTAAGGGTTCAAAACTACAGTTTTGGGTGCTTATCAATAACTCGTTAAGAGTTCAAGTGATGCAATCCTGAAAAGCATCCTGGTCCTCTCTGGAAGCACGCTGCTCATCCTGCATGATGAGGACACACTGGTGCAGGTATCACTGACCCTCATACATGAATGCAATTGCATCCAACGGGCGAGTAAACTAAGAAATCACTCCAGGAGCGAAGTAGTCGACTAGAGGAGGTGGCAGGAGATCCTCTACTGGGTGTTCTGTGATACGTTCTTCTATTGACGACCAGTCGAGAGCCACACAGTGACAGTATGCAGGTGTGACTGTGGCAGTTCGGACTGTCACGTAGTCTGTAGGTTTTGCTGCTCCCCAAGTAACCATAATCTTGGTGACTGATCAGTCCCTAAATGTGCATTTAACTACCTTTATAATGCTTCAAATATGCATTTCTTATGCTTAATGAACATACAACTCATAGCTTTTGCTACCTTTTTGCAGGATATAAGCCATTTAATACTTATACTCTTAATACATGCATTTTAGCACAAAAAGGAGTGCTATTGACGCTGCTTAGGAAGATTCCAGCTGGAGAAAAAGTGCCGAAAAGTCAAGGTCAAAGTCAATGGTCAACAGTTAGGGACTCAAAACTAAAAGAAGGAAGATCATGTCCTTAACCCAAAAGACCAAAGATTATGTCCTCAACTCAAAAGTGGGCATCCTTAGCAAGCTAGTTCAAGAAGATACCTAAAGCATAAAGCAACCTGAATGAGGTGTCTTATTTCTAAAGGATGAGGGCAAAGTTGTAAAATGTAAAAGGTATAGTATATAAGCCAAAGTGAGAGGAGAGAGAACTTACCCTAGAATTAATCTTTAGTCATTAGGAGTAGTTTAATATGTTTTAATTAATAGTTTAATTATTATTTACCTTAGCTTGTTTTCCATTTTGATGTTCTCCATGCTTTAGTTAATGAATCAAGTTCTTATTTGTCTTCAATACAAAGTTTTCAATCTTGTTTCCACTACTCGTATTTCCTTACATCTTTCTAATATTGTATTCACAACCCCAACACAAGTTCACTCATTTGACAAGTTCAAATGAGTGTTACTTGGTGACTAAGCAATACAAACTTCTTTCCATACTTGTTTTCATATTAACAATCTTAAAAGTCTAGTTTTCAAGTTTCCCATTAAACAAATAAGTTTTTACTTTGATAACACCAAAAAGAAACCTATAGTTTGATTAGAAAAGCTTAGAGAGTGAAGTTTCTATCATCAAAACCATCCTTCTTTACATAGATTTAAGATGAACAACAACACCCCTACTTACCCATCCATCCACAACAATCAGTGACAAGGACGGGTAGGGGAGCAGTACTTCGTCTAGACTGTGTGAGCTAATCCCAAAGAAATGCAACAATACAAAACCCGTTGTTTCAGGTCTGTAAGATCCAAAGAATGTGGAGAATCGACTTACTTATATCTGAAGGCTTCATCGTTCCCACCAAGTTGTGGGCTATCCACATAGCTACTGCCAGCTGGTTCATCCTCAAGGAGCTCTACTTCATGCATGTAGAACTAGTGGAGTACTGACCCTCAATAACCGTAGCAGTCACCAAATCAAACACCGAACCATTATACAAAAAGAATGTTATGAGGGCAAAGGAAGGAAGATCTTTATTTTGTATTTACAAACTGAAAGATAAGAACTAATTAATTTTTTTGGGAATAAATTTTTGAAAATTGTAAAAAGTTGGGTTGTTTAGAGTCAGATTCCCGAAGACATTTTTGGAAATCGGGAGAATATTGAAAAAGAGAGGTTGAGAAAGGAAAAAGATTTTAAGATTATATAGACCCACACTTTGCGCTCATTAAGCACACGAATCTAGCCCAATACTAGGCCTAGTCCTGTAGTTAAGCCCACGTGTTTAACCCTAGCCCATTCAATTACTAGTCTATTTATAAATATGTCCAGGTTCATCTTTGTAGAATATAAGGATTGAAGTTCAAAGAGGTAACAATTCTTTTGACAAACAAACACAGTCCTCTTAGGACTCAATCTCTACCAATTCATAAAAAACATTCTCTCTCACAACAAGGAACTACATTGAAACTTGATCCCTAGAGAATAGATCTTGGATACGTAGGCAGCCATTATCTTGGTTCAGTTTCATCTCCCCATACATCAAATTTCTTCTGTTTCTTAGTGCATTCCTTATCATTTGCTCTCGTTGTGTTGAAGCAGGTTACTATCGAAACAAAGATTTAAAAAGAAGAGGAAATTTTTGGAACATTGTACAAGGTTGAGTCTTTTAACGTCAGATTCTTGAGACAAATATGGAGAGGTGGAACCAAATGATAGAAGTAAATAGAGAATAATATTACTTTGAGTTACACTATTTGTTTAATTCGCGTTTGGAGATGCCTCGTCTTTTTTAATTTTTTTTCCCAAGCAAAAGATATCTCTAACCATATAGAGGATTTGACAAGAAGATAAAATTATACGTGAATTCGGTATCATTTTGGTTACTCCGGGGCGTATAATTTTCATTTTTATATCCTCTAATTTTGAAAACTATGTAAAGAAGTTATAAGATACTCATACTCAAATAAAACCGTGATTCTTAACTCTATTTTGAAAACAAACCATAACAGGTGATCTCAGGCAAATTTCGTATTTGCTCTGGGGCGAACCCAATCTAGATAGACAGAGCTTAAGCTATGCAAGTTGGGGGATTTATTGCGCAAGACATTGAATGTCCTGACCCGTGCGAATAGGTGGTGATATAGGCGACCCTTAATAAGCAAAATTGATCTCAAACTGCCCCTAGATTGCATTTGTCTAGGGGGTCTGTGTAGAATCCATTGCCTATTTTGTTTTAGAAAAAATCACATAACTATTGATGTATTGAGAATCTTGCATTAAGAGAATCGAGAAAACAACTATTTTGGAAAAGAAATGTAAAACAAAGAAAATGAAAATTGTATACTCGCTCCACAGGGTCACACTTACTCAAATGATGAGTAAAAAATGTTTTACAAAGAACATGCGAGATATACTTTGACTAAGGCTCTGACACTTACAACCACACACTCCAAATGGTGGGTCTGGTTACCTAAATGATGTACTCCTTTTAAGAAAAAGATGGAAGGGAAGGGAAAGGGAAGGAATACATCGTGGAAAAGAGGATTTAATCTTCACAGATAGGATCTTGGAGAAGGGTTTCTTCTACACCCATAGACTGTAACTCATGAAAGTGCTTGAGGCACTGATCATTTACTTGAAATGTGTTGTTATCCTTATGGTTTCTTAAAGTAATAGCCCCATAAAGGGGTGACTGCAATTATCCTGAAAGGACTAGTCCATCGAGTATTAAGTTTCCTTGGAAAAGATGTAATCTTGAGTTATAAAGCAAAACTTTATGACCAATTTCGAAATATTTTAGAAAAAATATGCTTTTCATGAATCCTTTTCATGTTGGTTTTGTAATCTCTTGAAAAGTCATAAACATCATTTCAATTCTCCTCAAGTTTATTTATTTGTAGTTTATGCTTCTCACCTGCCGCATCGAGATTGTAATTAAGGTTTTTTATTGCCCACATGCATGATGCTCTAGTTCAACTGGTAGATGACAAGGTTTTCCAAAGACAAGCCTGTAGGGTGACATTCTTATAGGTGTTTTAAAAGCGGTTCTGTATGCCCATAAATCATCGTTTAGACAGAGCGACTAGTCTTTCCTATTTGGATTAACTATTTTCTCCAAGATACGCTTAATCTTTCAATTGGAGACTTCGACTTGACCACTCGTTTGAAGACGACTAGGATGTAGATGAAACCAGGAGAAGTTGGGAAAGGTCCCATGAAATCGATGCCCCAAACATTGAAAATCTCCACTATGAGAATGGTATTTAAGGGCATCATATTACGTGTAGAAATACGACCAAGATGTTGGCAACGAATGCATGCTTTAAAATGAACAAAGGCATCACGAAAGAGTGTTGACCAGTAGAATCCATATTGTAACACTTTTGAAGCAGTTTTATTTGCACTAAAATGTCCTCCACAAGATTGCTCGTGACAAAAAGAAAGAACCTTGGACTATTTCCATTTTGGAATGCAACGATGGATAATCTGGTCCGGGCAGTATTTGCAAAGATATGGATCGTCCCAATGATAGTACCATACTTGAGCTAGAAACTTCTTTTGCTAATTTTTATTCCATAAGGGTGGAGTGTCTTCAGTTAGCAGATAGTTCACAATATCAACATACCACGGTTCATAAAGGATAATGTAAAAGTGCTCATCAGGGAAAAAAATCTGAAATGTGATCGAAATCACTGTCACTATCATTGGTTAATCTAGATAGGTGGTCAGCCACTACGTTTTCAACTCCCTTTTTATCTTTTATCTCCGAAGTGAATTCTTGCAGGAGAAGGATCCATCGGATCAATCTCTGTTTAGCATCCTTCTTCACGAGAAGGTACCTAAGTGCTGCATGATCGGTATAGATCAAGGTTTTTGAACCTATCAAATAAGGACAAAATTTGTCTAAAGCATAGACAATGACTAAAAATTCCTTTTCGGTGGTTGTATAATTCCGTTAAGCCTCATTTAGTGTTTTACTTGCATAGTAAATAACTGTTGGTATTTTATCGTGTTTTTAACTTAGTACGACGCCAACAACATAGTCGCTATTGTCACACATAAGCTCAAACAGTTTTGACTAGTCAGGAGGTTAAATTATAGGTGCAGTTATTAAGGTGGGTTTCAAAGTTTCGAAAGCCTTTATGCAATCTGAATTAAACTCAAAGGATGCATATTTTGTAAGAAGATTGATTAAGGGTTTATCAATTTTTGAGAAATCTTGAATGAATCTTCTATAAAATCTAGCATGGCCTAGAGAGGCTCGTATATCACGGATGTTCTGTGGAGTAGGTAGAGTAGAAATTTTGTCTATTTTAGCACTATTTACGTCTATCACATTTTTAGACACAATGTGACCTAACACTATTCCCTTTTTTACCATGAAGTGACACTTTTCCCAATTAAAGACCAGATTCTTCTCCTAAAAACACGCCAATACTTTAGAAATGTTGGATAGACAGTCATCAAAAGAATCTCCATAGAGGGAAAAATCATCCATAAACACTTCCATGAATCTCTCCACCATATCACTGAAAAAGTGTAACATGCAGCGTTGAAATGTGGTAGGTGCATTGCAGAGACCGAAGGGTATATGGGCAGAAGCATAGGTTACAAAAGGGCAAGTGAAGGTAGTCTTTTTCTGATCGGATTCATCAATTCAAATATGAAAATATCCTAAATATTCATCCAAGAAACAATAATAAGCATGTCCTGCTAGGCGTTCAAACATCTGATCAACAAAAGGCAGGGGAAAATGATTTTTCCATGTGACAGCATTCAGCTTCCTATAGTCAATACAAATCCTCCACATGATAGGAACTCATGCTGGAATTAACTCCCCATCTTCATTTCAGACAATTGTAATCCCAGACTTCTTTGGCACCACATGATTAGGACTAACCCATTCGCTATCAGATATGGGGTAAATGATTCTAGCAACTAGTAATCTTAAGATCTCTTCCCGTACTACTTATTTCATAGCTAGGTTTAAATGACGCTGTGGCACTTTGGTGTGTGGAAATCTTTTGCTCGATTCCTTTTATATAATCAAGAGACCAACCAATGGTAGAACGATGTTCTTGAATCACTTTAACCAAGCGATCTTCTTCCTTTTTTGATAACTGAGATGAAATGATGGTGGGATAAGTGCCATCAAGATCAAGATAGATATATTTTAGGTCAGGAGGGAGAAGTTTAAGGTCAGGTATAGGTGTTGTAGGTAACAAGGTTTCTACAAGGTTATGTTCTTCCATAGTAAACACTTGGGCTGGTGAGGTCTCTTCATGTTTAGTTAACTCATAATCTGAATCATATAAGAGAACGGATTCCAAGGTGGCGTTGGTATCTTCCTTATAATGATCCATATCGAAATCAGAGTCTCTAAAGGATAAGAACTGGTGCACCTCATTCTCTAGGAAAGTCCTGTCACAATATTCTTGCACTACACTTTCTATCATACTCACTTCTCCATCCAATTCCTTTTCCATCTGTTGCTTCATCTTCTTGAAAATATTGACTTCTACTGAGAGATTTCTGAAAGACATGGTTATAGATCCATTGCGGCCATTGATAAAGGTGTTGGCTGTTGCCAAAAAGGGACACCTTAAAATGATAGGTATGGAATCATGAGTGACTTCAGTGTCAAGGATGACGAAATCAACAATGTAGTAAAAATCTTTAACCTTGATGAGCACATTTTCTACTACGCCTTTGGGGTATTTAATGGAACGATCGGCTAATTGTAAGGTCATAGCTGTAGGTGTAAGCTCATGGAAACCAAGTTATTTGAATAGGTAGTATGGAAGGAGGTTAACACTTGCTCCAAGATCGAGCAAGGCAGTAGCTGTGTACTTGTCTCCTATAGTGCAAGGAATGGTAGGACGACCAGGATATTTATATTTGGTGGTTCTGTTAGTCTCTGTGAGGGATTGAAATTGTTATATAAGAAAGGCATCTTTTAGAATGTTAGTTCTTCTTTTGTTAGTGCACATGTGATGTTGATCTAGTGTTGAGTATTTCAAAGTTGTTTGATGAGGTTCACTATAAATTGTTTGGATCTTGAAAGAATAGGAGTTTAGAAGGAAGGAAGGTAGGATTCTTAGATTTTAGGACTTGTTTTCTTAACTCTAGTTGTATTGAAGAACATTAGAAAAAACTTGTTGAATGAAAGATTGAAAGCACAAACATTAAAAGAAAGAAATAACTTAAAGAAATGAAGAACAACTTCAAAGAAATAACTTGATTGAAATGAAGAACAAAGAAAGAAATAACTTGAGTGAAAAATGAAGAACAAAAAGTAAACAACGTGAATATAAATGACTTGAAAAATAAAAATTCAACACTACTCTTACATGACCCTAGAATAAGTCTAGGTGTATTCTCTCATCTTACTTTTGAGTTCTTATACCCTTACTTTTATAAAAGAGTGATTTGCCCTCTTCCTTTACAGTCAAGACACCTCACCAAGGTTGATTTATGCTTTTCCTTTTTCCTTTTTCTTTTTGCTTTTTGATTTCTTTTTGATCAAAATTATGTTTTAGAGAAAGCCTTCTTTTATATGAAGACATCTATCTCTGGTCTTCTGAGTTAAGGACTTGACTTTCATCTCTCTGGTTTGGAGTCCTTGACCTTTGACCTTTGACTTTGACTTTTTCAGCACTTTTTCATAGCAGCTTCGAGTCTTCCTAATAAGTGTAAATAAGGCTCTTTTTGGTGCTAAGATGCAACTTTTATGATAAGTGGTCTGAATTGCTCTGTAACCAGAAAAATGCAATAAAAGCGATGAGTTGTCTTTTCATTATGCATAAGAAGGGTTGTAATACAGTAATATAAGGATAATAAAACGCACATTTGGGAGCTAATCACCAACCTAAAATAACATTTTGCTTGTCCTCAAACAAATAAAGATGAGAAAAAAAACCTAAGATCATAAATGAGTGATTTATTATGAATTATACTAATCTCGTTTTGCGGAGTGCGATTGCATTGATCATATGCAACAAGGCCTTAAACCACTAGAAATTCCCTAGTGGACAAGTTTTAAGCCTCATAAGAGTTTTCCAGAGAAGGTACTCACAAACTTCTTCTATCTAGTTCAAAGGGCCTTGTCTCCTTATTTATTATCAAGAGTCTATACATCTCATTAGCGGGGAATAAGGGCAAACTCTTTTGAACTTAGAATAATATATGTACAATAATTTAACCATCTAAAGATAAATGTGCAAACATGAGCAATAAAATACAAAAGTAGAGTTGTTTCCAAAACTTTTGGAGAACGTCCTTAAGGTGGGTTCTCACAGGGATGTGTTAAAACACAAACTCTCTGATAGATTCACTCAAGTTTTGTTCTCTCAAATACAACTGACATTTATATTCCTCACATACAGGAATGACGTCCAAAGGAAACTGGGGTCGATTGATCACATTTGCCACTTACTATCACACCATCCTATTCCTAATTAAGTTAAAGGTCTTTTATTAGGAGTTACAGGGTTAGAGTGATGGTTTAAAAAGAAAAAGGAAGGGAAAAACAAAAATCTGATAAGTTGAGAAATTGGGTCTTCAAGATACTTGTAACTAAAAAAGAACCTCATTTTGTTCTTTGCTTCCAAATTGTGATTATTTATCCCTTTAGCTTTGTGACTCCATATGATTTTGAAATTTCTGATATCGTCTCCTTTTGATTTTGAACTTTTAGGTGATTCGATTTTTGACTCTGATTTTTTGGAGTTTTAGTTTTTGATGGGTCTTTCTTTTCTTTTCGAAACAACTAATCTATTTTTGTGCAAGTGATAAGAAAGAATTTGTTTTTATTATACTAGTAGTACTCGTGAACAGTAGATTAGAGATGCTTGAACAGTAGAGAAAGAGGTGAAAATAGTAGATAATATACTCTTAATATCGTAGAAATAATGAGGAGTAGTCGTGTTTGCCAAACTCTAGTCGTACACTACTTTGATGCAAGTTTAGATTAGAAATATGTTTTACTAGTGAGAGTCAAAACAGTAGATTTAAGGGTGAAAAACAATGTTTAACAAGATGATAAAAGGGATTAGAGAGGGGAAATTCCACCACGCGATTCGATTGACTATTATTTAGTTATCGAATCGCTTGTTTGATTCCTAGTGAACACCAAGTCCTCTTGGATCAAGGCTTTACTAGCATGAGAGTTTAGCTCCACCACAAATATCTTTGATGGTGGCTCTAAACTCTAGTTCTACAATGTGAGCTACTATCTCTAGACACTCACAACAAAGAACTTGAAGTTCTTACAAAACAATTAAAATCTAAATGCTAACCATCCTCACGTGGCTTCATAAACCCCCTCTAATGGAGGTTTAGCCTTTTGTCATCGGATTGGAATTAATAATAATATATGACATAATGTAAAAGAACAAGAATTGAAATAAATGCTTTTTATTTAATAGAGTAATGGTGGCTACAAATGCTAACCCTAATTATAAACTAAAGAGAAGTAAACCTAATTAAACTAAACTAACTAATTTTTAACTAAAGAGGGGAAGCTAGAAGAAGGGTGAATAAGTTTTCCCTTAACCCTCTTTATATAGGAGAGGGTTAGGGTTACATTTTCGTGCATGGGTAAAAAAGGGGCACTTTGGGCCTCTAAAGTGAGCCCAAAGTCCATTAGGTTAAGTTTAAAGAGGCCACAACTACTATAAATAACTTTCATGCCCTTTTTGTCCACTTTTACAGCTTTGATTGGGCCAAATCTGGATCCATTGTAAAGCTGGTTCTGAGCCGGTCGTTTTGACATAAAGTAGTCCCAATTCCTAGGCTCGAGTCTAATGATATGGCCTATTGAAGTTCTACTGACTTTTCTGTCCTTTTTCTACTCGGATTGACTTTGATTTTTCAGCTTTGACTGGGCTTAAAAAAAGGCTTTTCTTCATGATTCTTGGGCTTTAAATATAGAACTTCCTTGGCAATCATCTTGACTCGTTTTCCATGCAAAAGTGGTGCCTTTAGTCACCTAATCATCTTCAAGTCCTGAAATGGACAAAAACACGTAAACAGTACTAGCTCTCATTTATTACAAACATAATTTGCCTAAGTAGAATACTATTAAGGGGTTTAAAATACACTTTTAGGTGCTTATCAACAAGGTCTTCTCTTCTCCTTTTCTAATATCCATCCAATTCTCAACTCGTCAGCTGGGTATGCTTTTTATTGTGTGTTGTAACGGATTAGGGATTTACGGTGAAGAATAAAAAGGATTTTAAAAATTGGTGAAGGCTCAAAAAATGGATAACTAGAGGAAAACTATCTTTTTGGGTTTTTAACATTTATTTGGCTATATCGATCCAAAAAGGGCCTAAATTCTCTCCTAGGATATGGCGTGGTGACCAAGCAAGTGGACGTGTGACCTTTCTATCCGGAAATCCTTTGTGCATCACTCAATAATCATTCAGATGAGGCTTTTGGCTAGATTCTCAAAGGGTATGGAACTTAATTGTTTTAACCTTGGTCTCGGAAACTCACTGTTATATACAATCAAATACTTATGCATGCCATTTATGAAAAGATGTAGAAACTATTGTACGTATATTAGTCTAAGTTCGAAGAACAAGTACTTAGTCTATTGCTATCATGAGACATCTAAACTTTTTATTCATCATAGAAAAAGGAAACAAGACTTTTTAATACTAAATAGAAAAATATTTTTGGTCTTTTTCGAATTTTTTTTTAGAAAGGAAGAAATATACTATTATATCTAATATTGAAAATGCATAGTTTTTGCAAAATGTTACTATACCACCCCCAAATAGAAATATGCTTTGTCCTCAAAGTATGAAGAGATATAAGGAAACAGATTACCATAAAAACATGACCAAAAACGGCGATACACCTGTATTCTGTTCTTCATGATGAAAATACACCACCCCCAAATAAGTTTGGGGCGTGGGTTGTTTGATATAAAATGAGAAATACATGGATTATTGTACTAGGGATTTACTTAATTATTCTACCACTACTAAAAAAAAAGCCTTATTATGACGGCTGATTTTTTTCTATCTTGACGGTTTTCAAGATAGGTGTCTCAGTGATAATTTTATGACAGTTATTGCATCACTGTGTCGTGTATGATACAAGCATCAAGAAAATATAATAATTTTTTGACGGCTTTCCTAAAACTATCAAGTTTGACTTTTTTTTTATGACAGCTTTGTGTAATGTATGACGTGTTTAATACACACGTCAAGAAAATTTATGACACAACTTAAGTTAACCATCAGTAGTAGGGGACTGGTTTGCCTTGTTTGTGTGTTCTGGACCCATCGAGGTTTTTTCACTTTTTGCTTTTCTGAAGCGTCAAGACTCGAGAGAAATAGAAGTCTCACCATAAAAGATCAAGAGATAAAACACAAAAAACCAAAATGAAAGAGTTTAGTTCCCACACACTGCCGAAGTCCTCTCTTCCTCAAAACCAATTTTTGTCCCTCGAAACCAAATCCCTAGCTAAGCCTCCTTTGCCATATCTCTTTCTCTTCTCTTCCATGCTCGAAATCCTTTCTTAGGCATTGGGAAACTCACAGGAGAAAATCAATTTTTGCTGCACATTTTGATGAGAAGAAAATTTTGGTATTTGCTGAACTTATGGCAAACAAGTGAGCACTTATTTTTTTTCCGTCTCTTCCTATTTTCAATCCTGTTGATCAACATTTTGATCTAAAGAAATTGGTCTTTTGAATGTTTTTATAGAAAATAGTTGGTATTTGTTTTTCGAAAATATAGTTTTACATAAAACATTTTGTTGCGTTGCATATATAAATGTTTAAGTCGCTAATAAGGTTTTGATTATGTGTTGTAGTTGGTTAAAATTATATGCAAATGTGGGGGGTTATGTTCTATGCATAATAGATGTTTGATAAAATGGTAGATAGGGTTTCCAGTTTGCAATCTGGTTTTATTATAAAACTTTACCCTTTGGTTGTTTATTTTATCACATTACGTAAACAACAAGTGCAATATATATATATATGCGATGAGCTCTATTGCCTGAATTATATTCAGAATCAAAAGGTTTCTTTTCAAATTGGTTTGTTGTGTTTAATTTTATCAATCTTAATTTCATGCACATTATTGAAATTGGAATTCCGTGTAATAGCAAATTATTGGAATTCAGTGTAATAGCAAATTACTTGTGAGAAAGTGCTATACCTGTTTTCATGAGGGAGATAACCAACTATTTCAATGTTCAGTTTATGTTTATGATGATAGATACATGATAGTTTTATTACTATTTTCATGTTTTCCCATGCAGTTTTATTTTATTTTAATAATTTCTAAACACACTTGTTTGATGTATGTGTGTGCTTGAAGTTACTGTGGGTAGGCTTTTGGGCTTGGGGGAGATTGTATGTAGGAAGCTGAACAAGGTAAAACTAACTTATCTTCATTTTAGGATGAAATCTTTTCCAAGCTCTTCTGAACAATCAAATCGTAAGGTAATAAGCTCAATTGGAATACATGATTTAATAAATTTATACATGGGCATTCAATACTGTCTTATTCCAAAAGCACATAATGCATACCATGTCAATATTTCTTATTTGTTCTTACTTCAATTTTACTATTCTTAAGATTTGCAAATCCTTCATCTCCAACTCCTCCAATGATGCGGAAATAGTGATAAAATGATTCTACGTCTTGAAATAGGCAACAGACATTATGTACCTTACCTAGAGATATGGGCATAGAGTCGTAGACACATAGTTCGTTCTGTAATCTGCTATGACTTATAAGCCACCATTGGTTGATGCTATAACCGAGTGAACTACAGAATTATGAGGCATTACTTGGAGTCACTCTGTTTAGATTTGTGGCCTCATACAATTATTGGTGTACAGTCTAACAATGGCAATGTTAGATCAGTAATGTGTACTTTTGTTAGCACCATCGTTTGTTAGCACCCCTTTTTAATGATCCTTAACTAATTTATCTAGTGTATGCTATACAATTTGCTTGAAAAGATTATAGCTAGAGCTTGTTGTCTCATGTCATTGAATTAATCATATTTCTCATATATGTTTCTTTACCAA